>NC_074695.1:18643257-19269507 GCF_029448725.1 Salvelinus fontinalis
GAGTATCTGTACTTGTTGGGCAGAACCCATGGGTGCTGCTCTCTGAATGTGAAGCTGGACTGTTGCAGTCTTCCTCCTACACTGAGTAGTTCGTGTTCGTCCAGGAACGGTTTCAGTTCTCTGATTTTACAGTCATTGTTTAGGCTTTTTCCTGCCTTCAGTAGTTTGATCTCCTGTCCAAAACTCTGTTGTTGTGTTACCTTAATCCAGTACTTTTCTGCATCGAACAGTTCGTCAGCAGTCAGTTCACCTTGTATCTTTATGGTTGTACGAGCATTGGCTATGAATCTCTTTATCCAGGCGGTGACTCTGAACACTCTTTTCAGTTTGCTGTACCTTTCAAGCTCCAACACAGGTTCAGTAATGTCTGTGCAGTTTGCTGCTAGTTGTACAGTAACCTGGCAGCTGGACTTGAGTTCTATATTCACCTCTTCCGGAACCTTGTTATCATCAGTCTCTTCGGACTGATTGGGTGATATCAGAATTCTGGGTCCATTCCACCATAGCTCGCTCTGTGTCAAGTTTCGAACAGTTTGTCCTCTTGTAGGGAGGTCAGCTGGATTAGTTTTCCCTTCAATATGTGACCATGACTCTGGATTGGTCAAGGACTGGATCTCCGTCACTCTGTTCGCAACAAACTGTTTCCATTTCTGAGCTGAGCTGCAAATCCAATGCAGCACGATCATCGAGTCTGTCCACATTTGGATCTGTTTTTCTTCCAATTTCAGTGTGGTCATCAAGTTGTTTGCGAGTCTCGCTCCAATCACAGCTCCCATGAGCTCCAGGCGTGGCAGCGTCATTTTCTTGAGTGGGGCTACCCTGGACTTGGATGCGACTAGACTTGTTGTTTCCCTGTCTTGTGATTCACCTTGCAAGTAAGCTACTGCACTGTAAGCCCTTTCACTTGCATCACAGAACACGTGTAGTTTCAGAGTGTGGCTATTCTGTGGCCGCATGTCTGTTCTGTACCACCTTGGTATGGTGAGCTGGTGTAACTGGGGTAGTTCTGAACACCACTGTTGCCATTCTCGTGTCAGATCAGGTGGTAATTCTTCGTCCCAGCTGAGTCCCCTCTCCCACATTTCCTGGAACATGCACTTGATCCTGATGGTGAAGGATGTCAGGAAACCAAGAGGGTCGAAGATACGTGCAGACGACTGTAGAACACTTCTCTTTGTGTTTTCCTGTTGCTTTAGAATGCTCAGTAGCGGCCTGAGATCAAACACAAAGTCAACCGTTTCCGGTCTCCATACTAAACCTAAAACCTTCAGCACTAATCCTTGTGTTTCTAGCGTCAACGGGTGGTCAGTTGTCGTACTCTCCTCCCATTTTGTTTTCAATTCAGGAGAGTTGGTCATCCACTTGCAGAGGTCCATGCCTGCAATCGACAGCATTCGCTTTGCAGTTGTTGTCACAAGGTAAGCCTCTTCAACATTGCGTGAACTTGCAATGAAATCATCTACATAGAGTGACTCTCTCAGTATCTCTACAACTTCTGGTTGTTCTGTTTCATATTGTTTCAGGTGCTTCCTGATTGTAGCTGCCAGCAGAAATGGACTTGGGGAAGCTCCAAATACCACTCTTTTCATCCTCAGCACACGCAGCTCCTCTTCATTTTCTCCCCTTGGTGGGCCTGTGAGCCATAGAAATCTCACGGCGTCTCTGTCTCTCTCTGCTAGGGATATCTGCAGGAAAGCTTTCTTGATGTCTGCCATGAATGCGATCTCATGTAGTCTGAACTTTATCAGAACTCTGAGCAGATTCGGATTCAGGTTCGGTCCTGTGAGTAGACAGTCATTGAGGGATGGACAGCCATCTTCATGGGACGAGGCATCAAACACCACTCTCAGTTTTGTTGTCACCTTATCTTCTCGGAGTACTGCATGGTGAGGTAAGTAGTATTTTACGTTGTCTGCACTTGATGCGTTGTCCTTGGGCACGTCCTCTGCCATATCCTGTTGTAAGTAGTCCTCTACTACTTCATTGTATCTGCTGTACAACGTCACATCCTTCTTCAGTCTTTTCTTCAGACACTCAAACCGTTTCTTGGCGATTCTATAGTTGTCTTTGAGTTCTGGAATTTCTCGTTTCCATGGCAACTCCACGTGGTATCGACCATCTTTGAAGGTGGTTGTTTCCTCGAACCTCTGTAGAGCCTCGGTTTCCTCTGGGTTCTGTGTTTTCTCGCTTATAATACCCAGAGACTCAAGCTCCCAGAATGCATGCAGTTGTTTGGATACTAGTGTGTCTTCATCAAGTGGGATGAACATGCAAGTTGCCTCGGCGACACTTGACATGAACACGGGTCCCTGCACCGACCATCCAAAGGTGCTCTCTAAAGCAACCAGCGTCTCCGTCAGTCGCTCCACTCTGCCTGATACTATCTGCCAGTAGTAGTCTGCTCCTATCAGGACAGAGAGTTCAGGATCATTGTCATCTCCTGGAGAGTCTGCGAGCTGCAGTCCCTTTCTATTGAGCTCATGTCGAATCTGTTCACCAGGAATCTTCATCACAGCTGTGCACACTTGTGGGGTTTCAATTGCCTCTATCTCTATTCTCTGCTGTTTGTCCCAGACATTCTCCAAGATGACTTTCACTGTGTTGCATTGGGACGTTGCTGGGGCAGAGGAGCCAAACGTGTGAAGAGTGAGTGCCTCTTGTCTGATTACTGGTAGCTTCAAGCCCTTCACAAGGTTTTCATGTATGAAGCTTCTCTGACTGCCTCCATCTAGTAAGCAACGAGCTATCTTCCTGCCTGATGGGCCTTCTACCCATGCCTTTGCCGTTTGTAGCAACACAGTGTTCTGTCCATCTGGTTTCATCTTCACTGAATGGGGAATAACTGAGGAAACAACAGCATCTACAAAAACAGTAGGGGGTTGCACCTCACTCCTCTTACCGGTACACACAGCAATGTGATGTCTGCTTCCACATGTTGCACATGACACATCTTTGACTTTACAGAATTTTGCTATGTGTCTCTGTCCTAAACATACAAAGCATCTTCCCATTTTCTTTAGTTTCTCTTTGCGTGTAGCAATATTGTGGTCAGGGCAGTTTTCTGATTTGTGGTCTGCACTGTCACAGAATAGACAGTTTTGTTCCTTCTGGCTGGCTGTATGCAGTGCTGCAGCAGAGGGCATGTTGGGTCTTTTTGTTTTCATTTCATTGGAGAAGCATGACTTGTTCCATGGTTTGCTCTCTTTCTGTTGGTTGCATGATCTTGTCATTTGTAGCGCTCTCTCCCTGCTCTGAACCTCCTTCTGTAGGAAACTGACAATCTCAGACACTTTCCATTCATCATCTACTCCCCTCTGACGACTATAGTCAAGAGCTATGTCCTCTGGAATCATCTGCAGTAAGATTGGGCATAGTAGGCTTCCATAGGTTTGACACTACACCCAGTGATTCCAGGCTCCTAATCTGAATTTCACATTCATCATATAGCTGCCTCAATGCATTTAGATCAGAGGATTTCTTCACAGGGGTGAGATTCATCAGCTTTGACATATGAGCACTAATCACAAGATCTTTCCTTCCAAATCTGCTCTTGAGTAGAGCGATTGCATCGTCATAGTTACTGTCTGTTAACATCAGTCCTGCTACTGCCTTTGCAGCTGGTCCAGTGAGATATGTTTTCAGATAGGTAAACTTCTCTTTATTACACAGAGAATCATTGTTGTGAATAGCAGTCTCATACTGGCTCCAAAACTCCTGCCACATACTGACATCTCCATAGAATTTCTCAATAATCAACTTTGGTAGCCTTACTGATTGTCTCTGTGATCTGTTGGAGTTAGCGTCACTCACCCGTGCTGCTAGTGGATTGAGATCCTGGTTTTTCTTTATCACTCATTGTGCACGGCTCTTCAGCATGATAACGCGCTCTTTGTAATCCTCCGTGCATGCAATCTCTGCCTCCAATCCGTCCAATGGCGTTAACTGTTCAATTCCACGATCAAGTTCAAACAAACTGTTCTCCTTAGCTAACAGCAATTCCAACAATGTACTCAAGTGATCGGTATCCGGATTTGACTGGGTTATTTCCACGTCAATCTGATTCAAAATCCTTGTTGTGGCACCTCGAATGGTACCCCGCTTTCGTCTCATTCTTTCGGTTTCATGCCGACGTTCCTCCTCAGCCATTTCAGCCGCTTCTTCGTCGCAGCTCATATCCCGGGTTTCGGCACCAAAATATAGAATAACTATCTTCAAAGTAATGACTCGGGACGTCGGGTTTGATATGAAAGCTTCTTTTAGTAATAATTCTTGATCACGTTACATTTAACAACTTTAGATTCTACAGAGCAATGCAAATAAGATGCTAGCGCAAAGGAGCCAAATAATCACCTGTTAATTGCCCTTAACTAGCGCGTTCACTCTCTACCTCCTTTCGCAAGGCATTCTGGAACTTGCAGTCAAAAGCGTAATTCAATACTAACCAATACAATTACATATGTAAATAACTAAAGAAATATCTTTAGATACAGCTCAATGAATTAACTTAAACATTAACTCTGTAACACATTAAAGTTACAACATATATCAAATGTATGTGAGGCTCTCAGAATGTTTCATTCTTTCCCTCCATTTCAAATGAATTCCTCTACATATGGATTAAATACTAGACTAGACTAGAATAAAATGAATGCTCGTTTGATTTCTTCTTGACTTTTTTGTTACATGGTGACTGAGAAAACTGCAAACAGACAGTGGGTCTATATCTTTAAGTAACCTATTTCAACCCAGAGCAGTATAAGAAGTGAGGTTGTGTGTGTTTCCGTGCGTGTGTGCATATGTATGTGTGTGTTTCCGTGCGTGTGTGCATATGTATGTGTGTGTTTCCGTGCGTGTGTGCATATGTATGTGTGTGTTTCCGTGCGTGTGTGCATATGTATGTGTGTGTTTCCGTGCGTGTGTGCATATGTATGTGTGTGTTTCCGTGCGTGTGTGCATATGTATGTGTGTGTTTCCGTGCGTGTGTGCATATGTATGTGTGTGTTTCCGTGCGTGTGTGCATATGTATGTGTGTGTTTCCGTGCGTGTGTGCATATGTATGTGTGTGTTTCCGTGCGTGTGTGCATATGTATGTGTGTGTTTCCGTGCGTGTGTGCATATGTATGTGTGTGTTTCCGTGCGTGTGTGCATATGTATGTGTGTGTTTCCGTGCGTGTGTGCATATGTATGTGTGTGTTTCCGTGCGTGTGTGCATATGTATGTGTGTGTTTCCGTGCGTGTGTGCATATGTATGTGTGTGTTTCCGTGCGTGTGTGCATATGTATGTGTGTGTTTCCGTGCGTGTGTGCATATGTATGTGTGTGTTTCCGTGCGTGTGTGCATATGTATGTGTGTGTTTCCGTGCGTGTGTGCATATGTATGTGTGTGTTTCCGTGCGTGTGTGCATATGTATGTGTGAGTTTACGTGCGTGTGTGCATATGTATGTGTGTGTTTCCGTGCGTGTGTGCATATGTATGTGTGTGTTTCCGTGCGTGTGTGCATATGTATGTGTGTGTTTCCGTGCGTGTGTGCATATGTATGTGTGTGTTTCCGTGCGTGTGTGCATATGTATGTGTGTGTTTACGTGTGTGTGTTTCCGTGCGTGTGTGCATATGTATGTGTGTGTGTGTGTGTGTGTGTGTTTCTTTCCGTGCATGTGTGTGTGTGTGTGTGTTGTACTGTACCTTCCTCCTCACTGGACTGTCTGTGTATATTTCAGACAGGGGGATGTGTTGCTGTGTTAGAGGAAGTGGTAGCTGAGACAGCGACTGGTAAAGATCCCACTGTTGAACTTGAGAATCTTACGATCTTGAGCAGAGCCCTTTTGTCCCTGCTGATTGTGGAGACCAGGCTGTATCTGGATGTTCTCTCTGCCCACACAGAAGTCCTCTGCCTGGCTTTAAGGGTCAGTGTTATCCAAGGTACAGCTGTTGCCTCTGCATGGGGGCTTGGGGACCAGGGTGACAGGACCAAGTAGAGAAGCAGAATTTATCTTCACTCTCCATACAGGGGTCGCCTACTGTGTACCAGCTTCATCAGTCACTCTTTCTCCCTTCCCTGCTCTAACCCCAGCTTCATCAGTCACTCTTTCTCTCTTCCCTGCTCTGTCCCCAGCTTCATCAGTCACTCTTTCTCCCTTCCCTGCTCTGTCCCCAGCTTCATCCGTCACTCTTTCTCCCTTCCCTGCTCTGTCCCCAGCTTCATCAGTCACTCTTTCTCTCTTCCCTGCTCTGTCCCCAGCTTCATCAGTCACTCTTTCTCCCTTCCCTGCTCTGTCCCCAGCTTCATCAGTCACTCTTTCTCCCTTCCCTGCTCTGTCCCCAGCTTCATCAGTCACTCTTTCTCTCTTCCCTGCTCTATCCCCAGCTTCATCAGTCACTCTTTCTCCCTTCCCTGCTCTGTCCCCAGCTTCATCAGTCACTCTTTCTCCCTTCCCTGCTCTGTCCCCAGCTTCATCAGTCACTCTTTCTCTCTTCCCTGCTCTGTCCCCAGCTTCATCAGTCACTCTTTCTCCCTTCCCTGCTCTGTCCCCAGCTTCATCAGTCCCTCTTTCTCCCTTCCCTGCTCTGTCCCCAGCTTCATCAGTCACTCTTTCTCCCTTCCCTGCTCTGTCCCCAGCTTCATCAGTCACTCTTTCTCCCTTCCCTACTCTGTCCCCAGCTTCATCAGTCACTCTTTCTCTCTTCCCTGCTCCATCCCCAGCTTCATCAGTCACTCTTTCTCTCCTCCCTGCTCCGTCCCCAGCTTCATCAGTCACTCTTTCTCTCTTCCCTGCTCTGTCCCCAGTTTCATCCCTACCTCCCTGACCCTAAGATCTGGCCCGACCCTCACCACTCTCAGCCCAGGAGGCCCGACTGGAACCAGGGGAACAGGTTGGGATTCTGCTGTCTCTGCAGTCCAGGGTCTGGGCTGGTGTGGGGCTTCACTTGGCCTCCTTGACATCCCTTGGCTCCCGGCGGCTGGTCACCGGGCTGGCCAACAGGATGTGTGTATTCAGCAGGGATTCCGGACCCTGACCAGGCGTGGGGGGATATTACAGGGATATTGCTCCTGGTCGGGGTGTGGTTGGGGTCGACTGCTACCACCACAGGTGTCCAGCTCTGTGGTGTAGTTGTGCTGCATGTTATTACTTTTGAGGTGACTGTTGTTGTTTGGTTGTCCTCTTTCTCCCCTGCTGCATACTTCTCCACACAGTAACATTTCAGTCTTCACATTGTCAACAGTGGAGGAGATAATGACATTGTCACCGTCTTATAATTTGCCACTTTCTTTGGGAAGAACATCTGCACACAAGGTGCCTTGTCTCTCAAGGGTGATTTCCTCTCCTCTAGTTTGAGTTCACTACCTTTCCCACCCTCCAGGACAGAAACATCTTCCTGGTTCTCCTGTGTACTGAGGGTCTGTCCCTTCTCTGACCCATCCCCATCCCCAGGCTCTCTCCCCTGGGTGATTGACCTGGCCTGCTCCCCTCCATGCACTTCCACAGCCTCAACCAGGGTGAGGGAGATGAGGTAGGTGGTGCCCTGTTGCAGTGTGTCAGCTCGGCTCATGTGATCAGGCTCCAGTAGACACACCGTAGACAGATACATTCAGAAAGAGCTGACACTGGATGGATGGATGACTGACAAGCTTTGAAATCGTAATCCTCAAAAGAATATGACAGCAGGTGGGAGCAAACTTAGAGAACAGGTGAGAGAGAGAGAGGGAGCTGAAGAGAGAGAGAGAGAGAGAGCTGAAGAGAGAGAGAGAGGGGGAGCTGAAGAGAGAGAGAGAGGGAGCTGAAGAGAGAGAGAGCTGAAGAGAGAGAGACCTGAAGAGAGAGAGAGAGAGAGAGAGAGAGAGAGAGAGAGAGAGAGAGAGAGAGAGAGAGAGAGAGAGAGAGAGAGGGAGCTGAAGAGAGAGGGAGAGAGGGAGCTTAAGAGAGAGAGAGAGTTAGAGAGCTGAAGAGAGAGAGAGAGAGAGCGAGAGAGAGAGAGAGAGAGAGAGAGAGGGGGGAGCTGAAGAGAGAGGGAGAGAGAGAGAGAGAGAGGGAGCTGAAGAGAGAGAGAGAGAGAGAGAGAGAGAGAGAGAGAGAGAGAGAGAGAGAGAGAGAGAGAGAGAGAGAGAGAGAGAGAGGGAGAGAGAGGGAGAGAGGGAGCTGAAGAGAGAGAGGAAGAGAGCTGAAGAGAGAGAGAGAGGGAGCTGAAGAGAGAGAGAGAGGGAGCTGAAGAGAGAGAGAGAGAGGGGGAGCTGAAGAGAGAGAGAGAGGGAGAGGAGCTGAAGAGAGAGAGAGAGAGGGAGAGAGAGCTGAAGAGAGAGAGAGAGAGAGAGAGAGAGAGAGAGAGAGAGAGAGAGAGAGAGAGAGAGAGAGAGAGAGAGAGAGAGAGAGAGGGAGAGGAGAGGAGAGGAGCTGAAGAGAGAGAGAGATGAAGAGAGAGAGACAGAGAGGGAGAGGAGCTGAAGAGAGAGAGGGGGAGGAGCAGAAGAGAGAGAGAGAGAGAGAGAGGGAGAGGAGCTGAAGAGAGAGAGAGAGAGAGAGAGCTGAAGAGAGAGAGAGGGGGAGCTGAAGAGAGAGAGAGAGAGGGAGAGAGGGAGCTGAAGAGAGAAAGAGGGAGCTGAAGAGAGAGAGAGGGAGCTGAAGAGAGATAGAGAGAGAGAGAGGGAGAGAGAGAGAGAGAGAAAGGGAGCTGAAGAGAGAGAGAGAGAAAGGGAGCTGAAGAGAGAGGGAGAGAGAGAGAGAGAGAGAGAGAGAGAGAGAGAGAGAGAGAGGGGAGAGAGTGAGGGAGCTGAAGAGAGAGGGAGAGAGCTGAAGAGAGAGAGAGGGGAGAGAGCGAGGGAGCTGTAGAGAGAGAGAGAGAGAGGGAGCTGAAGAGAGAGAGAGAGAGAGAGAGAGAGAGAGAGAGAGAGAGAGAGAGAGAGGGAGCTGAAGAGAGAGAGAGAGAGTACCTGAAGAGAGAGAGAGAGAGAGAGAGAGAGAGGGGGAGAGGGAGCTGAAGAGAGAGAGAGAGAGAGAGGGAGCTGAAGAGAGAGAGAGAGAGAGGGAGCTGAAGAGAGAGAGAGAGAGGGAGAGAGAGCTGAAGAGAGAACAAGTGAGAGAGAGAGAGAGAGAGCTGAAGTATCTCCTCAAGGGATTAGAACAAAACTGCTAAAATGTATTTATTCCTTTACTTCACTCCCCTCTTCTCCCTCTTCATTGCTTTTAGATTTAGGATTCCAGTTCCATTATCAGTGTTTCAATTAAACTTCCATTCATTTTGTTGCAATGTACAAAAATACCATCTTCTGCCACAAATATCAAAAGAGACTGAAATCCATTCAGTAGCGTTCCAGTTGTGTTAAAATATCCTGCAGTAAAAACATCTGGATTAAAGTGAGTATATAAATCAAACTGTATAATATGGTTTCAATTATTAACTTGATTTTATTTGTGTTGTGTTGCCGCTCCCCCATCTCAAATAGTGTTCTACTTCCTGTCAACTTCCTGTCCCATATTCTATGCAAAACGCAAATCAGAAGGAAAAAAATCCCATTTCACTGAAACTGTCGATCAAGAGTGTCAGGAAAATCTGAAGGATACTGAAGGATTCAATACTCCCATGTTGGAAAAAAAACCTTTGTACGGTATCAGAAAATATCCTCACAGAGTGCAGTTCAGACTATGGGTAATCCTCTTCAGCCATGTGTTCTGACAGCAACCTCTACTCAGAGAAAGGTCTGAGTGAGAGACAGACGGGACAGTGATTAGGTTTGATGTGGATCAGGATGAAAAAGCCACTAGGATCCAATCGCAGGCAGAGATCTGGAGATGCATGACCGAGTCACAGCGCCCGGCCACCATCACGCCTCTTTCCGTCAGTTCCTGTGTCCTTCAATCGTGTCAGGCATTGTGCATGTCAATAGAGCCACCGGTCTGTGAGGCTGAGCCAAGCCTCTGCAATGAACACTGAACATCTTTGGCTCTGAATGTTTGTGCTATACAGACAACAGGTACGACATGAGTACAAAACCCAGTCGCACAGCTGGTACCTGAGAGTATGGATACGGAGAGAGAATCTTCTCAAGCCCTCCTCTAGATCCCCTTCTTGTGTGAGTGCCAAACCAAACAGAGAAGGAAAACCCTGTTTCTCTTCTTCCCCACCCCCCCTCTCTCTTTTTACCTCTCTGCCTCTCAGCCTGCAGACTGCGCACTGTCCCAGCTCTTCCTTGCTCCTCCCCCCCTCATCACCCTCTCTCTCGCTCTTGCTCTCACGCTCTCTCCTTGTTGTAAAGAGGGAGGTGATGAGGTGTAGAGGAAAGGACTATTAAATCTGTAAACCATATTATGTCATAATGAACCCATGTATTTGTAATGAATACAATGGGAGACAGAGAGCTGGTTTCAATTGCAAGGCGCAGCAGGTGTTTATTTGTAAAGGACCACAGGAGGAGGCAGGTAGCTGGGTCCAGGGGCAGGCAGAAGGTCATACACTGGGCATCCAAATAGGCAACAGTACAGGCAGGGAAAAGGCTAGTACCGTAGTCCGGGAGATCAGGCAAGATGTTGATGACAGGAAATCCGATAGGCAAAAGTACAGGCAGGGAATAGTCAAAAAGGCGCTGATAGTGAGGACGGCCAAAATCTATGATACACAGGAGGACTAATATGGAAATAAACAGTGCTCTGAATAGAATGTGTACAAAAACAAACAATACCTCACAATGACAGCGTGCAAAGAAATGAACTAAATTGTGTGTGTAAATAACATACAGGTATGTGAACAGGTGATCAGAATTCAGGTGATTGGGATCTGGAGCGTGAGCTCCGTTCAGGGGATCTATGTGTTTGAGAGTGTGAGCTGGAAAAAGGGCTGGAGTGTGAGCTCCGTTCAGGGGATCTATGTGTTTGAGAGTGTGAGCTGGAAAAAGGGCTGAAAAGTAACACATTTCATATTTTTTCTACACACATTTTATGGGTTTCCTTTGTAAAAACCTGTTGTCTACGAACAGTTTTGTGAGGGTTGTATATGTTTAGAATCTTCACATACACTAGACATCTCAGTCTCATGACATCTCTAGACATCTCAGACCACATGGAATAGAAAATATTCTGACAGCGTTTCAGCTACAGGGGGGAAACGCAACCAAGAAACAACATGACTACAGTCTCAAACACAGAGGAAGTGAATTAATGCGACTAATGCAACATGTTATTTTTGGAGAGCAGGTCAATTTATGTGTAAACATCCTGCAGAACATCTAAAACAGGAACAACTGCCATGTGTCCATATAAAATCCTATTTTTTTGTGTTGAATTACTCACGTGCAAGAGATTTATGAATATTTCTGTTCTGTTTCTTGATTAATCTAATGAATCTGATATAGACGCCCACAGATTTGAGATGGAAGAATCCAGTTGCCCAAGGCAAGAAATATCAGAGATGTGTGCGCTCCCTCTCTCTCTTTTCTCTCTCGCTCTCTCTGTCTCTCACACACGTGCACACACACACATAGAAAGAAAGAGAGAGAGTGAGAGAGATAGGGAGAGAGAGAGAGAGAGACAGAGAAAGAAAGAGAGAGAGAGAGACAGAGAGAGAGAGAGCGAGTCAGATGGACACTGACAGAGGGCAGTGTTCAGGCTGTGATTGTTCATATTATTTCATCTTTGCTGTGAACCACCCCTGGTCCTCTTTAATTAGTTTTCTCTACAGATATCTCCCACCCTCCCACTCTCTTGGCATGCTGCAGTGAACAGAGCTGATGTATGTGACAGATCCCAATTCAAATGGCTTCATTCTGCACTCTGGAGCATCACTTCTTCTCCCCACTCTTTCGACTCACTAGCATTCCATTCCTAACAGAAACGCCCCTCTTTCCACCAGTGTACTCCACACTATGTAAACATCCCAAATGGTATCCATCTGAGATGGACATTCTTTGATCATGGCTGCTATTAAACTTTTGAATTACAGAGCCTTCAGAAAGTATATCCTTTGACTCATTTCACATTTTGTTGTGTTACTGCCTGAATTCAAAATGGATTAAATAAAAAAAAATCTCACCCATCTACACACAATTCCCCATAATGATGAAGTGAAAACATGTTTTTTGACATTTTTGCAAATGTATTGAAAATGAAATACAGAAATATCTAATTTACAGAAGTAATCACACCCCTGAGTCAATAGATGATAATCACCTTTGGCAGCGATTACAGCTATGAGTCTTTCTGGGTAAATCTATAAAAGCTTTGCACACCTGGATTTGCACATTATTCTTTAAATAATTCTTCAAGCTCTGTCAACTTGGTTGTTGATCACTGCCATTGCTAGACAGACATTTTCAAGTATTTCCATAGATTTTCAAGCCGATTTAAGTCAACATTGTATCTAAGCCACTCAGGAACATTCAATGTCGTCCTAGTAAGCAACTCCGGTGTATATTTGGCCTTGTGTTTTAGGTTATTGTCCTGCTGAAAGGTGAATTTGTCTCCCAGTGTCTGTTGGAAAGCAGATTGAACCAGGATTTCCTCTAGGACTTTGCCTGTTCTTAGCTCTATTCCGTTTATTTTTGTCAACAAAAAAACTCCTTGCAGATGACAAGCATAGCCCTAACATGATGCAGCCAATTCCAAGCTTGAAAATATGAAGAGTGGTACTCAGTGTTGTGTTGTGTTTGATTTGCTCCAAACGTAACACTCTGTATTCAGGACATGAAGTTAATTTCTTTACCACATTTCTTTTCCAGTTTTACTTTAGTTCCTTATTGCAAACAGGAGGCATGTTTTGGAATATTTTTATTCTGTACAGGCTTCCTTTTTTTCACTCTGTCATTTAGATTTGTATTGTGGAGTAACTACAATGTTGCTGATCCATCCTCAGTTTTCTCCTATCACAACCATTAAACTTTGTAACTGTTATAAAGTCACCATTGGCCTCATGGTGAAATCCCTGAGCGATTTCCTTCCTCTCCGGCAACTGAGCTAGGAAGGACACCTATGTCTTTGTAGTGACTGGGTGTGTTGATACACCATCCAAAGTGTAAACAACTTCACCATCCTCAAAGGGATATTCAATGTCTGCTTTTTTTTTTACCCATATACCAATATGTGCCCTTCTTTGCGAGGCATTGGAAAACCTCCCTGGTCTTTGTGGTTGAATTGGTGTTTGAGATTCACTGCTCGACTGAACGACCTTACAGATAATTGTATGTGTGAGGTACAGAGATGAAGTTGTAATTCTAAATCATGTTATTAAACACTATTATTGCACACAGAGTGAGTCCATGCAACTTATTATGTGACTTATTAAGCACATTTTAAATCCTGAATTTATTTAGGCTTGCCATAACAAGGGAGTTGAATACTTATTGACTCAAGACATTTCAGTTTTTTTTATTTACTTTGTAAAAAATTCAACAAACATAATTCTACTTTGACATTATGGGGTATTGTGTGTAGGCCAGAGACACAACATCTCAATTTAATACATTTTTATTTCAGGCTGTAACACAACAAAATGTGGAAAAAGTCAAGGGGTGTGAATACTTTCTGAAGGCACTATATGTAAAATAAATGTTTGAATGTATATTAGGCATATATCTCTAAGGCCATGCAGAGGTCTGGCAGATCATACAAATCTACTCAAAACGTGTCAACACATAGTCTGTGTCCCAAATGGCACCCTATTTCCTGTACATTTGCACTACTTTCGACCATAGCCCTTCACATTTTATTTTTTCCTCCAGGTCTTATCTTATTTGTGTAAATATTTACAGCATTTTGAGGGGGTGACACCTTTGGTTGGGGATGGGTGGGGGAGTGGTTGTGGAAGGGCCATAGAAAGAAATAGAAATACTAGAAGTGTCACGCCCTGAACATAGTAAGCTGTTTTTCTCTGTGTTGGTTGGGGCGTGATGGTGACTTGGGTGGGTTATCTAGGTGAATTTGTATGTCCATGGTGGCCTGATATGGTTCCCAATTAGAGGCAGCTGTTTATTGTTGTCTCTGATTGGGGATCATATTTAGGCAGCCATTTCCCTTTTGTGTTTGTGGGATCTTGTCTATGTTTAGTTGCATGTCTGCACTATTTGTATAGCGTTTTGTCTGTTGGTTTTGTTAAGTGTTCATTCATTTAAAGAGAATGTACGCATACCACGCTGCACCTTGGTCTCACTCTTATGACGAACGTGACAAGAAGGGACAAATGCTCCAGAGTGGTGCAGCAGTCTAAGGCAATGCATCTCGGTGCAAGAGGTGTCACTACAGTTCTTGGTTCGATTCCAGGCTGTATCACATCTGGTTGTGATTGGGAGTCCAATACGGCAGTGCACAATTGTCCCAGGGCTGTCTGGGTATGGCTGGGGTAGGCCGTCATTGTGAATAAGAATGTGTTCTTAACTGACTTGCCTAGTTAAATAATAATAAAATGTGCAGTATGAAGAAAATATGGTCCCATTTGGGACGCAGACACAGAGTAGTAAAGCACCAGTGGCTCTCAACTATTCGAGTAACTTTTGTCTCATCAGTCTAACAGGAGAGTGAATAGCTCTCCTTTATTAAATCATACATTCATGATCCACATAGCAATGGTTAACCAATTACTTTAACAAGTGAATGAGATTAAATTACAAAAACAGAGACTAACAATGAGAATGAGGATGAGAGTAATACATTGAGTCTCTGTGAAGTCAAGAAAATAACTAAACAACTGTGGGAGGGCGGATGAAGGAAGTGACGAAAGTGACATAATTCACATGCAAACTATGGTGCTGAGAAACTGTCCTGGTCTGAGAGGAAGTGGCTTTGAGAGCAACAGAAGAATAAGAAGAGTGGCAGACAGACAGGAAGTAGGCTAGAAGCCCAGAGTTCTGGGTTGAACAAACCTGCTGCCATGGCAATGACCACAGAGACAGGTTAGTTAGAAGTGTTGTCACTGAACTGATAGAGAGGATGTGTGGAAGAAAGAGTCCCCACCTCAGTCAAACACAGGAAGCTACAAGAGGTTGATCTTATCATGATCTGAAGTCAGTTGTTGTTTCTAATACACTCACAAGGGACAAACAAGCTGGACCACTAAGCAACTGTACTATAGTAGATGGGATAAAAAAGACCTCACATTGGCTAATCGAAAACAAGAGAGAGAATAGCTAGAAACGCATTTATAACATAAAACTGCATAAATCATGTGTGAATGCTATATGACAAGTTCAGTTCAGTAACACCATGGTATAGGTCACAGCAATTGAAAATGGAATATTCTAATTTGAAGTGAAACACAGCTTGCCCATGTTGTAATGAGAGGAGAGCTTACCTTGAATACTGTGGAGGTAAACCTTCAGGCCAGAGCGGAGCTGCTGATCACCAACCCTCTCAAACTGCTTAAACAGTTTGTTGATTGTGTTCTGAACGGATTCATGCCGTTTTACCTCTGCTCTTATGGCACTTGACTGAGACAATTTATTGCTGCTATTCATCTTGAAGTATGTAGATTGAAATAAACTAGGTAAATAATGCAGTTGCTTCAGCCCATTTGAACTCCTCTCTTTTTCATTCCACCACTGTTCATTCCGTTAAAATGCAAAAAAAAATATACTCCAAGAGAAAGTTACACTCAATAGTTTAGATCGCAGGACACCAGAGCTCTCATTGCAACGTTTTTCAATTTCCTCTGACGGCTTTGAAATCACTTCCTTATTTCAAACGATATTTTTTACTGTGTGGTTGCTTGCTTTTTGTTAAAGGAGAGTCTTCTGTGCACCAGGGCTAGCCTACACATTGTAAAGGTCCCTACGGCTGATTCAAAAATCACTCTATTTTCTCACCAATGTTTAGAATTTACATGATTATACAATTTCATGTATAATATGTACATAAACTGTTGGTGTTTATTGAGCTACATGTCTTAACAATAGGACTGCATTGTTGGTTAAGGGCTTGTAAGTAAGCATTTCACGGTAAGGTCTACAACTGTTGTATTCAGCGCATGTGACAAATAAAAATGTATTTGATTTGAAATGACATGAGAGCCTCTGTCCCTAGATGGTGAGGCTTGGATCTGAAATGGGGTGTCATGGCTCATAATGTCAATCACAGTGATGCATAGTAGGTTCATGTTTACATAACAATCATCCGCCTCCTCTCTCAATTCAATTTCATTCTAAGGGCTTTATTGGCATGTGAAACATTTTTACATTGCCAAAGCAAGTTAAATAGATAATAAGCAGAAGTGAAATAAACAATTAGAAATGAACAGTAAACATTACATAAAGTTTCAACAGAATAGAGACATTTCAAATGTTATATTATGGCTATGTACAGTGTTGTACGAAAGGGAAAATCTCTCTCTCTCTCTCTCACCCTTATTTCTCTGAACCATGTTGCATAATCCTTGTCAAGGCTTGTCAAAGTAGCCAACCTACTACATTGAATTATATTCTATTAAAAAATGATGACATTTGAAACATTTGAAACATTTTCTCTTTTAAATACTCTAAACACAGAGATAGTAGACTTGATGATTTTATGTCTTGTGAGTAAGTCATGACACCTCTCTCTTTTCACTTGTGTGCAGGGGCATCTTAAACGGATGCAAATACCACGAAACGGGGAGGGACCTACCTGAATTTGTCCAATAGAAACTCTTGTTTTAGTTGCAACTGTTTGGACAAGTTAGGAGGTTCGATTAATCTAGCCCGGGCGCCTGTGTAGGCGTGTTTCACAACAGCTGAAAGCTGATTGCATTCAATTTGGAACCGGGCTGCCTCCCGGGCATGAGCCAGGTGCCCTGTTCTATACAACAAAAGCGACGTAATTAAGCATGTGTAGTAATAAGTAGGATTCTGTGTTTTCACATGCGAAAGTAATTACTTTTGATGAAAATGCTTTATCTGCCTTCCCAATGAAACTAATTTGAAAATTCATATTTGAACTTATGGAAAAGAGATGTTGTATGTTTCTGGATGATGCACCATGTTGCCTTGTTTGAGAAAGGAGGGAAGATGGCAGACGCTGATCTTCTGTTCGAAACTGATGCTGGGTCGGGTGAAAATGAGAGTTGTCGTGAACAAGAAAGGAAACAAAATAAATAAAGTTGTGATGGAAACTAAGAATTAACTAGATAGAATACTTCATAGACGGAGTGAGGGTTTTGGATCAATGTTACCTGGGGGATCGGTTCAAAGTCATAAAGAGTGTCATGAAGGCATTGGGTGAGGTGGCTTCGGTGAGTCACACGAGCTGGTCTTATTATGAATTTTGTGTTGTCTGCGGAACAGAAGAAGCGTGCTTTGCCCCTCAAAAATTGTTTTGAATTGAAGGTTTTGTGTATGGATCTCCGAAGCAGGGCGCCTGTCAAGGGGGTTATTTCTGGGGTTGCAGATGATACACATGAGGAAGTATACTTCCAGGTAGCCTAGTGGCTAGAGCGTTGGACTAGTTACCGAAAGGTTGCAGCGTCAAATCCCTGAGCTGACAAGGTAAAAACCTGTCCTTCTTCCCCTGAACAAGGCAGTTAACCAACTGTTCCTGGGCTGTCATTGAAAATAAGAATTTGTTCTTAACTGACTTGTCTCGTAAAATCAAACATTACTGAGGTAAAGACAGTTTCAGGATGGATATTCGCCTGTAGTTTTCCTTAAGGCCACCAACAGCAGTTAGGGACTGTCAACATAGTGACAAATCAAATGTTTCAAATTACAATAGGTCTTTAACCATTACTCCTAAAATGTTAAAAACTGGTTGTAGCTAACCCGATGGCATAGACACGCATTGCACACACTTTTTTTTGTTGATGTACATCTCGCACTATTTTAAATTATTTACATTTTTGAATTTCAATAGCTCATTGGTCATGTGACCTAATGACTTCAAACAAGATTCAGAATGTCCACTCAGTGAGCCTACATATTGCACAGCCTTTAGTTTGTCCATTTTCATCACAAGATTTTACATACATTTTTCCAAATGTAAATTTGAAATTTGAGACCTGACTTCTAACAAGGTTCAGAATATCCACTGACTATGCCTTCATATCGCACACTCTGTCACGATCGTCTTGAGGATAATGAGTGGACCAAGGCGCAGCGTGTGGAAAAATACATCTCTTTTATTTGAGACGAGTGAAAAACAAAACAAACACTTAACAAAACAACCGTGAAGCTACAAACGTAAGTGCAATACAAAAGCTACAAATGTTCTACATAGACAATTACCCACAAAACCCAATGCCTATGGCTGCCTTAAATATGGCTCTCAATCAGAGACAATGAACCACAGCTGCCTCTAATTGAGAACCAATCTAGGCAGCCATAGACATACAAACACCTAGACAAGAGACTGACCCATTTAACATACAAACCCCTAGACAATCCAAAAACACATACATTCCCCATGTCACACCCTGACCTAACTAAAATAATAAAGAAAACAAAGAATACTAAGGCCAGGGCGTGACACACTAATGTTTGTCTACTTTAATCTCATGCAATTAGACTTAAATGTGTAAGCTTTGCAGGCCTTCATTTTACATGGGTGTTAAAAAAATTGAAGTTAACAAATGTTCCAGACTCGCAATAACTATCTTTCACATGGACACTGAAAAGATCCACAAATGGCTGTATGTGATATGGATCAAGGACAGGAGAGGTGTTCAAACAGAGGTGCTTAAAGGAAGGTGCTCAGGTAGGCCTCATGAAAAACAGTGTTTCATATGCTCTTTTTAATCACAGTAATAGGCAGGGATTTGTCAGTCAGAGTGAGCTTGATAACATGAAATAATAAGTCAAGAAGATCAAAAAGTAGATTGTTGTAAGGGTGTATTACGTCCTGTGCTGGCCCCATTGTCATATCCATTCTGGATTCTGACAGGTAAAATCATAGTTGAAAAATGCCTCTATGTGTGTGTATACTGTATGTGGGAATGTCTTATGTCCGTCCTACATGTAGTGTTGGTACATGGAATATTCCCCAACTGCATATATCATAAATTGCTATTGCAAATAGAAGTATTATGTTTAACAACTGACATTTTCAGATATTATTTTGACAAACACACTTTAACACACTTTGGTGCTTACAATTAATTCTCTATTGTCATAGATTTGGTGGGCACTGTCATCTGTGATCTTTGTGATATGACTTTCTTTAAGCACGTACTGGTGAAACTGTCACTTAATATGTATTTCTTAAAGTCTACAAACGCTCTACATTTATTCACTCTGTGATAGGGTTGAAGAGAATCTGAAATGTACATCAACCAGGGATAAAGAGAAAGTTAACACTGTGAAATGGTTCATACTTATTTGAAGTAAAGTGTCTGTTGACTTTTTGGAAAAGATTAAAGGTCTACAATTTTTGTTTAATTTGTCAATATTACATTTTTATTCATTGATTTACTGGCCACCATTACTGTGGTTACATGTTCAGTATATGTATTGACCGGCAAACCCACTGCAGCCTACCTCACTAGCCCATCCCTGCTTTGGACAATGAATAACATGACTCTCGTAATTTGCCATTTTCCTTTATGGTTGATATTAACGATGAAAGGTGATGTCTGTCTCTCTCCTATTGTGTACCACTGTTAAATAGTGTGGAAAAATAAAAAACAGGTAAAATAAGTACTTAGAACTACCAATTATTAGAGATAAATATTAAAGAAAAGGGCAAACACAACACTGGACTGAACCCACTAATTGTCAAACTAATATTAATGTGCAACAATATAGAAGACACTTGACTAGAGGTTATGCATTATGGGTGTATATCCACTGCACGCTTCTTAGGTTTGTAATTGACATGACCAAGGAGCTATTACAATGTAAAACTATGAAAATTGTACGTTACACTGCGTAGTTTTACAGTACACAAACAAGAGTGTGTAATATAGAAGGGTAGTCAGTGTACATTCTGCACCTTATTTGAAGTCAGTAGGTCACATGACCAAGGAGCTATTGAAATGTGTATTTTTTTTAAATTAATGTAAAATCTTGTGAGATGAAAATCGACGAACTAAAAGGTGTGCAATATGTAGGCCCACTGAGTGGACATTCTGAGCCTTAATTGAAGTCAGTAGGTCACATGACCAAGGAGCTATTGAAATTCAAATGTGAAAAAAGTTTGTACTTTGTACTAATTCAACTTGGAATACAAAATGCTGCTCACATTTCCACAGTTTTATTAGCTTTGGAAAGCGAATTAATGTCCAAATCGTGAAAATAAGACCTGTGCAATGTTGCGCGAAATTTTTCCAACATCATGACACTTATTTGGAGTCTGTGGCTCAAGTAGTTGTAAAGCTATTGAGGTTTGAAAGCATGAATATCCGTTGAATATCCAACTTGAAACTGTCTTTACCTCGGTAACAAACATATAAACGCAACATGTAAAGTGCTGGTCCCATCTTTCATGAGCTGAAATAAAGATACCAGAAAGTTTCTATATACACAAACGTTTAATTTGGCACAACATTTGTTTTCATCCCTGTTAGTGAGCATTTCTCCTTTGTCAAGATAATCCATCCACCTGACAGGTGTGGCATATCAAGAAGCTGATTAAACAGCATGATCATTACACCTTGTGCTAGGGGACAATAAAAGGCCACTCTAAAATGTGCAGTTTTGTCACACAACACAATGCCACAGATGTCTCGCGTTTTGTGGGAGTGTGCAATTGGCATACTGACTGCAGGAATGTCCACCAGAGCTGTGGACATTCCCGATCATGCCAGCCGAGGGGGGGGGGGGGGGGCATATGACCTCCCAGGCCCACCCATGGCTGCGCCCCTGCCCAGTCATGTGCAATCCATAGATTAGGGTCTGATCAACAACAAAAATGACTGATTTCCCTATATGAACTGGAACTCAGCAAGATCATTGAAATTGTTGCATGTTGCGTTTATATTTTTTGTTCAGTATAGATGAAGTGATTGGTACACGTCGACTGACCTGTATGGTGGATGGAGTAAGGAAACCTACTTCATCCATATTGTTTTTTGATGAGTCTCTCCCTTCTCATGTAAAGCTAGGCTTTATTAGATAACCTGTAAGAGCTTTTGAGAGCAGCGTTTAAGACGCAATGGTAATTGAGGCTGCACCAGTGAATGTTTCATGGCCATTAAGGGATCCTGACATGTGAAATAGGTGGAATTACTAGCATTTATTGCAATAGTCATAAACTGCACATCACAAACAAAGAAGAAATGAGAGGAAATGTGAATTATTGTGAGTGCAACCGAACGCTTTTTGGGACACAGTGAATTTACAGCCGAGGCATTGCAAGAAATCCTTTAAAAGCATGTTCCATTGGTGTGGCTGGCTTCCGGGTTGGAGGCACGCTGTGTTAAAGAAGCAGTGCGGCTTGGTTGGGTTGTGCTTCGGAGGACGCATGACTTTCGACCTTCGTCTCTCCCGAGCCCGTACGGGAGTTGTAGCGATGAGACAAGATAGTAATTACTAGCGATTGGACACCACGAAAATTGGGGAGAAAAGGGGATAAAATTTATAAAAAAGAAAGGAAAAAAAAGAAAGAAAAAAAGCATGTTCCGCCCTCACAGGCCCTGAGTCTGTGTAGGGATGTGACTTGAATTGGATGTGACTAAAGGAGTGGGATGTTTTTTTTTTTATGAGCCAATTTGTAGTTTTGGTATGATGTCGTTTTTTCCTATTTTTTCCCTACAAAGTACAGTGCATTCAGGAAGTATTCAGACCTTGACTTTTTCAACGTTTTGTTACGTTACAGTCTTGTTCTAAAATATATTAAATTGTTTTTTCCCCCTCATCAATATACACACAATACCTCATAATGATAAAGGAAGAACCATTTGTTTCTTTCTTTATTACAAATAAATACTGAAATCTCACATTTAAATAAGTATTCAGACCTTTTGGCAGCGATTACAGCCTTGAGTCTGGGGAGTTTCTTCCATTCTTCTCTGCAGATCCTCTCAAGCTCTGTCAGGTCGGATGGAGAGTGTCGCTGCACAGCTATTTAAAGGTCTCTCCAGAGATGTTCAAGCGGGTACAAGTCAGGGCTCTGGCTGGGCCACTTGTCCCACAGCCACTACTGCATTGTCTTGGCTGTGTGCTTAGGGTCGTTGTCCTGTTGGAAGGTGAAGCTTCACCCCAGTCTGAGGTCCTGGGTGCTCTAGAGCAGGTTTTCATCAAGGATTTCTGTACTTTGCACTGTTCAGCTTTCCCTCAATCCTGACTAGTCTCCCAGTCACTGCCGCTGAAAAACATCCCCACAGCATGATGCTGCCACCACCATGCTAAATGGTGCCAGGTTTGCTCCAGACGTGACGCTTGGCATTCAGGCCAAAGAGTTCCATCTTGTTTTCATCAGACCAGAGAATCTTGTTTCTCATGGTCGGAGAGTCCTTTAGGTGCCTTTTGGCAAACTCCAAGCGGGCTGTCATGTACCTTTTACTGAGGAGTGGCTTCCATGTGGCCACTCTACCATAAAGGCCTGATTGGTAGAGTGCTGCAGATATGGTTGTCTTTCTGGATGGTTCTCCCATCTCCACAAAGGAACTCTGGAGCTCAGTCAGTATGACCATCGGGTTCTTGGTCACCTCCCAGACCAAGGACCTTCTTCCCTGATTGCTCAGTTTGGCCATGCGACCAGTCTTGGTGGTTTCAAACTTCTTCCATTTAAGGATGATGGAGACCACTGAGTTCTTGGGGACCTTCAATGCTGCAGACATTTTTTGTTACGCTTCCCCAGATTTGTGACTCGACACAATCCTGTCTCAGAGCTCTCCGGGAAATTCCTTCAACCTCATGGCTTGATTTTTGTTCGTGCACTGTCAACTGTGGGACTTTATATAGACAGGTGTGTGCCTTTCCAAATCATGTCCAATCCATTGAGTTTACCACAGGTCGACTCCAATCAAGGAAGATCAATGGAAACAGGATGCATCTGAGCTCAATTTCGAGT
Organism: Salvelinus fontinalis; assembly: GCF_029448725.1. Lineage (NCBI taxonomy): Eukaryota > Metazoa > Chordata > Actinopteri > Salmoniformes > Salmonidae > Salvelinus > Salvelinus fontinalis. The sequence continues at coordinate 18,666,144 of NC_074695.1, forward strand.
CTCATAGCAAAGGGTCTGAATACTTATGTAAATATGGTATTTCGTTTTTTTTATTTTTAATACATTTGCAAACATTTATAAATACCTGTTTTTGCTTTGCCATTATGGGGTATTGTGTGTAGATTGATGAGGAAAACAATTAATTCAATCCATTTTAGAATAAGGCTGTATTGTAACAAAATGTGTAAAAAGGGAAGGGGTCTGAATACTTTCTGAATGCACTGTATATTTAAGCAATAAGGCACAATGGGGTGTGGTATAAAGCCAATATACCACACCTATGGGATGTTCTTGGCACGACTCAACGCGGAGTGCCTGGATACAGCCCTTAGCTGTGGTCTATTGGCCATATATCACAACCTGATGTGCCTTATTGCTATTTTAAACTGGTTACCAATGTAATTAGAGCAGTAAAAATAAATATTTTGTCATACCCGTGGTATACGGTCTGATGTACCAACGCTGTCAGCCAATCAGCATTCAGGGCTCGACCGCCCATGTTTATAATTTTTTTAAATAGTTTACCACCCGTACAGTAGGTGGCGGCATGCACCTCTAAAGCTTGTTTGCAGACCACCATAATACCATAGATGAAGAAGATTAATCGAAAGTGTTTGTAAGTGGGATGCACTGTTGAGCGCTACATCCCAAGGGGTTTGTGCTGATTGTACGGATATTGTGACAGCTGGTTAAATGGTGTCCCTTGAGCAGGCAAGAACAATATTTATGTCAGGAGAAGTGCAGTGTTATTATAAGGAGAATAAGGAGGAATGGAAGGATGAAGAGAGGCAGAGTAGGTCTAAGAGAGAGAAGGAGGAAGACGGTGAGCTTGAGTCTGTTAAAAATAGCTGGAAATAGGGAGATTGGTTGTTAAAGAAAAATTGTATCAAGTGTGAGCAAGGTGAGCTGAAGGCAGGAGGAGAAATGGAAGCGAATGAGGGCAAAATATCGGAGGTGGTAGGTGTGGTGAAGTTCTCGGAACACGAGGCTTGCACCAAGGTTCAATATAAAGATGAGTCTGTGACAGTAGGAGTGATGTTTTTGGAAAAAGTGGACCCTTGCCTTTTGGCTAATACATTTCTGGTTTCAGGGTGGGTGAAAACACAGTTGGGTGCTGTGCAATCGGTGAGGGTAACCAGAAGTGGTCTTGTGATAATTGTTTGTGTTTCTGCTGGGCAGTGGGAGAAGGCTCTCTGTGTTAAACAAATGGGGGCAAGAGATGTGAATTGTTTTGCTCTCAAGAAAAGGGTGCCACCGAAAGGAGTGATTACTAGGGTAGCGGTAAATGTAAAAGTTGACCAACTGAAGGAGAAGATTCCCGGTGTTTGGGATGCTCGTCGTTTGGTGCAATGCAGACAGGGTGGCGTGAGTGGTGAAACAGAAGAGTCGTTTTCTGTTCTTTTGAGTTTTGATGTTGAGTTTTTGACCGACAAAGTGATGTTAAGATATATAAGTTATCCTGTACAAGCTTTTGTGCCAAATACATTATGTTGTTACAGGTGTCAAGCATATGGGCATGTGGCAGCAGTGTGTAGGAGGGAGGTTCCTAGGTGTGAGAAGTGTGCAGAAGGGCATGAGACGAAGGAATGTGTAGCATTGGGGAAAGGAGTGATATGTATTAATTGTAGGGGTGCCAATGGGGCTGGGGATCAGAAATGTTGCGTGCGAGAGAGGCAGGTTGAGGTTTCCAGGGTTAGAGAAGTGCAGAAGTTGTCATATGCTGAGGCAGTGAAGAAAATAGATAGATGGGTCAAGGGGGAGGGATCCAGGGATCCAGGGAGGAGTGGTGTGAGTAGTAAAACTGTACCTGTACAGAGGGATAGGGCAACAAGTGATATACAGTACCAGTCAAAAGTTTGGACACAACTACTCATTCAAGGGTTGTTCTTTAATTTTACTATTTTCTGCATTGTAGAATAATAGTGAAGACAATACTATGAAATAACACATATGGAATCATGTAGTAATCAAAAAAGAGTTAAACAAATCAAAATATATTTTATATTTGAGATTCTTCAAAGTAGCCACCATGTGTGTCATATGTGTTATTTCATAGTTTTGACTCATCACTATTATTCTACAATACAATGTTTAAACTCCAATGTAGAAATTCCAATGAAGTACAATGTAGAAACAACAAAATGTAGAATTTAGAAACTCCAATATTCAATTTAGAAACTCAAATTTCGAACCTCACTGCTAAAACTTTACTGCTTGTTCTACGTCTTACAAAGATGTGTGGAGGAGTGTCATCTCATCTCATCTGGCCTCAATTGATCTGGGTCAACCATTAGGACTAACATAAATTGAAATGTCTGTGCTTGTATAACTTGAACCAGTTAAGGTGGATGAATAGGGTTGGTGCATATGGTTCTTGATTGGAGTCACTGCAAGGTCTAATGCTTGTTGTTACAAAGTGGGATTAAAATGGATTTAAGTGTCATTTTTTTGTCAACAATCTACACATATTTCGCATGTGAAGGTTGAAGAAAAATTCTCACATTTGTTTTAAAGAAATCATGAAAAATAAAACTTTAATATATCTTGATTAAATAAATATTCAACCTCCTAAGTAATACATGTTAGAATCATCTGTGGGAGCGATTACAATTGTGAGTCTTTCTGGGTAAGTCTTAAGAGCTTTCCACACCTGGATTGTGCAACATTTGCCCATTATCCTTTAAAAGATTATTCCAGCTCTGTCAAATTGGTTGTTGATCATTGCTAGGCAACCGTTTTCAGGTCTTGCCATAGATTTTCAAGCAGATTTAAGTCAAAATTGTAACTCAGCCACTCAGGAACAGTGACTGTGTTTTTGGTAAGCAACTCCTGCTGGAAGGTGAAATAATCTCCCAGTGTCTGGTGGAAAGCAGACTAAACCAGGTTTTTTTATCCTGAAAAACTCCTTAGTCCTTAACGATTACAAGCATACCCATAACGTGATGCAGCCACCACTATGCTTGAAAATATGGAGAGTGGTTGTCACACCCTGACCATAGAGAGCTGTTTATTCTCTATGTTGGTTAGGTCGGGGTGTGATTAAGGGTGGGTTATCTAGGGGAATTATATAACTATGTTGGCCTGGTATGGTTCCCAATCAGAGCCAGCTGTTTATCGTTGTCTCTGATTGGGGATCATATTTAGGTAGCCATTTCCCCATTGTGCTTTGTTGGATCTTGTCTAGGTATAGTTGCCTGTGAGCACTAGTTTGAGCTTCACGTTTCGTTTGTTCGCTTTATTGTTTTTCCCTTTGAGTTATCTATTCCAAATAAAAGGATGGAAACATACCACGCTGCATCTTGGTCCACTCCTTATGACGATCGTGACAGTGGTAGTCATGTATTGTATTGTACTTGCCCCTGTCGTGGAAATTACCACTAAGGACTCCAAGTCAAAGTTCAAGGAACTGATCTTTATTGATATCGCCCGGAGAGGTTACAAAAACTTAATACTCAAAGTACACGTATGTCAGAAGCTCTGAATGGGTGCTCCCCTTCAGCACTGTTTATACTCATGCACAAACTAAGTGTCTCTGCTCTCAGGGTGCTATAAGCTGATTTTTAATAAATCAACTGAACACGGAACAAAATAACAAAAACACAAACAAACAACCGAAACAGTTCTGTATGGTGAAACACAGACACAGAAATTAACTACCCACAACCCATAGTGGGAAAACAGGCTACCTAAGTATGATTCTCAATCAGAGACAACGATCGACATCTGCCTCTGATTGAGAACCATACTAGGCCAAACACATAGAAATATAACACACAGAACAAAACATAGAATAACAACATAGAATGCCCACCCCAACTCACGCCCTGACCAAACTAAAATAAAGACATAAAAAAGGAACTAAGGTAGAACGTGACAAAGCTACATGTAGTCACGCATTTGCAGAGACACTAAAATGTCCCCTACATTCCCTCCTTTTATCACTATATGTGATAACAAAAATGAATTGACTTCTTAACGTACATTGTCTATCAACAGGTGTGCATTTAGTAAATACTGACTATTACATACAAGAGGCATAACAATAGACAAAAATCCATCTTCATATTTGATAATTTTTCTATTACCCTGTACATTATAAAGTTGCTGTTGTTTAACAACCTAACTTAAAACCTTCAGGTATTTAATCAAACATGGATACTAACTCATTCTTGCATATTATCATCCATTGTAGGGGGAAAGGTGAGTTCCTGGAGAGACAGCAAGTTATCAGTATCACCTTTAGTAGCATTGAACATGATAGTTGCTGATACTCGAGTTGCCAGGGAAGTACAAATGGCCTTACAACAAGAACGCAAAATGATCAAACATATTAAACAAAAGATTCCAGCTATCACCTACTGAGCTATCTGGGTGCCCAAAGCTCCAAAGAGGCCTTTCAGCCAACCAGTAAACACCCACTCTGATTCCCCGGAATTAGACTTTGCAACAGTGGCAATGTATCTAATACACCAGGGGGCTACCAGGGATACTACTATAGGGATGGGTGGGTCACTGCAATTGTTTGGTCTAGGATATGCAATGCTGACAGAAGCATTGTACATTGCAAAATAAGTCATAGGGTCGGGATTTCTTGGGGGGGGGGGGGGGGGGGGAGTAGCCAATTACATTTTTGGGGACAGTTGTTAGGTTCTGACAAGCAGAGTAAAAAACTAACGGACAACTAGTCAAAGCTCAAACCAAGGTTTCACCCACTTGTCAAATAGCTGAAAAGACAAAGACATGTTTCCACCAGCTACAATCTGAGGTGCAGTTAACTCTAATGAACTATCCTCTGCAGCAGAGGTAACTCTGGGTCTTCCTTTCCTGTGGCGGTCCTCATGAGAGCCAGTTTCATCATAGCGCTTGATGCTTTTTGCGACTGCACTGGAAGAAACTTTTTGAAGTTCTTGAAATTTTCCGGATTGACTGACCTTCATGTCTTAAAGTATTGATGGACTGTCATTTCTCTTTGCTTATTTGAACTGTTCTTGCCATAATATGGACTTGGTATTTTACCAAATATACCACCCCTACCTTGTCACAACACAACTGATAGGCTCAAACACATTAAGAAGGAAACAAATTCCACAAATGAACTTTTAACACGGCACACCTGTTAATTGAAATGCATTCCAGGTGACTACCTCATGAAGCTGGTTGAGAGAATGCTAAGAGTGTGCAAAGCTGTCATCAAGGCAAAGGGTGGATACTTTGAAGATTCTCAAATATAAAATATATTTTGATTTGTTTAACACTTTTTTGGTTAATACATGATTCCATATGTGTTATTTTATAATTTGGATGTTTTCACTGTTATTCTACAATGTTGAAAAAAGTAAAAATAAAGAAAAACCCTCGAATGAGTAGCTGTGTCCAAACTTTTGACTGGTACTTTTGACTGGTACTAAGAATTTGCTTGTTTTTACAATGTGCAGCTCTATCTATGTACCACACGGTGGCAGCACAGCACTTATACCAATTCAGCTGCATAACATCCACATTCACTTGTCTAAAAGGAGCCGAGAGGAACTATACTGATCAAAAATATAAACGCATCATGTAAAGTGTTGGTCCCATGTTTCATGAGATTAACTAAAATATCCCAGAAATGTTCCATACACACAAAAAGCTTATTTCTCTCAAATTCTGTTCACAAATTTGAGCATTTCTCCTTTGCCAAGATAATACATCCAGCTGACAGGGAAAGGGAAAGAGAAAGGGTGATACCTAGTCAGTTGTACAACTGAATGCATTCAACTGAAATGTGTCTTCCGCATTTAACCCAACCCCTCTGAGTCAGCGAGGTGCAGGGGGCTGCCATAATCGACATCCACGGCGCCAGGGGAACAGTGGGTTAACTGCCTTGCTCAAATCAAATCAATTTTATTGGTCACATACACATGGTAAGCAGATGTTAATGCGAGTGTAGCGAAATGCTTGTGCTTCTAGTTCAGGGGCAGAACGACCGATTTTTACCTTGTCAGCTCGGGGATTCAATCCAGCAACCTTTCGGTTACTGGCCCACACAGGTGTGGCATATCAAGAAGCTGATTAAACAACATGATCATTACACAGGTGAAACTTGTGCTGGGGACAATAAAATCCCAGTCTATAATGTGCAGTTTTGTCACACAACACAATGCCACAGATGTTTCAAGTTTTGAGGGAGTGTGAAATTAGCATGCTAACTACATGAATGTCCACCAGAGCTGGTACCAGAGAATTGATTGTTCATTTCTTTACCATAAGCCGAGGTGGCTTGTCGTTTTAGTGAATTTGGCAGTACATCCAACCGGCCTCACAACCACAGACTACGTGTAACCACGCCAGCCCAGGACGTCCACATCTGGCATCTTCACCTGTGGGATCATCTGAGACCAGCCACCCAGACATCTAATGAAACTGAGGAACATTTCTGTCTGTAATAAATACCTTTTGTGGGGAAAAACTAAATCTGATTGGCTGCTCCTGGCTCCCCAGTGGGTGGGCCTGGCTCCCAAGTGTGTGGGGCTATGCCCTCCCAGGCACACCCATGGCTGCACCCCTGCCCAGTCCTGTGAAATCCATAGATTAGGGCCTACTTTATTTAAATTGATTGATTTCCTTATTTGAACTGTAACTCAGTAAAATTGTTGAAATTGTTGTATGTTGCATTTATATTTTTGTTCAATATAGACTTGATAGCAATATATTCCTGGGAGATCAGCTGACTAACTCACATTCACACAGCAATCAAATCAAATCAAATTTTATTTGTCACATGCGCCGAATACAACAAGTGTAGACTTTACCGTGAAATGCTTACTTACAAACCCTTAACTTGTCTGGCGCAAGCGTTCCGCTAGCGGAACTCCTCCCACATTCCACTGAAAAGGCAGAGCGCGAAATTCAAAAAATATTTTTCCGAAATATTTAACTTTCACACATTAACAAGTCCAATACAGCAAATGAAAGATACACATCTTGTGAATCCAGTCAAAATGTCTGATTTTTTAAATGTTTTACAGCGAAAACAGCACGTATATTTATGTTAGCTCACCACCAAATACAAAGAAGGACAGACATTTTTCACAGCACAGGTAGCATGCACAAAGCCAACCTAACTAACCAAGAACCAACCAAACTAACCAAGAAACAACTTCATCAGATGACAGTCTTATAACATGTTACACAATAAATCTATGTTTTGTTCGAAAAATGTGCATATTTGAGGTATAAATCAGTTTTGCATCACAGCTACCGTCAAAAATAGCACCGAAGCAGCCAGAGTAATTATAGAGAGCAACGTGGAATACCTAAATACTCATCATAAAACATTTCTGAAAAATGCATTGTGTACAGCAAGACAAGCATCTTGTGAATCCAACCAATATTTCAGATTTTTTAAGTGTTTTACAGCAAAAACACAATATAGCATTATATTAGCTTACTACAATAGCCTACCACACTAACGCATTCATTCATCAAGGCACGTTAGCGATAGCAATAGGCACGTTAGCGTTAGCGAATAAACCAGCAAAATATATTAATTTTCACTAACCTTCACAAACCTTCCTCGGATGACAGTCCTATAACATCAGGTTATACATACACTTATGTTTTGTTTGAAAATGTGCATATTTAGAGCTGAAATCAGTGGTTATCCATTATGCTAACGTAGCTTCTTTTTCCCAGAATGTGCGGATATTTCTATTAGACTCTCACCTATTCTGACCAAATAGCTATTCATAAACATTACAAAAAAATACATGTTGTATAGGAAATGATAGATACACTAGTTCTTTTTTTTTATTTTTTATTTTTTATCCTATTTTCCCCCCAATTTTCGTGGTATCCAATCGCTAGTAATTACTACCTTGTCTCATCGCTACAACTCCCGTACGGGCTCGGGAGAGACGAAGGTCGAAAGCCATGCGTCCTCCGAAGCACAACCCAACCAGCCGTACTGCTTCTTAACACAGCACGCCTCCAACCCGGAAGCCAGCCGCACCAATGTGTCGGAGGAAACACCGTGTACCTGGCCCCCTTGGTTGGCGTGCACTGCGCCCGGCCCGCCACAGGAGTCGCTGGAGCGCGATGAGACAAGGATATCCCTACCGGCCAAACCCTCCCTACCCTGGACGACGCTATGCCAATTGTGCGTCGCCCCACGGACCTCCCGGTCGCGACCGGCTGCGACAGAGCCTGGGCGCGAACCCAGAGACTCTGGTGGCGCAGTTAGCACTGCGATGCAGTGCCCTAGACCACTGCGCCACCCGGGAGGCCCCCGATACACTAGTTCTTAATACAATCGCAGTGTTAGAATTCTAAAAATATCTTCATTACGACATAAGGCTTATGTTATAGCGAGAGAGTGGCCAAAACCTGGGCGCAAAACTACTAGTATACAGTTCGACAGATATATGAAATAGCATCACAAAATGGGTCCTACTTTTGGTGATCTTCCATCAGAATGTTGGACAAGGGGTCCTTTGTCCAGAACAGTCGTTGTTTGGATTTAGAACATCGTTTTTCCCTCTTGAATTAGCAAGCACACTGGCCAAGTGGCGCTAAGCTCTCCTTTCTGAACAAAGGCACACAACGCAACACGCCTAACGTCCTGAATACATTTCAAAAATCTAATAAAACTAAATTGAAAAAACATACTTTACGATGATATTGTGACATGTATCAAATAAAATCAAAGCCGGAGATAGTAGTCGCCTATAACGACGGCTTTTCAGAAGGCAATTCCAGGTCCATTTTCGCGCTTTCCAGAAAACAGGAAATGGATGACTCGTCGTGCCAAGAGGATATATTCCACCTCAGACCAAGATAAACACTTCATTTCTTCTCTCACTTCCTCTTGACATCTAGGGGAAGGTGTATGACGTGCATGTATACTCATACGTATCATGCCCATTTATAGGCAGGCCCTTGAACAGAGCATAATTTTCAGACTTTCCACTTCCTGGTCAGAAAGTGTGCTGCCAAATTAGTTCTGTTTTACTCACAGACAAAATTCAACCGGTTTTAGAAACTAGAGAGTGTTTTCTATCCAATAGTAATAATAATATGCATATTGTACGAGCAAGAATAGAGTACGAGGCCGTTTAAATTGGGCACGATTTTCCCCCAAAGTGTAAATAGCGCCCTTTATCCTCAACAGGTTTTAACCAACAGCGCAGTTCAAGGAGAGTTAAGAAAATATTTACCAAGTAGACTAAAATAAAAATAATAAAAAGTAACAGAATAACAATAACAATAACGAGGCTATATAAAGGGGCACCGGTACCAAGTCAGTGTTGAGGTCATTTGTACATGTAGATGGGGGTGAAGTGACTATGCACAGTCAATAAACAGCGAGTAGCAGCAGTGTACAAAAAGGGAGAGGGGGTCAATGTAAACTGTCCGGTGGCGATTTTATTAATTGTTCAGCAGTGTTAAGGCTTGGGGGTAGAAGCTGTTCAAGAGCCTTTTGGTCCTAGATTTGGCGCTCCAGTGTTGTGCCGAAAAATTCCCCACTGACAGAATTCTACCCCCCTCGCCCTTCGCGTGAATATGCACGCACTCAATTCTTCGTTGCTGCGACTTGCTTGTTAGTTGAGATTTCTGATCACGTTAGGCTGCGTTTCATTTTATTTTTTTATCTCGGTTTGATCGCGTGGAGGCACTAATAATGTCTGCAGTTTTCGGTTTGGGTATTTGTTTCAAGTGTATTAGTCTATAAATAAATCTCTTTGACAAAATTAGTAATCTCTCCAGTGTCTTATTCGACTAGTAATGATAATAATTCAGCCATAGTTGTTCTAAAATGTTTATTGCTTGCCAACATTTTACTCCCTCCTTTATGTTTAATATAACACACATACATTAATTATTCATTTTGGTTGCCAGTTTGTTCTATAGAAAGTATTTGACTCTGACGTGTGCCACAGAAAGTATTTGACTCTAGCCACAAAATTAAGGAAATTAGAAGGGGGGAGGATTTCGGCAAGGCTATTTTCTTGCCGACCCCCCCCCCCCCCCTTTCTATTTTGGGTCTGCAAGGCCTGGCACACTTCAGAATCATTTTTGGTGACCTATCATGCCCTCTGATGTGTGCCACAGGAAGTATTAGACTCTAGTCACAAAAGGAAGTGGTTATTTCAGCAATAATAGTTTTCAGGGCCCTCTACTCTTCTCTCTACCCCATCCCCCATCACATCTGCTTTTCCCTCTTGCGGTTTTTCCTACATTTTTTTTTACTTTTTATGTTTTAGGTTTTAAGAATGTAGGTACAGTAGTAATAATAAAATAATAATAACAATAATAAATCAAAAATGTGTACTCTGGGCGAAAAATACAATTCAAATATATAAGTCAAGATGAGTGTAGAGGAAAGAGGGTAAACTAGATCCCAACTATCTCGGCCCATATATGATTCGAGGTCTCGAAGGGAAATGCGCAAACTTGGAAGATGACAAGGGGGTTATCTTCCCTAAAATAAGCGTGGATCACCTGAGGCCTCATATAGAGGAGACTCGTCGGATCCTTCATAACATTAAATCAGCATCCACCACATCACCACACCAGCGGACTCCACCTCCACAACCACCAGACCAGCAGGTGCAGCCTCCACAGTTACCACACCAGCGGCCTCCACAGCTACCACACCAGCGTCCTCCAGCATCCTCCACCTCCACCACCCCAGCAGGTGCAGCCTCCACAGAAACCACACCAGCAGACTCCACAACTACCACCCCAGCAGGTGCAGCCTCCACAGAAACCACACCAGCAGACTCCACAACTACCACACCAGCAGGTGCAGCCTCCACAGAAACCACACCAGCAGACTCCACAACTACCACCCCAGCAGGTGCAGCCTCCACAGAAACCACACCAGCAGACTCCACAACTACCACACCAGCAGGTGCAGCCTCCACAGAAACCACACCAGCTACTGATATAAACAAATGTATGTATGTAATCTTGTCAGGTTGATCCATGTATATATCTCAGTACACTTGCAGGTCCATTTTTCCAGGTGTTGCAGAGGCTTGGGGAGGAAAAGATGTATATGTGCTGTTGTCTAGAATTGGCCCATATAAAATCTTTTATCAGGATCTCCACAGAACTGGTCCAAAATATGGAGCTGGAAGGCGAGGTAAGACTGTGTTGCACATACAGTATATGTAAACACTGTATGTGTGTGATTCATCTGTGTATTTATAAGAAAACCGAAATTGTTGTTTTTCCATGTAACAGATTTACCTTCATTGTCTTTCTTTTTTTCTGTCAGACCATCAATGCCTAAATATTCCCTCTGGTGCGGAATTTTAACAGGCAGTCAACCGAGCAAGTTTTCTACATTGACACCTTTAAAATGACTGGCATTTGGGGGAGAAAGAACTCAAAACTTAAGGTTGGTTGGATTATTCAAGAAAATATTACCTTGCTCTTTTAAATTTCAGATTGATCCAATGATGTACAAGTACATTATTGGCATCAACAATGAACACAACCACTGGACTGTTGTAACGGCAGATTTCCTCCTCTTCGTCTGAAGAGGAGGTGTAGCAGGGATCGGACCAAAGCGCAGCGTGGTTAGTGTTCAACATGTTTAATAAAGACGATAAACGTGAACACTACAAAATACAAAACAACAAATGTGAAAAACCGAAACAGTCCTATCTGGTGCATAGACACAAAGACAGAAGACAACCACCCACAAACCCCAACACAAAACAGGCTACCTAAATATGGTTCCCAATCAGAGACAATGACTAACACCTGCCTCTGATTGAGAACCATATCAGGCCAAACATAGAAACGTGAAAACTAGACACACAACATAGAATGCCCACTCAGCTCACGTCCTGACCAACACTAAAACAAAGAAAACACAAAAGAACTATGGTAAGAACGTGACAACTGTGACGGTAAGAGCCGCTAAGGCAGTACTAAGAACTAAGAAATACATACATAATACAGAATATACATGTGAACACATACATGTGTGTAAAATGTGTGTGTGCCATATGTGTGTATTTATGTGTGTGTAATATGTGTGAATGTAATATGTGTGTATGTACTGTATGTGTGTGTAATGTGTGTGCCTGTCTGTCTGTCTAAACTTGAAAGGTTATGATGCCATCCCAGAAGAGGGCTCTGTTCCTCAACCCAATTCGGGAATGGGCCAGAAAGATAAAAAGATGCCAGGGGGTGACAATGTAAAAACTGCTTTTAATTAAAAAAATTACAATGGAATCAATAAAGTCTTTGAAATGCTATACTGTTATTAATCTCTATATTGTAATAAATAAAGTGTTTCAAAATGCTGTACTTTTATTAACCTATATGTTCATATCATTCCTGAGAGAGAAGGGGTGTAATATCTCCAGATGGGTGTGTGGTACCCTTCCTCACCCATGCCAACAAGATGCTACTTCTTGTGGGGTCCTTGCCTTGAAAGTTAGTATGAGAGTATAAGTAATGCACAATTAACCTACTGAAGGTATACTGACTAAAAGGCTAAACAGAACTGTCAATTTATATTATAGCTGTGTCGTTGTATACTTGTGATTATAATCTTAAGTGTAACATAATTTTGTTGGGGAAAACTGAAATGCCCATCACATTTTTCCCCAGTTTGCTGAATGTGTTCTGAAGGAGGAGTCGATTGTCTTTTCAAATACGGACAAAGATGTTAACATCATGAGAGAAGAAATAGCAGTCACTCTCCTCCATAATTGTAGATTTAAAAAAAAACATTTATATGGATCTTTCAAGGTTATCTTTGATCCAACTTCTGACTAGATGGCCACTAAAACACATTTATTTAAATAATTTTGTTACAAGAAACCTATTCTATTCCCTTGTTGCCTGTTCCCTGTTTGCTCAGAAAACACACGTAAATGTATAAACTACTTGACATTATGTTTTGCTAGATGACCTGAGCCAACTGTGCCACTTCTGTGGGGAGGTGGACAATAATGAGAAGACACTAACTGGGTAATTGCTTGTTGACTTCTAAAGGCACATTTTTACGAGTACGAATTTGTATAAGCAGTAATATTTCTAGAGGTAGTGTTAGCCTCTTTGTCTGATAATTTAATAATTGTAATTCAAGAAAATGTGTTTAATGTTTTAAATATATTAAACATTTTCATCATAAATTTCAGATTGGTTGTGACCGCTGCCCACGATGGTTCCACCAGTCCTGTATGAAAACCATCCCATCATTGGAGGATTATGTTTGCGCTGCCTGTCAGGACGAGGTTAGGCTTGAGTATCACCTGGAAAACTTCCCATCAAATGTGGACTAAATGTTCAGTCGAGCTGTTACAGCTTTACAATTTGTTTATATTATTTATTGTCTTTTTATATTTGATTTATTAAAAAACATGAGCTGGTGCACACCCATAAAAATTTGTTTGTGTGGAGGTGCTGACTAACCGCGAATAAACTATAAACTATCAAAATAAAGAAGGTCGCACACTCCATGTATAAACTCCCAGCAATTGAATGGGTTTTTACCAAAGTTTCGGCATCACTGTGCCTTCCTCAGGGTAATGTCATGAATACTTGAACCAGGTTATGTAGACAAAGTGCAATTAGTGCAACTAATGACAATGGTGAGGGATGTGTCATAATGATTAAGTTAATTAAAATTCCAGCATAATCTCTCATCCACAGTGGAAAGCTGTTTGGAATCAAGACAAATCACCAAAAAAGAGGTTGAATTTCTATGTGTGAAATTTCCCAAGATATCAACTTTCTAGACAGTTGCTAAATTACACAAACAAGTGTCTCCTCCTCCAGGTAGACCCATTGTAGCAGCAATCGACTCTGTGACATCCAACATTTCTACATTTGTGGATTACCACATTAAACCGATGGTTGAGAATCTCCCATCTTATGTCAAAGACACTAGTCACATGATCTCATTGATAGAGGGCTTAGGAAGGATACCAGAGGGCATCCTGCTGGCCACTTTTGATGTGGAGAGATTGTACACTAACATCCCACACATTGTAGGCTTGCAGGCGCTGCAACACTTCCTTCAGCAGAGAGACTCTACCCTTGCTCCATCCAATTAATGCATCTTACAACTTACTGAACTGGTATTATCCAATGACTACTTTGTCTTTGAGTCAGACTTGTTCCTTCAAATTCAGGGTGTAGACATGGGCTCCCCCTTTTCCTCCAACTATGCAAACCTGTATGTGGGACAATTTGAAGTAGCACTCCTTCATAAAACACAAACACACCCCTTACTTTCTAAAATCCTCCTATGGAAGAGATACATAGCTGATGTCTTTGTGCTCTGGGAAGGAAGTCAGCAGGAACTAAATGAATTCCAAACTTTACTAAACGAGAGCTCTGAATATCTCAAATTCACCATGCAGACTGATGAGAGAAACATAAACTACCTGGACTTATGGATCATCAAAGAGAATGATGCATTACACACAGACTTATACACAAAGCCCACAGACCACAACACCTTGCTATGTGCGAACAGTATGCATCCCCTTCCCCTCAAGAATGGTCTACCATATAGGCAGTTATGCGGGGTGAACTAATCTGTGGCCACCAGACAGATTTTGACAGCAATACTAAAAAAAATGACAGATACATTCAAAATGAGAGACTACAAGGACAAAACTCTTGATGCTGAAATTATGAAAATATCTCAAAAACCAAGAAAGGAATTATTAAAAACTCAACCAAAGAAGAACTGTCTTTTGCACTAAGTACACCTGCGGTTACGGAACCCCTACCTGTCCCAGACCTGCTGTTTTCAACTCTTAAGGATCGGCTATGAAAAGCCAACTGAGATTTATTCCTGATTATTATTTGACCATGCTTGTCATTTATGAACATTTTGAAAATCTTGGCTCTCTCTAATTTTCTCCTTCTCTCTTTCTTTCTCTCGGAGGACCTGAGCCCTGGGACCATACGTCGGGACTGCCGGGCGTGGTGGCTCCTTGCTGTCCCCAGTCCGCCTGGCCTTGCTGCTGTTCCGGTTTCAGCTGTTCTGCCTGCGGTTATGGAACCGCCACCTGTCCCAGACCTGTTGTTTTTCAACTCTTAATGATCGGCTATGAAAAGCCAACTGAAAATTATTCATGATTATTATTTGACCATGCTTGTCACTTATGAACATTTTTGAACATCTTGGCATAGTTCTGTTATAATCTCCACCCGGCACAGCCAGAAGAGGACTGGCCACCCCTCATAGCCTGGTTCCTCTCTAGGTTTCTTCCTAGGTTTTGGCCTTTCTAGGGAGTTTTTCCTAGCCACCGTGCTTCTACACCTGCATTACTAGCTGTTTGGGGTTTTAGGCTGGGTTTCTGTACAGCACTTCGAGATATTAGCTGATGTACGAAGGGCTATATAAAATAAACTTGATTGATTGATTGATTGATTGATTGAAAATGAAAGCAACCCTGAAAAAGCACTGGCATATTCTGCAATCAGTCAAAAAAATTGCACACCTCTTCAAGGAACCCCCACTGGTGGTCTATGAGCGTGGTCGCAATATAGGAGATAGTTTGGTGTGATCTGACATGCCCCCTGAGCCCACTCAGACACTCTTGACATCTATCCCAAATGGGAACTACAAATGTGGCTCATGCGCACAGTGCAATAGCACTATAAAAACGTCTTTCTTCCGACACCCACATACAGGTGGAAAGATCCCTGTTAGGGGCATCATCTCATGCATCACATGTTCATGTGGAAAAGCCTGCGTAGGACAAACGAAAAGACAACTAAAACAAGCTGAGCACCGCAGCTCAATCAGGTGTAAGAACAATGACCATCCTGTAGCAGTTCACTTTGTTGAAGCTAACCATCCAATCTCCTCCCTAAAAATACACAGGCTTTGAGCATGTTGCTCTACCAAGGAGAGGAGGTAACATCGAGATCCTACTATTACAAAGGGAGGCTTACTGGATATCCTATCTAAAAACATTGACCCCTAGGGGTCTGAATATTGACTTTGATCTCAGGCTCTTCTTATGAACAAATGTCTTTTTTTAAGAACAAGTCTTATAAATTGATATATTCTTGCTACA
The DNA here is from genome assembly GCF_029448725.1 of Salvelinus fontinalis. Classification (NCBI taxonomy): domain Eukaryota; kingdom Metazoa; phylum Chordata; class Actinopteri; order Salmoniformes; family Salmonidae; genus Salvelinus; species Salvelinus fontinalis. The sequence continues at coordinate 18,682,187 of NC_074695.1, forward strand.
GCTTATTAGCGTACACCTAATATGTTCCCCTTGTTGATGATGCTCATTATACATTAATGTTGAACCAAAAGATTAAATGTAACAAATATGAAATTAAATACGAAACAATTATGTGAAATTTAATTAAACAACAATTTATGTTGATGCTAATATGATGTATAATATTAAATGATGTTTCTATATGATAACAATAGCGTAATAGATTTAATATGCCATAGACAATATATATATATATTTTTTAACAGTTTTCACTAATTCATTTTAATTAACTTAATCATTATGACACACCCTTCACTATTGTCATTGGTTACACTAATTGCACTTTGTCTACATAACCTGGTTCAAGTATTCATGACATCACCCTGAGGAAGGCACAGTGATGCCGAAACGTTGGTAAAAACCCATTAAATTGTTGGGAGTTTATATATGGAGTGTGTGACTTTCCTTATTTTGATAGTTTATATTTGATTTATTGTAATTTTTTATCTTATTATGCAAAGATTAAAATGTGTATTTCCTTTTTAATGTTTGTTAACAAACTTAACTTTCTGTGATGTTTTTGTGTTATTGTGTGATAATATTTGTGTATTATCTTTATTTACTTAAACATTACAAAATGTTTCTAAAATAAATGTTTATGTTTCTTTATGCTCTAATTTTGCTTTCTGTGGTGGGGGGATTTTGACAGGCACGAAAATAACCTTGCCGAAATCCTCCCCCTCTTCTAATTTCCTAAATTTTGTGGCTAGAGTCAAATACTTTCTGTGGCACACATCAGAGTCAAATACTTTCTATAGAACAAACTTCGCATCAGGATATGCAACCGAAATGAATAATTAATGTATGTGTGTTATATTAACCATACAGGAGGGAGTAAAATGTAGGCAAGCAATAAACATTTCAGAACAAGGTCTACCAAAACAATTCGAGCTTCTACTTCTAAAAATTCACCTTTCCAGAAACAAGTCTCTCACCGTTGCCGCTCGTTATAGACCACCCTGTCACGCCCTGACCTTAGTTCCTTTGTTATGTCTCTATTTTGGTTTGGTCAGGGCGTGAGTTGGGGTGGGCATTCTATGTTTTTTTCCTATGTTTTCTATTTCTATGTGTTTGGCCTAGTATAGTTCTCAATCAGAGGCAGCTGTCTATCGTTGTCTCTGATTGAGAACCATACTTAGGTAGCCTTTTCCCACCTGTGGTTTATGGGTAGTTGTTTCCTGTTTTGTGTTGTTGCACCTTTCAGGACTGTTTCATTTTCTTTTCGTACATTCACTTTGTTATTTTGTATTTTCGTGTTCAGTTATAATAAATTAACATGGACACTTACCATGCTGCGTTTTGGTCCGATCTTTCCTGTTCCTCAGATGAAGAAGATCGTTACACACCCTCTGCCCCCAGCTGTGCACTGGACACCATATGTGAATTGATTGCCCCCATCTATCTTCTGAGCTCGTGCTGCTAGGTGACCTAAACTGGGACATGCTTAACACCCTGGCCATCCTACAATCTAAGCTTGATGCCCTCAATCTCACACAAATTATCTACGAACCTACCAGGTACAACCCCAAATCAGTAAACACAGGCACCCTCATAGATATCATCTTAACTAACTCGCCCTCCAAATACACCTCTGCTGTTTTCAACCAAGATCTCAGCGATCACTGCCTCATTGCCTGCATCCGTAATGGGTCTGCGGTCAAACGACCACCACTCATCACTGTCAAACGCTCCCTAAAACACTTCAGCAAACAGGCCATTCTAATTGACCTGGTCGGGGTATCCTGGAATGACATTGACCTCATCCCGTCAGTAGAGGATGCCTGGCTATTCTTTAAAAGTGCCTTCCTCACCATCTTAAATAAGCATGCTCCATTCAAAAAATGTAGAACCGGGAATAGATATAGCTCTTGGTTCACTCCAAACCTGTCTGCCCTTGACCAGCACAAAAACATCCTGTGGCATTCTGCATTAGCATCGAATAGCCCCGGTGATATGCAACTTTTCAGGGAAGTTAGGAACCAGTATACACAGGCAGTTAGGAAAGCTAAGGCTAGCTTTTTCAAACAGAAATTTGAATCCTGTAGTACAAACTCAAAAAAGTTCTGGGACACTGTAAAGTCCATGGAGAATAAGAGCACCTGAGGCTAGGAAACACTGTCACTACCGATAAATCCACAATAATTGAGAATTTCAATAAGCATATTTCTACGGCTGGCTATGCTTTCCACCTGGCTACCCCTACCCCGGTCAACAGCCCTGCGCTCCCCACAGCAACTCGCCCAAACCTCCCCCACTTCTCCTTCACCCAAATCCAGATAGCTGATGTTCTGAAAGAGCTGCAAAATCTGGACCCCTACAAATCAGCCGGGCTAGACAATCTGGGCTCCCTCTTTCTAAAATGATCTGCCGAAATTGTTGCAACCCCTATTACTAGCCTGTTCAACCTCTCTTTCGTATCGTCTGAGATTCCCATAGATTGGAAAGCTGTTCAAAGGGGGAGACACTCTAGACCCAAACTGCTACAGACCTATATCTATTCTACCCTGCCTTTCTAAGGTCTTTGAAAGCCAAGTTAACAAACAGATTACCGACCATTTCGAATCTCAACGTACCTTCTCCGCTATGCAATCTGGTTTCAGAGCTGGTCATGGGTGCACCTCAGCCACGCTCAAGGTCCTAACCGCCATCGATAAGAGACATTACTGTGCAGCTGTGTTCATCGACCTGGCTAAGGCTTTCGACTCTGTCAATCCCAACATTCTTATTGGCAGACTCAACAGCCGTGGTTTCTCAAATGATTGCCTCGCTTGGTTCACCAACAACTTCTCAGATAGAGTTCAGTATCTCAAATCGGAGGGCCTGTTGTCCGGACCTCTGGCAGTCTCTATGGGGGTGCCACAGGGTTCAATTCTCGGGCCGACTCTTCTCTGTATACATCAATGATGTTGCTCTCGTTGCTGGTGATTCTTTGATCCACCTCTACGCAGACAACACCATTCTGTATACCTCTGGCCCTTCGTTGGACACTGTGTTAACTAACCTCCAGGTGAGCTTCAATGCCATACAACTCTCCTTCCGTGGCCTCCAACTGCTCTTAAATGCAAGTAAAACTAAATGCATGCTCTTCAACCGATCGCTGCCCGCACCTGCCCGCCCATCCAGCATCACTACTCTGGATGGTTCTGACTTAGAATATGTGGACAACTACATATACCTAGGTGTCTGGTTAGACTGTAAACTCTCCTACCAGACTCACATTAAACATCTCCAATCCAAAATTAAATCTATAATCGGCTTCCTATTTTGCAACAAAGCATCCTTCACTCATGCTGCCAAACTTACCCTCGTAAAACTGACCATCCTACCGATCCTCGACTTCGGCGATGTCATTTACAAAATTACCTCCAACACTCTATTCAACAAATTGGATGCAGTCTATCACAGTGCCATCCGTTTTGTCACCAAATCCCCATGTACTACCCACCACTGCGACCTTTATGCTCTCGTTGGCTGGCCCTCGCTTCATACTCGTCGCCAAACCCACTGGCTCCAGGTCATCTACAAGTCTCTGTTAGATAAAGCCCCACCTTATCTCAGCTCACTGGTCACCATAGCAGCACCCACCCGTAGCACGCACTCTAACAGATATATCTAACTGGTCACCCCCAAAGCCAATTCTTCCATTGACCGCTTCTCCTTCCAGTTCTCTGCTGCCAATGACTGGAACGAACTGCAAAAATCTCTGAAGCTGGAGACTCTTACCTCCCTCACTAGCTTTAAGCACCAGCTGTCAGAGCAGCTCACAGATCACTGCACCTGTACATAGCCCATCTATAAATAGCCCATCCAATCTACCTCATCCCCATACTGTATTTATTTATTTATTTATCTTGCTCCTTTGCACCCCAGTATCTCAACTTGCACATTCATCCTCTGCACATCCTACCATTCCAGTGTTTAATTGCTATATTGTAATTGCTTTGCCACCATGGCCTATTTATTGCCGTACCTCTCTTATCCTATCTCATTTGCACATGCTGTATATAGATTTTTCTACTGTATTATTGATTGTATGTTTGTTTGTTCCATGTGTAATTCTATGTTGTTGTATGTGTCGATCTGCTTTGCTTTATCTTGGCCAGGTTGCAGTTGCAAATGAGAACTTGTTCTCAACTAGCCTACCTGGTTAAATAAAAGTGAAAAAAATAAAAACTAATAGTCGAATAAGACATGGGAGAGATAATGAATTTTGGCAAAGAGATGTATTTATGGACTAATACATTTGAAACAAATAGCCAAACCGAAAACTGCAAACATTATTAGTGCCTCCCCACGATCAAACTGACATAAAAAATCAAATGAAACGCAGCCTAACGTGATCAGAAATCTCAACTAGTAAGCAAGTCGCAGTAATGAAGAATTGAGTGCGCGAAGGGGGGGGGGGGGGGGGGGGGGGGGGTAGCAGAGAAAACAGTCTAACAGGGTGACTGGAGTCTCTGACAATTTTAATACAATATGATTAAGCAAGGTTCGAGCAACTATATTCAGCTGCGGGACGATTTTTGTCAGAGAGGATGGTCGGGGGGCCGGAATATAGGCCTAATTATAATCATCTGTACACTGAAAATTGACCACAACTTGTATTTGAAAATAATAATTTTGTGCGTTGATTACAATGAGACACTTTCACATATTTCTCTTTATTCGTGGGAATAGTTGGGAACAGCTTTCCTAAATTAAATACATTTTTAGCTAAATTACTGGTGATTTTACAGTCTTTTTCGAGAAAAAAAACTAAAATCCTGCAGGCCGCCAGTTGTGAAACCCTGTGATAGAGATTGCTAATTAGTCCTACTTTGTCTATTGAATATAAATACCACTGACTGTAAGTGTGATGTCGGGTTAAAAAGCATCGGGACTGGAACAAATATTGAGGAAACTTTCTCACACAGATTAAGCCTAGTCCTAGACTAAAAGCCATACTCAATGGAGAATCTCCATTGAAAGTGCTTTTGAATGCAGGACTAGTGTTAACCTGTGTCTGGAAATATGAATCTATGAGTATAACATTTACATTACATTTAAGTCATTTAGCAGACGCTCTTATCCAGAGCGACTTACAAATTGGATATAAGGCTGCGTTTAGACAGGCAGCCCAATTCTGATCTTTTTTTTTTCAATACATTTTATTTTGATCAATCAGATTAGCTTTGAAAAATATCTGATGTGAAAAGATCTGATGTGACTAGTCGAAATACCAATTAGTGGGGAAAATATTAGAATTGGGCTGCATGTGTTTAAGCCTATAATGTAAGTCTATTGATCGTCTTGTTGGTTCCCATGACAGAAGACTCTGGGTAATAATACACAAGAGACCATGTAGTTGCATGCATTACTTTACCAATTCAAATGAATGGTAAATCCTGTTGAGTAAGCATGAACAAGTTTATTAACAATGGGAACATAACTTGAGTTTCCCTAATTCCCTATTCTATCCCGGCATGACAGATTGCCACCACCATAGTTATACATTGATATTATGGCTATCTGGATAGGGGAACGATATTGACATATTGAACAATCTTGTGATTAGTTGCACCATAGCTCATGCTAATTTTCAACACCCGCCCTTTGATGGGTTGTTTTAAGTGTAACCAAATCACATGGTGTTTTTTTAATAGTCTATGTACAACTTGGCTGGGTGGTCTACCTGCATGCAGGCCGGGCCTATCCCCTGGGGCATAGTAGGAACATTTATGTAAGTGAAATGTGCCTAGTAAGGGCTTTGGGTCCTCTAAGTTTCCTGTGTGCGTACAGCAGTGTGGTTTAGACACCTTGCTGTGTGTGTGTGTGTGTGTGTGTGTGTGTGTGGGGGGGGGGGGGGGGGGGGGGGTTGGACACCTAGCTGGTCCCCATCATCCCCATCCTGTCAGCGTGGTCTCCTGCGGGCCCTCTGCCAGTCCATGCTACAAATGGCACTCTATTCCCTATTTAGTGCCCTACTGTTGACCAGGGTTCATAGGGCCAGCCCATAGAGTGCACTATATAGTGAATAGGGTGTCATTTGGGAAGCAGCCCTGTCCCTACCCTGTGATGAATGTCCATATGCCGGGAGTATTAACTTGGAGGAGTGGAGGAGCTGTGTAGATTCACACCAACAGGGACGACCATCTGGGCCCATACAGATATAGCATAGAGCTCTGCAAGGCAGCACACAAAGGAAGACCAGAGATAAAACACACATTTTGCATTATGTGGAAATGACTGAATATGCTGTAGTCAACCATTTTATGTGGCTGTGTTGTGTGCTGTACAATGCCTTTGCAAAGCTTGAAGTAAGGAATATCATATGCATCCTATGTTAAAATGATGGATTATATTATAGATCTGATTACATGGCCGTTTAATTGTCAATTATTATAATATACATTGCAACAGGGCATCAATACCCACATAAAAGTAACTGATATTTCTCTATTATACTGAGCTCTTCACATAACAGAAGGAAGAATGATGATGTTAAAACCATAGAAATAGAACGATAAGAATGTAATTCACACTATTTCTATAGATGAAACCATGCGACCATGAGACAAGAGATAACAACAATGTGTCTGGATTTAGATGTAGACTCCTCTCAGTCACGATGCAGCCAGGACCAACAGGAGAGGAAATCATTGTCATCGGTTCAGTAAGAGGAGACAAACAGCTCAACAAGCCTATCAATAATGTAACAGACCAACTGGGTACGTTGGTGGGTGGATGTTGTTAGTGCTCATAAAGAGAAGAGGGCTGCTCTGCTACATCTGGCACTATGGGAGAGAGGATAGCTTGCAATAATCATCCAGCCTAGCACTGTGTTAATGTAAGAGACAGGATGCTCCTAAAGAGGGCTCTGCCCTGCTATGCCTGGTACTGGCAGTATGGGAGATGATATCCTGTAGCGATCATAATTCCTCCATCCTAAAGAGGGCTCTGCCCTGCTACGCCTGGTACTGGCAGTATGGGAGACAATATCCTGTAGTGATCATTCTTCCTCCATGACGATGGTGGTGGGTGATTGTTACAGGGCTCATTAAAGACAGGCCTGCTATGCTTGGCAGTATGAGAGAGAGGAAAGATATCTTGTGATCCCATCATTATATTACAGTATGAATCACATCCCATAGAGCCATTGGTAGGAATGGTACATTAAGTGATCATGTGGCGGCAGGTGATGAGAGTCGGGTGGGGCAGGATATTTGTGAGTCACTGAAACTACCTCAAATTACTGTAAGGGGGTTTTGTGTAGGAATACGGAAAGCAAATATGATCTTAGCTCTGGTCCAGGGCGTTAGTGAGCATGGAGGAACTACCTGGACCAGAGCTAATATGATCTGTGAGAGGCAATGAGAATTATGGTAATCATGGTATGTAAAATAAACATCCACATATCATAAATATCTGACACAGTTCCAATACAGTATCAGCTTCCTCCACCATTTATGGAGACTCCACATAGTAGCCTACCCATGGCACTGCATCTCAAGCCAAGCTCCATGTCGAAAAATGTACAAGTGCAAAGAGTATGTGTGAAAAATCCATTCCGATCAATTCTGTGCAGGGCGGCAGGGCATTGCTATGGTTTCAGAATGTTGAATGTGGGGGCCGGCCAGTGGTCAATCAACCACCAATAATTGAGGGTGTGTGTGTGTGTGTGTGTGTGTGTGTGTGTGTGTGTGTGTGTGTGTGTGTGTGTGTGTGTGTGTGTGTGTGTGTGTGTGTGTGTGTGTGTGTGTGTGTGTGTGTGTGTGTGTGTGTGTGTGGCTTTCTCAGTAGTTTTTCCGTCACCATGATACTATGAATCTCAAATCAAATCAAATTGTATTTATCACATATACATGGTTAGCAGATGTTAATGTGAATGTAGCGAAATGCTTGTGCTTCTAGTTTCCGACAGTGCAGTAATATTACAGAGAAAGAAAGAAAGAAATAATGAAAGAAAGAAAGAAACGCTCAGACACGCATCATCCTTTATATTTCCCGGGCGTGTAGTAGTCCATGTGGCACTGTGAATGTATACGTCACTAGGCGAGATCAGCACCTTGGACAGCGACAGCGTCTCCTGTCACTACAACAGCCGAACGGAATCTGCCCTCCCCATCCCTAACTACAAGAATACAGAGAGGGTGCATCCATATCATACAGAGGAAACAGACTAATAACTGTAGAGTAGAAAATGGGAAAATTTTAGCAGTGTCATACAGTTTTTCATTCTAGAACGCTATAATTAATTCCGGACGTATAGGTGCTGCGTTGATTCACTATCAAAGTCGACCATTTCGATGAGAAATCAGGCAGCGAAATCGAGCAGTAGGCTATCATCCTCATCGTCACCATCTGAGAGGCTAGCCTACCATATCAACGGCATTACTGCTGTAATTGCCCTCTCGGATGTGTAGACATCTCTATCTCTGCGTCTGTAATTAAAAGATTGCAGCAAGTGTTGTTTTGAATTCTGGTCTGTTATTCTGAAATTTCGATGAACCATATTTTAACGCAAAGATAAAAGACACAGAAGAGAAATGCTGATGGGTATCGAATGAAGATGAGATGTATCGCTGTTTTGGGTGGCTGTTTTTACAGCTACTTAACACGCAAATTCACTGGATTGTAAATTGGATCCACTCTGTGTGGACGTCGGGTGCAATGGGGTGGATCATTCTTGATGGATCAATCCGAAACCTTACCGAGGAATAGAATATAAAATAATTATCATGATCTGACCGCTGGGATGCTACTTAAGAACAATAAAAAGACGATATAATCACACGTCTTCACCTAACTTCCATTACATCTTCTTTCGGCACCCTTTTGGATTATGATTCTTGACAACAGTCTAAGATATGACTGTGTGACTGGTAATGGAATGTTGTTGTTTTTCACACCTCGTTCTACATTCTATTATGGCTCTACGTCACCCCGTTCTACATTGTATTATGGCTCTATGTTGCTCTCTCTTCCGCTAGTCATACTCTGGCTGTCTTCTGCTTTGGGTAGCAAAACATGGATTTTTGCTGCAAACCCCAAGTGCAATGCATTTGACGATGTGTAGAATTTAGATCGATAGTGCAAGCAATGTACTCTGACATTGTACCTTATAGGCCTGTCACGCATTTGTGGTGGTAGGGGTGGAGGAAACATCTAACTAGACTGCATTCGCAGAGTTGTTCGGTAATGAATATTGAGAATGTCTCGAGCTTCTCAAGAGAACAATCTCCCATCCGCATTGTTTTAGACACACATGCCATCAGAGAGACAACAACCAAGACGCGGTCCTTTATTTCTTACCATTTGACAGCACATTTACAGTAGGGTAGGCCTAACCTACAAGTTTGTTAACCTTATCGGTAATGTTATTCAGAAGATGTATTGGTGAAAATTAGCCATAGTTCATGTAGTACAATAATTGGCTTAAAAAAATTATACCAATAATAATAATAATACCAATAACAACAATAATATTAAAAATAACAATAATAACATTTCTAAATCAACGGCATATTTTGTATTTGATTGAGACCACATTATTGTCAAATAGGTTTCATTCCCTTCTGAAGAATTCATGTAGCCAAAAATGTTCAAATATCGGATCCGAATGTTTTTCAACGAACTGAAAGTGCTGGTTTTTATGCGAGACGATTCGAGACAGCCCGACAGATCCGACGCAGATAGACCGTCCAGCATGCGGGGTCTAGGGATGGGCGGCTGCGGCTGGCCTCCCTTTGTGGACTGCTCCTCCCGGGATGACGAGGAGGAGTATTACGGGACGGAACCTCGACCTCGGAGCCTGGGCTTTGAGGAGAAAGACCCCAAACTGCAAGTGGGCATGGACACCGTGTCACTCACCAGCACCGCAAGCAGCCCGCGCTGTCGTATCTGCTTCCAGGGCCCAGAACAGGTACTGTCCGAAATAGATACATACGCCTTCACGTTGTCCTGCTTTTCGCGCCACAACACATCACTGCTCAATCGGACCATAGGCAATAGCCCTATGCTGTACATGGTGCTGAATGTTAGCGCACCTATAGGCCTATAGTTAAACCTATATGCCCTGGCTATATTTTGACCAGTTGCGAGTTGGTATGTTCTGTGTTGACAAATTGATTTGGTTGAGAAAATACTGACAACTATTCTTTGTATTGTAGTACTGTATACAACATTGTAGATTATCGCGGTCCACGTGTAAACGAGAATAATAATTGGCCTGGCAATGAACTTGTAACGAATGGCAGAAGAGCATAAAAAGACTGGCACGCAGGCTTGTTTGTGGGCCTATAAGCCAAGGAAAGTATAGGCATGCAGAACAATGAACGAATCTTTAGTCCTCAGCCAAAACTTGACACAACAGATGTGCAGAACCAGTACAGCCTGGCTGAGCTGGATAATCATGGTCTTGAGATAATTATATATGGTGTACGTGCCACTGGAGCACAGACGGAAATCACCACTTAATCACTTTATAAGATTTGATGTTTGTCATAGTGTTAATACAATATACAGTAGGTGCTAATTCATAGCATCTGTACACTCAATGGGACGTTGCAGAAATGAGAAACAATAGAAAAGAACAGGCCGTTTTTTTACACCTGTAATTGAAAGGCCCAGTGATTTATATATACTCTGAGGGTACAAAACAGTAAGAACACCTGCTCTTTACATGACATAGACTGACCAGGTGAATCCAGGTGAAAGCCATGATATCTTATTGATGTCACTTGTTAAATCCACTTCAATCAGTGTAGATGAAGGGGGGTACACAGGTAAAATAATTATTTTTAAGTCTTGAGACAATTGAGACATGGATTGTGTGCCATTCAGAGGAAGAATGGGTAAGAAAAAAGATTTAAGTGCCTTCGGACAGTATGTACTGTAGTAGGTGCCAGGCACACCGGTTTGTGTCAAGAACTGCAACGTTGCTTGGTTTTTCATGCTAAACAGTTTCCTGTGTGCATCAAGAATGTCCACCCCCCAAAAGTCATCCAGCCAATTTGACACAACTGTGGGAAGCATTGGAGTCAACATGGGCTTCAACACCTTGTAGAGTCCATACCCTGGGGGGGGGGGGGGGGGGTGCAATTCAATATTAGGAAGATGTTCCTAATGTTTTATACACTCAGTTTATTTCCACACTTATGATCATGCTCTTTTAGTGTAAGAGCTGTTTTAAAAAACTGCTTGAAATTTCAGTCTGTTTTGGTGGGATGAAATTTGGGCCTGCCTGTTGACATCACCAGTAAATGAATTACTTAATGGAACTATAAGAAAGAGAGTTCCAAACCTCTCTGCCAATAACAGCACATTTTCTGTTTCCCCCTCCCCCTCTCTTTTTCACCATTTTAATTTAAAACAATCACAGTAAGTACTATATTGTTACCCAAGAATGATTTGATATTGAGAAAAAAACGTCTTTAATTCTTTAAGACACATTTACCTGTTACCTGGCTCTGGCCAGTTGGACCACATTGTCTGGTTCTCAGGCTAGTTGATCGGGCCTTCAGTGAATAGACTATGAAGCACAGGCAAACAAACATATTCAGAAAACATTTAAAAGTTATTTAAAAGTAGCATCAATCTTCTTTAGATGGACATGATATGAACCTCTCTTTCAGAACCGCTTTCCACCACTTCCATTTAATGATTACTTGGAGGATCATTGGAAAGTCCATGCTCAGACGAATTGAGGCTTTTCTGAGAGCAAACTCCATACTAGGAAGGAGTATGTTAAAAGCACTGTGTGTGTAAGCACGGTGTGTTCCACTGCATTTTTTAGGTAAGATGCTCAAATAATCATTTCTAGGTGAATGAGACAAGTTGAGCAAACACCTAATTTTAAGTTAACGGAATTTTTGCCCACGTTTTCTCAAGTTGGAGATTGGGCCAACTATTTTTTGTTGTTGTTCAGGTAACAGAAGTCGAGTAAACAAAAACAAAAAAGGCTGTGGAGCCAGTTAGTTAATAATAGTTAGTTGATACAACTAGATCATTTTTTACAGTGATGACCTATTATCTTAGACCCAGCCACTTTGTCATTTAATTGTTATTTCATTATTTAAGTGCGTCACAACAGGGGACAGTCATGTCCCTGTCAGATAGTCTGGGTAGCCATTTGATTAGATGTTCAGGAGTCTTATGTTCTGTTATAATCTCCACCCAGCACAGCCAGAAGAGGACTGGCCACGCCTCATAGCCTGGTTCCTCTTTAGGTTTCTTCCTAGGTTTTGGCCTTTCTAGGGAGTTTTTCCTAGCCTCCGTGCTTCTACACCTGCATTGCTTGCTGTTTGGGGTTTTAGGCTGGGTTTCTGTACAGCACTTTGAGATATCAGCTGATGTAAGAAGGGCTATATAAATACATTTTATTTTATTTTATTTATGGCTTGGAGTTAGAAGCTGTTTAGAAGCCTCTTGGACCTTGACATGGTGCTCCGGTACCGCTTGCTGTATGGTAGCAGAGAGAACAGTCTATGACTAGGGTGGCTGGAGTCTTTGACAATTTTTAGTGCCTTCCTCTGAAATCGCCTGGTATAGAGGTCCTGGATAGCAGGATGCTTAGCCCCAGTGATGTACTGGGCCGTACGCACTACCCTCTGTAGTGCCTTGCGGTCGGAGGCCGAGCAGTTGCCATACCAGGCAGTGATGCAACCAGTCAGGATGCTCTCAATGGTGCAGCTGTGAAAACTTTTGAGGATCTGACAACCATGCCAACTCTTTTCAGTCTCCTGAGGGGGAATAGGTTTTGTCGTGCCCTCTTCACGACTGTCTTTGTGTGTTTGGACCATGTTAGTTTGGTGGTGATGTGGACACCAAGGAACTTGAAGCTCTCAACCTGCTCCACTACAGCCCCGCCGATGAGAATGGGGGCATGCTTGGTCCTTCTATTCCTGTAGTCCACAATCATCTCCTTTGTCTTGATCGTGTTGAGGGAGAGGTTGTTGTCCTTGCACCACACGGCCAGGTTTCTGACCTCCTCCCTATAGGCTGTCTCGTTGTTGTCGGTGATCAGGCCTACCACTGTTGTGTCATTGGCAAACTTAATGATGGTGTTGGAGTTATGCCTGGCCGTGCAGTCGTGAGTGAACAGGGAGTACAGAAGGGGGCTGAGCACGTACCCCTGAGGGGCTCCCGTCTTGAGGATCAGCGTGGCGGATGTGTTGTTACCTACCTTTACCACCTGGGTGAGGCCCGTCAGGAAGTCCAGGACCCAGTTGCAGAGGGAGGTGTTTAGTCCCAGGGTCCTTAGCTTAGTAATGAACTTTGAGGGAACTATGATGTTGACCATTGAGCTGTAGTCAAGGAATACCATTCTCACATAGAAATTCCCATTCAAGTCAATATGGGTGATGGGTGAAAGGGTATGAGATATGAGGCATAGAAATATAATCTAGTTCTGTGGTCTGAGGGGCTATGCCCGTTCCAGTAATGATATTTCTATGTGTGCACCATCACCAACCATTCCACTTGACTCACTGGTGTACACAGCTAGCTTCAGTATTGGCTGTATCAGAGCCTTATATTTTGAATACAAGCCAAATGTAAGGCTCTGGGCAATGCCTGGCAGCATTTGCTTCAGACTGGATGGGTGCCTGGATGGATGGGTTGGGTGTGTGGGTGGGAGGATGGATGGGTGGGTGGGTGGTTCGACATACTGGATTACTTTTACCTGGCTTGACATTTTACTGTACAACAAATGTTTGTTTAAGTTTTATTAAGTTCCTCATAGTCTGCTATAACGCCTTTATAATGTCAGCCCAGTTATTATAATGTCTTTATAATATCAGCCCAGTTATTATAACTTCTTTATAATGTCAGCCCAGTTATTATAACTTCTTTATAATGTCAGCCCAGTTATTATAACTTCTTTATAATGTCAGCCCAGTTATTATAACTTCTTTATCATGTCAGCCCAGTTATTATAACTTCTTTATAATGTCAGCCCAGTTATTATAACTTCTTTATAATGTCAGCCCAGTTATTATAACTTCTTTATAATGTCAGTCCAGTTATTATAACTTCTTTATAATGTCAGCCCAGTTATTATAACTTCTTTATAATGTCAGCCCAGTTATTATAATGTCTTTATCATGTCAGCCCAGTTATTATAACTTCTTTATAATGTCAGCCCAGTTATTATAACTTCTTTATAATGTCAGCCCAGTTATTATAACTTCTTTATAATGTCAGTCCAGTTATTATAACGTTTTTATAATGTCAGCCCAGTTATTATAACTTCTTTATAATGTCAGTCCAGTTATTATAACGTTTTTATAATGTCAGCCCAGTTATTATAATGTCTTTATAATGTCAGCCCAGTTATTATAACTTCTTTATAATGTCAGCCCAGTTATTATAACGTCTTTATCATGTCAGCCCAGTTATTATAATGTCTTTATAATGTCAGCCCAGTTATTATAACATCTTTATAATGTCAGCCCAGTTATTATAACTTCTTTATAATGTCGGCCCAGTTATTATAACTTCTTTATAATGTCAGCCCAGTTATTATAACTTCTTTATAATGTCAGCCCAGTTATTATAACTTCTTTATAATGTCAGCCCAGTTATTATAACTTCTTTATAATGTCAGTCCAGTTATTATAACGTCTTTATCATGTCAGCCCAGTTATTATAACTTCTTTATAATGTCAGCCCTGTCACGTTCCTGACCTATTTCTGTTAGTTTATGTGTGTTAGTTGGTCAGGACGTGAGGTTGGGTGGGCATTCTATGTTTTCTGTTTCTGTGTTGGTTTTTGGGTTGCCTGGTATGGCTCTTAATTAGAGGCAGGTGTTTGGCGTTCCTCTAATTAAGAGTCATATTTAGGTAGGCGTTGTCACAGTGTTCGTTGTGGGTGATTGTCTTCCGTGTCTGTGTCTGTACACCACGCGGGACTGTTTACGGTTTGTGTAGCTTATGTTCCTATTCGTGCGTTTTCTTGTTTTATGTAAGTACGTCGTCTAGGTCGGTCTACACCGTTTGTTGTTTTTGTTAGTTTAATCAAGTTCGTGTTTCGTTAATAAAATATGTCTGTTCTCTACGCTGCGCCTTGGTTCCCTCAATACTCCTCCTCTTCCGAAGATGAAGAGGGGGAGGAATGCCGTTACAGAATCACCCACCAAATCTCCAGAACCAAGCAGCGGAGT
Organism: Salvelinus fontinalis; assembly: GCF_029448725.1. Classification (NCBI taxonomy): domain Eukaryota; kingdom Metazoa; phylum Chordata; class Actinopteri; order Salmoniformes; family Salmonidae; genus Salvelinus; species Salvelinus fontinalis. Next base: position 18,697,365 of record NC_074695.1, read on the forward strand.
AAACGGAGTAAGGGACAGAAAAAGAAGGAGGAATGGACTTGGGACGATGTATTGGACGGGAAAGGTTGCTACACATGGGAGGAGATCCTGGCTGGTAGGGATCGCCTCCCATGGGAACAGCTGGAGGCACTGAGGAGAGCAGAGGCAACCGGAGAAGGGAACCGGAGTTATGAGGGGACGCGTCTTGCACGGAAGCCCAAAAAGCCCGTGAGTAACACCCAAAAATTTCTTGGGGGTGGCTAAGAGGTAGTGGGCCAAGGGCAGGTAGGAGACCTGCGCCCACTTCCCAGGCTTACCGTGGAGAGCGGGAGTACGGGCAGGCGCCGTGTTACGCAGTAGAGCGCACGGTGTCTCCTGTACGAGTGCATAGCCCAGTGCGGGTTATTCCACCTCCCCGCACTGGTAGGGCTAGATTGGGCATTGAGCCAGGTGTCATGAGGCCAGCTCAACACGTCTGGTCTCCAGTGCGTCTCCTCGGGCCGGCATACATGGCACCTGCCTTACGCATGGTTTCCCCGGTTCGCCTACATAGCCCTGTGCGGGTTATTCCACCTCCCCGCACTGGTCGGGCGACCGGGAGCATTCAACCAGGTAAGGTTGGGCAGGCTCAATGCTCAAGAGAGCCAGTACGCCTCCACGGTCCGGTATTTCCGGCGCCACCTCCCCGCCCCAGCCTAGTACCTACAGTGCCTACACTACGCACTAGGCTACCAGTGCGTCTCCTGAGCCCTGTTCCTCCTCCACGCACTCTCCCTGTAGTGCGTGTATCTAGTTCGGTTCCTCCAGTTCCGGCACCACGCACTAAGCCTCCTGTGCGTCTCCAGAGCCCTGTACACACTGTTTCTTCTCCCCCTACTAATCCTGACGTGCTTGCCCTCAGCCCGGTGTCACCAGTGCCGGTACCACGCACCAGGTATAGAGTGGGCTTTGAGAGTCCAGTGTGCCCTGTCCCTGCTCCCCGCACTAGTATGAAGGTGCGTGTCCTTAGCCCGGTGCCTCCAGTTCCGGCACCACGCACCAGGTCTACAGTGCGCCTTATCCGGCCAGAGCCATCCGTCTCCCCAGCGCCATCTGAGCCATCCGTCTCCCCAGCGTAATCTGAGCCATCCGTCTCCCCAGCGCCGTCTGAGCCATCCGTCTGCAATGAGCCTGCAAAGCCGCCCGTCTGCCATGAGCCTGCAAAGCCGCCCGTCTGCCATGAGCCTACAGAGCCGTCAGCCAGACAGGAGCCGCTAGAGCCGCCCGCCAGACAGGAGCCGCTAGAGCCGCCCGTCAGACAGGATCTGCCAGAGCCGCCAACCAGACAGGATCTGCCAGAGCCGCCAACTAGACAGGATCTGCCAGAGCCGCCAACCAGTCAGGATCTGCCAGAGCCGCCAACCAGACAGGATCTGCGAGAGCCGTCAGCCAGCCATGAGCGTCGAGAGCCGTCAGCCAGCCATGAGCGTCGAGAGCCGTCAGCCTGCCATGAGCGTCGTGAGCCGTCAGCCAGCCATGAGCGTCGAGAGCCGTCAGCCAGCCATGAGCGTCGAGAGCCGTCAGCCAGCCATGAGCGTCGAGAGCCGTCAGCCAGCCATGAGCGTCGAGAGCCGTCAGCCAGCCATGAGCGTCGAGAGCCGTCAGCCAGCCATGAGCGTCGAGAGCCGTCAGCCAGCCATGAGCGTCGAGAGCCGTCAGCCAGCCATGAGCGTCGAGAGCCGTCAGCCAGCCATGATCGTCGAGAGCCGTCAGCCTGCCATGAGCGTCCAGATTCGTCAGTCAGCCATGAGCTGCCCTTCAGCCAGAAACGGCTATATACCCAGAACTGCCCCTCAGTCCAGAGCTGTCTCTCTGTCCGGAGCTGCCTTTCAGTCCGGAGTTGCCCCTCTATCATGATCTCCCTCTCTATCTTGATCTACCTCTATATTCTGATCTATCCTTCTGTCTGGTGCTATCCCTCTGTCTTGATTTATCCCTCTGTCCCGGTGCTGTCCCTGTCATGGATGTTACTAAGAGGATGTTGTGGGGGTAAGATATGGGTGGACATTTTTAGGGGTAGATGGAGGCTAGGATTGATTTTGGTGGGGTGGGGACCTCGCCCGGAGCCTGAGCCACCACCGTGGTCAGATGCCCACCCAGACCCTCCCCTAGACTTTGTGCTGGTGCGCCCGGTGTTCGCACCTTATGGAGGGGGTTATGTCACGTTCCTGACCTATTTCTGTTATTTTATGTGTGTTAGTTGGTCAGGACGTGAGGTTGGGTGGGCATTCTATGTTTTCTGTTTCTGTGTTGGTTTTTGGGTTGCCTGGTATTGCTCTTAATTAGAGGCAGGTGTTTGGCGTTCCTCTAATTAAGAGTCATATTTAGGTAGGCGTTGTCACAGTGTTCGTTGTGGGTGATTGTCTTCCGTGTCTGTGTCTGTACACCACGCGGGACTGTTTACGGTTTGTGTAGCCTATGTTCCTATTCGTTATTTCTTGTTTTATGTAAGTACGTCGTCTAGGTCGGTCTACACCGTTTGTTGTTTTTGTTAGTTTAATCAAGTTCGTGTTTCGTTAATAAAATATGTCTGTTCTCTACGCTGCGCCTTGGTTCCCTCAATACTCCTCCTCTTCCGAAGATGAAGAGGAGGAGGAATGCCGTTACAAGCCCAGTTATTTTGTCTTTATAATGTCAGCCCAGTTATTATAACTTCTTTATAATGTCAGCCCAGTTATTATAACTTCTTTATAATGTCAGCCCAGTTATTATAACATCTGTATAATGTCAGCCCAGTTATTATAACTTCTTTATAATGTCAGCCCAGTTATTATAACATCTTTATAATGTCAGCCCAGTTATTATAACTTCTTTATAATGTCAGCCCAGTTATTATAACATCTTTATAATGTCAGCCCAGTTATTATAACTTCTTTATAATGTCAGCCCAGTTATTATAATGTCTTTATCATGTCAGCCCAGTTATTATAACTTCTTTATAATGTCAGCCCAGTTATTATAACGTCTTTATCATGTCAGCCCAGTTATTATAATGTCTTTATAATGTCAGCCCAGTTATTATAACGTCTTTATCATGTCAGCCCAGTTATTATAACGTCTTTATCATGTTAGCCCAGTTATTATAGCTTCTTTATAATGTCAGCCCAGTTATTATAACGTCTTTATCATGTCAGCCCAGTTATTATAACGTCTTTATAATGTCAGCCCAGTTATTATAACTTCTTTATAATGTCAGCCCAGTTATTATAACATCTTTATAATGTCAGCCCAGTTATTATAACTTCTTTATAATGTCAGCCCAGTTATTATAATGTCTTTATCATGTCAGCCCAGTTATTATAACTTCTTTATAATGTCAGCCCAGTTATTATAACGTCTTTATCATGTCAGCCCAGTTATTATAATGTCTTTATAATGTCAGCCCAGTTATTATAACGTCTTTATCATGTCAGCCCAGTTATTATAACGTCTTTATCATGTCAGCCCAGTTATTATAGCTTCTTTATAATGTCAGCCCAGTTATTATAACGTCTTTATCATGTCAGCCCAGTTATTATAGCTTCTTTATAATGTCAGCCCAGTTATTATAACGTCTTTATCATGTCAGCCCAGTTATTATAGCTTCTTTATAATGTCAGCCCAGTTATTATAACGTCTTTATCATGTCAGCCCAGTTATTATAGCTTCTTTATAATGTCAGCCCAGTTATTATAACGTCTTTATCATGTCAGCCCAGTTATTATAACGTCTTTATCATGTCAGCCCAGTTATTATAATGTCTTTATAATGTCAGCCAAGTTATTATAACGTCTTTATCATGTCAGCCCAGTTATTATAATGTCTTTATAATGTCAGCCCAGTTATTATAACGTCTTTATCATGTCAGCCCAGTTATTATAACGTTTTTATAATGTCAGCCCAGTTATTATAACGTTTTTATAATGTCAGCCCAGTTATTATAACGTCTTTATCATGTCAGCCCAGTTATTATAACGTCTTTATCATGTCAGCCCAGTTATTATAACTTCTTTATAATGTCAGCCCAGTTATTATAATGTCTTTATAATGTCATCCAAGTTATTATAACGTCTTTATCATGTCAGCCCAGTTATTATAATGTCTTTATAATGTCAGCCCAGTTATTATAACTTCTTTATAATGTCAGCCCAGTTATTATAACTTCTTTATAATGTCAGCCCAGTTATTATAACATCTTTATAATGTCAGCCCAGTTATTATAACTTCTTTATAATGTCAGCCCAGTTATTATAACATCTTTATAATGTCAGCCCAGTTATTATAACATCTTTATAATGTCAGCCCAGTTATTATAACTTCTTTATAATGTCAGCCCAGTTATTATAACGTCTTTATCATGTCAGCCCAGTTATTATATTGTCTTTATAATGTCAGCCCAGTTATTATAACGTCTTTATCATGTCAGCCCAGTTATTATAGCTTCTTTATAATGTCAGCCCAGTTATTATAACGTCTTTATCATGTCAGCCCAGTTATTATAGCTTCTTTATAATGTCAGCCCAGTTATTATAACGTCTTTATCATGTCAGCCCAGTTATTATAACGTCTTTATCATGTCAGCCCAGTTATTATAGCTTCTTTATAATGTCAGCCCAGTTATTATAACTTCTTTATCATGTCAGCCCAGTTATTATAACGTCTTTATCATGTCAGCCCAGTTATTATAACTTCTTTATAATTTCATTCCAGTTATTATAATGTCTTTATAATGTCAGCCAAGTTATTATAACGTCTTTATCATGTCAGCCCAGTTATTATAATGTCTTTATAATGTCAGCCCAGTTATTATAACTTCTTTATAATGTCAGCCCAGTTATTATAACGTCTTTATCATGTCAGCCCAGTTATTATAATGTCTTTATAATGTCAGCCCAGTTATTATAACTTCTTTATAATGTCAGCCCAGTTATTATAACGTCTTTATCATGTCAGCCCAGTTATTATAACTTCTTTATAATGTCAGCCCAGTTATTATAACGTCTTTATCATGTCAGCCCAGTTATTATAACGTTTTTATAATGTCAGCCCAGTTATTATAACGTTTTTATAATGTCAGCCCAGTTATTATAATGTCTTTATAATGTCAGCCCAGTTATTAGAATGTCTTTATAATGTCAGCCCAGTTATTATAATGTCTTTATAATGTCAGCCCAGTTATTAGAATGTCTTTATAATGTCAGCCCAGTTATTAGAATGTCTTTATAATGTCAGCCCAGTTATTATAACTTCTTTATAATGTCAGCCCAGTTATTATAACTTCTTTATCATTTCAGCTCAGTTAATATAATGTTCATGACTGACGGGCAAGTAGCTCCTCTCCCCCACTCAAATTGGTATGTGGTTAGTCAATGAAAGTATCTTATAATAACACGTTTTTAACAAGCGAGACAGCGGGGAAATCAATGTTAAAAGTACAATACAGCTGTTTTTATCTCAATATCAAAATATTTCTGGTTAACAATGAAGTACCTTACTGTGATTTTTTCCATTAAAATTGTCAAAAATGTAGCTAGGACTGTCTGGGACAGTTGGGGCTGCTGCGGAAAGGATGGCACATAATAGTGGCTGGAATGGAGCAAATTGAATGGCATCAAACACATAGAAGCCATGCGTTTGATGTAATTGATACCATTCCACATGTACTGAAATTTCAGGTGGTCTTTTCAAACAGCTCTTACACTAAAAGGACATTATCATAATTTTCACAATTTCACAGTATTATTCCAACCTCCTAGTGTGGACATATATACATCACACAGGAAAATCACATTTTTGACTGCACTGGGCATTTAAAAACTGGAAAATATTGTTTTGTCTAATTTTTTGTCCCCCTGTCAAGAAACATGGTTCCTGGTTACTATGGGAGGAATAAACATGGGTTAAATGAGCCACTGTGCTCCATTTGTGATTGGAAATAAAGAAAAGGATTTGGGATCTAATTATTTCTGCAGTGAGTGTAGTTTCTAATAGCACTATTAAATATCATGTTCATGAGTCATCAGGGACTATTCTCAATTGGATTTGGTCAACTCCTACCGTCCTCTCTCGTCTCCTTTTGAAAAATGTCAAAGGTAATCGAGGAGAGGTGTTGAGGAGAGGGAAAGTGGACAAAAATGTGCTTGTATGAAATTAGACCTTCTCCACGCCTTATCCAAGACGAAAAGCTGCTGCCTCTGCAAAAGCTAGTGGGGATCCGAATAAACAAATAAACACTCACATATCGTCAGTCAAATTACGTTTACAGGGGTGGATCCCAAAATAAATGTGTAAAGTAATAAAAACAAAGTTTGTTGTGCAAGTTGTGGGCCCAGTTTGGCTTAGTTGGTAGAGCATGCCATTTGAAATGCCAGGGTTGTGGGTTTGATTCCCATGGGGGACCAGTACAAATGAACATTTATGCTCTGGATAAGAGTGTCTGCTATATGACTAAAATGTAAAAATGCAAGACAACCAACCAACTTAATTAGTGAGGGTAATGTCTAATATTCCACTATTGTAATGATTTTAAATCCATGATGGGGAGTGTGCAAAGTGGGAGAAGCCTCGGGATGCAGCCTGACTTCCTTCCCATCTCACCAGATGGGAAGTTTGCTGTAGATGCTGCTAGCAATTAATAGGAAACTGCATTCAGAGGAATGACTAGGCTACTCTTTTAAGGCCCAATCCAGCCATTTGATGTCAATATCAAATCATTTCTGGGTAGCAATGAACTACCTTCCTGTAATAGATTTCCATCAAGATGAGCAAATAATTTTAGCAACTCAAAAATATTTCTCAAGCTAAAAATTTGCTAAGACTGAGTGGTCTGAGTGTGGAGGGTGAAACTGAAAACTAGCTGTTATTGGCTAGGTTTGAACTCTTTTTGTTATTGGTCCTGTAAACCTGCTGATTACAAGGTCCTGTGTATATTGTATTTTCAACAATCATGAAACAACACTGATCAATTTGTTCACACTTTTACAGTGTTAGTTTTATCAGCTGTTGTACAATGTAATATAAAACAGGAAAAATGGGGAAAACAGAATTTTGGCTGCACTGGGCCTTTAACTTCAGGCCTTTTAGATGTGTGTAAATGGGCACATACATAACTGTTTAAATGTTTCTACAATGCTCAACATTCTCCCTATTCCTCAAGAGTCAGTTTGTTGAAAGGGCAATGTTTGCCGTAGGTGCTGCAGTAGGGCCTGTATTGATTGAGTTCACTGAGAGTCTGCCTCTGCATCCCAAATGGAAGCCTATTCCCTACATAGTGCAATACTTTTGACCAGAGTCCTATGTGTCCTAGTCAAAAGTTGTGCACTATAAAGGGAATAGACCGCCAATTTGAGACACGTTCTATGTGAACAGTAGGGTTTGAATGGCTCACCTCCCATTCACCTGCCTGCACTTCAAATCTCTGTGCACCCCTGCCAATGTTGCTGGGTCCTAATAGGCTCGTTCTGGCCAACAAGCCATGATCAAGATGGGTGCATGCATTGATCTACTAATGATTCCTAGATATTAATAATTTTAGCACTAATGATTCCTAGACATGAATCATTTAGCAATAATGATTCCTAGACATGAATCATTTGAGAACTAATGATTCCTAGACATGAATCATTTTATCACTAATGATTCCTAGACATTAATCATTTAGCAATAATGATTCCTAGACATTCATAATTTTAGCACGAATGATTCCTAGACACCAATAATTTTACTTCTCATGATTCCTAGACATGCATAATTTTAGCACTAATGATTCCTAGACACCAATCATTTTAGCATTAATGATTCCTTCACAGGCATAATTTTAGCACTAATGATTCCTAGACATTAATCATTTTAGCATTGATGAGGAGTAACGAACCAACCTCTGCATTTAGCTACAGTACTGACGTTTTCAGCACTTACTTTAAGAAGGAAGTTAGCCAACATTTACTAAGGTGGAAATCGTGGAAGAGGAGAAAGATACTCTATTTAATAATGAATAGGTCATTCATAGTTGCTTTGCGACAGTTTCAAAGTCTACATTAAGTGGGAGGATTGTGATGTTGAGTTAAGGTCCCACAACCTGTGTGGACCCACCCATCATCCTCTTCCTGAGTGTGCCAGACAGACATACACCAAACCAGTAGCTTCGGGAGAGACATTGAGGGCTATCCATAATCCAATATTGTTTGTTTTTTCAAAATATTTTCAATTCCGAAATAACTTATGGTATGTTATGCCACGTCAGAACATTGACTTGAATAGGAATATCTGTTCTAGTAATTGTGTTTCTACCCCTCTGTGTCCTGCAGGGAGAGCTGCTGAGCCCGTGCCGCTGTAAGGGCTCTGTGCGCTGCACCCACCAGCCCTGCCTCATCCGCTGGATCAGCGAGAGAGGCTCCTGGAGCTGTGAGCTCTGCTACTTCAAGTACCATGTTCTGGCCATCAGCACCAAGAACCCACTGCAGGTACCTCTCCTCGGCCTGTCCAACCCCTCATTCTCTGGGACTTACGCTCTGGCCAGAATCAGACCCTAGCTCCTAGGTACTTCATGCGGTACAATACGGTAGTAGCTACACCTTGCCAACTGCATGATATTCGCCATATTGCTCACACCTATCCTTTCACATCTACACAAGTGTCTAGGGGGTAGGGGCTAGGGGTCTGTCTCATCCACTCCAGTCGTATTTTCATTGTGCACAAGATCTACTCTCATCTCAAATGAATGAATATTTTTATAGTAGCCACAGATCTTATCTCACAGTTTTCTGCTAATGCATCGATTTAAACAATGCACAATATCGCAATCAGGAGTATGCAGTGCTCTGCTCAGGTGCACCAGTCTAGGCATTACAGTTACTCACTTTGCTAGAACAAATCTTGGGCACTCACAATGATGAAGGTGTGAGGACTGGACTTCACCATATGGTCCCTTTCTTACTGTCCCTGTCTTGGCCCTCGTGGCTGTTCTGTTCAGTGGCAGGCCATCTCCCTGACGGTGATTGAGAAGGTCCAGATCGCTGCCATCATCCTGGGCTCCCTGTTCCTCATCGCCAGCATCTCCTGGCTCATCTGGTCGTCCCTCAGCCCCTCGGCCAAGTGGCAGCGTCAGGACCTGCTCTTCCAGATCTGCTACGGCATGTACGGCTTCATGGACATCGTGTGCATCGGTGAGGGGGATGAATCATGTGAAACTGGACCGTTGGCACAGTCACACAAATTCTCATACACAGGCCCATGAACACACACACATGCACGCAGGCAGGCAGTTAGGCATGCATAAACATGCACCAAGGCAGGCAGGCAGGCATGCAGGCAGGCAGGCATGCACACACATGTACGCAGGCAGGCAGGCAGGCATGCATGCACACGCACAGACACGCACACACACGTAAATCTTTGTAGATAGATTTGTTTTGTGTGAAATGGTGCATTGCCAACCTGAAAACAGATGGTACTAGCTTTGTATCTGCACTGTGTGGTTATGCCAAATGCCAGTTATATATACTAGTGCTATAGTATTTGGCTGATTCTTACATATTAGTTTCTGGGAGTATTTTATGCAAAAGCCTTTAAAATCATTGGATATCTTGTCTTTGCCCATATCTGTAAAAAAAAACTCTCTCTCTTCCCAGGCCTTATAATCCACGAGGGCTCATCAGTGTACCGAATATTCAAGCGCTGGCAGGCTGTCAATCAGCAGTGGAAAGTATTGAACTATATAAAAGCCAATGACTTGGGGGACCCGCTGAGTAGCAGTAAGGGTGGGGGCCGGGGCTCACGAAGTAACTCCCATGGCCTGGGTAGTGGCGGCAGTGGGAGACGGAACCGGAGGTTCAGGACTATTCTGGACCACCACTGTGGCTACACAATCCTGCACATCCTCAGCCAGCTACGGCCCCACAACCCACGCTTTGGCTCCACGGCCAACCGGGAGGTGGTGATGAGGGTGACAACGGTATGAGACTTAACGTGGATGGACTGGAAGAAAAGACTAAAGCTGGGTATCGTGTTTTCTTTTTTAATCTGGCCAGTTCTTTCAAGTGATTCTGTCAACACCATTGAGAAACTGGATTTCGATACCCAGCCCAGGGAAGGACATGTACAGACAAGACCATGTCTGGCACTGCAGTCAAGCTACTGTGATATTGTAACGACCATTGCCCTGCTAGGCTCACCATGATTCCTCCCAAGTGGGTTTATCCTACTGGAGCAGTGATTCGCCCTGAAACTACAACAGACAGTACATGCTGAACTATGAGGATCTTTCCAGGAGTTTGTTTAGAGATGCACATTTGTAATAATTGAAGAACTGATATTATGAACTACGTTAAACATGCAAGGCTTTATAACAACGTAATCCAAGGTGAGAACAGATCTTTTTCGGGACGATTTCAGGATGCACAAAGATTATTTTATCTTTAATGTATTTTCTCCTGCGTTTTTTGGTATGATTTCTATTTTACTAATTTCTATTTTTTTTTTTGTGGCAGTATGATTTAAAGAGATACCTGAAACTCCTTATGCCACGCCAAACATTATCAAACAACTCTGAATAATAATTATTTTACGAGTTTTGCAGTTCTGAAATATTGCTGTAGCCAATGATGATTAGGCTACAGACCAGAGAACAACAAATACATCATATCTAAGACATCATATGAAAACAGCAGTTATTATTGCAAACAATAAATACAGGGATCAATGGATAGACTACAAAATGAAGATAATGAATTTATTAACATTAAAATGACTCCTAGTCCTATCTTCTCTGCAATAAAGATATCTGTACATTTCACGGTGAATTTTGCATGGGTATATCATTTTTTTATGCAGCATCATCATCACATAACATTTAAGCACTTCTACAAATTTGCTCATTCAGAATGGTGCTTTTCAGAAAAGCTTTTTATTCATCTGGTTTCATTGCACCAAACTGTTTTTTGAATCTGTCAAATAGCAGTGTGTTATTTCAGCTAAAACAAAGATGACTGACTCGCTGCTGTGTGCTGATGATTCAGATTTGGATTAAAGATGGAGATCTATGTAATCTCTTGCTATTCACTATCTCACTCCTGTGTCATTATTTTTCTTTATATCTACTTATACAGTTAGAAATGAGTGGCTCATTCTTATTATTATTAAAACTGCCTTCTTGCAAGTTGTATCTTGCTTCATGGTGTAAATACATTTACATACACACTACCGTTCAAAAGTTTGGGGTCACTTAAAGCAATTTTTTTTGTCCATTAAAATAACATGAAATGGATCAGAAATACAGTGTAGACATTGTTAATGTTGTAAATGACTATTGTAGCTGGACAACTTCCGGTGAAACTGGAGGGCGCGCAATTCAAATAAATAATCATAAATATTATGGATTTTAAACATTTATGTACATATAAGTGTCTTATATCGGCTGAAAGCTTAAATTCTTGTTAATCTAACAGCACTGTCCGATTTACAGTAGCTATTACAGCGAAAACATGCCATGCGATTGTTTGAGGACGGCGCCTCACATCAAAATATTTTTCCACGGGCGCAGGTTTCATACATTCACAAATAACGATTAAATATTCACTTACTTTTTGAAAATCTTCCTCTGATTTGTCATCCAAAGGGTCCCAGCTATAACATGTAGTGTCATTTTGTTAGATGAAGTCCTTCTTTATATCCCAAAAAGTCAGTTTAGTTGGCGCCATTGATTTGAGTAATCCACTTGTTCAACAGCAGAGAAAGGAATCCGAAAATCTACAAGTCAAAATACGTTTCTATTTACTCTTCAGATACCCTAAAATGTAATCAAACTATAATATTTATTTTGGAAAGAAGTATGTTCAATAGGAAACTAATTTTAGCAGGTGAGTAATTTATTTATGGCGCGCGCAAACACAAATGTGCAAGACTGTGTCCCAATACTAAAACGGATATTTCTTGTTCGTTTTTGAAGTTACAAGCCTGAAACCTTGAACAAGACTGCTGACACCCTGTGGCAGCCATAGGAATTGCATCCAGGGAGCGAATTTTCAATATGACCTTACTCTTGCATTTCTAAGAGGATAGTCGCTCCAAAAGAAATTTCTGGTTGGTTTTTCTTTGGATTTTCTCCTACCATATCTATTGTGTTATATTATCCTACATTATTTTAACATTTCTACAAACTTCAAAGTGTTTTCTTTCCAAAGGTACCAATTACATGTATATTCTGGCTTCAGGGCTGTCACGCCCTGACCATAAAGAGCCTTTTTATTCTCTATTTTGGTTAGGTCGGGGTGTGACTAGGGGTGGTGTTCCTATCTAGGGTTTTTTATTTCTATGTTGGCCTGGTATGGTTCCCAATCAGAGGCAGCTGTTTACCATTGTCTCTGATTGGGGATCATATTTAGGCAGCCATTTCCCCACTGTGTTTTGTGGGATCTTGTTTTGAGTGCATGTAGCACCGCTTATGTTACGGGTTCGTTGCTTGTTTCTTTTTGTTTTTTTGTAAGTTTCACACAAATAAAGATGTGGAACTCAGAGCACGCTGTGCCTTGATCCGTCTCTACACACAACCGTGACAAGGGCCTGAGCTACAGGCAGTTTACTTTGGGCACGTCATTCAGACAGGGAGTGGAGAAAAAAGGGGCCTAGCCCTAAGAAGTTAAAATAACATGAAATGGATCAGAAATACAGTGTAGACATTGTTAATGTTGTAAATGACTATTGTAGTTGGAAATGGCAGATTTTTTATGGAATATCTACATAGGCGTACAGAGGCCCATTATCAGCAACCATCACTCCTGTGTTCCAATGGAACGTTGTGTTAGCTAATCCAAGTTTATCATTTTAAAAGGCTAATTGATCATTAGAAAACGCTTTTGCAATTATGTTAGCACAGCTGAAAACTGTTGTTCTGGTTAAAGAAGCAATAAAACTGGCCTTCTTTAGACTAGTTGAGTATCTGGAGCGTCAGCATTTGTGGGTTCGATTACAGGCTCAAAATGGCCAGAAACAGAGATCTTTCTTCTGAAAGTCGTCAGTCTATTCTTGTTCTGAGAAATTAAGGCTATTCCATGCGAGAAATTGCCAAGAAACTGAAGATCTCGTACAACGCTGTGTACTACTCCTTTCACAGAACAGCGCAAACTGTCTCTAACCAGAATAAAAAGAGGGGTGGGAGGCCCCGGTATACAACTGAACAAGAGGACAAGTACATTAGACTGTCTAGTTTGAGAAACAGATGCCTCATAAGGCCTCATCTGGCAGCTTCATTAAATAGTACTCGCAAAACACCAGTCTCAACGTCAACAGTGAAGAGGCGACTCCGGGATGCTGGCCTTCTAGGCAAAGTTCCTCTGTCCAGTGTCTGTGTTCTTTTGCCCATCTTAATCTTTTCTTTTTATTGGCCAGTCTGAGATATGGCTTTTTCTATGCAACTCTGCCTAGAAGGCCAGCATCCCGGAAACTTTTGAACGGTAGTGTAGGTAGGTAATTTATGGACATTAGAAGTTCTGTCATCGGCCCATTATTACATTAGAAGTACTGTCAAAAGCCCATTATCACATTAGAATACTTTGTGTTCATCCACCTCTGGCCTGCTCGCCTCCCTACCTCTGAGGAAGTACAGTTCCCGCTCAGCCCAGTCAAAACTGTTCGCTGCTCTGGCACCCCAATGGTGGAACAAACTCCCTCACGACGCCAGGTCAGCGGAGTCAATCACCACCTTCCGGAGACACCTGAAACCCCACCTCTTTAAGGAATACCTAGGATAGGATAAAGTAATCCTTCTAACCCCCCCCCCCCCTTAAAAGATTTAGATGCACTATTGTAAAGTGGTTGTTCCACTGGTAAGGTGAATGCACCAATTTGTAAGTCGCTCTGGATAAGAGTGTCTGCTAAATGACTTAAATGTAAATGTAAATGTAAGTTCTGTCAAAGGCCCATTATTGCATTAGAATCTCTGTCATAGGCCCATTATTACAATGTAATAAATGGTAGTTTGATCTCTGCATACTGTGGAAAGGACGTTATGTTTTAGCTATTTGTCGCCACCTAGAGACCTAACCACCTAATTCTCTCTTCATAATGTGGTCTAATTCAGGTGTATGGCCTAATCATTCTGATAGATGGCGCCCCAATGCCATACATTCATTGTTGACTACCTCAACGGCTCTAGTCCGAGGGTTTTGTCTAGAAGGGATACAGCTTTCGTAGCAGGTTTAGAATAACTTAAGCAGCAGGTTAGGAGAATGAACGTAGCAAGTTAGAATAATTAGGTTTAGGTTAGGAAAAGTCTTAGGGTTAAGGTTAGCTAAAATGCTAAAATAAATAAACTTTTGACTTCAAATTTGACAAAAGCTGTAATCATATTAGACATGACCTTGTCCTAAGGCTTAGACAAAGTCAGCCAGGTAGGCCGGTCACGTGATATAAATACTGCACATTCATATCAAACATTGCCAAATGTGACCTTGCCCTCTGTCTTTTGATCTTTTTTCACTAATTGATATTTTGACCAATCAGATCAGCTCTGAAAAAGAGCTGATGTCAAAACTAGATACGTTGCAACAAGGTGCAACTTTGATTTGAATGGATGAGGTGTAAACTCACGAAGTTGGCTATTTCAATACAGTAAGGCACACTATTTTCCTGAATACCTGATCTTCGATGAGGACTTATGAATGGACAGGTAGCCTACCTTTCGCTTTGAAGACGAGGATGAAGCGCTTCAGTTAAAACATCTTCTCTTTTCTGACGACAGGTAATGTGCCAGTAGGGCTGTAATATTGAGTGCTTTAGAGGAAAATGCACTCACACCTGCGAGGGTGACACTACCAATCAGACCTCTCTAGCGACACCATTTGATTTGTTACATTGACTATTAAAACGTGTGTACTGTACAGGTTGTGTTCAATGCATTATCATGCTATTTCCGTATTCAGTGCATGAAGTATAAAACATATTTCCATTGTCACCATGTTTGAGGGCAATATGTATTAACTGGCACCATAACACAATGAATTGTTGACAGCTAAAATGTGTATGCTTATTATTTGACTCAGTCAGTTCAAATGTTTGTGTGTGGCCTTTTTTCAGCAAGACCCTGTAATGTACAGTTTGTGGAAAGTCCCAGTTCTCTTTACATGGGTTGGATTAGTTTTGTGTATACAGTAAGCTATGGTATCTTTTGTATAGCCTACCACACCACAACCTACCCTAAATGATAACACTTTGTGTTTGCAGAAAAAAACCCAGCCTGAGAACATCCACATCTCCTCTCTACCTCCCAGTCTTCCCACAGGCCAGGAGCCAACGCATGGAGAAGGTAAGGGAGCACTAGAAATAGAACAGTAAAGTGTACTGTGGTAGGAGCAGGTTCAGTTACGTTGGCTGGTTGTTTCAGTGGCAGTCCAAAAGACAACACAGAAGTCAGGGTTTGCATGACAAACACATCTCAGAAACCAAACCAGTTATCAGGAATCAAGGTAAGCCCCACGTGCAGACTGTGTGAAGTAACAATGTTTATTGTAACCACAAGGGCAGGCAAACGACAGGTCAAGGCAGGCAGGGGTCGACAATCCAGAACAGAGGCCAAGGTACAGGATGGCCGGCAGGCTCAGGGTCAGGGTAAGGCAGATGTCGGTAATCCAGAGATGAGGCAAAGGTACAGGACGGCAGGCAGGCTCAGGGTCAGGGTCAGAGACAGGCAGTGGTCAGGCGGGCGGGTACAGGGTCAGGACAGGTAAAAAACCAGGAGAATGAGAAAAATAGAGACTTGGGAAAAACAAGAGCAGAGACAAAACGCTGGTAGGTTGAACAGACAAGGTGAACTGGCAACAGACAGAAAACACAGGTACGCCGTTCGACCATTGATGAGACGAGGGAGAGGGGTGGGCGTGGAAACAGGAGACAAGGGGCAGTTAGACACGGTTTTAACTCTAGACACAGAAAAGGTAGGAAAATTACGGAGGGTACGGGGCAACAGAGGACGAACAGCAGAGGGGCTATTGATCTTGGAGCAGGGGGAAAAGGTCTCGGCTTCTGGGGTAGTAGCCACGGCACTATAGCAGCATGCCAGCACCTCAGGCTTGACCTTCTTGGATAATGGTCGGTGCTGCAGAAGAGGAGTGGTCCGGGCCTTACTGAACCCCTCCCGGAGGTCCTGGTACTCTGCGGAGCAGGCGGAAAGGTCTGGGGCAATTTCCAAGCCCCCAGGAAGATGTCCTAGGGCAGGCAGAGCTGACATCAGGCAATGAGAGTGGCAGGACAGGCTCCAGCCCATGTGGGCACCAGTAGCCCAGTCAATGGAGAGATTGTGTCGCTGGAGCCAAGAGAATCCCAATACCATGGGAACCTGCGGAGACTCAACCAGCAGGAATTGGATCGTCTCGCTGTGGTTCCCCAACACTCGTAGGTTTATGGGGGTGGTCTGGTGGGTGACCCGGCCTATAGAGCGCCCATCCAGCACTATAACACCCATGGGAATGGAAAGGGGTTGAGTGGGGATGCCCAGCTCGGACACCAGGGTAACGTCCATGAGACTCACATCGGTCCCCGAGTCGATGAGTACCTGGAGAGACTTGGAATGGTCGCCCCACAGCAGGGTGGCATGGAGAGGTGGGAAAGTAAGGGGAGAAGAATAATTATCTTTAAGACCCACCAGAGTACTCACTCCAACGAATGAGCTGGGTCTCTTGAAGGGACAGGTAGATGACTGACAGTATCGCAACACAGACAACTCTGGGTGTTCAGTCTGCGTATGCATTCGGCTGGAGGCAGCCTAGCCCTGCCGAGCTGCATCGGCTCGGGAAGAGGCAACTCGGCGGTCTTCGGAGTCTTTTGGAGGAACTCGGGTAAGCTCGGATCCTCTCGGGGAATTCCGGAGTTCATCAGATGCAAGGTGGGATCCTTGAGTGAGCGATTGGGACCGTGATCAGACCTCTTCTCCCTCTTACGTTCCCGTAACAATCCATGGATCCGGAAGGTTAAGGGGATGAGTGAGTTGAGATCCATCCGCCGATAATCCGTGCAGGAACGCCTCGAACAGCGCTTCTGGGTTCCAGGTACCCTCCGCTGCCAGCTCCACCGCATAGTCTGACACACTGAGGGAGCCTTGCCGAAGCTGGAGTAACTTCCGGGCAGCCTCTCTCCCGGACTCCGGTGCCTCAAACTTCTCACCTCCGCCACAAATACCTCCAGACTGAGGCAGATGGCGGATTGTTGCTCCCACACCGCCGTGGCTCAGGCGAGTGCCCTAACGGACTTCAGCGTAATAATGTACACTATCTTTGAGCGGTCTGAGGGGAATGAAGAAGGCTGCAGCGCGAAAACGAGGGAGCATTGGGAGTGAAAGGCCCGGCAGGGTCTGGAATCTCCGTCGTAGCACTCCGAGGGAGTTCCTGGGAAACCGGCGTGACGGCAGCTGCTACCAGCCGGGTTACTGAGGGGCTGGGAGTTACCGTCATGGTAGGCTGCCTAGTAGGCAAGCCAAGGAATTGCTCCCGCAAAGCATCCAATGCGTGACGTTCGGCCACGTCCTGGAACCCTTCTATCAGACCACGAAGCATCTCCTTGTGTCTACCAATGAGGGCTCCTTGGGAGGAGATGGCATTGCAGAGCTGGTCCAGCACAGGTATAAATACACAAGGGATAATGGGGAAGATGGGCAACACCTGGAGGGGGGTGGAGACAAGCACAAGGACAATAATCACCAATCGTATGTACATTACAATGTAACCTGCCTGCCTTGTAGCAGTGATTATAAACTCAGCAAAAAAAGAAACATCCTCTTACTGTCAACTGCGTTTATTTTCAGCAAACTTAACATGTGTAAATATTTGTATGAACATACAAGATTCAATAACTGAGACATAAACTGAACAAGTTCCACAGACATGTGACTAACAGAAATGGCAAAATGTGTCCCTGAACAAAGGGGGTGGGTCAAAATCAAAAGTTACAGTCAGTATCTGGTGTGGCCACCAGCTGCATTAAGCACTGCAGTGCATCACCTCCTCATGGACTGCCCCAGATTTTCCAGTTCTTGCTGTGAGATGTTACCACATTCTTCCACCAAGACACCTGCAAGTTCCCGGACATTTCTGGGGGGAATGGCCCTAGCCCTCACCTTCCGATCCAACAGGTCCCAGATGTGCTCAATGGGAATGAGATCCGGGGTCTTCGCTGGCCATGGTAGAACACTGACATTCCTGTCTTGCAGGAAATCACGCACAGAACGAGCAGTATGGCTGGTGGCATTGTCATGCTGGAGGGTCATGTCAGGATGAGCCTGCAGGAAGGGTACCACATGAGGGAGGAGGATGTCTTCCCTGTAACGCACAGCGTTGAGATTGCCTGCAATGACAACATGCTTAGTCCGATGATGCTGTGACACACCGCCCCAGACCATGACAGACCCTCCACCTCCAAATCGATCCTGTTCCAGAGTATAGGCCTCGGTGTAACGCTCATTCCTTTGACGATAAACGCAAATCCGACCATCACCCTTGGTGAGACAAAACCACAACTCGTCAGTGAAGAGCACTTTTTGCCAGTCCTGTCTGGTCCAGCGATGGTGGGTTTGTGCCCATGGGCAACGTTGTTGCCCGGGATGTCTGGTGAGGACCTTCCTTGCAACAGGCCTACAAGCCCTCAGTCCAGCCTCTCTCAGCCTATTGTGGACAGACTGAGCACTGATTGAGGGATTGTGCGTTCCTGGTGTAACTCGGGCAGTTGTTGTTGCCATCCTGTACCTGTCCCGCAGGTGTGATGTTCGGATGTACCGATCCTGTGCAGGTGTTGTTACACGTGGTCTGCCACTGTGAGGACGATCAGCTGTCCGTCCTGTCTCCCTGTAGCGCTGTCTTAGGCGTCGCACAGTACGGACATTGCAATTTATTGCCCTGGCCACATCTGTAGTCCTCATGCCTCCTTGCAGCATGCCTAAGGCACTTTCACACAGATGAGCAGGGACCCTGGGTATCTTTCTTTTGGTGTTTTTCAGAGTCAGTAGATAGGCCTCTTTGTCCTAAGTTTTCATAACTGTGACCTTAATTGCCTACCGTCTGTAAGCTGTTTGTGTCTTAACAACCGTTCCACAGGTGCATGTTCATTAATTGTTTATGGTTCATTGAAGAATCATGGGAAACAGTGTTGAAACCCTTTAAAATGAAGATCTGTGAAGTTATTTGGATTTTTCTGAATTATCTTTGAAAGACAGGGTCCTGAAAAAGGGATATTTCTTTTTTGCTGAGTTTATATGTGCTCTCTGAGTGAATAAACATTGTAGTGCCCTCTGTTTGTTCAGGGACAAATTGTAGTGCCCCCCCCCTTTGTTCAGGGACACATTATTCCATTTCTGTTAGTCACATGTTTGTGGAACTTGTTCAGTTTATGTCTCAGTTGTTGAATCTTGTTATGTTCATATAAATATTTACACATGTTAAATTTGCTGAAAATAAATGCAGTTGACAGTGAGAGGACGTTTCTTTTTTTGCTGAGTTAATTTTATTTCAATGCTGTGTGGCCTCTAGACGTTGTTGTTGTCGTTATTAACATGTTTAGTGGCTCTTTATTTCATTATGACGTCTGTAATGCAACACACAGTCCTCATCTAGATCTGTTCCTGATGAACAATTAGACACTGCAGGTGAACATCTACAAAGGGTTAAGGCTGCCCTTTCACCCTCAGGCTGAATGCCAACATTCAGGTTTTTCCTGGTGTAGGCACATTGTCTCAAGTCAGAGAGCGTGTTGATTCCACCTGCACTGATCGTTTGAGGGATGAGCGTCGCGTAGGAGTGACACGATCTGATGTAAGACAATGAATGGGTGTAGGCTAGGTGTGTTCAAGCCTGGGCTCAGATCTGTTAGTGCTTTAACATGTTTAGCATGACAATGGCCATTGGAGTTGGCATAGTCATGCATTACCATACTCCCAAATCTCGTTAATCACTTGGCTGTTGAGAACGAACATGCAGAAAGCCTGGGATTGAGGCAAGAGTTGACAGGACAGCACCCACAGTTTTGGGACCAAGTTATGCATTTTCCTGACCCGACAGTGAATGTTAGCCCTATCATTACAGGGAGTGGTTCTGGTCTGTTTCTTCGGCTCTGCAGCACTCTACATCTGGGCCGTGGGAATTTAACCATGACTGGGACCTACTCAGGACAGTTTGTCATGGAGGATTGTGCAATAACTCATTAATTTATTAATTCAAGGTCAATTGAATTGAGAGATGAGATCCTCTTAGACTCACCTATAAACTCTGCCCTATATTTACAAGTCAACCCCTGGATCAATTAGATGTATTGATCTGTTAATTGCTTTAACTGTCTGCCGATGACTAAATGATACCAGGTATCAGGCTGTGGCGCGTTTGTGATGGTAAGAAGATAAAATGACTCTCTCACCACTAAAATGAGCTCTCTCACCACTAACATCATATAAAACCTTACAGTAGCTAAATGAAAATCAGAGTTAAAGATCTTGAACCCAGTTTCGTCTCTACAGAGCTTTCTGAACCTACACTTGTCCCATTTCTCTCGGGTGTTGCAGACCCGCTCCATCGCCATCACGCCCACCCTTCTGGTAACCATCTTCAAGGACGTCACCCATGAATGACTTCCTCAACGTGTTGCAGAGCATGCAGGTTTTTTGTGTAAAAATAAATAAACATCTTTAAGCAGATAATTCAGGTCAGACAGCAGATCCCCTTTATCTAGTTTCATGTCTACACCCCAGCTCAACCCTTACTCGATCCTCAACCCTAACCCTCAACCCTAACCCTAGCTTCATGCCCACACTAGGGTGACCACATGTCCCGGATTGTGTGGGGAAGTCTTGCATTTTGTCCCTTTGTTCTGTGTCCTGCAACCAAACAATCATATCCAGCATTTGATCAACAAATTCAAACACCACTAATTTAGAGAAAAAGGTTGATTTGTCCCGTATTTCAGTCAGACATTCCAACCAGTCTCTTGCAGTCACGTTTGGCTTTATGAAAGGATATATATCATAAGGATGTGGTACTGGTGATGTTTAACACTTCTCCAATCGTTGTTGAGATCTGACATTCTTCGCAGCGCAAGACGAGTTATAGGCGACTAATGTCATAGACCTATCGTCAACCAATCACGTTTCTCAAATCCTTTCGGGATAAATTCCAGCTAAACTTGGAGGACAGTTATGCATAACTACTAAAAAAAAAAGCGTTCTTCTGACGAGGAGCTAGAAAGTAAGTAAATAGTCGGATTAGACTGAAAGATAGGGGATTTAGTCAAATTTGTGAGGCTCTCCAGTCTCCATGCTCATTAGTTGCTCATTGGCTGCTGCTTCACTCAATCCCCTTTTAAAAGTATCCCATACCCTTCCTAGCTGTTTAACATTCTCTGAGACCAACCAGAAATGTTTCCTTTGCCAAATCTTCCCAGATTTTCATAAAACAGCCACACATGTGGCCTCTCGTTTCTGCATCACCAAATTTTGCGCAAGGCAAAAGAGTAGACTAAGTGCAGGATCAGAGGTGTAGGTGCTACTGGAGCACACTGGAGTTCCACCACTTCTCACACTGGAGCTCAGCCACTTCTCACACCGGAGCTCAGCCACTTCTCACACCGGAGTTCCACCACTTCTCACACCGGAGTTCCGCCACTTCTCACACCGGAGCTCCGCCACTTCTCACACCGGAGCTCCGCCACTTCTCACACCGGAGCTCCGCCACTTCTCACACCGGAGCTCCGCCACTTCTCACACCGGAGCTCCGCCACTTCTCACAC
This sequence comes from Salvelinus fontinalis, assembly GCF_029448725.1. NCBI lineage: Eukaryota > Metazoa > Chordata > Actinopteri > Salmoniformes > Salmonidae > Salvelinus > Salvelinus fontinalis. The sequence continues at coordinate 18,719,112 of NC_074695.1, forward strand.
CGGAGCTCCGCCACTTCTCACACCGGAGCGCCGCCACTTCTCACACCGGAGCGCCGCCACTTCTCACACCGGAGCTCCGCCACTTCTCACACCGGAGCTCCGCCACTTCTCACACCGGAGCTCCGCCACTTCTCACACCGGAGCTCCGCCACTTCTCACACCGGAGCTCCGCCACTTCTCACACCGGAGCTCCGCCACTTCTCACACCGGAGCTCCGCCACGTCTCACACCGGAGCTCAGCCACGTCTCACACCGGAGCTCAGCCACGTCTCACACCGGAGCTCAGCCACGTCTCACACCGGAGCTCAGCCACGTCTCACACCGGAGCTCAGCCACGTCTCACACCGGAGCTCAGCCACGTCTCACACCGGAGCTCAGCCACGTCTCACACCGGAGCTCAGCCACGTCTCACACCGGAGCTCAGCCACGTCTCACACCGGAGCTCAGCCACGTCTCACACCGGAGCTCAGCCACGTCTCACACCGGAGCTCAGCCACGTCTCACACCGGAGCTCAGCCACGTCTCACACCGGAGCTCAGCCACGTCTCACACCGGAGCTCCGCCACGTCTCACACCGGAGCTCCGCCACGTCTCACACCGGAGCTCCGCCACGTCTCACACCGGAGCTCCGCCACGTCTCACACCGGAGCTCCGCCACGTCTCACACCGGAGCTCCGCCACGTCTCACACCGGAGCTCCGCCACGTCTCACACCGGAGCTCCGCCACGTCTCACACCGGAGCTCCGCCACGTCTCACACCGGAGCTCCGCCACGTCTCACACCGGAGCTCCGCCACGTCTCACACCGGAGCTCCGCCACTTCTCACACTGGAGCTCCGCCACGTCTCACACTGGAGCTCCGCCACTTCTCACACTGGAGCTCCGCCACTTCTCACACCGGCGCTCCGCCACTTCTCACACTGGAGCTCCGCCACTTCTCACACCGGAGCTCCGCCACTTCTCACACCGGCGCTCCGCCACTTCTCACACCGGAGCTCAGCCACTTCTCACACCGGAGCTCAGCCACTTCTCACACCAGAGCTCCGCCACTTCCCACAATGGTGCTCTTTTAGTGAAGTTAGATCAAAGCTGAATCAATGTCTTGGAAGATCACATAATGATTAATTAGTGTTCTACATAACATATCCAAGTATAATAGCATAGTATAACGTTACTGTTACACAAGAAAACCCACCTCATTTCTTTTGACACTTTAGGATGGTCAGCTGAATAGTAAAAAAAAGAATTCTCATGTAGCAAAAACACAGAATGTGCTTTGATTGAAACAAAATACAGGAAGACTACAGTTAGTTAACACCATCTGCTCTAATTTGCTCACGAAACAGTAATTCAAGAAGAGCTAAATGCGTATTCCCACGAAACTGATTGAGATCAAATGATTGGCATGCAGATGCAGTTTGGACGCTTCACCGGTAAAACGTGAATAATTGTCACAATTTACAGCAATGGCCTATTTTGAAATTAGATATGCCTAATGTGAGCGGACCAGGTAATTGGGCGTCACTCTAAAGCGGGAAGGTGGAACAAACGAGTCAGGAGTAGGTTTTCTTGATTGAACAAAGTTCTATATTGAGGGCATTTGGTCAACACAAACACTCCAACAGAATCAATTAAACTCTCCAAAGGAAAAAAACATATATCTTCTTCTCCAGAACAAAACAGGAACACAATACGATTGTCTTTAAACTACCACAAAAAGTCACGACATTGTCACCGTCTTAATGGTTCTTCCTAGATAGCTCTTCTGTCTCGGTGGCCATCTTCCAGAGATTGTTCCCCCTCTTGCTGGTTCCATACTCTCTCTTATAGGGGAAGGAGAATATCTCATTAGTAGTGTCAGCTGTGCTTAATTGCCTCTGGTTCACTTGTCTCCCATGCCTTGTTGGGCTACCATCCGTGAGCCCAGCCTGCCCTCTGGTGGTCCTTCCACACTAACTTGATGTTTGAGGGTGTTAAAAATCGAACATTTTCTTGAGACGATATGTATGGGCATAGGCAGACATTGCTATTGGAGGATGCATTTTATAATGATATTCAATAGGCTACATCTGTCAGTACAAACTTTGAGAAACTATGACATAATTTACATTTTATGTGTGTGTGTGTGGGGGGGGGGGGGGGTTCTGAGCAATGTTGCCTCTATGCCACGCAGCTCCCCCTTGACTGCTGAGTTTTCCCTGTTCGTTAACGCTATCAGCGTTTTCCTTTACTGTGACAGTTGTGATCAAATCAACTAATACTGGCCACTTTCATACCAAAACGAAATATGCAAGAGATTTTGCTGTAGGCAGAACGTATCTGAGTAGGATTCTATTGCACCCATACTCTACATAGACCTGTGCAGCATAACCAATCAGAGCTGCACTAGGCCTATATGCAAATAGACCATTGCCATATATGGATCTTTGCCATTTACTTTGAACTGGACTATGTTTACAGCTGTGGTGCTGAGTAGATGTGCTTGTTTTGAAATCAAAGCAAGAGCTGCATGTACCCACATCCACATTTTGTTCATATCCTTTGCTAGTTAGTGAGTTATTAGCCCAGTTATAGATCATTTGTAGTCAGTAATAGGGGAATGATTGCTTCCTACAAGAGCACAAAACGTGTACGTACATTTCTAAATATCTTTGAAAAGTGAGTCAAGTAGAGAAAGCTTTTGTCTTAAAGGGGCAGTGGTCTATTTTGAGACAGACTTGAATAAGCTAAGTTGCCAATGGGCAGAAGGTAGCATCATTTGTTTGATTCTATGTAATAATGATATGGAAATAATATAGCATTTTATTTTGTAAAGTGATTTCTTGCATTACACAACACAAAAACATTTTCAGTCACCTCCTTATCTGTAGGATAAGTCTCATGGAATGTACAGTCGTGGCCAAAAGTTTTGAGAATGACACAAATATTAATTTTCACAAAGTCTGCTGCCTCAGTTTGTATGATGGCAATTTGCATATACTCCAGAATGTTATGAAGAGTGATCAGATGAATTACAATTAATTGCAAAGTCACTCTTTGCCATGCAAATGAACTGAATCCCCCAAAAACATTTCCACTGTATTTCAGCCCTGCAACAAAAGGACCAGCTGACATCATGTCAGTGATTCTCTCGTTAACACAGGTGTGAGTGTTGACGAGGACAAGGCTGGAGATCACTCTGTCATGCTGATTGAGTTTGAATAACAGACTGGAAGCTTCAAAATGAGGGTGGTGCTTGGAATCATTGTTCTTCCTCTGTCAATCATGGTTACCTGCAAGGAAATACGTATCATCATCATTGCTTTGCACAAAAAGGGCTTCACAGGCAAGGATACAAATGCCAGTAAGATTGCACCTAAATCAACCATTTATCGGATCATCAAGAACTTCAAGGAGAGCGGTTCAATAGTTGTGAAGAAGGCTTCAGGGCACCCAAGAAAGTCCAGCAAGCGCCAAGACCATCTCTTAAAGTTGATTCAGCTGCGGGATCGGGGAACCACCAGTACAGAGCTTGCTCAGGAATGGCAGCAGGCAGGTGTGAGTGCATCTGCACGTACAGTGAGGCGAAGACTTTTGGAGGATGGCCTGGTGTCAAGAAGGGCAGCAAAGAAGCCACTTCTCTCCAGGAAAAACATCAGGGACAGACTGATATTCTGCAAAAGGTACAGGGATTGGACTGCTGAGGATTGGGGTAAAGTTATTTTCTCTGATGCATCCCCTTTCGATTGTTTGGGGCATTCCGGAAAAAAGCTTGTCCGGAGAAGACAAGGTGAGCGCTACCATCAGTCCTGTGTCATGCCAACAGTAAAGCATCCTGAGACAATTCATGTGTGGGGTTGCTTCTCAGCCAAGGGAGTAGGCTCACTCACAATGCCAAAGAACACGGCCATGAATAAAGAATAGTACCAACACATCCTCCGCGAGCAACTTCTCCCAACCATCCAGGAACAGTTTGATGACGAGCAACACCTTTTCCAGCATGATGGAGCACTTTCCCATAAGGCAAAAGTGATAACTAAGTGGCTTGGGGAACAAAACATCGATATTTTGGATCCATGGCCAGGAAACTCCCCAGACCTTAATCCCATTGAGAACTTGTGGTCAATCCTCAAGAGGCGGGTAGCCAAACAAAACCCCACAAATTCTGACAAACTCCAAGCATTGATTATGCAAGAATGGGCTGCCTTCAGTCAGGATGTGGCCCAGAAGTTAATTGACAGCATGCTAGGGCGGATTGCAGGTGTCTTGAAAAAGAAGGGTCGGCCCCCCGGGTGGCGCAGTGGTCTAGAGCACTGCATCGCAGTGCTAGCTGTGCCACCAGAGTCTCTGGGTTCGCGCCCAAGCTCTGTCGCAGCTGGCCGCGACCGGGAGGTCTGTGGGGCGACACACAATTGGCATAGCGTCGTCTGGGTTAGGGAGGGTTTGGCCGGTAGGGATATCCTTGTCTCATCGCGCTCCAGCGACTCCTGTGGCGGGCCGGGCGCAGTGCGCTAACCGAGGGGGGCGGGTGCACGGTGTTTCCTTCAACACATTGGTGCGGCTGGCTTGGAGGCGCGCTGTGTTAAGAAGCAGTGCGGCTTGGTTGGGTTGTGCTTCGGAGGACGCATGGCTTTCGACCTTCGTCTCTCCCGAGCCCGTACTGGAGTTGTAGCGATGAGACAAGATAGTAATTACTAGCGATTGGATGCCACGAAAATTGCGGAGAAAAGGGGATACATTTAAAAAAAAGAAGAAAAAAAAAGAAGGGTCGACACTGCAAATATTGACTCTTTGCATCAACTTCATGTAATTGTCAATAAAAGCCTTTGACACTTATGAAATGTTTGTAATTATACTTCAGTATTCCATGGTAACATCTGACAAAATGGAAATTAATATTTGTGTCATTCTCAAAACTTTTGTGATAGAACAGCTATTTCCATGTTAAAATGTTATGGGATGCATTTTCTCCATAATTTTTATGGGGACACCTACATTATGATCAAATAGCCACAGTAGCCCACTTGGCCAAGGTTAAAACTGTACTTTAAAGTGGGTACATCCTCAGTGTTTACAGAATTTTCACAACTTTGAAGTGTGCGCTCAAGAACATTGGTGCTGACCAGTTTTGTTAATGTTTTACATTTTTAAATGTAACCTTTATTTAACTAGCCAAGTCAGTTAAGAACAAATTCTTATTTACAATGACGGCCTACAGCGGCCAAACCTGGATGACGTGCGCCACCCTATGGAACTCCCAATCACAGCCGGTTGTGATACAACCTGGATTCGACAAGGGAGTCTGTAGTGACGCCTACTAGCACTGAGATGCAGTGCCTTAGACCTCTGCGCCACTCAAGAGTCCGTGTAGGCTACAATATCCCGTGAATGTCTTGCAAAATCATCCTATTGTCCCGCATTTTGGGTATTTTAAGCGTGGTCACCCTAGACCACACCCCAGCTCAATCCTAACCCTAGCCTCAACCCTAACCCTACCTTCATGTCCACAACCCGGTTCCACCCTAACTCTCGCCTCAACCCTAACCATTACCCAAACCCTAGTTTTATCTCCACAGCCTGGTTCAACCCTAGCCTTTACCCTAACCCTACCCCTAGCTTCATGTCCACAACCCGGTCCAACCCTAACCCCTGTCTCAACCACAAACCTAGCTCTAGCTTCAGCTCCACACCCTGGCTCAACCCTAACCCTAACCCCAGGCAAGCTGTTGCATTCCAACAGAGTAGTTGGTTGATGATTTCTGTTACTCTCACTCAGCTGCCATTTACTTTGATTCCCATCCTCACTTTCACCAGTTTGTCATCCTTCATGACTGAATTTGCCAATGGATTGTAAGTATACTGTGAATATGCTGAAAACGATATAATTTAGCTACATTGAATGGTATATTTTAAAGAACATCATATGATAATATGAGAAGATTAAACGTACAATTTTTTTGATACGAATGATTTCTGTTGCGATCACCATTCTTTCAGATTTGGAAGATTGGGGAGGAGTTGTGATCCTGCTGGTGTGTTGTATCAACATGTACTTTGTGGTCATCTATGTAACCGTTTTGGACAGCGTGTGGCTATACGTGCTGGCTCCTTTTCTTTGCATAGGATATTTGGGATTTGTAGGTTACCTGGTAAGTATTTCTTTTAGTGTAGGCTGTTTATTTATTACTGATAGCTTTGTGTGGTCATTTTTAAAGGTTTTTCACTCTTTGATTTCTATGTCGTGCGATGCATAGCAAACTAAAATGGTAATATAGAGGAACATTTTAATCTTCAACCACTGAGTCAGTTATTAACCATTTGACAAACTTTGCATGAGGACAGTTATATGTGTGGGAATGCCCTCCTGGCAGTAGAATGATTATTAATTGTACTGAATCTCTCACACCCCTTTCTCCCCTCTGTCTCTCAGTCCCTTTCTCCCTCTCTCTAGGTGTCGTTTAGTCTGATAGCATTAGGGGTGTCCTGTCTGGATGTCACCGGCAGGGTCAGGAACGACACCACAGTTCTGATACAGCAGGTGTGTGTGTGTGTGTGTGTGTGTGTGTGTGTGTGTGTGTGTGTGTGTGTGTGTGTGTGTGTGTGTGTGTGTGTGTGTGTGTGTGTGTGTGTGTGTGTGTGTGTGTGTGTGTGTGTGTGTGTGTGTGTGTGTGTGTGTGTGTGTGGCTATGCGAGAATCCTTGGGATATTTTTAAGTTAATTGACATATTAATGGTAATAGGACTTGCTTTGGGATGAATCTAGAAAATGATTGTGAAATGGTACTGTAAATGTCAATATATTATTTATTCACTTAGTGACTGAATTACATCTTGAAATGGTTAACTCAAATAGATTCTCCTATTTTTATGTATGTGGTGGTCAATGAGATCTACCATAGAAAAATGGTAAATGGTTTCATAATGTAGGTGCTTGACAGAAGCCTAGCATATCTCAACTCCTGAAACTACTTTTCCATTAGACGTCATTGACCATCACAGGGCCATCTATTTGATGTGCTATGAGATCAGTGTTTGCCCTCTACCTGTTTGTTTGTCTTGTCTGTAGAATCTTAAAAAATATCTAATAAAAAAAACTTGATTACATTTTTGTATCGTACAGTCTGTACAGGAGCACCTTCAGGTAACCTGGTGGGTAGGAGCTTCGGGCCAGTAACCGAAAGGTTGCTGGATCGAATCCCAGAGCTGACAATCTGTCGTTCTGCCCCTGAGCAAGGCAGTTAACCCACTATTCCCTGGGCACCGATGACGTGGTTGTCGATAAAGCCAGCCCCCCGCACCTCTCTAATTCAGAGGTGTTGCGTTAAATGCAGAAGACATTTCAGTTGAATGCATTCAGTTGTACAAGTGACAAGATATCTCCCTTTCCAAATATCACCTTCAAGGCTCATTGCACAGCCTCACAGCACAGGTTTCATAATGCACGTGCTTGGCAGAAGCCTAGCATTCCTCCACTCTGCCACAGGGAGGCACTGTTGACTAAAACTCATGGTAATGTTTAAAAGTACCAGACTACCAGTACTGTTGTCTGAACAACAAACATTCAATGCCATGAGTTTTTACATTTTGTGAAAGTGCATCACTTTATTTTTATTTGTAGATCCACCATGTTCATCTTATTTCACCTCAAATGTAAGTCTTGATTGCTTCTGGATCCAATTGCTACCATGTATAGCTAATGTTGTTGATTGGAATTATTATGCTGGTATGCACAATTATGTCATTACATTTCCTGTAGAAGACTGGTAGAGTCATTGTTATAAGAGTTTAGCATATTTCAGTCCTCAAGTGCCGTGCTGTGACTATGAAATAGAGCGCCAAACAGGTTTTCTTTGCATTGTGGTGGTTGGGAACGTTTTCCTGTCATTGAGGCAGCAGCCTTATGTAAGGAGGAGGGAGTTTTTGTTTTTCTCTATGAGCCAATCTTTCCCTGCATAGGCCTCTCTAACAGCCTGTCCAGCAGGCCCCTTTCCTGGAAACATAGCCCAGCAGAGGCCACTAAGGGGCAGGGGAGGGAGGAGGGAGGGGAGGGGAGGTGGGCTTCCAGCAAATCACATGATCCTAGACCTGAAGTCCCAGTCCTACATAAAGCTCAGATGTGATCTCCATAGTCGCCATAGCCAAGTATGGAGGGGGCAGACATTGAACATGTATGCTAGATTTACAGAGTCTAATTGGAGATACAGTTGAAGTCGGAAGTTTACATACACCTTAGCCAAATACATTTCAACTCAGTTTTTCACAATTTCTGACATTTAATCCTAGTATAAATTCTCTGTCTTAGGTCAGTTAGGATCACCACTTTATGTTAAGAATATGAAATGCCAGAATAATAGTAGAGAGTATCATTTATTTAAGCTTTTATTTCTTTCATCACATTCCCAGTGAGTCAGAGGTTTACATACACTCATTTAGTATTTGGTAGTATTGCCTTTAAATTGTTTAACTTGGGTCAAACGTTTCGGGTAGCCTTCCACAAGCTTCCCACAATAAGTTGGGTGAATTTTGGCCCATTCCTCCTGACAGATCTGGTGTAGCTGAGTCAGGTTTGTAGGCCTCCTTGCTAGCACACGCTTTTTCAGTTCTGCCCACAAATTTTCCATAGGATTGAGGTCAGGGCTTTGTGATGGCCACTCCAATACCTTGACTTTGTTGTCCTTAAGCCATTTTGCCACAATTTTGGAAGTATGCTTGGGGTCATTGTCTATTTGAAAGACACATTTGCAACCAAGCTTTAACTTCCTGACTGATGTCTTGAGATGTTGCATCAATATATCCACATCATTTTCATTCGTCATGATGCCATCTATTTTGTGAAGTGCACCAGTCCCTCCTGCAGCAAAGCACCCCCACAACATGATGCTGCCACCCCCGTTCTTCGGCTTCGCAAGCCTCCCCCTTTCTCCTCCAAACATAACGATGGTCATTATGGCCAAACAGTTCTATTTTTGTTTCATCAGACCAGAGGACATTTCCCATGTGCAATTGCAAACCGTAGCCTGGCTTTTTTAGGGCGGTTTTGGAGCAGTGGCTTCTTCCTTGCTGAGCGGCCTTTCAGGTTATGTTGATATAGGACTCGTTTTACTGTGGATATAGATGCTTTTGTACCTGTTTCCTCCCAGCATCTTCACAAGGGCCTTTGCTGTTGTTCTGGGATTCATTTGCACCTTTCGCACCAAAGTACGTTCATCTCTAGGAGACAGAACGCGTCTCCTTCCTGAGCGGTATGACGGCTGCGTGGTCCCATGGTGTTTATACTTGCGTACAATCGTTTGTACAGATGAACGTGGTACCTTCAGGTATTTGGAAATTGCTCCCAAGGATGAACCAGACTTGTGGAGGTCTAAAAAAAAAATCTGAGGTCTTGGCTGATTTTTTTTGATTTTCCCATGATGTCAAGCAAAGAAGCACTGAGTTTGAAGGTAGGCCTTGAAATACATCCACAGGTACACCTCCAATTGACTCAAATGATGTCAGTTAGCCTGTCAGAAGCTTCTAAAGCCATGACATAATTTTCTGGAATTTTCCAAGCTGTTTAAAGGCACAGTCAACTTAGTGTATGTAAACTTCTGACCCACTGGAATTGTGATACATTGAATTATAAGGGAAACAATCTGTCTGTAAACAATTGTAGGAAAAATTACTTGTGTCATGCGCAACGTAGATGTCCTAACCGACTTGCCAAAACTATAGTTTGTTAACAAGAAATTTGTGGTGGTTGAAAAACGAGTTTTAATGACTCCACCTTAAGTGTATGTAAACTTCCGACTTCAACTGTATTGTCACGACTTCTGCCGAAGTCGTTGCCTCTCCTTGTCCGGGCGGTGTTCGGCGGTCGACTTCACCGGTCTTCTAGCCATCATCGATCCATTTTTCATTTTCCATTGGTTTTGTCTTGTCTTCCCACACACCTGTTGTCAATCCCATTCATTACCTGTTGTGTATTTAACCCTCTGTTTCCCTTCATGTGTTTGTCAGAGATTGTTGTATGTCAAGTGTTGTTTTATTAGTGTATAGGTGTGCGACGGGTCCTCGTACCCATTTTATTTGATGTATGTTTATTTTCTCGTGTTTGGAGCATGTCATGGACATTTATTAAAAGTCTCCATATACACTTCGTTTACTCTCCTGCGCCTGACTTCCCTGCCACCTATACACACGACATTGACATGTATGTAATATGGTTAATTACATTTTTAGGTTAATGTTTAATTTAAACAGTGTATTCTCAAATTAATATTGTGTTGTTATTGTGTTATATTTAATTTTTTTGAAACAGAATTTAATAAGATGAAGTTTGATGGTGAATAGATAATTATCTGCACATTTGTATTGTTTTGTACAAAGATTGATGGATCCGGATTCTCTGACCTTGCTCTTTTCAGATAACTAAGATTGGAACTAAAGAATAAGATAGGACATTTGAAATTACTTTGTCTAATTATTTATTTAAAAAAAGCTTTGCTTGAAACTTCTCATCATGTTTATAACACAATTTTATAACATAAAATGTTCAACTCAATTATCTTTCAGTGATTATTTGGGCAATCAATTGCTACTGTGCTGTTTTGCAACATCATGTAGGCTACTTGTATATTAGTTGCAGTATAAGTGTAACACCATAATGGTTAATTTGTAATCTACATAATTTGACTTAATATTAATAAGAAAAACACATGATTTAAAGCAATGTCGCATGATGATTTGAATTACTCTTCGCATTTTCTTCATTGTCCTTAATCCTCTCTCCCTACTCCACTTCTAATGTTTGTTTGGTGAATTTTTGTCAGGTCTCACCAAGTTCTGTAGTTTGTTTCCCACAGGTAGAACACTACTCTCTTTCACTAGTTAACAATTGGGTTTCATCTTTTTTAAATGAAGATGCCAAATTGATAGATACACTACTGCTGCTAAAAATGGAAACGATAGCATGTCATCTGAGTGTTTAAACCTGAGCTCTTCCATTACTGGACACCGAACAGTAACTTATCCCTGTTGCGCCCTTGTGTGTCACTTTGCAATTCATAGTCAAAACAGGGCCTCAGCATCAGCTGTCCTTCTCTCTTTCTCCATCTTTCTAGTTCTCTCTTTCTCAGTCCCTCTCTCTGTCTCTCTCTTTCTCAGTCCCTCTCTCTGAGTCTCTCTCTTTCTCAGTCCATTTCTATGTCTCTCTCTGTCTCTCTCTCTTTGTCAATCACTCCCTCTCTGTCTCTCTCTCTTTCTCAGTCCCTTTCTCTCTCTCTCAGCTCTTATAGCTTGGAGGAATGCAAAGACAACATGACCAGGAGAGAGACACTTTAAAGACAGACAGACAAGAAGCACCACCAGAAAACAAGCACAGAGAAAATATTTCAAGTTTAATTTGTGTCATCAGAGGCCTCATTTTCTACTTTGAGCCTCATGACATTTTCCAGGTCATCCAGTTGATGCTAATTTGACATACATTCACAATGCATCTGTGTTGCTGTGTAAAAACAGTCCGAAAGCAGGAATGCAAACAGCTGTGCCATTCTTGTTTATGCTTTAGTTTTGTGGTTGACGTTTTGATCCGGATCTATGGTCCTGGCAGTAGTGCCCCAGAGTTTCTCTCTCTCTGCTCCAGTGTTGTTAGTTGGGTTAGTCATAAAGAAACAACATCTTCCGCCTTTTGCGTCCTCTGCTCAGTGCTCCTGTTAGAATACACAGGTTGGCTTCCAAAACATGCCGCACCCAAAAGAGATGCAGAATTCCCAAATTCCCAACCAAAAGAGATGCAGAATTCCCAAATTCCCAACCAAAAGAAATGCAGAATTCCCTGATGTATGTCCCTCTCTCTGTGTGCATGTCCATAAGCATTTCATCAATGTGTTATCTTATTTCCATTCATTTCCGGTCACAGTATACACCTGCCTCACATCACACAGTCAGTCAGAGCGCTCAGCCCTTACTGCACTACAGGTGTGTTCTGAAATTCACCCTCTGTTGCTGTTGAAGGTGTTATTGTTACACATTATTTCAGCATCAAAAGCATTTAAAAATGACAAGAAACACATTTGTTCATCCATTTCAGTGTGTTCTGTGGAGCTGGTGAAATGTATTTTTAGACAACAATCAAAAATAGAAACTGCACCTCAGGAGGTACAGTGCATTCGGAAAGTATTCAGACCCTTCACTTTTTCCACATTTTGTTACGTTACAGCCTTATTCTAAAATGGGTGTAATTATTTTTTCCCTCATCAATCTACACACAATACCCCATAATGACAAAGTGAAAAAAGTTTTTTTTCTTATTTTTTTCGGAAATGTATTAAAAATAAAAAACAGAAATACTTTATTTACATAAATATTCAGACACTTTTCTATGAGACTCGAAATTGAGCTCAGGTGCATCCTGTTTACATTGATCATCCTTGAAATGTTTCTACAGCTTGATTGGAGTCCACCTGTGGTGAATTCAAATGATTGGACATGATTTGGAAAGGCACACACCTGTCTATATAAGGTCCCACAGCTGATAGTGCATGTCAGAGCAAAAACCAAGCCATGAAGTCAAAGGAATTGTCCACAAAGCTTTGAAACAAGATTGTGTCGAGGCACAGATCTGGGGAAGGTTACCAACAAATGTATGCAGCATTGAAGGTCCCCAAGAACACAGTGGCTTCCATCATTCTTAAATTTAAGAAGTTTGGTACCACCAAGACTCTTCCTAGAGCTGGCTACCTGGCCAAACTGAGCAATCGGTGGAGAAGGGCCTTGGTCAGGGAGGTGACCAAGAACTCGATGGCCAATCTGACAGAGCTCCAGAGTTCCTCTGTGGAGATGGGAGAACCTTCCAGAAGGACAACCATCTCTGCAGCACTCCACTAATCAGGCCTTTAAGGTAGAGTGGCCAGACGGAAGCCACTCCTCAGTAAAAGGCACATGACAGCCCACTTGGAGTGTGCCACCTAAAGGACTCTCAGACCATGAGAAACAAGATTTATGCTGCAGGGAGTTTTTTTCAGCGGTAGGGACTGGGAGACTACTCAAGATCGAGGGAAAGATGAACAAAGCAAGGTACATAGAGATCCTTGATGAAAACTTGCTCCAGTACACTCAGGACCTCAGACTGGGGCGAAGTTTCACCTTCCAACAGGACAACGACCCTAAGCACACAGCCAAGACAATGCAGGAGTGGCTTCGGGACAAGTCTCTGAATGTCGTTGAGTTGCTCAGCCAGAGCCCAGACTTGAACCCGATCGAACATCTCTGGAGAGACCTGAAAATAGCTGTGCAGTGACGCTCCACATCCAACCTGAAGGACCATGAGAGGATCTGCAGAGAAGAATGGGAGAAGCTCCCCAAATACATTTGTGCCAAGCTTGTAGCGTCATACCCAACAAGACTTGAGGCTGTAATCGCTGCCAAAGGAGCTTCAACAAAGCACTGAGTAAAGGGTCTGAATACCTACGTAAATGTGATATTTCAGTTTTTGCTTAGCATAGATTGGTGAGGGAAACAAAAATGTAATCAATTTTAGAATAAGGCTGTAAAGTAACAAAATGTGGAAAAGGTGAAGGGGTCGGAATACTTTTTGAATGCACTGTATGTGATGTGTGTAGCTACCTCTTCCTTCATCTGTATATGATGAAGTGTTGTCATGTTGGAGTGCTGGAAAATTACAACAAATCAACTAAACAGATTACCATTAGTTATGGTGGACATAAACATTATATTTAGCAAAAAATTAATATTTATTTGTAAGGAAAAAATCATATACTGTGGATAAACTTGAATGCTTAAGTTCGAAGTGCTGTTTTTTTCTTAGTCATTACTGCAATTACTGAAGTCCTGCGTCTCAATTAACTAAAGATGTATAATATTATCAATGACAATATCAATAAAAACATTATTATTATAATGATGATATATTGAAGAAAAAAATTGCTTGATTTACTTATACAATTTATTACAATCATAAATGCACACTCAGTCGTAACAAAAACAGCTCTGGAACATATTTTGGTGTGGAGTGTGCAGAATGGAGAGGAATGCCTTTGCAACTCCCACTTTCCAAAGATCCAATCCGAAACGAGAAACGGTTTCAAGGCGCCCTTGGTGTTCCATTCGAAGAAAAACAAAGCCCCGGAAAAAAAAATACATCTCACATTTAAAATCGAATTATATTTATAACCAATTCTCTATTTGAGAAATATGTCCGCCGATGTAATCTGTTTTCTTTTCCTCCTCTCGGTAATATCAATTTGACGGTGTTGTTTATCTGTAGTAAGGGGAACTTGAAACCGCCCCTTGCCCCATTTCCTCGGTTGTTTTTCTTCTTTCGCCTGTATTCTCCATGTTGTTGGAGCGAAAAGTGAGGTCTTCGCAGAGACAGGAAGGGGCCGTTCGGTTCCGAAATATACTAGCGATAAAGTAAACCGAGACGCGCAGCCGAGGAAAACATATCCAAGCGCCCTGCCCCTCCCAGAAGAAGCAAGAAATAAAGAAGCATTGTTGGTGATGAATTGTAGCGTCTTCCATATCCAACAAAGCCACGGATGACAGTTATCAGGGCAATCATTTAGTAACTTGTCAATATAACCTAATGAAGGCTGCTTATCTCTGTTTGGGGAACGGATTGGATTTTGAGGGCTCTGTGCTTGTCAGATGGAAAGTTCTATCATCACTCAAGTGCAAAAAGAAGACATTCAATTGTCACCGAAAACAGGTAAGAATATGATATGCTCCGGTTTTTATTGTTTGTTCTGATTAAACATGGGTTTAACTAGAAGGGTAAAGGTTAGTTTGATTTGGAGGAGCTTCGTTAAGTAATCAAATGCAAGCACTCTAACGTTGATTCAAACATGTTCCCAGCGCGTCCATTTGACAGTTCCAACGTCGCGGATATTGCGCGCGACATTCTAGAGCTCACTGTTCTTATTGACGGTCGGATATGTACACATTGGGTTAATCTTGAATATAAATAGACTACGTTGAATATCAATATTATATTTCATGATGATTCAAGCCGCCACATGCAACTGATGCTGAACATGGATTGGTTTTCAAAGGTATTATGGAACACCTGCATAATTGGAAGGGGAAAACCCCTCTGGTACAAACACATTTTTGACAATGTAAGAGTAAAGGCTATTTGAAAAACTGTATCGCATTACATGTCTTTTGTCATCACGAATTCAAGGTTGCCAATAATATTCAGTCACTGTTTGTTGCCTACTGTAAACAATTCAAATCAATATTTATTTCCCATTTTACATGATTGGACTTTCAAGACCAATCAAATGATTCAGTTGTTGATGCTACAGTATTTCTATCGATCAAAACAAGGCTACAACATCCAATACCAAATTATTATTAGCCAATAATTATAATTTCATTAATTGACAGACGAATAATTTTGCGTGTAAAATGTTCAACCAAACCACCCCAAATGTAGCCTACCCTGTGTTTTTTAATTTAGGATATATCTCTCCAGCTGTTGTATGTCGCCGTTCCATATATTACTGTCACATATGTCTCTAGGCAGCCATACACACAGCACAGCCATGTCTTGTTTTTGTTCGCAGGCTCAGGCTGGAGACACATCAAGGCAGATCAATGCGCGCCAGTGTGGGACGCTATCCTAATGTTGTTATAAAAATATCACATCACAGGCCTATACAATACAACGATTGGCAGGTGTATGATATACAATTTGCTGTTGGAAATTAAACCAACAACGGTTGCGGATGAGAAACATAACCGTAGAAATGCCAGGTGCCGCGGTCGATATTGACAGTGGAATGCACAAGCACAACCCTCAGCACACGCCCTCCGCCGCCCATTGTAAAGCGCGGTTTCAAAGAATCTTTGTTTTCATGCTTCAGGCAGTCCGGTTTGAATTGGAGGGTAGGGTTCTGCTGTATGGTTATGGTTGATTTGCTGCTCCTATGTTTGCTCAACTGATACAAATCTATTTGATTATTATAGATAGTTTTTTTCTCATTTATTATCATTTTGTTTTGATATATTCAGGAATAGGCTATCCTTAAAATGGCTTTTTGGCACTAGCATGTTATGTTTGTGTTTATGAAGGAAATCCACAACAACAATAATTTTTACAATTACAAGTAAGCTGCTGGGTAATATGCCTATACATGTCAGCCCTAAACGGTTTTGGTAACACTTTATTTGAAGGGTACCTACATAAGGGAGAGTTCATAACACATTCATAATGCGTTCATAAACAATACATGAGCATTTCATAGATGCATATGCTAACAACCACATGAATTAGGGATGGGCATTTTACTTTTTTTGACCGTTCAAGTACTCGCATTATTATTTTTTTCCCGAGTACTCCAATGGAAAAAAGTTTATTTTTAGAGCACAAGGTCTGCACTGGAAAAACATATGTGCACATTTATTTATAAGTCTATGCCAACAGTGTGCAACAATGCTTCATTTATCATAACTGTTACAGATAACAAATCCTAATTGCTAAATTGCCATATTCAGTCAATAAAAAATCAAGTGCCATTTAAGAGGAATTTATTGAAACCATACTATCAACTGGTCATATTATATTGTGGAACACAATCTTTTTAAAAAGACACACATTTTATTGTAAAAAAAACCATGATGTTATATAAGAATAAAATATATCCGAATATTTTTACCAAATGAAAAAAGTTGCCAGTGCAAGTGATGCGCATCTCGAGTCTGGGGAAGTTATTCTCAAAGAGTGATCATTTGAAACGGGGATCAATTTGGCCACTTAGAAATCAAAATCTGTCTTCTTTTCGACAGATGTTCAATTTAGTTTATTCTGCCGGTTCTTTGGAATTTTCTAAATGGTTTATCAATTCCACATTGAACACTGCATGGTAATGAATGCTTAATGATTCTGGTGAAAATATGCTCTTTGTCTTTATCAAACTAATGTTTTTGCATATTGTCAGTGTGGAACCTGTCTATGTTTAGGGGGGGTTATAGCCTAGGCTAACTAATTCTAAATGGCACTAGCAGTTCACAAAGTAGCCTAAGCAGAACTAGATGGGACACAATTATTCCTAACCTGCAGCTCATTGTTGGAATGCATATTTTCCTGCATCAATCACCCAGTCCATTTTGAATTTGTGATTAAACTGTCATCATTTGGCAAGGAATATAGCTTGTGTATCCCATCAGTTAGATACAGTTATTTCTATAGGAGCTTGTGTGCACACAGCACGCATGTGTGTAGGGAGCGGTCGGAAGGCAATCGAGTGAATGAGACAAGGAGGGGAAAGAGAATTTAGGGAGAAGAACTGTGTGATGCTTGGGTTGGTTTCTTTTTTTGTTGTGCCCCGCAAATGCAGATGTGCAATTGGAACACTAGAGTCAAAGCAAATTTAACGTTGGCTTCAAGACAAAATGTCAACATTTTTCAGGACAATTTCACTTGCCTGTTTGGGCATCCACAAAGCACAGTCCACCAAATAGTTTTATGTTATTTGAAGAGAATTGATCTCTGGTTCAAGATCAAGCTGTGACGTCCGTTCAAGTACTTAAGCCCATCTCTAACATGAATACTGCAGATTTCAACTTGTGGTTGTTGACAATGGCATTACTGAAATGCTAAAGAGCTTCTTCATGAATGTGTTAAGATACTTACAGACGGGCCGTGGTAAGCTCCAAAGGTGTCATAGACTTCAATGGGAGTAGGGCGTGGCGGGTGGCAAAACACAAGCAGTTTTGCAAGCAGTGTGGTTCCTGGTGCTCGCTCCCATGAGCGGCGACGCTGGCCCTGCTCTTGAGGCACCAAAAGATGAAATTAGCTGAAGTCTTGAGCGGCCGATGCACATGGTTGACCAATGAGCAGAGTTCATCTTGTCAACCATTGTTTTAATGACAACATTCGAGCTGGCAACAACCAGGACCGCTGGTCTCTACACAGAGTAGGCAGATTTTCTCCCGGTTCAATTGCCGTTTACCGTGGCCCGTCCGTAAGTGCCTTTTAAGTCCTTATGTAGGTACCCTTCAAATAGTGTTACCACGAGTGCTTTAAGTTACATCATTTTTTACCTGTTACCCATGGCATATCTGTTTCCTGTGACCCAGGGAGGGGCTGTCTATTCTATTTATTATATTCTATATGTGTTGAATGATGTCACCCAGGCGAGGGCCCAGTGTCCTGTATCTTTTTATATAGATAGACAATGTTTTTTTACAGGAATGGAATTGGAAAAAATCACTCTATGAACTCACCATGTAAAATCCTATAGAATTCCTAGAGGAATTAGCCTTTAAACACGTTTATATTTTTACAAGTCAAAATTATTTATCTTGAGTTCCCATACACTCTTCCCCAATTCCTTGGTTATGTACACTATATGTACAAAAGTATTTGGCTATTTCAGCCACACCCGTTGCTGACAGGTGTATAAAATCAAGCACACCGCCATGCAATCTCCATAGACAAACATTGGCAGTAGAATGGCCTTACTGAAGAGCTCAGTGACTTTCAACATGGCACCTTCATAGGATGCCACCTTTCCAACAAGTCAGTTCATCAAATTTCTGCCCTACTAGAGCTGCCCCAGTGAACTTTAAGTGCTGTTATTGTGAAGTGGAAATGTCTAGGACAAACAATGGCTCAGCCGTAAAGTGGTAGGCCACACAAGCTCACAGGACGGGATTACCGAGTGCTTAGGCGTGTAGTGCGTAAAAATCAACTGTCCTCATTTGCAACACTCGCTACCGAATTCTAAACTACCTCTGGAAGCAACATCAGCACAAGAACTGTTCGTCGGGGGCTTCATGAAATGGGTTTCCATGGCCGAGCAGTAGCACACAAGCCTAAGATCACCATGCGCAATGCCGTCAGTTGGAGTGGTGTAAAGCTTGCCGCCATTGAACTCTGGAGCAGTGGAAACGCATTCTCTGGAGGGATGAATCATGCTTCACCATCTGGCAGTCCGACGGACAAATCTGGGTTTGACGGATGCCAGGAGAAAGCTACCTGCCCCAATGCATGGAACCAACTGTAATGTTTGATGGTAGAGGAATAATGGTCTGGGGCAGATTTTTAATGGTTCGGGCTAGACCCCTTAATTCCAGTGAAGGGACATCTTAAACCTACAGCATACAATGATATTCTAGACGATTCTGTGCTTCCAACTTTGTGGCATCGGTTTGGGGAATGTCCTATCCTGTTTCAGCATGACAATGCCCCTGTACACAAAGCAAGGTCCATACAGAAATGGTTTGTCGAGATCGGTGTGGGAGATCTTGACTGGCCTGCACAGGCCAGGCCAGGCCCTGACCTCAACCCCATCGAACAACTTTGGGATGAATTGGAACGCCGACTGCGAGCCAGGTCTAATCGCCCAACATCAGTGCCTGACCTCACTAATGCTCTTGTGGCTGAATGAAAGCAAGTCCCCTCAGCAATGTTCCAACATCTAGTGGAAAGCCTTCCCAGAAGAGTGGAGGCTGTTATAGCAGCAAAGGAGGGACCCACTCCATATTTGATGCCCAAGATTTTGGAATGAGATGTTCGACGAGCAGGTGTCCACATACTTTTGTAGTGTATTATCATTCCAATTGCTGCAGATGCCCCCCAAAGATGAAAGGAAGAGACTGATAGAAGGTGGGAAATTAAAAGTTAGTATCAAGGCTTGAGGTTATGAATCAGGAGAGTCTCATAACTAACACTACTTCACAAAATATGACAAGCATGTTGAGTGTTGTCGTGATGTGACTATCATTAATCCGATGACTGTTATTTATTTTATCAAACTGTTTTAATTGATATTCTATTAAATTAATAATTTAACAATGAACTCATTAGGAATTTGGGGCACCACAGGAAAAGTTATTTAACGAGTTACTATCTCCCGACTTAAACTCTAAAGATATACAGATATCTCTTACCTCAATAACAGTCAATTATGAATTATTACCTCATCAGTCTCATTCTGAATGTCGCAATATCCCTGGATCCGCAAGAACCCTATCCCTTTGAATATTCAGTACTACACAAATTGATTTAATCATTTTATTTATTAACTAACTAAATAATAACACAGAATACCATACACACTTACATGAGATAAAAGTCCCTAGTGGACTGAAATGGTATGACTGCTTGTTACACAATGGAAAGGGGGTGGGGAAAGATAAAGAGAGTGAACATATCGTACATACATTTGGAAGCTACACTCACGGAAATATGAATACTTTGCACATGAACGACCGCTCATTCGGATAAGAAAGGCAATGTATATATTTACGCGTAGATGTCTTTGTCGTCTCTCTGTTGAAACCACTCGGTCTGTCTATGGGGTGTTGTTCGATGTAAGTCTCTGGTTGTCCACCAGAGGTCACAATCTCCTTATGCTTCTTTGGTCTTGGAGTGTTTGTTAGCATAGATACTTCAAACGTACCTACGGTGGTCAGAGGGATATGTTCTTCCCCCTCGTGTTGAGAGTTAAATGTCCTAGAACCACTTTTACATGCACGGCTGCAGACTGTGAATGTTCTGGTCTAGTCTTTACCTTCTTCACTCGTGTTGAGGGTTTCAGAGCTTCTAACCATTTCGTAATGTGTAGCCACCGCTCCACACTGTCTGGCCTTGTAGTTTTAACCAACCATTTCGAAACGTTCAGCTCACTCTGTCTGTCACGCTGGTCTGATGTAAATTTCAATAGCGAGTCCTTTTAAGCACTCTGGTCGGAAAGGCGGTTCCATCACACTGACACGAACTCTGAGCTCACTTGTGCGTGGCTACTGACGGCATAATTTTGCATGGAAAAACAATTCTCATTTAGAATGCAAAAATCACATTGCTTTCTTCACAAAACTATTCTCATATTTAATCATCATTTTTTACGTTTAGATGTTAACCTGATATACACAGTGTACAAGTTCTTCAAGTTACAATGTTTCCGTTATAACGTTTTTCTATCCATTTTTTATGACATCACAAAATAGACATTAATTTTCCATTTTCCATCTCTCATCATTCCCATCATTCGGATGTTGAAATATATTGTCCCAGTGTTCATTGTTTGATGTTGAAGTTTTGGGTGGCCACTCTTCTGTAACACAAATACCAAAACTAGAGACCAGAAAGCAGTTGGTCTGCTGCATTACAATTTACGATCGACGTGAGGTGTCATAAAACCCCCACATCAACCCCCCCCCCCCCTCGGCTCTGTAGAGCTGATCTACTGTAACCGGATCTTTGGATCCTCACAGGAGAGTCATGACAGTGTTCAGATGTGTGAATCCCACTTTTTCTTTTTGAATTCGTTTTTATTAATCCCTTCGATAGCTTTAGTCAGTACAGCCATCTGTGTTTTGTATATCACAGCCATCCATGCATTAGAGTTTTATATGAACTCTCATACTATTACGAGCAGTGCTATGCATATCCAACCAAAGAATAGATGCTATTTGCCTCCTCTGGTGTAACCTTTATGAACTATGACACATTTTTATATTGACTGATCAAAGGGGCTTGGAGCATTGAGGTGTGACTGGCTTCAGCTCGCTCCACTCCAACCAGAGATCTTGTTCCAGGAGAGTCAGTGAAACGGTTGGAATGTTTTCTGTCTGTCTTTTTTTTATACAGCAGAAGTTACTGATTGTGTCCTAAATGACACACTACTCCCTATATAGTGCACTACTTTTAACAAGGGCCCTGTGGGGATTAGGGTGCCATTTGAGACTCAGTCACTGCCTGGTGAAGAGTGTGGGTTTTCCCGCACTCTCAATGATTATATAACATGTACCAACCTCTTCCAGCAGCAGCAGCAACCTCATTAAAGGCAGATTTTTATTTGTGTGTGTTTGTCCAACTGTGCTTGTGTCCGTGCGTGCGTGTCTCTGTAGTGTAGAGGGAAGCCTTTCGTGAAGGGAGCACAGAGTTCATTCTACATGTGTGCAGTAACTATGTCTCTCAAAATGGGGGAAATCCTCCTTACTACTTTATGGGAAAATCTTGAGAAATTCACATCCTACATTTCCCTAACATCTACAGATGTAGGGTCTTAACTTGAGCCAGTTTGCTACAGCAGGAAAATAATCCTGCAACAAAAAGAAATGTGGATGAAATTCATGGACATTTATGGAAGCGTTGATACATTTTTCGTAAGGGAAAATCATGTCTGAAATGTCAAAGTGAAATTACAAACTTCAAAAGCCTTTTTAAACCTAAAATATTCTCCAAGTTTTAAAGTTCTCCTGCAAGAGGGGGATCAAATAAAAATCCTACATCTGTACCTGGATTATAAGAACCTTCATTGCAGGTGGAATCACCATAATGTGTTGGTGAATAGCATTTTCATTTGGGATAAATCCATATATCACTCAGAGTTTTGATCAAAAGCTTGGTTGTGTCCTAGGCATACAGCATTCTTCTTTTTGGTCTTGTGACAGGCGAGGTGAGCAGATCTTCTCTGAAGAAGCCTAGGAGCTGTAACATCTTCAAAGCACTCTTCTGTTGCCTCAGAGGAGCACAGGATGCCCGAAATCCACCATCACCTTCACAAGATGCCTTGCTGGAGCCACAGGACAATGGGGACGTTGTCAAGGTAACAGAATATATTATTCTCAACATCTCGGCACCATTGTTGTTGTAATTATCCATATAGAGTGTATGGGCTGTAGTTTACTGTATTTCAACCAAGTGTGGGACTATTATGTAGCCTAAAAAGTGTCCTTTTGCATTTTGTTATGTTTGCAAAGCTTGTTTGGACCGCTTAAGCAGATTACAAATGAATAGTTTTAACCACAAAGTTTCACACATTGTAATTTGGCTAGTCTTAGACTTTTTTTTTATAGGACATGAATCTTGTGTGTACAGTTTAGCTAAGTATTTTTTAACCCAAACAACTGTCAGGCTTAGCTCAGCTTTCTTTTTATTTTACAACTGTCAACTTCCTCATCAAGTGTTTAACAACTCTGCCATGCATATTACAGGAAAATAATATATTTATATAAGCAGACAATAACTACACAAGTGATTGCTTTCCTATCTTGAGCAATACCCTGTGAGAATTTGTGGGATTATTGC
Source organism: Salvelinus fontinalis (assembly GCF_029448725.1). Lineage (NCBI taxonomy): Eukaryota > Metazoa > Chordata > Actinopteri > Salmoniformes > Salmonidae > Salvelinus > Salvelinus fontinalis. The sequence goes on from NC_074695.1 coordinate 18,742,127, forward strand.
CCGTTGATGTTATAACAGCATGATGCAATATAAAATGGCTGCTGCACCTGTTGTGAACTTGTTGAACACTATAACCATGACTGTTGGCAGATACAGAGTAGTTTAGGTCTGTTCATATTGATCTCCTATGATGATAAGACAGCTGAGTGCCTTGCAATCCACTAAGGCGAAATAGTGGTGCAGTGGGCCTACAAAGAGTGGATAATGTGATGTGCATGTCAGTTCATGTTGGAGACATTAGATATGTACAGTATTTTGTACCTGGTACGTCATAACCGAAGTGTACAGAAGAATGACAAGGTGTGTGTTGCCCACAGGCCACTAGTGAGGCTGTCAGTGTAGTGGCGCTAGCGCCATGTAAAGGCGTCCGCATGCTTCCCATCCCAAACAGTTTCTGCATATATTAAAACAACATTTTGTGATGTTTTGGTCTTCGGCCCAGGGTTTATCGGCTGTTTGTGCACACAAAAAGTTTTCCTGACGCAAGCCGAAGCTCAGTAGCCAAAGTATACACCCCTTCGTCGGTAATTGGTCAACAGTAGGAATTCTTCAATTAATTGTTTTGTTGTCATTCAACGAGAAACGATTCGGTTTTCATGCAAATATTTCCAATTGAGATATACTGCACCAAACATCTTAGATGTCAAATTGCGTGACTAAGACCTCCTCGGCAAAAACCGTAAAAATTAATTACATATATCTGGAGTTATCTTAATTCAGACTATATTGAAGAAATGGCTTCGTTATCTCAAGAGGGACAAACAGTACAATTGCCGCTTTTTTTGTTCACATTGCCTATTGTCCTCCAGGCAGCACTGGAGCAATGAGGAAGCTGTAGCTGTTGTGAAGCATGGGTATTGTTTGGGTCTTTGAATTTAATCTGAAATTCTATTATTACAGTATTATTACACTTTTAGAGCTCTTTTACCCCTACCTACATGTACATTTTACCTCAACTACCTCGTAACCCTGCAGATTAACATGGTACCGGTTGTTAATTTATTGTGTTCGTATTTCCTTTTTTAATTTAGCAAATTTTTCTTACTTTTTAACTCTGCATTGTTGGTAAAGGGCTCGTAAGTAAGCATTTCACATTAAAGTCTACACCTGCTGCATTCCGCGCATGTGACATAACATTTGATTTAATTTCAACTGCAGTTATTCCCTGTGCTTGTAGAGTGAAGCACTGTGTTTACTAAGCATAAGAAAAGCCTAGTAAAAAGGGTAAGATGTGGTGTTCTCTGCACAGTCCTGTACTGTACTCTGTAGTACTGGCTGGAGATTGTGCCAGCTATAGTGACCCTGTATGTCCCCTGTTTTCTCCTCCACCACAGCTGTCATCAGGGCCCAGCCTGCTGCCTGAGATGACACCCCAGGACCAGGGGAAGATATGTGTGGTCATAGACCTGGATGAGACACTGGTGCATAGCTCATTCAAGGTAGCTACCGCTTTTCCACCCACTCACTGTTACATGTGGTTTTGTAAGGGGTGTTTGTATACAATGCAAAGGTAAAAGAGGACATTTCATGAAATTATTCATAATTTTGAATTACATTAAAAAAATTGTGAATTGTTTGATTTACAGAATGATTTATAGTTTAGCGTCTAATTTAGGGATTTGATCCTATGTAATTACATACAGTATAACTGTAAAGCCCAGGAGCATCATAACAACAATCTTCCACGGTGTTCCTTCTCTCCTCAGCCTATCAGTAATGCAGATTTCATAGTGCCTGTGGAGATTGAGGGGACCACACACCAGGTAAAATCTCTCATCTGAATATGTTATCGGTGTGCTTGTAGAGGTGGGTGGGTTGGTATTGTGTGTGTGTGTGTGTTATGGTCAGTGTGTGCCGAGGTTAAAATGGGATGGGTCTCAGGACAGATGTTTGTTATGGGCGCTGTATGAGCCCTCTACTGGACAAAAGTTGAATGGGAAAGGAAGAAAACAGTTCAATTCAGCTTAGTCAGTTCACCTTTCAGAAGATTTTGCTCACCAATGCAATGCACCAGAGGTAATATTTAAACTCTATATATTGAAATGTACTGGAGTCTGCTGTACATGCAAAACTACATGCAAAACTTGCACTTCAGGTCAACATGAGAACTGTTGTGGTGTTTGGAATTCTTCTCCATGGGCCTCTGCCTGGTTCAAGTAATCCAGGATAGGCTGGTTAACACCTGCACGGCCTATTCTTGATTACTTGTTTCAGGAACCAGCCACCAGCAACTGAGATGGGAACAAAATGGACACAGCAGAGGAAGAAGAGTTAATGTTACCTTCCAAATATTTTCTTCCAGATACTTTATTACTGTTCAATTATAAAGCAATTGCTAAAATACTTCGTAACAAGCAGAAATGTCTGTTGCTACACAGGTAAAAGAGCTACCAAAGCTTCATGCCAGGTGTTTGTTTTCAGGTATACGTGCTGAAGAGGCCGTATGTGGATGAGTTTCTACAACGAATGGGAGAGCTGTTTGAGTGTATTCTGTTCACTGCCAGTCTTGCCAAGGTAAGCTGAAAAGACCTAACGAAACCTTATCTTGTCTTGACATTTAGCCTATTTATTTGTAGTTCTTCATGAAAAAACCTATTGTATTTTAGAAAGTCTTAATACTTTTTTCTCTTTCACAATCCTCCGTAGCCTTTTCCCCATGCACTAGGTGACCTTTGTAGTACCAAAGACTGCTTTGTACATTTGCATATTATGAGCTAGCATACATTCCATAATGTAACCCATAGTTACATTATTAGTAGCTTAGGTGCCTTGATGACACCTTGTTAGTCCTGACCAAACTCCATTTCCTTCTTCCTCTTGCCATTTCCTCCCTTCCCTGATCCTGGTCTTCCTCCTTTTCCCCCTCCTCTTTGCCTGCCCCAAGTATGCAGATCCAGTGACTGACCTGTTGGATCAGTGCGGGGTATTCCGGGCACGGTTGTTCCGGGAGTCCTGTGTGTTCCACCAGGGATGCTACGTCAAAGATCTCAGCCTGCTGGGCCGAGAGCTCCATAAGACCCTCATCCTAGACAACTCTCCTGCCTCCTACATCTTCCACCCAGAAAATGCTGTGAGTTTGAGTTTCATTCAACTTCTGTCAACTCAAATGTGACCTCTTTCAGGATTCAAAGTGATTATTAATAGGATACTAGTTCTGATTCTACTGCATTCTGATTCTATTCTAACCTTATATTCCACTTACCTTTTGGATTTAGTAGTTATATAGGACAAGAATATACAGTTGTCAATACTGCAAAGAAAGCATTAGTAAGTGAGTGAATGGTTTCTCTGATGCTCCCTCAGGTTCCTGTGGTGTCCTGGTTTGATGACGTGGAGGATGCTGAGCTGCTCCACCTGCTGCCTGTGTTTGAGGACCTGAGTCAGGCTGAGGATGTCTACACCAGACTGGGGGAGCTACGAGCACCATGATGGAGGGACCCTGCTGATGAGCACTTCATGACATTCTAACGCCTTTTCTCTGACTCTACTGTAGAGTACTACAGTCATTCCAAATTAATATGAATAAAGTGGTTATTTTTTCCAAACCAGAAGCCTGCATGGCCTGATCTGACTCAGGACACTTGTATCTTTGTGCCTTTTTCCTAAACAAACACAAAAAGCAAGCAGCGCAAACTGTTTTTATTGGTATTTTGTTAAAAAAAAAAAAAAAAAAAAATAAACTTCCAATCTCGCTATGCAATCCTCTTCTGTAATCATGATGCACTACAGTGCTACTTGTTATACGGTTCACACAGTCAAATCCAGAATGCCAACAGAATGTAACCTTACATGTTCCTAGAAATATGACCAGTTAGTATATGCTCACATACTAGATGTTTAACTGATACCTATGTAAATATTTCTATTATTTACTGTAAAATGGACAACAAAGCAAAATGCCACTCCATTTAAGTAATGAATATATTAGAATAAATAATGTCTTCATAAAGTTTTGGAGACTTTATATACATTATATCAATATATTTTTCTGAATACCATTAATAGCATGCATACAGTGATGTTATAAAGCTTTAAAAAGCTTCTTGAGTTGATCATTTGGGACCACATTTTTTAAAGATTAATTCCTTTATGGTCACTTGAATGCAGACATACTGGATGCATGGCTACTCAGCAAAAGTTTATTATATTGTCGCTCTTAGAATATTTGGTCCAGTCTAACACGTTTTTCTGTTTTTCTTGGAATACTAAATGACAAAATTGCACTTGTTGTTTTATAAGTAAGACTGCTAAAAAGTGACAACTGTACCTTTCAAATTCAGTCAGAGAGATCATGCACTGCCTGTGCAGATATATGCAACCCAATGCCATGCTGAATGTGGTCAAATACTGTATTAAAAAAAGGATATGTAGTTGTGGTACTCTTAATTCTGAAATGATATGCCTTTTTTTCTTATACATTTTGTGTATTCGTTTGTGTATTATTTGCCCACTACAAGTGAGGGTATAGAAACAACAATATTCAAAACATCTGCCAAATTATAATTTGTGCCTAGAGTTTTTGGATTGTGTAAACAAGTTAATCAAACACCACATATTATTTTCCTCTCAAGAGTGCCTTTCAAACATAACTCTTAACCTTCCAATGCCTCCTTATATCATCATAGATGATACCAACGACATTGGCTTATCCAAAAAGCAATAACCAGGTTCAGGGTGTAGATCAATGACAAATAACTAGCAAAATATGGATAATTTTATGTAGGTACAATCAAGTTTGTTTTTATAATGTTAAATATCCGTTTTTACATGTTGATCACTAAAGAAATGTCCAATCCTAATGAATAACCAAAGCTATCTGGTTGTTGATATTGTGTAGATTACGTTGTCCTCATTAATATTGTTATAATCAAACAAAATAAAGTATACAAAATGTACATTTTAAATCAGTAACACATATCAGGCCAATGCATTGTTTTTAGTGCTAGGGTAAAAACCAAAATGTGCACCCCTTGGGGTCCCGAGGACAGAGTTTGAGATACAATGTTGCTACTTTCAATAATATTGGACTATTTTTAAAGAAATACATGTATTTTGGAGCCAAACTGGTCAAACGTTACCAAATAAAAGTTTGATTATATTTCCTTGTCGGTGTGTGTTTTTGTGGAATAGTAAATTGTTTTTGTATTAGGAAATTACGATATTTTCATAATTTGGGCTATCTGGCATCCTTAGGACGTCCATACCCTAAACCCTAACTTTAACCATTTTAAATGTCAACTTCGATGCGGGTATGGACGTCCCAAGGATTCCGGATGGCACCGACAATAGAATAAATGTCAATGAGATTTCCAGATTTTTTGCAATGTGATGATGTCACTACGTTGCGACGCTCGATCGAATGACACGTACAGTTAGTAAACAAGGATAGATAGAAAGTTGTTGTAGAAGGAAATAAAAGACAAGGAATAAAGCTAGCTGGCTAACTACTGTGCCAAGTACGTTTATGGTATGTATTACTATTTTATTCGTTAACGTTTTATGCTGTTTTAGCTAACGTAACTTCTTGAGTTACAATTCTGGCTAAGTAATGTTAGCTAGCTAGTGTAGCTAGTTAACTAACGAACAGTCAATAATCGTTGGTTACGTTAAAATTAATCTTTGTAATTTCCTTGTTTTTAGATCTGCCAAGATCTCAGAAACCTGTCTCAATATGAACGTGTTTGACCGCAGCATCAAATTGGATGTTCTCCTCAAGTTCTCCCAAATGTAAGCAGAACTCTTCTGTCAAATTTCTAATGCAGATAATAATGCTCTGAGCCATACCAATAAATTAATCTGTCATTTTCAATGGGAATAAATGAAACATAGTGGATAGAACAAGTAGGGAGCTGGGCAGAGCCAAGCACGAGCTAGCGAGGTCGTATTGGCGCGTTCTAGCATGCATTTGCATATTTCCTTTCGCAAAAAATAATTATGTGAAGTGCGTGTGTAATGACTCAATTCGCCCATACACTCCTAAAGAACGTACATTTTTTAAACTTTGACAAAGGGTCACGTCTACAAAACTTGGTGCACTTTTTCGTTTTGCCAAAAGAACTATATTGAGATCTGGCTTTACTTTGATGAGAAAATCAGCTGAATGCCAGCCCAGTTCCATCTCGCTCGATACTCTCAAACTGCCAGACACTGACTGGACTTCCTCTCCTCGCCATATTTGGTGGGAAATGGAAATTCCAACTGGATGCTTCAGATTTATACATCCGGTGAAACATCCGACACCTTGTTCTATCTGTCCATACTTATGGTAGCTAGCTAAATGACAAACATGACATGGTTAACACAATGTTTTTCCCAGTTCCCAATCTACCCAGTTACACCTGAAGAATGTCTACTCCAGTTTGGCAGTTTGCATGTTCGTGGCTGCAGCAGGCTCCTACGTCCATGTTGTCACACGGCTCTTTCAGGTAAACAGTAAGCACACTACCCGATAATAGACACACATTGGTAAATACTCGGTACAGGGTGCACGGTTTGGTACGCACTGCGAACCAAACAATATATGAATCATATATTATAGCTAGGAAAATATATATCATTGTAAAAAATATATTATTGCATAAACCAATGGCGTTAAATTAACGTGGGAAAAATATCCACATAGTCATAAAGTTGTTATAGTTGTCTGCAGCTCAGTTCATTACCGTTAGTTATTTCACTCCAGCGCGAACAGAGCTGAGAGACCGTCGTAGCAGAATTTCGCTTATGAAGGAATTAGAAGCTAGTTAAATACAAAGGAGCAACATGGCAAGCTTTGGCGAGCCAGAACTAGAAGACGCCCCAGTATCATGCAGGTCTGCCGTCTGGGAATATTTCAGTATCCCTGTAAACAATAACGGGGATTGCCCGACGAGTGGCGGATAAAACTTCTACAACATGTAGGCTCTGTTCATTGCTAATAGCATATTCGAGTGGCAATACGAGTAACATGACTACTCATTTGCGCCGACATCACCCCGAAGTGCCAATCGGTGGGACTAGGCGAAAAAATTAAACGGCAACCACTTGTTCCCACACAGGCCGCTGGCAACAATATGCGTCTAACTCCGTTAGGGCTACAGAAATCAACGCGGCGATATCAAAATTCATAGCGGCAGATATGATACCCTTCTCTGTGGTAGAGAATGCGAGGTTCAGAAACATGTTTAAATTGGTCGAGCCGCGCTTCACTATTCCTTCCCCGTACACATTTTGCCCAGACATTAATACCTGCCTTATACAAAAGAACAACTTGAGAGCGAGTTGTCAGAAACGAGGTCTGTTGCTCTAACAACAGACAGTTGGACGTCTTGAGCTACCTTACTGTAACGGCTCATTTCATTATGGCAGAGTGAGAGATAAAAAGCCATGTCCTTCAAACATGTCCCCTTGAGAGTAGTCACACCAGTGAAAACTTGGGGGAAGAGCTGAGGGAAGTAGTTGCAGTGTGGAAGTTGGAGAGGGATAATGTAATGATTCCTGTGACCACTGACGAGGCTAGAAATATTATAAATGCAATTGCACTAGCTGGATTGGGGCCACAGATAGGATGCTTTGCTCACGTTATTAATCTAGCATCTCAAAAAGCAGTGTCACCTCCTGTTTTCAAGACAAAACAGGAGATGCTGGAGCTGCCAAATCACAAACTAATCCAAGATGCCACTACTTGATGGAATTCAAGCCATGACATGGTTGAGAGATACCTTGAGCAGAAAGTCACAGTGTATTCTACACTGACTGATCAAGCTGTGAGGAAGAATGTCAAAGATACGGTGACTTTGTATGAAAATTACCTAAGATTAGCAGAGGAAGTTATCAAAGTGTGCAAACCTCTCAAAACAGTCACAATGCTTATATGCACTGAGAGCATTCCATCAGTTTCCAGTCTATAAAAACAATGATCCTGAAATCAATGGTGGCATCTGATGAAGATGAACCCGCAGTAAGGGATGTCAAGACTGCTATCAGAGTTAACCTGGAGCCTAGTATGCTGACCCTGGTGTCCAAGACTTCTTACACAAGAGCACCGCTTTGGATCCCTAGTTCAAGTCCCTGGTGCATCTGGATGCTGCTGCTCATCTGAGAGTCTACAATGAACTCACAGCAGAGATTGTGACCAATATACAACAGGTATTGTATTTATTTTCTTAATGTGACATTTATTATTTTATTAATTAGTGATTTAACAATTAATTATGAAGTAATAATTGTAATTGTCATAGTGTCTGATATATATATTTATAACAACAAATCATATTTTTAAAGCCACTTCAGAGATAGTAATTTTCATCTAATTTAATTCTGCAGGGCTAAGCCACAGATAACACAGGAGCCAACCCCTCTCCAGAGACGTTCTCCTCCAGAAAAGAAGACTGCCATGGCTGACCTTTTTGGGGAGTTGTTCACGATCCAGGAGCAGGGAACCAATTCAAAGGTCAAGGTCATAGAGGAGGTGACCTCATACAGGGAAGTGGACTGTATTCCCCTGGATGCTGATCCACTTACATGGTGGAAGACCAAAGAATTAATATACCCTAATTTTGCCATGTTAGCAAGGCGCTACCTGGCTGTGCTTTGGACATCTGTCCCTAGCGAGAGGGTATTCTCCACAGCGGCTGACATTTTCACAGTAAGCCGATCTGTGCTCACTGCAGATAATGTGGATCGACTAATCTTAAAGAAAAACTTGAAAATCTAATAAAAATGTTTTTTGTTTTGTTTTTTCTCAAGTAATGTCTCAAGTGGTCCTATTTAGTTTAAGGCACTGCTATGTGACTTAATTTTGATATATGCTGCTGGACTATGCACTCTTGTTGAAGTTATATTTTAAATGACTATTTTTTTTCATGTTATAAGGCAAGCACTGCTGTTTTTTTTTGTCCCTTTGTTTCCATATTCTCCTGGGAATTCAAACTACCCTGTTTACTACTATAATAAATGGAAAATCTAAATACAAATTACATATTTCTCAGGCATTTATTTTGGCGATGTATCGAACCATGACACCACTATACCGTATCGTACCGAACCGTGAGTTTTGTGAACCGTTTCACCCCTAGTAAATATAGTAACGTTCAGATAGATTTTAGGCAATGGTGAAGCTATAACTACTAAAAATACTACTGGCTTTATCCTATTCCTCTAGGGTGGTTTGCTGACTCTTCTGGGTTCCCTGGGCATGGTGGTTTGGTTGTCCATGACACCACACAACCCAGAGACCGAGAAGAAGAGACTGGCTATCCTTGCAGGGTTTGCTTTCTTCACAGGTAAACTCAGGGCTTTAGACAGCCAATTTTGGCTGTTATTGAATGTTAATTTGTCAGTCATTGGAGAAAGAAAACCTCATTATAAAACAGGTTGTTTGAATCCTGGATGCTGATTGGTTGATAGCAGGGAGTTAGTTATTCACCACAATCCCCGGGTAATGCCTGTTAACAGTTCAATTTTAAATGATCAATGCGCATCCACTGTCCCATGGCACAGCCAGGCAATTCATCAACTTTGTCTCCCCTGCAGTCAAATTGACTTTGTTTTTCTCACCAGGTGTTGGTCTTGGACCAGCAATGGACTTTGTCATCATCATTAACCCAAGGTAGAACATCTAAGCCTATGTGATATTAAATATTGTTGGAAATAATTTCTTAGGAATATTTGTTATTCAATTGAGTCAAGAAGACTCCTTAAATTGTGTGTCTATCTATCTGGTCTCTCTCTAGCATCATTGTGACAGCCTTCCTTGGAACCTCAATCATCTTTGTCTGCTTCACTCTCAGTGCCCTGTTTGCAAAGCGCAGGAGCTTCCTCTTCCTAGGAGGTACAAAGATGTAATACGCTATTCAGTAGCATAGTTATTTATCTGTTCTGGTCATAATATCTTAACTTACTTGAATAAACCCTTTTGCTCCTTGAGAAGCACAAGTCATTCACAAATTTCACAGAATTTGTGTTAATTTAGTCAAGATATAACCCCCCAAAAATCTTGAAACTGTGTGATTTTTTTTCCTCTTTGACATGTTCGTTGTCTTCTCAGGTACTCTGATGTCTGGTTTGTCTGTCTTGTTCCTGGTGTCTGTGGTGAACATGTTCTTTGGATCAGCGATACTCTTCAAGGTAGCCTAAATATTTATAGAGCCATCTCTTATGACTTGGATATGAAGTGATTCCACTCATAAATTTGGAAGTGTGTAATATAATTGTGTGAGGAGGTCTCAGCAAGGTGACTCAGATATAACATGGCTCTTCTCTTCACTAACAGGCTCACATGTACCTGGGGCTGGTCATTATGTGTGGCTTTGTTCTGTTCGACACTCAGCTCATCATTGAGAAAGCAGAGAATGGAGACAAGGACTACATCTGGTAAAGCTTTATAGCATTTCACCAAATAAGCAGTTGTAAAACTTTTTACTTGCTGATGTATTAGAATGAAAGATAATATAAAGTCAATTAAATTAAGTCATTGTTTTTCTTTTGAAAGGCATTGCGTGGACCTGTTCCTCGACTTTGTGACCATTTTTAGAAAACTCATGATTCTCCTTGCCATGAATGAGAAGGTAATTTGTTTATTTTCCCCCAAAGACAGAATATTAATCTCATGTAATGTTTACTTTTTCTCATACTAGCAAATTTCACAATAGGCAAATGGTAATATTTTATATTTTCAGGACAAGAAGAAAGAAAAGAAGTAGATTAAAAAAATACAGTTGAAGTTTCAAATGAAAAATTATCTGTGACAAGGAACAGAACCAGCAACAAAGCCTCTGTCTGCAGTGCTGTTGGTGCTTTTACTATTTGTCGTTCTTGGTTACTTTTTGTCCTTTGATTTGAGCTTGCAAGAGGTTATGATAAGGTTGTATTTTAGTCTACTGCTGCAGTGAGAATGCTTGTCCTGTAGGGGGAGTGGTTGTTCTATGAAGGTCTACATAACAGAACTGAACTCTTTGTGCCATAAAAAAAAAAAAAGATTTTCAGAAGGCTGTTTGAGCTTTTGGAGATTAATCATAGTTTTATGTTGTTCTAATATTTGATTTGTTAATGCTATTCCTCTAATCTGTTTAGTTTATGGAAGGGATGTGACAGACATCCTGACCCGTTATGTCTTTATCAAATCACATTTTATTTGTCACATGCGCCGAATACAACCTTACCGTGAAATGCTTACTTACAAGCCCTTAGCCCTTAACCAACAATGCAGTTCAATAAATAGTTAAGAAAATATTTACTAAATACAATAAAAAAGTAACAGTAACGAGGCTATATATATCTTGGGGTACTGGTCCCGAGTCACAACTTCTCATTTTCCTCTTATTTACTACTTCACTGTGTTACGTTGAAGAAGAACGTATTGGTAATTCGGCTGACCTTTCATGAAGATGTACAATTGCACTTTATGGTCAGCTTGTGCGCCACAAAAAGGACTGGTCAAGGCTGTAGAATAGATGGATCAACTGTCGATGCGTTCTCTCGTAAGATTTTTGTTATCTGAAAAGGCCTACTTTGAAAAACATACTTTACCAGTGATAACTTTGAATACATTTATCAAATTAGGTTAACTAAATGCAGTTTTCATTGCAGATATACATTTCAAGAGCAAGGTACATGGTGTAATTTTATTTTATTTGTGCTTCAGTGAGAACACATGAACAAGAAATAATCAAAAACCTTTTTAAAAGAATGTTGACATCTTAGCTGTTCAAGATTATGACATCCAAAGTTAAACAATCTATTTTAGCCAGGTGACTGCATTTACAAGTTAACAAATAAAATGAACAATTACAAATATGCAGTTGATTTAACTTAAAAATAAATACATCATTAATTGGACAATATTATTGCTGGCGTATTACCTTCAAAGAATGGTCAGCTAAACTAAACGCTTTCTTGGCAGTTAGAGAAAATCTTAACACCATCACCAAATAATTTTACATAAAATTAAATGTATTCAATAGTGAAAAATGAACCTCAAGATGAAGCATTCAGTACATTGGATGTACTGATAAAGAGAAGGATTTATTGGTATTATTGGTAATGAGTCCTTGCACGTTCAGTGTTCGAGCGCTCTGTAGGTGAAGGTTTGAGTAAGACATTCAATTTCAACATAAAATTATTTTTTTGTGTGGGAATGTTCGATATTGTCATCATATGTATTACCTAGTACTAAGCGATTAACTGAAATGTTAGTTATTTTTGTTTTCAAATGGACTGACATCCGTTGAATTATTTGAATTCCATTTAGTTGTTTTCTGACCTCAATGCGCACATTGCGCAGTTTCTCTAGAGATAAATCAGATCAAGCCCGAATTGTGCAATGTAGTAGGGAGTTGTAGAATATTGACCTGTTGGAAACTACATAATTTCGCGCTGAAACCGTGGTAATTAACTACAATGACCATAATCGATTGCGCAGCTACTTGTCAGGTCTGCTTCTTTTAGGCATGCTACCTTAGGTTAGTGTGAGGCAGACAGAAGAATGCGCGATAGGGATAGAAAGCACTTGCTTCGTGAGGTGTCTGTACCCAACAATACATTATCTAAGTGATTGATAGTTGGTATTAAGCGGTCATAAAAATATGCCTTATTTATTTTGAATAACATCTAAAATAGGGATTTTGTCAGAGCATAGGCAGCAGCTCAATAGAGATGAGATGACTTGGAATGGAATAATAACGTAATATACACAACTGAAATATTTTATTAAATGAATGTGAATAAATGGTGCAGTAATGTGCAGTCACTGACAAATGTAACTACCATCATTGGACTTTAATTGTTTTATTCTGTGTTACAGCATTTAATTAGCAAAATAAATAATCGAAATCAAACTGGTATTCTTTTTTAGTAATTGAACCGAAAAGACCTCAAAGCCCTAATCGCTCAGCACACTATTTCCATAATTCTACAATTATATAAATAGCTATTTTGGTTAGCAGTGTGTTCAGTTTGTCCAATTCTCTCCTGTCATAAAACAGTGTTATTGTGAATAGTCTATCCTTTGGGTTGTAGTTATCCTGAGGAGAGGTTTGTCTTTCCAGTTAACCTTGAAACATACAGTAGCTGGTGAAAAAGCAAACATGAAAGTCTTAAGGGGACACCATCTTATCACAGTCCCTATTCCTCTAAGGATGGTCAGCATCACTTGTACCCTTTTCACACTACTGAGACAAACTAAGCTGGGTCGGACCAAGCTATATCCATCTGGCCTGGTTACGCATCCGCCATAGTAGCTAGAACCATTCTGGAAAGAACAATGTTAAAAGAACATTTAGGAATTGAAGACAGCCCAATATGGTTCAGGTTGGTACGATAGTGTGAAATGGGTATATCTTAGCACAGTCCATATTCCACTAAGGTGGGTCAGTCGGCACCATAGTAAGATCTGCAAGTCATCCTTGGCTGCCACAGGAAGAGAGGCTGTCGTAGAGAGAGTCACTGAGGGACTCGGGGGTCTCTAGGACCTGGGGGCGGCTAGGGGAGAGGGCCTCCTCAGGCCTCTCCCTCACCAGCTCCAGGCCCGTCTCCTGGCCAAGGCTCATCTCTGGGGCACTGGGCGTACTGTGGATCTTCCCCCGTCGGCTCAGCCCTGTCTGGGCCGGCACCGGCAGACTGCTGGGGTCTATGTTACGAGATCCAGATGTACCACAGGCCTTCTATAAGGTAGAGAGAGGGAAGGAGAAGAGAGACTCAATAGTAAAACGTCACAAATCCACAAGAAATTTGTAATAATCCTATTATAAATTACATATTACAAATGCAAATGGTTAGTCTGAAATTATCATGCTTTCAACCAACCCCTCTGAATGGGGATCCATAGGGGGCCGTCTCCACCTCTTCTTCCACGGCCAGGTACATCTCAGTGGGCCCTGCAGGGGTCTTCAGGTTGGGGAAGGTCCAGGTCTTGGAGCGGGGGGACAGCATGTGAGCTTCATAGGCTTCTGTGTCTGTAAAGGTTACAAAATACATTTTATTCAGGATTATACTCAATGAAAGTCCATACATAAAGTACATTGTTAATGCATAAAAGTAATTTCACGGATAAATTTGCTTTTTTAAACCAAATTTATCTTTGATGTAAAAATGTTTTGAGAAACTTAGCCCAACCAGCGATTAACTTCCTCATCCTCGTTGTGCAGTATGGGGCTCTGAAAAAAACCATTAACAAATGCTGCAAAATCACCCAAATATGTCCTTTTAGAAACAGAAATGCTCTCAGTATAGTGATGCAGATCTTTCAATGTTGTACACATGAAATTGTGTCATTCCGGACTTTATCCGCAACATTATATTCCATTTTGTGCGACTTAAGCCATTTCCCCTATCCAGCTGTTCCATCTCAAAAATGACTCCACTATTATTGTAAAACCTGCCGACAAGGGAGGTGCAATAGTGATGCAGACTATGAAAATGAAATTCTAAGAACTCCGTGATTATGAATTTTACAAGACTCCCCAGGGATCCTACTAATCAATTAAAGTCTCTGATCCATGATAAACTGTCAAAGTTTTTGAATGAAGGGGAAATTGCAAAGACAGAATGAGTACATGCAAGTTGACTGCCAAACCACACCTGTCATATACACTCTCCCCAAAATTCACAAGAGCATGATGCCACCTATACCAGGCTGGCCCATTGTGAGTAGTAACAGATCTTTTGACAGAGAACATTTCTAACTTTGTAGACCATTTCATGAAACCCTGGGTGACCTCTCTCCCCACCTACACCAGAGACTTTATTTTATACATCTCCTGAAAGCTGTGGACAACATACCAGAAAATTCTATTCTGTGTACTTTTGACGTTACCAGTCTATATACTAACATCCCCCACCAGGGTGGCCTAGAGGCCCTCAAGTTCTTCCCCCTAATGCTCTACCCAGCACCAACTGTATTGTGGACTTGGCTGAACTGGTACTAACCTCCAACAATTTTCTCTTCAGAAGATACTTTTTCTTACAGACCAAAGTAACAGCAATTCCCCCCCCCCCCCCCCTGAGGTTAATATCCTACTTCCGGCGCCGACCGAGATGGCCGCCTCACTTTGCGTTCCTTGGAAAATATGCAGTATTTTGTTTTTTTATGTGTTATTCCTTACATTGGTACCCCAGGTAATCTTAGGTTTCATTACATACAGTCGGGAGGAACTACTGAATATAAGAGCAACGTCAACTCACCATCGATCCAACCAGGAATATGACTTTCCCGAAACGGATCCAGTGTTTTGCCTTCCACCCAATACAATGGATCTGATCCCAGCCGGCGACCCTATGCGATGCCGTAAAAGGGGCAAACGTAGCGGTCTCCTGGTCAGGCTTCGGAGACGGGCACATCGCGCTCCACTCCCTAGCATACTACTCGCCAATGTCCAGTCTCTTGACAATAAGGTTGATGAAATCCGAGCACAGGTAACATTCCAGAGAGACATCAGAGATTGTAACGTTCTCTGCTTCACGGAAACATGGCTAACTCAAGAGACGCTAACGGAGTCGGTGCAGCCAGCTGGTTTCTTCACGCATCGCGCCGACAGAAACATACATCTTTCTGGTAAGAAGAGGGGGGGGGGGGGTGTATGCCTTATGATTAACGAGACGTGGTGTGATCATAACAACATACAGGAACTCAAGTCATTCTGTTCACCTCATCTAGAACTCCTCACAATCAAATGTCGACCACATTATCTACCAAGGGAATTCTCTTCGATTGTAATCACAGCCGTATATATTCCCCCCCAAGCAGACACATCGATGGCCCTGAACGAACTTTATGTGACTCTTTGTAAACTAGAAACTACACACCCTGAGGCTGCATTCATCGTAGCTGGGGATTTTAACAAGGCTAATCTGAAAACAAAACTCCCTAAATTCTATCAGCATATCGATTGTGCTACCAGGGCTGGTAAAACCTTGGATCATTGTTATACTAACTTCCGCGACGCATATAAGGCCCTCCCCCGCCCTCCTTTCGGAAAAGCTGACCACGCCTCCATTTTGTTGCTTCCAGCCTACAAACAGAAACTAAAACAACAAGCTCCCTCGCTCAGGTCTGTTCAACGCTGGTCCGACCAATCTGATTCCACGCTTCAAGACTGCTTCGATCACGCGGATTGGAATATGTTCCGCATTGCGTCCAACAACAACATTGACGAATATGCTGATTCGGTAAGCGAGTTCATTAGAAAGTGCATTGACGATGTCGTACCCACAGCAACGATTAAAACATTCCCATACCAGAAACCGTGGATTGACGGCAGCATTCGCGTGAAACTGAAAGCGCGAACCACTGCTTTTAACCAGGGCAAGGTGACCGGAAACATGACCGAATACAAACAGTGTAGCTATTCTCTCCGCAAGGCAATCAAACAAGCTTAGTCCCAGTACAGAGACAAAATAGAGTCGCAATTCAACAGCTCAGACACAAGAGGTATGTGGCAGGGTCTACAGTCAATCACGGATTACAAAAAGAAAACCAGCCCCGTCGCGGACCAGGATGTCTTGCTCCCAGACAGGCTAAATAACTTTTTTGCTCGCTTTGAGGACAATACAGTGCCACTGACACGGCCCGCTACCAAAACCTGCGGGCTCTCCTTCACTGCAGCCGAGGTGAGTAAAACATTTAAACGTGTTAACCCTCGCAAGGCTGCAGGCCCAGACGGCATTCCCAGACGCGTCCTCAGAGCATGCGCAGACCAGCTGGCTGGTGTGTTTACGGACATATTCAATCAATCCTTATCCCAGTCTGCTGTTCCCACATGCCTCAAGAGGGCCACCATTGTTCCTGTTCCCAAGAAAGCTCAGGTAACTGAGCTAAACGACTACCGCCCCGTAGCACTCACTTCCGTCATCATGAAGTGCTTTGAGAGACTAGTCAAGGACCATATCACCCCCACCCTACCGGACACCCTAGACCCACTCCAATTTGCTTACCGACCCAATAGGTCCACAGACGACGCAATCGCAACCACACTGCACACTGCCCTAACCCATCTGGACAAGAGGAATACCTATGTGAGAATGCTGTTCATCGACTACACCTCAGCATTTAACACCATAGTACCCTCCAAACTCGTCATCAAGCTCGAGACCCTGGGTCTCGACCCCGCCCTGTGCAACTGGGTCCTGGACTTCCTGACGGGCCGCCCCCAGGTGGTGAGGGTAGGTAACAACATCTCCACCCCGCTGATCCTCAACACTGGGGCCCCACAAGGGTGTGTTCTGAGCCCTCTCCTGTACTCCCTGTTCACCTACGACTGCGTGGCCATGCACGCCTCCAACTCAATCATCAAGTTTGCGGATGACACTACAGTGGTAGGCTTGATTACCAACAACGACAAGACGGCCTACAGGGAGGAGGTGAGGGCCCTCGGAGTGTGGTGTCAGGAAAATAACCTCACACTCAACGTCAACAAAACAAAGGAGATGATTGTGGACTTCAGGAAACAGCAGAGGGAGCACCCCCCTATCCACATCGACGGGTCAGTAGTGGAGAAGGTGGAAAGTTTTAAGTTCCTCGGTGTACACATCACGGACAAACTGAATTGGTCCACCCACACAGACAGCGTTGTGAAGAAGGCGCAGCAGTGCCTCTTCAACCTCACGAGGCTGAAGAAATTCGGCTTGTCACCAAAAGCACTCACAAACTTCTACAGATGCACAATCGAGAGCATCCTGTCGGGCTGTATCACCGCCTGGTACGGCAACTGCTCCGCCCACAACCGTAAGGCTCTCCAGAGGGTAGTGAGGTCTGCACAACGCATCACCGGTGGGCAAACTACCTGCCCTCCAGGACACCTACACCACCCAATGTCACAGGAAGGCCATAAAGATCATCAAGGACAACAACCACCCAAGCCACTGCATGTTCACCCCGCTATCATCCAGAAGGCGAGGTCAGTACAGGTGCATCAAAGCAGGGACCGAGAGACTGAAAAACAGCTTCTATCTCAAGGCCATCAGACTGTTAAACAGCCACCACTAACATTTAGCGGCCGCTGCCAACATACTGACTCAACTCCAGCCACTTTAATAATGGGAATTGATGGAAATTATGTAAAAATGTACCACTAGCCACTTTAAACAATGCCACTTAATATAATGTTTACATACCCTACATTACTCATCTCATATGTATATGTATATACTGTACTCTATATCATCTATTGCATCTTTCTATCTTTATGTAATACATGTATCACTAGCCACTTTAAACTATGCCACTTTATGTTTACATACCCTACATTACTCATCTCATATGTATATACTGTACTCTATACCATCTACTGCATCTTGCCTATGCCGTTCTGTACCATCACTCATTCATATATCTTTATGTACATATTCTTTATCCCTTTACACTTGTGTGTTTAAGGTAGTAGATGTGCAATTGTTAGGTTAGATTACTTGTTGGTTATTACTGCATTGTCGGAACTAGAAGCACAAGCATTTCGCTACACTCGCATTAACATCTGCTAACCATGTGTATGTGACAAATAAAATTTTATTTTATTTGAGCACTGTGGCTCCTAATTATACTAACCTACAGTGCATTCCGAAAGTATTCAGACCCCTTGACTTTTTCCACATTTTGTTACGTTACAGCCTTATTCGAATTAAATTGTTTTTTTTCCCTCATCAATTTACACACTACACCATAATGACAAAGCAAAAACAGTTTTTTAGAAAAACAGTTTTTAACAAATATCAAATTTATGTAGGTATTCAGACCCTTTACTCTGTACTTTGTTGAAGCACCTTTGGCAGCGATTACAGCCTCGAGCCTTCTTAGGTATGACACTACAAGCTTGGCACACATGTATTTGGGGAGTTTTCTCCATTCTCTGCAGATCCTCTCAAGCTCTGTTAGGTTGGATGGGGAGCGTCACTGCACAGCTATTTTCAGGTCTCTCAAGGACATTCAGAGACTTGTCCCGAAGCCACTCCTGCGTTGTCTTGTCTGTGTGCTTAGGGTCATTGTCCTGTTAGAAGGTGAACCTTCGCCACAGTCTGAGGTCCTGAGAGCTCTGGAGCAGGTTTTCATCAAGGATCTCTCTGTACTTTGCTCCGGTCATCTTTGCCTCGATCCTGACTAGTCTCCCAGTCCCTGCTGCTGAAAAACATCCCCACAGCATGATGCTGCCACCATGCTTCACCGTAAGGATGGTGCCGGGTTCCTCCAGACTTGATTCTTGGCATTCAGGCCAATGAGTTCAATCTTGGCTTCATCAGACCAGAGACTTGTTTCTCATGGTCTGAGAGTCCTTTAAGTGCCTTTTACTGAAGAGTGGCTTCCGTCTGGCCATTCTACCATAAAGGCCTGATTGGTGGAGTGCTGCAGAGATGGTTGTCCTTCTGGAAGGTTCTCTGAATGCCAAGAGTGTGCAAAGCTGTCATCAAGGTAAGGGATGGCTACTTTGAAGTATCTCAAATATAATATATTTTTGATTTGTTTAACACTTTTTTTGATTACTACATGATTCCATATGTGTTATTTCATAGTTGATGTCTTCACTATTATTTTTACTATTTTCTACATTGTAAAATAAAGAAAAACCTTGGAATGAGTAGGTGTTCAAACTTTTGACTAGTACTGTACATTGTTTATATATTGAATGTTGATATTGTGAACCGATATTATATATTTTTACCTCCTGTTTCAGGAAGTGATGTCACTCAGCACTGCCCCTATATATAGGACCTTCCACCTGGGATATGGATGCCTGATGAAGACCTAAGGGTCGAAACAGAAAACTATCACCTGGGAGCATGAACAGCAGTGTGCAGTGTTTTCCTTTTTATTTTTAATTTTTTGTGTAGCCTGCTGCTAGAATTGACAGAGAGGTATTGCTCGAGTCACAACTAAATGGAATATAACATTGAGGATAAAATTCAGAATAACACAATTTGATGTGTACAACATCTAAAGACCTGCATCACTATAATGAGAGCTCTTCAGTTTCTTAAAGGATGTATTTGGGTATTTTTGGAGCCTACGTTCATGTTTTTTCAGAGCCCCCGTACTGCACAATGAGGATGAGGAAAGTGAATCGCTGTTTGGAGTATGTTTCTCAAAAACAAGTGAAGTCATACAAAAAAAAAAGGTTCTGGGCCCTTCTAAAACATGGCATTTACATCAAAAATAGAGATTTGGTTGTAAAAAAGCTCCAGTTTTTCTTCATTATACCAAATCATCGGATTGCTATTCGTATTACGGGTATATGTTTGATTTAGAGAATTGTGATGTACAGTATTTGATATTATGAACTTATGTATACAGTATTTCTCATATTGTACCTTCATGAATGACCCCAGCTGTTTGCCTGGGCATGCCTTTCCCCTCCAGTACAGACCCGTACATTACCGGGGCAGTCAACTCTCTGTGAGATGTATAGCACTGCTCCATGGATGAGGGCTCTCTGTCCAGGGTCCTAGCCCTCCTCCCTGCCCGGCCAGGAGAACCAGAGGAGCCATGCTCAGCTCCAGCCCCCCTCACCTTAGACAGGTTTCTCCCAGGCGTACCACTACAGTAGTTAGGCAGAGGGAAGGTGCCAATACCACTGTCCAGGGTGTAGGTGGAAGCACCAGAAGCTAGGAGAGAGAGAACAGGGACAATCAGTGTATGTCCCTTCATGTCTCACAGACTGATTCAATTCAAAACCTTCTCTAATTTGATTATTGATTAGATTTGGTAAGGATTAACACAATCTGAGATTATCAATGCCTCCATGAAAAATTATTAATCTGATCAGGTTTCTTACCTGCGAAGTGATGAGAGTGAACTGGGTCAGCTAAATTCTCATCTGAGGGGACGTTGCTGATCAGATGTTCTGAACCCTGAGTAAGTAAAAAAACATTTCTCAAAACGCACATTTACACATACACAGAATAAAGTGGAAATACTCACCTCCATTCACACACAGAATAAAGAAAAATATTAAATCGCAATTAATCTGTAGTTTACCTTCTGCATGTCCTCCCCGCTGGGGGTGTGTCTGCTGAACGGTCTGGAGGTCTTACAGTCAAAGGAGAGGCGTCTCTGAGCCACACTGATGCCACTGAAGTCCTTCCCATCCACCCTGTAGTCACACAGACAACACAGAGGTAAGATGTTGTTCAAAAGAGGAAAGGCAACAAACATTTTACTTTATCTTTGCACAAAATTCACATTTTAGATTAAGATTGATTAAAGACATACTCCAGCGATTTAAAAAAAACGGCAAACTTCATGGAGTTAGTCTGATGATGCCCTCTGATGTCATCGGCCTCCCCCTTGCTTGAGGCACAATAGAGGAGCAATAGAGAACAAAAGAGGAACAGCCCCCCCCTTCAGATAGTGCTTGGTGATAGTTAATTAAAAAGATATCAACTTAAGTTGTTTTACTTCAAACAAAAGCAATACAAAACAATCCTAACTGACTAAACATAGAATCCCATAGCTTATATCTATTCCTCACCTGTTCAGTAGCTGCTGCATGAAGTTGTCTGAGCGCGCTCCCCTGTACATCACAGCCAGTTGGCCCTGTGATTGGTCCATCACCACCTCACAGGAGTGGCCCCTTCCAGATCGGTCCATCCCGACCCCCCCAACCCCGTTCACGTAGGCCCTCTCCTCCTCCAGAGCTCTCCTCAGACCCTCCGCCTTCTCCATCAGCATCGAGATATTTAGGCTCTCCACCCCCACCCCCTCTCCTTTAGACTTAGACCCCGCCATTTTGGAAGGGATATTCAGCCTCCACTCTCCACCTTTCTTCTCGTCTTTGACCTTAGGTGGTATGTCTGGTTTGCGGCTGAGAGCTGGGAGTTTGCTCTTCTTCAGGCCAAACCAGCTGGCGATCCCATTAGAGGCCTTCAGTTTGACCTCAGTAACCTGTTCAAAGTCTTTATTTATCAAATTGCTGACAGCAAACACTGTGAAATACTTTATACTTGATATTAACATAAACAAATTCCAGCTCCAGAAAAAATTTGACATGTCACTAATAAATAATGCATATTTTTTTTTTATATATCACAGAAAAAACAAACATTTATACCTGTCCTCTGTCCTGTTCTGCCAGCTTCAGCATGTTCTCCTCGATACCCTTCATCACCTTCTCCTCAATGGCTGACGTGGGGCCAAGTGTGGGGCTGGAGACAATAGGGACAAGGTGTCTCTTCTCCTCCTGCTGCTGTGGTTCTGACATTGGCATTGGGAGTGGGGGAGGAAGGCTGTCACCGTGCACTGGGGTGTTTCTCTTGTTTGCGTTGAGTTTGCTCCTGTCCTCTGAATTGGAGGAGTACCGGGGAACCAGGGCTGGGGCCTCCAGGGTGGGCCTCCCAGTTCCAGCTGAGGGAGCCAGGCCCTGGCATGGTTTAGACGGGGACTTAGGAGGGACCTTGCTGGGGCTGCTGGTGCTGTAAGGGATGCTGGGTGCAGGTTGTTTACCATGGTAAGACAGGTTCAGAGAAGCCGGGCATTTCATGTTGTTGCGTAAAACTATGGGAGTGTCAGTGTTTGGCGACGGGAGGCCCAGTTTACCTTTGGGGCTGTCCGTCTTAGCCACACCCACTCTGGATGAGAGCGTCTCCAGTTCTGCCTTGGCGACTGAAGAGCCAAAGACAGACTTAGCTGCTGAATCGTAGGACTGACAGCCACCAGGGAAATTCAAAGCAACGCTACCAGGAATACCTTTAAGCTTACCGTCCAGAGAGTCTGTATATTTCGAGTGTCTCTGCTCCTCTAAATTACCATCCACAGGGCTCTCCTCGGTCTTATTCCTGTCATCGTTAAAATAGACTATACTCTCCTCACTCTGAGGCTCTGGCTTGTCTGCTGGCAGGAGCACATTGACTTGTAAATCCTCTGAGCTCCTCAGCTTGCCAAGTGCAGCCAGCCTGTCTTTGAATGTGTGACTAGACTCGGTTGGCTGCCTCCCTGGCCCTGCTACCCCAGAAGGCCTCTTGGGAATGGACGAGGGATCATGTCTCTTGGCTGGGAGAACTGGAGGCTGGGACTGGGAGAGATCACAGTTCTGTATTGTGGCCTCTCTAGTATCCTGGTCCTGTGATCCTCTGTCTTTAATGCTGGCGTAGTGAGCTGGGATGCCCTGAGACTGAGCTGCTCTGAAGGCAGAGGGGTTGGGCAGACTGTGGTGGCCGTGCCAGACTGGGCTCTCTGTGTTGCCATCCTGATCGGACGAAGATGAGGAGGATGAGGAAGAGGATGAGGAGTCCGAAGCAGGGGACAAATGCTGCTGCTGGAGACTCAGGACATTGTCTTTCTGTAGTAGTGAATTCCTTTGCTTCCTGTCACTTCCTGTTATGGTATGAGAGAAAGATGATTTGTTTACATTCTCTGGGACCTTGGATTCTTCTACCTGAGCCGAGGTGGAAAGTTCCAACATGTTTTCGTAGTACGGGACCTTCTGCAAAGAGGCCCTGGGTGTTTGCGAAGTGCCAGGGGCCAGTGGATCGGGGACACCATTGCTGGTCTTGGGGGCCAAGAGGCTGCTGTAGCAAAGCTCCTTGGCTGGAGGGGAGCAGGCATGCTCAGGCTGAGGCGGGGAGGTGGGGGCTGAGGCTGAGTGCGTAGTGGCTGGGTAGGACTCGGATCTGGCGGGTGGAGGAGGAGGTTGCCTGGTCCTTTCTGTGGTGGCGGCTCTGCGTGAGGGGACAGGGGAGTGGTACACCTCATAGTTGTTAGTGCGACAGGGGATCTTCGACGTGCGGGTGAGCTGGGGGCTCAGACGGACAGGGCTGGCCCCTGCCTGGGTTCTCTCTGCCATTGTAGGGATCTTTAGGAACTTGAGGACCCTGGACGGGGAATTGATGGTAGCGGCTTTGACGTCGCTGAGACATGATGAAGGGATGGGGCTGAGGGCAACGTTGATTCTCCCAGAGAAATCCCCCTCCTCTGCTGGGCCACTGTCTTTCTCTGGAATAACTACATCACTCAACACGTTATCACTGTCATTGGAAGAGAAGAGAAACCCATTGGTTTCCAGCTCACAGTATGCTAGCTGAGGGTTGTCCTTCACTCCAGGGACAGGCAGCTGGGAGGTAAACAAACTACCATCCTCATCAGACTTCCCTTTAAGACGGCTCTCCTTCTCTGTGTCCTGGACCTGCCCAGTCTTTAATCCAGCCTCTGGGCCCTGATTGGCTGGACTAGTCTGATCTACAACTGTGATTGACAAGAAAGAGTTAGGACCTGCTGGTTGCTGGTGGTCATTCATTGTCTGTTGTTTCTCCACTGATGTGCTCTTGATGTGGCATTCACTGATAGCAGCTGTGGTGGATGTGCCTTTGACATTGTTCGGGGTCGAGTTGAGCTTTGCAGGACTACCACAAACATAGTTACATTTGACTGGACTGTCTGTGCTCTTTTTGAGGTGCGTAGGACATAACTGCCCTTCACCATTCATGTGCTGCTGTTGTTGCATGTCGGAATCTGAGCAGGAGCAGAGTGTCTGGTGCTTCTTACATAGGTCTCCAGCAGCCAGGACAGCCTCTGTGGACATCAGGACCTGGCTGTAGTCACAGAAGGTGATGCTGCCTGCAGAGGGGTGGAACTTGAGGGGGTCTGTCTCCTCCATCTTTCGAAGGACCTCCAGAATGTGTGCTTTCTTCTTGAAGAATGGGGACAGGGCATCCATGGATGCGGCTGGGCCTCTGGGGGGAGTTACTGGGGCCTGTGGCAGTGTGCGGTGAAACCCATTTCCCTGTGGAGAGAAAGATTGTCAGGTTGTTATTATAGAAGTGAGTGTGTTCTTAATAACCTTACTGGTTAAATACAAGGTAATAAACAAGTTTGAAATCACTTAATTCAATAACACTTCCAAGACTGCAGCCTCATTGTTAAACAGAGATTAGAAAGTGAAGGTCTCTTGAATACAATAGTGAAATAGAAAGAAAATGCCATTTCATCTGAGAAACCTTGGAACCCACTGAGTATGTCATGACAGCTAATGTTGGAGGAATGCTGGAGACTACAGCCATGTTTTAGGATTAAGTGCTAACAGTGCTCTGTCCACACCTTGGCTTGTGCGTCGCTCTGTGACTGTGACCCCACCTGCTTGTCAGAGACATTGTGCAGCAGCTGTGTATTGTATACTGGGAGGGGTCCTGGCTGCACCTGTAACATGAGATTCAATGCAATCATGTACACCACTTTAAGCACAGTATTGTTATAGGAATCTATACATTACAACAACATGAAGCAAGAGGTATAACAGCTGAGAGATTCATTTCAAATACTCAGCAGACATGGGTGTAGATGTAGAGCCTCCAATGCCATAGGAGTCTGCAGCCATGTCTCAGGGCAAATTGTGACGTTGCTTTATACCTGGTCCTGAGAGCTTGACTGGTTGGGTAGCTTCTGTTGGAAGAGCTCACACAACACTCTGTTCTGTCTCTCCAGGTCAAACACATGCATCTTCAGCTTGATGCACTCCTCTCGCAGATCCTGCAAAGACACACAGAACACACACACACAATGTATAGCACAACTATAAGTTAAACACGGTGACAACCCATGCCTTACTGCTTGTGGTTAAAAATTGTGTTTTGTCAATGGTGGGTTGTTTGTTGCAAATTACCTTTTGGTTGAGGAGGGCTTGGACCACATGGTTGGCCACCTCATCCAGACATCTCTCATATGCTTCTCTTTGACTCTCATTGGCCAACAAAAGAGCTGAGTTTTCTGCCTGGCAACAGGAAGACAATAAATTATTCATAAATGTTCAAATATTTTTCATATGTTAAAACAGAAATAAAAGCAAGGAGGACCAAGGCACTCTTTATATAATTAATTTATTTGTATGGCATGTTCAATAGAAACAAAGTTTTAAAAATCTGACGTGTTTCGGCTGCATGGCCTTCGTCACAGAGTACAAAGAAATAATACAATGGAGTCACGCAGGTTCCTCAACAAGAGAGGGAAAGGATGTGGAAGAAATCAAGACTATCCAACCACACGGAGTAGGACCAGAACAAGGCTGTGATCAACATTTCTGGAGAACCCCTCTCTGATGATTGTGTAAGGGTCTTGTCTAAAGGACTGTCCTTTGCCCCCACATACTCAAGTAATTAATTTAATACAAAGATTGACCTATTTCGTTTCTTCAGGAATCTACATCTGAAGGCCTGGTACAATCAAAACATCTCTCCAACGACAGACGCCAGTGTCTCAGGTCAGGCAGTTTCTGTTCCCTCAAAAACACCTTTTAAGCCCAAGTCCACCTTTTGTCCCATCGTCCAGAATGCCACACTAAATACATTTGCCAAGAAGGTGAATTTTGATGTGGAGAATCTGTTCAAGGGTAAAATTGACTCCAACCAAACAAGACAGGGAGGGATGCAGTTGAATCATTGTCCAAAAATGAACGGATTGTGGTTAAAAAAGCAGACAAAGGTGGCGCTACAGTAGTGTGGTGTAAAGACAAATGTGACAGAAGCCTACTGTCAATTAGACAACGATGAATTCTACCAATCTCTTACCTTCAACCCCACAGAAGACCTAAAAACGGAATTGAAAGTGATCCTCACAGAAGCTAAGGAGAATGGCTACATTTCAGACAATGAGTTCAAATTTATTTTCAATGGCAGTCCGCGTATGGCTTCTTTTTTACTTTCTTCCAAAAGTCCACAAAAATCTTGAAAACCCCCCAGGCAGACCAGTTATTAGTGGTAATGGAAGTCTGACAGACCCCATCTCTAAGTACATTGATTACTTTATTAAGCCTTTTCTGACGTCACTCCCAGCCTATCTTCAAGATACCACAGATGTGTAGAACAATATAGGTACAGCTTCCTTTTTAGTCACCATGGATGTGGAGTCTCTATACACCACCATTGAGCATCAACAAGGTTTGGCAGCGATGCACCATTTCTTGAGTACCCGACCTGAAACTGAGATGCCTCCTACAGAATTCATTGTCTTACTGACTGAATGGACTCTTAATCATAACATCTTTATCTTTCAGGACCGTATTTTTAAACAGGTCAATGGACGTGCCATGGGAGCTTACTACAGCCCTTCCTACGCTGGTTTGTACTTGGGTAAATGGGTAAATGACTTCATTTTGGATCCTTCTAATAACCATTTCTTTGACCAGATTATATGGTGGGGACGCTATATTGATGATGTTTGCCTGTTTTGGTCCGGCTCAGAAGATGAACTTATTTCCTTCCACCAATACCTTAACAGCATCAACCCTAACACTAAACTAACTATGGAGTACAGCAAGGATAACATACATTTTTTGGACCTCGACATTAGTAAAAATGACAAAGGTTGTTTGCACACATCAATCTTTAGGAAGCCTACAGATGGGAATACCATTCTGAGGGCAGACAGCTTTCACCCCAAAAGGCTAAAAGAGAATATTCCATATGGCCAATTCCAAAGAGTCCGCAGAATTTGCGATCAGGAAACAGACTAGTGTCAAATCTGCTGAATTGGAGAATCGCTTCTTGAATCGGGGCTACAGCGTTCAGGTCCTGAAAGATGCAGGTATAAGGGCTGGATTACTTGACAGAGAGAACTTGTTGCGAAGGGGAGTGCCTCGTGATACATCAGAGAGAATGTATTTTCTTACGAAATACAGCACTGAAGCAGAGAACATTAAAAGAATCATTAAAAATAATTGGGGAATCATCCAAAGTGATACACTACTACGCCAAGTCTTTCCTGAGCCACCAGTCATAAGCTTTAAGAGATGTCCTACCCTAAATGCCAAGTTAGTCCACAGTTATCTTCCGGGTGACTCTCAAAAAACTTGGCTTGACCACAAACCCAAGGGCTCTTTTAAATCTAACCAGTGCAACCATTGCAGAGAAAAAGTATTTTGTTGACACAGCTTCCAAAATGGAGTATTACGTCAAGCATTTCATTAACTGCAAAACCACTCATGTCATCTATAGATTGGAATGTCCACAGTGCAAGGTATTCTACATTGGACAGACAAAGAGACGCCTTCAAGACCGCTTAGCGGAACACAAGTATGCCATACGGGTAGGCAATGAAGACTACCCCATGGCAAGGCACTACAAGTCCTTACACCATGGCAACGCTGCCTCCCTACAAGCTATGGGTATTGATCATATTCCGGCCTCTATTAGAAAAGGGGACCATCTTAAACAGTTAAACCAAGGTTTTGGGATTTACAAACTACAGGCCACTAAATACCCTGGTTTAAATGAAGATATGTATTTACAAACTACAGGCTACTAAGTACCCTGGTTTAAATGAAGATATGGATTTACAAACTACAGGCCACTAAGTAGCCTGGTTTAAATGAAGAAATGGATTTACAAACTACAGGCCACTAAGTACCCTGGTTTAAATGAAGATATAGATTTACAAACTACAGGCCACTAAGTACCCTGGTTTAAATGAAGATATGGATTTACAAACTACAGGCCACTAAGTACCCTGGTTTAAATGAAGATATGGATTTACAAACTACAGGCCACTAAGTACCCTGGTTTAAATGAAGATATGGATTTACAAACTACAGGCCACTAGGTACCCTGGTTTAAATGAAGATATGGATTTACAAACTACAGGCCACTAAGTACCCTGGTTTAAATGAAGATATGGATTTACAAACTACAGGCCACTAAGTACCCTGGTTTAAATGAAGATATGGATTTACAAACTACAGGCCACTAGGTACCCTGGTTTAAATGAAGATATGGATTTACAAACTACAGGCCACTAAGTACCCTGGTTTAAATGAAGATATGGATTTACAAACTACAGGCCACTAAGTACCCTGGTTTAAATGAAGATATGGATTTACAAACTACAGGCCACTAGGTACCCTGGTTTAAATGAAGATATGGATTTACAAACTACAGGCCACTAGGTACCCTGGTTTAAATGAAGATATGGATTTACAAACTACAGGCCACTAGGTACCCTGGTTTAAATGGAAGATATGGATTTCTCACCCTTCCTGTAGGGTCGTGATAGGTCCATTTGCTGTCATCTAGTGGACATTTTGCTCAATTGCCCTCAGCTATGTTTAGACTGTTGTTGTCCATGTTGGCTGTGTTCTAGTGTACTATGGAATATATTGCTTTCTTATTCTTGACACTTCTCCCAGTCATATTTAAGGTTAGAACTACCTTTCTAAGTGTTCTGATACTTCTAGCTTGGAGTTGTATTTTTATGATAACATAGCTACAGTATTTCACGTTTTAATGTGTATAGTATTGCTTACTAGGTGTGTCCAATCAATTTTGTAACCACTCCCTCTTCAAATTAGGGCTAATTGGAAAAGCTGTTCAAAAGAGGACATTGTATTATTTATTTGTACTCCCTGACGAAGGCCATGCAGCCGAAACGAGTCAGATTTTTAAAACCTTGTTTCTATTGAACATGCCATACAAATAAAGGCATTTTAATTAATTATATGAAGAGTGCCTTGGTCCTCCTTTCTTTTTGATGACCAATTCACCCCTTTCACCAAAGAGCATCTTCTGTCTACCAAAATGTACTATTGTGTACCTTAGTAGCACTTCCCTTCCTCCTCTTTCTACAGAAATAAAAGCGCTGAATGTGGTAAAATTATATAATATTTAAAACATGATATAATTTGAGATGTCTTGTATTCATTTAATTGTGATGGTGGTTGGCTCACCTCCAGCTCTCTGAGTCGGTCCATCAGTTCTCCGCTGTTCTCCTCTTCCTCCAGGTAGTCCTCAACATCTCCCTCGTCTGACTCCAGGTTTTCATCACACATCCTCGGTTCTGTCTCATCAGACATGGTTCTGATCATGAACACAAGAAGGCGGTTTCTAATGTTACAATCGTCTCACTTTACTCACAAAACCACAATGCACTACGTAACCACAAGCATAAGTCTACCCTTGCCTTGAGACATGGCTGTAGACTCCTATGGCATCTAACAGCTAGACCATAGGAGACATAACAGCCTCATCTCAAGGCAATAATCTACAGTTGAAGTTGGACGTTTACATACACTTAGGTTGTAGTCATTAAAACTCATTTTTCAACCACTCCACAAATTTCTTGTTAGCAAACTATAGTTTTGGCAAGTCGGTTGGGACATCTACTTTGTGCATCATGACACAAGTCATTTCCCCAACAATTGTTTACAGACAGATTATTTCACTGTATCACAATTCCAGTGGGTCAGAAGTTTACATACACTAAATTGACCATGCCTTTAAACAGCTTGGAAAATTCCAGAAAATGATGTCATGGCTTTAGAAGCTTCTGATAGGCTAATTGACATAATTTGAGTCAATTGGAGGTGTACCTGTGGATGTATTTCAAGGCCTACCTTCAAACTCAGTGCCTCTTTGCTTGACATCATGGGAAAATCAAAAGAAGTCAGCCAAGACCTCAGAAAAAAGATTGTAGACCTCCGCAAGTCTGGTTCATCCTTGGGAGCAATTTCCAAACGCCTGAAGGTACCACGTTCATCTGTACAAACAATAGTATGCAAGTATAAACACCAAGGGACCACGCAGCTGTCATATCGCTCAGGAAGGAGACGCGTTCTGTCGACTAGAGATGAACGTATTTTGGTGCAAAAAGTGCAAATCAATCCCAAAACAACAGCAAAGGACCTTGTGAAGATGCTGGAGAAAACAGGTACAAAAGTATCTATATCCACAGTAAAACGAGTTCTATATCGACATAACCTGAAAGGCCGCTCAGCAAGGAAGAAGCCACTGCTTCAAAACCGCCATAAAAAAGCCAGGCTACGGTTTGCAACTGCACATGGGGAATAAGATCATACATTTTAGAGAAGTGTCATCTGGTCTGATAAAACAAAAATAGAACTCTTTGGCCATAATGACCATTGTTATATTTGGAGGAAAAGGGGGGACGATTGCAAGCCGAAGAACACCATCCCAATCGTGAAGCACGGGGGTGGCAGCATCATGTTGTGGGGGTGCTTTGCTGCAGGAGGGACTGGCGCACTCCACAAAATAGATGGCATCATGAGGAAGAAAAATGATGTGGATAAAGTGAAGCAACATCTTAAGACATCAGTCAGGAAGTTAAAGCTTGGTCGCAGATGGGTCTTCCAAATGGACAATGACCCCAAGCATACTTCCAAAGTTGTGGCAAAATGGCTTAAGGACAACAAAGTCAAGGTATTAGAGTGGCCATCACAAAGCCCTGACCTCAATCCTATAGAACATTTGTGGGCAGAACTGAAAAAGCGTGCGCGAGCAAGGAGGCAGAATTGAAAAAGCGTGTGCGAGCAAGGAGGCATACAAACCTGACTCAGTTACACCAGCTCTGTCAGGAGGAATGGGCCAAAATTCACCCAACTTAGTATGGGAAGCTTGTGGAAGGCTACCCGAAATGTAAACTTCTGACCCGCTGGGAATGTGATGAAAGAAATAAAAGCTGAAATAAATCATTCTCTCTACCATTATTCTGACATTTCATATTCGTAAAAAAAAATGGTGATCCTAACTGACCTAAGAAAGGACATTTTTATTAGGATTAAATGTCAGGAATTGTGAAAAACTGAGTTTAAATGTATTTGGCTAAGGTGTATGTAAACTTCATACTTCAACTGTACCTCAAATAACAGGGAGTGTTTAGCGATAAAGACGTTCTCTTCTGAGAATGGAACAGTAAATCCCTCTAGTGTCAGGTTCTTGATGATGGAGAGATGTAACACTATTCTGCCATGTTAGACTGGATGTGTTGGATCAGATAAATGTATAACTGGTGTATCCATCTGTTTGCTGGCTTTAGCTAGATAACTGAGGAATCTATAGTGATCTATAGCACACTGCGATACTTTTGTCAAAGCCCATAGAACATACTGTCGGGATGAGTCCATTGTACAACAAACATACTGTCAGGATGAGTCCATTGTACAACAAACATACTGTCAGGATGAGTCCATTCTACAACAAACATACTGTCGGGATGAGTCCATTCTACAACAAACATACTGTCAGGATGAGTCCATTCTAGATCCTCCCTTCCCCCACCTCGCACCCTCCCTTCCCTAACCTCTCACCCCACCCTCCCTCCCTCCCCCACCTCTATCCTCTCTTTCTCCCTTCCACACCCTCATCCTCTCACCCCACCCACCCTCCCCCACCTCTCTCCTCCACCCTCCCTCCCCCACCTCTCTCCTCCACCCTCCCTCCCCCACCTCTCTCCTCCACCCTCCCTCACCTCTCTCCTCTCTTCCACACCCTCATCCTCTCACCCACCTCTCTCCTCCACCCTCATCCTCCCTTCTCCACCCTCATCCACCCCCACCCCCCTCTTTCCCACCCACCCACCCACCCTCATCCTCTTTCCCCCACCCTCATCTGCTCCCCCCACCCTCTCCTACAACCTCACCTCACCCTCTTTCCCCCACCCTCTCATCCAACCCCACCTCACCCTCTTTCCCCCACCCTCTCATCCAACCCCACCTCATCCTCTTTCCCCCACCCTCTCCCCCAACCCCACCCTCATCTGCTCCCTCCACCCCACCCGCTCCCCCCACCCTCATCTTTCCTCCGCTCCCCCCTCTTTCCCCCACCACCCTCATCCGCCCCCCCCTCTTTCCCCCACCACCTTCCTCCGCTCCCCCTCCTCTTTCCCCCCACCACCCTCATCCTCTTTCCCCCACCCTCTCCTCCACCCTCATCCTTTCCCCCCCTACCCTCATCCTCTTTTCCCCACCCTCATCCTCTTTGCCCCCACCCTCCTCTTTTCCCCACCCCCACCCTCATCCGCTCCCCCACCCTCATCCGCTCCATCCTCCTCTTTCCCCCACCACCCTCATCCTCATTCCCTCATCCTCATTCCTCCACCCTCATCCTCTCTCTTCCACCCTCCCTCACCTCTCTCCTCCACCCTCCCTCACCTCTATCCTCTCTCTTCCACACCCTAATCCTCTCACCCCACCCACCTCTCTCCTCCACCCTCATCCGCTCCCCCCTCGTCTTTCCCGCACCACCCTAATCCTCTCTCACCCACCCTCATCCTCTTTCCCTCACCCTCATCCTCCTTTCCCCACCCTCATCCTCTCACCCCACCCTCCCTCACCTCTCTCCACTCTCATCCTCTCTTTCTCCCTTCCACACCCTCATCCTTTCACCCAACCTCTCTCCTCCACCCTCATCCTCTTTCCCACCCTCATCTGCCGCCTCTTTCCCCCCACCCTCATCCTTTTCCCCCCACCCTCATCCGCTCCCACCACCCTCTTTCCCCATCCGCTCCGCCCACCCTCTTTCCCCAACCCTCATCCGCTCCCCACCCTCTTTCCCCCAACCCTCATCCGCCACCCCCACCCTCATCCGCTCCCCCAACCCTCATCCGCCCCTCCCCCTCTTTCCCCCACCACCCTCATCCTCTTTCCTCCACCCTCATCCTCTTTCCCCCACCCCAACCTCTCACCCCACCTCTCTCTTCCACCCTCCCTCACCTCTCTCCTCTCTTTCTCCCTTCCACACCCTCATCCTCTCACCCCACCCACCTCTCTCCTCCACCCTCATCCGTTCCCCCCTCCTCTTTCCCGCACCACCCTCATCCACCCTCATCCTCTTTCCCCCACCCTCATCCTCATTCCTCCACCCTCATCCTCATTCCCCCACCCTCTCTCCTCCACCTCTCTCCTCTCTTTCTCCCTTCCACACCCTCATCCTCTCACCCCACCCACCTCTCTCCTCCACCCTCATCCTCTCACCCCACCCTCCCTCACCTCTCTCCTCCACCCTCATCCTCTCTTCCTCCCTTCCACACCCTCATCCTTTCACCCAACCTCTCTCCTCCACCCTCATCCTCTTTCCCACCCTCTCCTCCACCCTCATCTGCCCCCTCTTTCCCCCCACCCTCATCCTCTTTTCCCACCCTCATCCTTTTCCCCCCACCCTCATCCTTTTCCCTCTACACTCCACCCTCTTTACCCAACCCTCATCCTTTTCCCCCCACCCTCATCCTTTTCCCTCTACACTCCACCCTCTTTACCCAACCCTCATCCTTTCCCCCCCACCCTCCACCCTCATCCTTTTCCCCCTACCCTCCACCCTCATCCGCTCCCTCCACCCTCTTTCCCCAACCCTCATCCGCTCCCCCACCCTCTTTCCCCAACCCTCATCTGCTCCCCCACCCTCTTTCCCCAACCTCCCATCCTCATCCGCTCCCCCACCCTCTTACCCCAACCCCCCATCCTCATCCGCCTCCCCACCCTCTTTCCCCAACCCCCCATCCTCATCCGACCCCCAACCCTCATCTTCCCCCCACCCCCATCCTCATTTGACTGACATACAGGAGGATCTATAAAGAGAAAACTTCTAAAAGAGCAAATTATATTTTACACCACCATCAATAAAATATTTAAACACAGTATCTCCTTCTGTTTCCTATTCAAATGCCACAAAACTAAAGCGAGGACACTGAGAATCTGACAATGGCTAAAAGGACATGAAGAGAAAGCAGAGAGTGAAATCCACAGATAACAAAAGGGTAACCCTGAACACCATAAGGTAGACATTGCTATTTCAGCAGCACTGCTCGTTTTCAATGATGTTCCCACCTCCACTGCACTTTCCCCATAATACTTCCACAGAAAACAAAGAGTACATGAAGTGCAATGACACACAGTTTCCCAGTTTAAATGTAAAGAACAAGATATATCACGTAATCTCTGGGCTGGAACACAACACCTGTTTCTCTAAAACGGTTGTAAAATGGATACCTGCTATAAAAAAAAGTGTGCTTAAGGACATCCTTTTATAAAGGAGACAAAAATCTGTAACATTATACCATAAGAAAACAAATGTGTCATGCACCAGAAATAAATTGCCAAGCAGGGGGTCTCCCCAAAGGTATTATCCAGCCAGAAGCTATTGCAAGGGGGGTCAGTTTTCATGGGTGGAACATACAAGACAAAGAACATAGAAAATAACTGTCGACTAGAATAGTCTTCTGGAACAGACAGTCACCTGTGATGTCAGCTCTCCTTAGAGCAGAGCACTCAGTCCTACTCCTCGGTGTGTAAACCACCTCTCTCTCTCTCGCTCGCTCTAGTCTTCTCCCAATGTCAGAGCCAAAAAGCTGAGGAAAAACAAAATTACATCTTGTTATCATCCTCTCTATTCTTCATTTCTGTCATCCTCTCAACTGTTCTCTCATCCCTCCTTTTCCACCACTCACAGTATTCAGTCAGATTTGCTGACATCAAACATTTTTATATAGTCTATGACATCAAGGCCATCTTGCTCCATCTTGATCTCCCAGATGCACACTCAGAAAAAACATCTCAGAGAGGGGCTTCAAAGTGCTTTTAGCATGTGTGGACCTTAGAGAAATAGCATGTCTGTCATTATCAGGACCCGTATTCATAAAGTGTCTCAGACTGTTGATCTAGGATCAGTTTAGCCTTTTGGATTAAAATAAGATTATATGGTCAGCGAGATCCTAGATCAGCACTTCAAGGCGCTTTGTGAATACGGACCCAGAGCAATGTCATGTCACCATCAGGACTGGGCCTGGTATGGACTTCCTGTCCTCCCAGACAGTCCAAGACCACAATCTGCCTCTCGCTCTCATCTTGCCTTCTTTTCATCTGAGTCATTGTAAAGTGTAATGAAAGAAAGATGGATGAATAATTTAGCAGAGAGACCCAGTAGCCTTTAAGAAGTCCCCTTTCATGTTCCAGTGATAATGCCATGTCATGCAGGCTGCAGACACGCAGTATTAAAATCACTGTATTGAACCTCCATGTAACCCGTCTGTAATCTGGGATTCCCCATTACTGTACTGTCATCGGTAGTTATCTTCCGTTTCCACAAGACTTGCCCTCATAGCTAAATGGGAACAAACTCCGATGCTCTCTGTCATAGGTGAGTCCCATGTGGCATCCTATTCCCTATGTAATGCACTACTTTTGACCAAGGCCCATAGGCTTTATATAGGGAAGAGGGTGTCATTTGGGAGGTTGCCGTGTCCTCATACTGTAGCTAGGAGCGTGCTTAGTCACTGCCATAGGCTTCAGATTCAGAGTCAGTCTAGTCTGGCTGCGTTCCTTCAGACAAGATGAGTTTAGATAAAGAGCTACAGTATTAGCTCTTCACTCCCAAGCAGCCCTTAGATCTTGTCATTTTCCAATGCGATTAGCATCGACCTTTCCCACTTTGGGTTTCCAGCTGCAGATCAAACAGAGCAGAGCATTTTGCATACCTGTCTCAGTCAGAACACACCTGTTCCATTTGTGAAAATCCTGACCTGTGATCTATCTGTTGTTGTGCGACAAAAACAACAACTGGTGTTAGAGATTATTCTTATGATCCGCTTGTCATAGCCAAATAGTGTTATTGGGTGCACACACACCTGATCACATCCAAGAAACTGTGAAAAATGGCACTTCTTGAGCAATGATTTTCTTGAGAATGTTTTTTTCCTCTGGAGGTTGGTAACATTGATATTTATATCATGCTGTGTGTGTGAGGTAACCTGAATGGAGCTCAGAGTTCAAAGTGGCTCGATCTGGTGTGATGCCACAAAGAATGAGCTGACTTGCAGACTACACTCTATATTCATGGAATGAGGGCAAGGCTACAGTATAAATCAAAGACAACTCAGCACAGCCAAACCCCTTCAAGCTCCTTAAATCATGTCAGTCAGTCACACACTTGAGGATTTGGCTGCTGCCGGGCGGAGGCTGTCTCAGGTTATATCAAACAGTACCCTTCCCCATCTGCCAATCTGGGATGGCACAGATTGAAGTTCTCTCGGTGTGAACAATCAAAGTGTGTCAACAGGTGATGTAAACAACATTGAAGACTCAGACAGACAAATTGAACAGGATCTTAAAAAGAGAAATCACGACCCGTAGGAACAAATCTGAATCAACATGACTATCAACACTGTCACTAGCCTAAAATACACTATGTCACTGTAAATACACATTTAGACAGTGACATAGATCATATTCAGACTATTGGATTCATTTGTTACTGTGGCTTCTGATGTTTAGACAAAATAACAGTGAGACTAATCATCCAATAACAAGATTTTGACTGAAAGTACAGGAGAGAGAGAGGGAATAACGGATCGGGGGAGGGGCGATTCCCAAAAGAACCCAGAGGTTGGATCAATGCCATGTCTGAGACTAATCAACCTGAGTGGTGCAGGCCTCGCGGGGATATTTCTAAATATTTGCCAGGCAACCCCACCCTCCGTCCTCCCTACAGGAACTGCATTATAAGACTGCCAGTCCAAATACAGCGAGACTGGGGAGGCTTTGTCATAATTGGGCACACTAAACAGCAAACCACATGTGTACACATGCCCCTCTCCTATGATCTATAAACAAACTAAATCAACCCCAATCAAACGCATCCATGTTGGGTTGAACAATGAAATGACTAAACATGGTTCTGAGTGCTTAGCGTTGCTCCAAAAATTGTCCACTGATGCTACAACAACAGTGTCATACGTGTTTCATAATAACATAGAGGTTACATAGACCTGCCTGTGGGCGTCTGATTTCTGCTTCCCAGGTTCATCTGTCCTCTCAGTCTCCACAGCTAATACGTCATATGGTGTGGTTCTGTCACATCAACTCTACATCTCATATCTACACGATCAATCAATGAAATCTAAACAGCCATAACGGCACAAAAGGGACAAATAGTCTAGACTACATTGTCAGTCCTAACAATAAAAACGTTTTACTATATGTTCAAATCTGCTTGTCCTAAAATGCCCACCCAGTCTCACCTTGCTTCATATCCTAGCATCCGCTCAAAGCATCCGAGAGAGCCCCAGTCTAAAGAAAATCAATCGTAAAAAAAGCCCCACAATATAAGTATTTTCCAGTTGAAAAAGGGATTTATCCACAAGGTGATGCCCTCTCCTCTAATAAGGAACTGTTTCCTCTAAACTACTGATAGAAAAAGGTTCGTCCTCGAGCATGTGAATTGTGTGCATCTCTCTCTGGCTGCCCTGTGCTGTGCCGTCTGCCTGCAGTGGCTGCCATATCTCCCATTGTTCCAGGGCGAGTGAGGAGGCAGGCTTCCTGCCCCAATAGACCCTTCCTACTATAATAACTGTAGACTTGCCCCCACCTCTCTCCTCCTCCAACTACTGCTTCTGCTAAACATTAACCCTGCAGCTGCTGGTCAGGCAAGACCATAAAGGAGCGAGAAAGAAGGAAAAGAAAGGGTGTTGTTTCCAAAGAAACCCCACTATGTAACAGACAAAAGCGTGGACCCAGAGAGGATATCCAACAGTCTGGCTAGTTGGTTTGTTTAGTAATGGAGTTATCCAGCCAGAGCTATTCAACTGCCTGTATAAAGAACATGAGTTCTGTGCCAAGAGGATTTTATCCTGAATCAGAACATTAATGACTATTATTAATATGCAACAGAGGGAAAGACAAAGAGTGAATTAATAACCATACATGAACAACCAATACATAAGCTAATAATTAGAATATTCTGTTTGATTTGTAATAGCATTATTCATTTGTGAATTGATTAAGCAGCTAATGATTCTTTCAAATAACAGCTTTAATAAATGCCTTACACCAGTAGGCCCCATTGTTTAGTATTTTCTAGGAAATATCACATATTATTACTAATAGAAAGTTGGGTGTATCCTTTCTTCATTGACCCTAATTGACCTGACAGAGGTCTGAGCTGTATGTACTGTACTTCAGACTTCCGGAATGCTAAATAAAAATCATTTTGGTTCTTTCCTGAATGTCAGTGTCTGCAGGCTCTCTCACTCTTGGAATTTAGATTTAACCTAAGCAGCTTGCCAGTGGTGCCACATTCTGACAAAAGCTTTTAAACCTCTGCCGATTCAACCGCGGCATTGGATAAAAATCATTGTATTGCCACATATTGTATTGAGAACAATTCAGCCATACCTACATCTAAAATGGCACTAGGTTGAGGTGTATCCTCCTTCCTGCTATCAAAGAGACAGAATCAAGGCACGGCAACAATAGAGAGACAGAAATAGCTGTCTGTCCACCTAGTGGTTGGAAGTGAGAATAAACTGTTTCCATCTCCATCCAAAGTCATATAAATTGTGGATGAATCTGGCTGGAGACCATTAATGCATCCCAAATGGAAACCTATTCCCTATATTGGGAACTACTTTAGTTCACTATATAGGGAATAGGTTGCCATTTGGGACTCAGTCAATGCCTCTGCTCTGTCAGTCATTAATCCACATGGGCATCTATCTCTATGGGATGGATGTAATGAATGGAACATTCACAGAACCAGTCCCCTCAAAGAGGGCCAGATAGGCTGCCATGGCCTGAATGAGTGAGAGCAGGTCACATGGTACCCTGGGAGGGAATGAGAACATCTTCCACATAAAAAGGCCCATAGTCACCCTTAAAATATCCACTTTTTCGAGGATCATGACCCACAAATAGAATACTCAATACTACTATTATGTTACTGATAGGAGTTAGCGACTGTAAGCTATATGTAATGGATTTATAGTTTTATTTATCAGTGCTTACTGGTAAACTGCAGTAACAGTACATTGTGACATTCAGATTGAGTCACTAGTGACATGCTGACAGACCCGGCCACCACGGAGCACTGTTCAACATGGCACCTTACAGATGTACGAAGACATAGCAGGACATTTGACTTAAGCACAACGCAAACAGTATGAAAACCAAGTCGATTCTATAAGACTGGCTTTCTCCATAAAAATACAAAATCCTCAAGGTTCTATCTGCTCTGGACCTGTATGACTAAAAAGGCACAAAAATACACTGCATCCAACCTTCAAATCAATATATCCCTAACACAACAAAGAAATTCAGCTATACATTGACAGATGGTTCATCTGACTGACACATTCTTCTTCCTCGTTGAGCAGTTGGTTGGTTTGCAAAGCGAGCCTCATTTCTGTCAAAGGGGATTAGGGTTTTAAATTAGACTCCTGAGGTAAAAAACCCTATTGAGAGGCAGACAGTTTAATGGCCTGTAATAGGCTCAGCTTCATGGGAGGTGGAGCTAATCTACCTATAAGAAATGTGACACTGGCTGCTTCTGTGCTCTGCTGGGAGACACACACACACATGTGCGTGTGTAGGCATAAGTACAAACGCACACACACACAATCCTGCACAAGTGCACGCACCCACACACCCACTCTACTGGGAGATGGGTAGGGTGGGTCCACAGCTGGGGCTATAAAATGGGAATGGTGGCCTCTATGGTAATTTGCATAAAGCTACAGCGAATCCTTAGCTAAGACCATGAAGTCTAGAATCGTACAATCCATTCCAGAGACATCCCCGGCATGTACTGTAGCTTCTGCATTGCTGATTTTAACTATTCATGTGGCGGATACAAAGACATTCCTTTAAAATGCATAAAAAGACCAAATCCACCACAGAAAAACATTATTCTGTAGCCAGAATAACAATACATTTCAATACATTTAAGACTGGCTTTCTCCATAAAAATACAAAATCCTCAAGGTTCTATCTGCTCTGGACCTGTATGACTAAAAAGGCACAAAAATACACTGCATCCAACCTTCAAATCAATATATCACTAGCACAACAAAGAAATTCAGCTATGCATTGACAGATGGTTCATCTAACTGACACATTCTTCTTCCTCTTTGAGCAGTTGGTTGGTTGGTTGGTGTGCAAAGTGAACCTCACTGCTGTCAAAGGGGATTCGGGTTTTAAATTAGACTTTGAGTTAAGGTGTGTGTGTGTGTGTGTGTGTGTGTGTGTGTCCGAAAACATTCCACAGGGATGCTGGCCCATGTTGACTCAAATGCTTCCCACAGTTGTTCAAGTTGGCTGTATGTCCTTTGGGTGGTGGACCATTCTTGATACACACAGGAAACTGTTAAGCATGAAAAACCCAGCAGCATTGCAGTTCTTGACAAACCAGTCCGCCTGGCACCTACTGTACTACCATACCCCGTTCAAAGCCACATATCTTTTGTCTTGCCCATTTACCCTCTGAATGGCACACATACATAATCAATGTCTCAATTGTCTCAAGGCTTAAAAATCCTTCTTTAACCTGTCTCCTCCCCTTCTTCTACACTGACTGAAGTGGATTTAACAAGTTACATCAAAGATCATAACTTTCACCTGGCCAGCCTATGTCATGTTCTTAATGTTTTGTACACTCAGTGTATATGGCACCCTTAAGGTTCTATATAGAACCCGAAATTGAAGAAACCCTGAGGTTCTGATCAATGAACCCTTTGGTTCTATCCAGAACCTTTTTTTCTAAGAGTGCAGCCTTTCTTACTGAACAAATTCAGGTAATTACTCACTGTTTCACCAGCTCAAAACATTTTTGTTTCTGTGTTGTACCTACTGGACACAACCCCGGACCTCTGCAACGTTCCACAATGTTTGCCTACTGATTGTGGTCCTGGCTATAGAAGAGCAGGGTGGTTCTCAGGGCCAGAGAGGTGCAGGGACCATTAACATGTGGGTAGGCACACAGCCAGCTGCTAACATCTGGACACCAGGCATCGTGGGCGCGTCCTACACGGCACTCTATTCCCTATATAGTGTACTACTTTAGACCAGGGCCAATAGGGCTCTAGTCAAAAGTAGTACACTATGTTGAGAATAGGGTGCCGTTTGAGACGCAACCCGTGTCAGTCAGTACAGACGCCCACAGAACAATCTCAGCTGAAGCCAAGCATGTTCTCACATCCCAACATCCACATCCTTTGTTCTCATGTCTGGCCAGACCCAGAAAGACTTATTCATAGAATAAAATATATATAATTGAAGCCCATTGACATTACGAAGAGGTTACTATATGGTTGGAAACTCCATACATCTTTTCTTTTGACTGTCTGAGATGACCAAGAGCCATCTGTCCTTTATCAAAACAATGTATCATACAGATGCCAGAGGGTAGCTAGCTATATATAATGTCCATGGTATGTCCAAGTATCTTCATGTGTTTCTAGTGCATTGAGAAATCAGATTGTTGGTAGCGGTTTTAAGTATGAGAGGCTGATTTTTAAACATACCAGCAACAAGGCATATCCTAAGCTTACTAAGTCGCTTGTAGGAGTGATGTACTGATTTTTACTAAGCCGCTTGTAGGAGTGATGTACTGATTTTTACTAAGCCGCTTGTAGGAGTGATGTACTGATTTTTACTAAGCCGCTTGTAGGAGTAATGTACTGATTTTTACTAAGCCGCTTGTAGGAGTGATGTACTGATTTTTACTAAGCCGCTTGTAGGAGTGATGTACTGATTTTTACTAAGTCGCTTGTAGGAGTAATGTACTGATTTTTACTAAGCCGCTTGTAGGAGTGATGTACTGATTTTTACTAAGCCGCTTGTAGGAGTGATGTACTGATTTTTACTAAGCCGCTTGTAGGAGTGATGTACTGATTTTTACTAAGCCGCTTGTAGGAGTGATGTACTGATTTTTACTAAGCCGCTTGTAGGAGTGATGTACTGATTTTTACTAAGCCGCTTGTAGGAGTGATGTACTGATTTTTACTAAGCCGCTTGTAGGAGTAATGTACTGATTTTTACTAAGCCGCTTGTAGGAGTGATGTACTGATTTTTACTAAGCCGCTTGTAGGAGTGATGTACTGATTTTTACTAAGTCGCTTGTAGGAGTAATGTACTGATTTTTACTAAGCCGCTTGTAGGAGTGATGTACTGATTTTTACTAAGCCGCTTGTAGGAGTGATGTACTGATTTTTACTAAGCCGCTTGTAGGAGTGATGTACTGATTTTTACTAAGCCGCTTGTAGGAGTGATGTACTGATTTTTACTAAGCCGCTTGTAGGAGTGATGTACTGATTTTTACTAAGCCGCTTGTAGGAGTGATGTATTGATTTTTTTAAAGGGCAGCACCCTAATAATGCACAATTTTAAGCACAAAGGAGCACTATTTTGGATGGCAATACATGAGTGAATTTCTCAGAGTAATATCACTG
The DNA here is from genome assembly GCF_029448725.1 of Salvelinus fontinalis. Classification (NCBI taxonomy): domain Eukaryota; kingdom Metazoa; phylum Chordata; class Actinopteri; order Salmoniformes; family Salmonidae; genus Salvelinus; species Salvelinus fontinalis. The sequence goes on from NC_074695.1 coordinate 18,785,010, forward strand.
TGATTTTTTGAGACCATGCTGCAAACAAGTTATAGCATTTTACATGCATGTTTTACCATTTTTTCCCCCTTCTGTCACTTCATGCTCTTTCAGATCAGGATTTCACAATCACGACCAACCATTCATCCTGTCATTGGCCAAACCGGATGTGTGCCACTGGCTTGCTTGAATTGATTAAAGCCGCTACATCGCAAGCCATACATCCCTTGGTTGGGGCGATGAATTGGATGTTTGTTACAGCTGCTTTGTGGAGGTGTTTTAACCAACTGCAATGTTTGTGTGACCGCAGATTCCATTTTAGGCTGGATTTTGAATGAGTTTTAGTACTTTACACTTTGAACACTCACAGATGAATGAATTGTTGCAGTATAGGCCTATATCTAAGCCCAAAAGTCTATTGTTATTTTATACCAAACAAATGATTATATATGGTTTGAATTAGTAGAAAAATACCAGGGGAAGAGTTTAAGCTGTTCTTAATAACCCCTAAATAATGTTCTGCCTTTAGCAGAACATTCCAGTTAACTGACACACAGGCACCAACTCTTCTGATTCTGTGGTTTGTGTTTTTTTAAGAAAAGGAGAAACAAAAAGGCTGCTGGGTAAAACAATGCAGATGAGGGAAATGTTCTTCCATCCAAATATCTGCAGTGTGTTTGGAAACAGTAGTGATGTCTCGGGGAGACCTTGGTCCTGCCTCCTGCTGTGAGCTCTGTCATATCATTCGAGCTCCACAGGGTAATTTATGAATATTTGTACATGCCAATGTGATGCAGCTCCAGAAGCGCCTCGGCTGGTGCGGCTGCATAACCATGGTAACTACCTGCATGCAGCAGACGGCGGGGGTGCAGAGGGAATTAGAGGAAAAACTGATAACAGACGAGACGGGAGTGGGGTTAGTCTGGCTGACACCTAACTCAAAGTCACATGGGTTGCGTCAGCAAGGCTAGAGAGAGGTAGCCCTGCCTTGCACATCTTCAAAGGATGCTGATAAGGCATATGCACCGAGGGGAAGCAGCATGTTTAAGAAAGGTAGGCCTCCTATGGCCTAGTGACACTGTGACCTATCTGTGGAAGGCATTCAATAACAGCACTGTAGAAGCGTGTCTGAATGGAGCCCTGTGCAGACCTAACTGTTATCAATACTCTAATTCAGGGCTCTCCAACCCTGTTCCTGGAGAGCTACCGTCCTGTAGATTTTCGCTCCAACCCTAATTTAGCAAACCCAATATTAATAATTGCTGGTTGACAAGCTGAATTACATTTACATTTTAGTCATTTAGCAGACGCTCTTATCCAGAGCAACTTACAGTAGAGTGCATACATTTTATTACATTTTTTTTTTACATACTGAGACAAGGATATCCCTACCGGCCAAACCCTCCCAAACCCGGACGACGCGATGCCAATTGTGCGTCGTCCCACGGACCTCCCGGTTGCGGCCGGCTGCGACAGAGCCTGGGCGCGAACCCAGCCCAGCCTGGGCGCGAACCCAGACACTCTGGTGGCGCAGCTAGCACTGCGATGCAGTGCCCTAGACCACTGCGCCACCCGGGAGGTCACAATTAGGTTTACTACACTAGAGCAGTCAACACAACCAGGAACAACATAGTGACCTCTAGGGAATTAATTACCTTGACTTTACAGAGGTTCTAATCTAAAAAAAAAAAATGGACTAAATGAGGCCTATTCCATGAGTAGGAGCCATAGGACTAATGATTTTGAAATGTCAGCATGATTCTGTCAGACTCAGAACACAATACATGGAAGCTTGATGATCAAAGGCCAAATAAATACATATTTTGATCATTAAAAACAGTCTTGTTGCAATTAAGGGAAGTATATAATTAGTTTTTATCTCAATGGATCCAATATTCATCATGTTTTAGGTTTGTAAATCATTCTAAAATCTATGCAACTATCACAATATTATAACATATAGCAACTGTGTCTCACAGACATACACTACTGTTCAAAAGTTTGGGGTCACTTAGAAATGTCCTTATTCTTGAAAGAAAAGCAAAAAAAAATAACATCAAATTGATCAGAAATCCAGTGTAGACATCAGTCATTTACAACATTTAGTCATTTACAACATTAACAATGGAGCTGGAAACATCTGATTTTTAATTGAATATCTACATAGGTGTACAGAGGCCCATTATCAGGAACCATCACTATTGTGTTCCAATGGCACGTTGTGTTAGCTAATCCAAATGTATCATTTTAATTAAGAAGAGGCGACTCCGGGATGCTGGCCTTCTAGGCAGAGTTCCTCTGTCCAGTGTCTGTGTTCTTTTTCCCATCTTAATCTTTTATTGGCCAGTCTGAGATATGGCTTTTTCTTTGCAACTCTGCCTAGAAGGCCAGCATTCCAGAGTCGCCTCTTCACTGTTGACATTGAGACTGGTGTTTTGCGGGTACTATTTAATGAAGCTGCCAGTTGAGGAGTTGTGAGGCCTCCGTTTCTCAAACTAGACACTAATCTACTTGTCCTCTTGCTCAGTTGTGCACCGGGGCCTCCTAATCCTCTTTCTATTCTGGTTCGAGCCAGTTTGTGCTGCTCTGTGAAGGTAGTACACAGCGTTGTACAAGATCTTCAGTTTCTTGGCAATTTCTTGCATGTAATAGCCTTCATTTCTCAGAACAAGAATAGACTGACAAGTTTCAGAAGAAAGTTATGCTTCCGGCCATTTTAAGCCTGTAATCAAACCCACAAATGCTGATGCTCCAGATACTCAACTAGTCTAAAGTGCAGTTTTATTGCTTATTTAAATCAGGACAACAGTTTTCAGCTGTTCTAACAAAATTGCAAAAGGGTATTCTAATGATGAATTAGCCTTTTAAAAATGATAAAACTTGGATTAGCTAACACCATGCCATTGGAACAAAGGAGTGATGGTTGCTGATAGTGGGCCTCTGTATGACTATGTAGATATTACATTAAAAAAACAGCCGTTTCCAGCTACAATAGTCATTTACAACATTACCAATATCTACACTGTATTTCTGATAAAAGTTTCTTTCAAAAACAAGGACCTTTCTAAGTGACCCCAAACTTTTGAACGGTAGTGTATGTGACCCAAAAGGCATGCAAAAACATCTGTAAACAATTAGAGCCAGGGTGAGGGAATACTTCTACCACCCATTACACTTGAATTAGTCACTGCTGTTCATGGTGTAAGTGGGCACATTTTGGTAACAATGCTTAAGTCTAATGGCCTAGATTCCATACTGACTGAAATCTAGGGGTTTCCCGTAGTCAAGGTGGTGTGTTAACCCAAAGGTGAAACGCTATCCCAAACTGAATTGCAAGATCAATTCATTCAAATATGACTTGATCTCACTTGCACTCACAGAAATCTCAACAGACTGCCGCGGTATGATTTTTGCTTTGAATGTTCTTTCGTTTTATTTTTCTGAAAGCTAAAACAAATCTGTCGACATTTAGACTAATTTCATTACATCAATAACTCGACTGCCTATTTCGCTTGTCACATTGGTGCGACAACACACGCGCGAGTCGAAACGATACATTGTAATCAAACTCACCTCATTTGTAGGTTTGGTGGGTTCTGCTGAAAACTGACCATTCAGTAATGTATAGGCCCAAATATACTCAATGGCTACTTTATACAATAACCTTTATATAAGACAGTGTATTGAGAGACCACCCCTGTCTTGTCTTGGGCCGTTTTGTCGTTTCGTCTGCATGGGTGTATTCATTACGCAGATTCTATTGCAAAACGTTGTCTGTTGCAGTTTACTCCTTCAAATTATTAACTTTTTTATGCACATAGTTTTTAAATCAACCTTTTGTTTTTTTGATAGCTTATCAAGATCACAGGAATCTTTTTTGTTTTGATCATTTACGTTAAGAGTTAGCATATGTGGCTACTTCTCCAACGTCACCAATCAACTAGCAAATTGTCTGAATTCAAATGCCAGACTAAGCTAAATATTCCTATATCCTCATCTCATCTACCATGTACTGGACCAAATGCAGGACCAAAACATTCAGAAATGTCAGCAACCTTCATTCATTATACAGAAGGATTCCTTAGAAGTCTTGCACAGATTAACCCAACCCTGTGTAAGGAGCTCAATAACAGCCTCTTTCAATACAGGCTCCTATGGAAAACGTGCAGACGGCGAGGTGGTAGGAGACTAATTAACAAACCAAGAGTCTATTGTGTGTGTGGGAGTAAATAGTACATATAGGGACAGATATAAATTTGTACATCAGACCACAGGAGGAGAAGGCGACACATAGGCGCACAGGACAGCTGGACACACTAATGTTAGAGGGACACATAGTCTGCTGATCCTAATAAGGGCAAACATACCAAAGAGCACACCAAGGTAAACATTAGTACGAAGGCCAAAGACATAGGCCCATAGGATAGATGGACATATATTATTTTTAGGACAAGAAGGGGTCCTGCCACCATTATAACCTAACTGAAAGCAGATATGGGCGTTATTGGGCGTGAACAAGCAGGAAGCTTAAACTGAAAGATAATGGTGGCAGATGGACTAAGGGAAGGAACTTCATTTGCATGTGGGATGGACTCATTTGATGTATGTGTATAAGAACAGAGTCAGTGCTTATGGAAGTTGGTCTTTTCCGCGGACTGACACGGCTTCTGATATTTTGTATTAAAATCCTTTATTGAATTCACAAGTTCTTGTAAGTGTTATATTTGTAATACGATTTTCCACGACATGTGCACTCGTAATGAGCGCAGTACAACATGCCCACCGGACTTGGACGATAAAGGACACCAGCCATTTCTGCAGACTGACCCTCAGGCAAATGACATCACCCACTCCAAGCCAATTCAGTCCATACAGAGCTCAGTAGATCACCCAAAATGTAATGAAACAGTTTCCACCAATGCCTCCACAAGTTTTACAATCAACAATATCCAATACTTAACAAGTCTCCTCTTTTGTATGAGTTTCTCAGACAATGACTGACATGATCTGAAACATGGCTCAGAGGGGACTTTTACCATCAAAATGAGGCAGCGCCGCCTGGATATACATATTCGGAAAGTATTCAGACCCCTTGACTTTTTGCAAATGTTATGTTACAGTCTTATTATAAAATGGATGAAATCCCCCCCCTCCCCTCTCAATCTACACAAAATACCCCATAATGACAAAGCAAAAACATTTTTTTTTATTTTTTGTTTCAAATGTATTAAAAAATAAATAAACTGTAATATCACATTTACATAAGTATTCAGAACCTTAAGCGATTACAGCCTCGATCCTACTTGCGTATGACGCTACAAGCTTGGCACACCTGTATTTGTGGAGTTCCTCCCATTCTTCTCTTGCAGATCCTCTCAAGCTCTGTCAGGTTGGATGGGGAGTGTCGCTGCACAGCTATTTTCAGGTCTCTCCAGAGACGTTCGGGTTCAAGTCCGGGCTCTGGCTAGGCCACTCAAGGACATTGAGTCCCTATGCCATTCCTGCGTTGTCTTGGCTGTGTTCTCAAGGTCATTGTCCTGTTGGAAGGTGAACCTTCACCCCAGTCTGAGGTCCTGAGAGCAGGTTTTCATCAATGATCTCTCTGTACTTTGCTCCATTCATCTTTCCCTCAATCTTGACTAGTCTCTCAGTCCCTGCCACTGAAAAACATTCCCACAGCATGCTGCCACCACCACCATGCTTCCCCGTAAGTATGGTGCCAGGTTTCCTCCAGATGTGACACTTGGCATTCAGGCCAAAGAATTCAATCTTGGTTTCATCAGGCCAGAGATTCTTGTTTCTCAAGGTCTGAGACGTTTAGGTGCCTTTTGGCAAACTCCAAGCATACTTTCATGTGCCTTTTACTGGAGAGTGGGTTCTGTCAGGCCACTCTACCATAAAGGCCTGATTGGTGGAGTGCTGTAGAGATGGTTGTCCTTCTGGAAGGGTCTCCCATCTCCCCAGAAGAACTCTGGAGCTCTGTCAGTGACCATCAGGTTCTTGGTCACATCCCTAACCAAGGCCATTCACCCCCTATTGCTCAGCTTGGCCGGGCGGCCAGCTCTAGGAAGTCTTGGTGTGTATCTTCCATTTAAGAATGATGGCGGCCACTGTGTTCTTGGGGACCTTTAATGTTGCACAAATGTTTTGGTACCCTTCCCCAGATATGTGCCTCAACACAATCCTGTCTCGGAGCTCTATGGACAATTCCATTGACCTCACGACTTGGTTTTTGCTCTGACAATTGTGGGACCTTATAGACAGTTGTGTGCCTTTCCAAATAATGTCCAAATTAAAATGTACCACTGGTGGACTCCAATAAAGTTGTACAAACATAAAGGATAATCAATGGAAACAGAATGCACCGGAGCTTAATTTCAAGTCTCATAGCAAAATGGTCTGAATACTTATGTAAATGTGATGTTTTTCATTTTTAATACATTTGCAAACATTTTTTTTAAACAGTTTTTGCTTCATCATTATGGGGTATTGTGTGTTGATTGATGAGGAAAAACATTTATTTAATCCATTTTAGAATAAGGCTGTAATGTAACAAAATGTGGAAAAAGTCAAAGGGCCTGAATACTTACCGAATGCACTGTAAATACATTGAAAAGGCGAGCAGCCACGGCCTTGCTGTTTTATACAGAGACTGCTTCATTTTAAACCCACATACTGCTGCTGATTTTCAGTCTTGAGTGCCTTGCTTTAAATGTAAACAAGCAAATTCTTCCAAATATCGTGGCCTCTAAGACGACCTGCACCCACTCTGTCCTGAACCCCCAACCCAGACCGCCCCTCCCCTCAGCAACTTCACAGAAGTTCCATCCACCACTACAGTCAATCACTTGCTCCCTTGACCTTATCCCTACACAAAACCTGCTCATCTAGCCTACTTCAGTTTGTCACCACCCTCATCAACAAGTCCCTGCTGACCGGTGAAGTACCAATGCAATCACTCTTCAAAACATCCTATCCAACTACAGCTCCATCTCCAACCTCCCCCTTTCTATCAAAAGTGTTGAAGAAAGTGGCTGCAAACCAGCTCAATTCCATCGGTCTTCTAATCAGCTGTACACATTTTTCCAGTCTCGCTTCTGGCCCTTGCACAGCACCAAAACAGCTCTGGTGAAAGTTAGCAACAACCTACTGATGGCTGCAGATTCTGGGTCACTTAGCCTCCTCCTCATACTCTTAGATCTGTTCTACTTTTGACACCGTTGCCCAAGACAATCTCCTGCGGTGTCTCAGAGAGCACATTGCAGTCTCCGGAACTGCTCTGAACTGGTTCTCCACCTACCTCTCCAATAGGAAGCAGTAAATCACGATTGGAAAGTCCAGATCGGAGGAGTCTACAGTCACACGTGGTGTCCCACAGGGGTCTGTTTTGGGGCCTATTCTGTTCCTAATCTACATGCTCCCTCTCAGCCAAATCCTCAGAGATTCACTGAGTATACAAAACATTAACACCTGCTCTTTCCATGACAGACTGACCAGGTGAAAGCTATGATCCGTTATTGATGTCACTTGTTAAATCCACTTCAAATCAGTGTAAATGAAGGGGAGGAGACAGGTTAAATAAGGATGTTTAGTCATTGAGACATGGATTGTGTGTGTGCCATTGAGGGTGAATGTGCAAAACAAAAGATTTAAGTGCCTTTGAACAGGGTATGGTAGTAGATGCCATGCGCACCAGTTTGTGTCAAGAACTGCAACGCTGGTGGGTTTTTCACGCTCAACAGTTTCCCATGTGTATCAAGAATGGTCCACCACCCAAAGGACATACAGCAAATTTGATACAACTGTTGGAAGCATTGGAGTCAACAATGCCTGTGGAATGCTTTCGACACCTTGTAGAGCCCATGCCCCGACAAACTGAGGCTGTTCTGAGGTCAAAAGGGGTGGGGGGGTGGGGGTGCAACTCAATATTAGGAAGGTGTTCCTAATGTTTGGTATACTCAGTGTAAAACATCAACCTCCACTGCTACGCTGACGATACACAATTATATATTAACACAAATCCGGACACCATCTCAGCCCTAGCAGCTGCCTAGATGACATCAGGGCATGGATGAAATAATTTCCTCCAGCTGAACAGCAGCAAGACAGAGGCTATGCTTATTGGGACACCCAAGCAGGTCACCAGTGCTGAAAACATCTGCACTAAAACTGATGGTCAAGCCATCCTTCTGTCATCTTGAACCCGGGAGTAAAGTTTGATCCTTCGCTGTCCTTTGATGCCCATATAAAACATATCTGCAAAAAACCCTTTTTTCCACCTAAGAAGCATCGCCCAGCTCAAACCATCGCCCAGCTCAAACCATCGCTTTCCCAGCCAGATGCAGAGAAACTCATCCACGCATTGATCGTCTCCCAAATCGACAACACTGTTCGGGGGCCTTCCAGCCAAATCACTTCAGAGGCTTCTCTAGAATAGTCCACATCACCCCCATCCTTGCCGAACTCCACTGGCTACCGGTCAACTATAGGACTGACTTTAAAATGATCCTCCTGGTGTTAAAAGCCTTGAATGGATTTTGCCCCACCTACATTAGTGACCTATTTCTATCAATGAGCCACATCACACATGCCACTCCTGCAACACACCACTGCTTCACGTCCCCAAGACATGTACTTTGGGGGACTGAGCCTTCTGCTCCATTGCCCCTCACCTGTGGAACTCTCTCCCTGACAAGAGCTGCTCCACTAATCTGAATTTTTAAAAACGGGCCTTAAAACACATTTCTATAGACTGACTTTCTTATTAGTCCTAATCTAGAAAGTAATTTTAGCACCAAGCCTACTATTGCCATTTCCTGCCTTCAATCTAAAGTATGTTATTGTATAAAAAAATATATAATTTCTGCCTATGTAAAGCTTAGAAATCATTTTATTTGTTACATGCGCCGAATACAACTGGTGTACACAACTCAGTGAAATGCTTGCTTACAGAACCTTTCCCAACAACGCAGAGTTACTATTTTATTTTTGTAACTAAACGAGGGAAAAAAACAAATACAAGAATGGGGCTATATACAGCGAGTATCTGTACCAGATCAATGTGCAGAGGTACAAGGTACTTGAGGTATGTACACATGATCAAAAGTATGTGGACACGTGCTCGTCGAACATCTCATTCCAAAATCATGGGCATTAATATGGAGTTGGTCCCCCCCTTTGCTGCTATAACAGCCTCCACTCTTCTGGGAAGGCTTTCCACTAGATGTTGGAACATTGCTGTGTGGACTTGATCCATTCAGCCACAAGAGGCAGCAGGTAGCCTAGTGGTTAGAGCGTTGGACTAGTAACCAAAAGGTTGCAAGATCGAATCCCCAAGCTGAGCTGTCGTTCTGCCCCCGAACAAGGCAGTTAAGCCACTGTTTGTAGGCCGTCTTGAAAATAAGAATTTGTTGTTAACTGACTTGCCTAGTTAAATAAAAATAAGAGCATTATTGAGGTCAGGCACTGATGCTGGAATTCAACATGTCTTTTTTTTTATATGGGTGGGATTTAGTCTTTTCAACCCATTAAAACATAGGTTGAGGTAAATAGTTTCTCATCTGCAGCAACATGGTCCCATTCTGTTGAGTTTTCTGTAGGTTCCCCTTCACCTCCATGACAATCTGGAGAGAACAAGAAGAAATGCAGTTTAGACAAAGACAATTTCCATAGTCTGTTCCTATGGTGTTGACATATTTACTTCAACATACAGTGCATTCGCAAAGTATTCAGACCCCTTCCCTTTTTCCAAATTGTTACAGCCTTATTCAAAAATTGATTAAATAAATAAAAATGTTCCTCATCAATACCACAATGACAAAGCAAAAATAAATAAAAGTTTACATTTACATTACATTTAAGTCATTTAGCAGACGCTCTTATCCAGAGCGACTTACAAATTGGTGCATTCACCTTATGGCATCCGGTGGAACAGCCACTTTACAATAGTGCATCAGATCTTTTAAGGGGGGGGGGGGGGGGGGGGGGCAGAAGGATTGCTTTATCCTAGGTATTCCTTGAAGAGGTGGGGTTTCAGGTGTCTCCGGAAGGTGGTGATTGACTCCGCTGTCCTGGCGTCGTGAGGGAGTTTGTTCCACCATTGGGGGGCCAGAGCAGCGAACAGTTTTGACTGGGCTGAGCGGGAACTGTACTTCCTCAGTGGTAGGGAGGCGAGCAGGCCAGAGGTGGATGAACGCAGTGCCCTTGTTTGGGTGTAGGGCCTGATCAGAGCCTGAAGGTACTGAGGTGCCGTTCCCCTCACAGCTCCGTAGGCAAGCACCATGGTCTTGTAGCGGATGCGAGCTTCAACTGGAAGCCAGTGGAGAGAGCGGAGGAGCGGGGTGACGTGAGAGAACTTGGGAAGGTTGAACACCAGACGGGCTGCGGCGTTCTGGATGAGTTGTAGGGGTTTAATGGCACAGGCAGGGAGCCCAGCCAGCAGCGAGTTGCAGTAATCCAGACGGGAGATGACGAGTGCCTGGATTAGGACCTGCGCCGCTTCCTGTGTGAGGCAGGGTCGTACTCTGCGGATGTTGTAGAGCATGAACCTACAGGAACGGGCCACCGCCTTGATGTTGGTGGAGAACGACAGGGTGTTGTCCAGGATCACGCCAAGGTTCTTAGCGCTCTGGGAGGAGGACACAATGGAGTTGTCAACCGTGATGGCGAGATCATGGAACGGACAGTCCTTCCCCGGGAGGAAGAGCAGCTCCGTCTTGCCGAGGTTCAGCTTGAGGTGGTGATCCGTCATCCACACTGATATGTCTGCCAGACATGCAGAGATGCGATTCGCCACCTGGTCATCAGAAGGGGGAAAGGAGAAGATTAATTGTGTGTCGTCTGCATAGCAATGATAGGAGAGACCATGTGAGGTTATGACAGAGCCAAGTGACTTGGTGTATAGCGAGAATAGGAGAGGGCCTAGAACAGAGCCCTGGGGGACACCAGTGGTGAGAGCGCGTGGTGAGGAGACAGATTCTCGCCACGCCACCTGGTAGGAGCGACCTGTCAGGTAGGACGCAATCCAAGCGTGGGCCGCGCCGGAGATGCCCAACTCGGAGAGGGTGGAGAGGAGGATCTGATGGTTCACAGTATCGAAGGCAGCCGATAGGTCTAGAAGGATGAGAGCAGAGGAGAGAGAGTTAGCTTTAGCAGTGCGGAGCGCCTCCGTGATACAGAGAAGAGCAGTCTCAGTTGAGTGACTAGTCTTGAAACCTGACTGATTTGGATCAAGAAGGTCATTCTGAGAGAGATAGCAGGAGAGCTGGCCAAGGACGGCACGTTCAAGAGTTTTGGAGAGAAAAGAAAGAAGGGATACTGGTCTGTAGTTGTTGACATCGGAGGGATCGAGTGTAGGTTTTTTCAGAAGGGGTGCAACTCTCGCTCTCTTGAAGACGGAAGGGACGTAGCCAGCGGTCAAGGATGAGTTGATGAGCGAGGTGAGGTAAGGTAGAAGGTCTCCGGAAATGGTCTGGAGAAGAGAGGAGGGGATAGGGTCAAGCGGGCAGGTTGTTGGGCGGCCGGCCGTCACAAGACGCGAGATTTCATCTGGAGAGAGAGGGGAGAAAGAGGTCAAAGCACAGGGTTGGGCAGTGTGAGCAGAACCAGCGGTGAAATGTGTGCAAATGTATTCAAAATTAAAAACAGATGGTCAAAAGTTTTAGAACACCTACTCATTCAAGGCCTTTTCTTTATTTTGACTATTTTCTACATTGTAGAATAATAGTGAAGACGTCTAAACATATGGAATTCTGTAGTAACCCCAAAAAAGTGTTCCATCAAAACATACTTTATATTTGAGATTCTTTAAACAGCCACCCTATGCCTTTGCAAAGCTGTCACACTCTTAGCATTCTCTCAACCAGCTTAATGAGGTAGTCATCTGGAATGTGTTTCAATTAACAGGTGTGCCTTGTTAAAAGTTAATTTGTAGAATTTATTTCCTTCTTAATGCGTTTGAGCCAATCAGTTGTGTTGTGACAAGGTAGGGGGGATATACAGAAAACTGCAATATTTGGTAAAAGTCCAAGTCCAGAAATTTGCCGAACTGACTTGTTGGAAAGGTGGCATCCTAGGCATTAGGAAGGTAGGACGTAGACGGCGGACGTAAAGGTAACGTAAAGGTAATGGCGGACTGAACGAAGTTATGTAGAGCACCTCAAGATAAAACATAATATTCGAAATATCTGCTAAATTAGACTAAAATATTAGCACTAAATAATCTGGTGGGTGATAACCTTCAATCTGGATAATAACACAAAACAAATCCTAAGACTAGAGACATTTATCGACAAATATTACGAAAACAAGCTACACCCAAACATGACGGAGAGTAAGACAGGGGAACCGATTCAAAAACGAAAACGTGACTCCTCAACCGACACTGACGATCTAATATTCTCACCACCGGCAATGGTAAAGGTCGAAACCGATCTGTTAAAATCAATAAATGACAAACTGGGTATACTTGAATTAGTTAGTAAAGATATAAAAGAGTTGAAGGCAAGCCTAGAGATGAGTGATGAAAAAGCTGCGGCTTTGGAGAAGGAAACACACGCGCTAAAAGGGACAGTCAATAAGATTGAAACCGAAATGAATGAACTTAAAAAGGAGAGCAACGTTCTTAAGGAATGCTTACTGGACATACAAACTAGATCCATGAGAGAGAATTTGGTACTTACAGGTATCCAAGAGAAAGAAGGAGAGGTTCCTGAATCTGTAGTTAGAGAGTTCCTTTTTGCAGCGCTTCAGATTCCACACGAAGTTATCGATAAGATCCAACTTGAACGTGTACACCGCCTAGGACAGAGGGCAGAGGTATGAACGCCCAATCGTTGCCAAATTTGCTTCATTTAAAGATAAAATAATGGTTAAAAGCCTGGGTAAAAGACTTGCTGGGACCAAAATTGGCATGAATGATCAGTTTCCGAAAGAAATTGCAGAACGGCGCAAAGTTCTGTATCCAATTTTCAAAGAAAATAGATTAAAAGCGAAACGAGTAGCTCTCGTCGTTGATAAACTATATATTGATAACCAGTTGTTCAGAGACACAAAGATTACTCCATGGTTATTTTAAAAATTACAAAGTTCTCATAGATGAGGAAAATAAACACAATTCAAGCCCGGTTACTGATTGTAACAATACAATACAAAATATAGCTTTTCTATAAATCTTCACATATAACTAATTGAACACAAGCACTATTTATACATAGTGAAGATAAAAACTAAGTAAACAGAAGGCACAGTATGTGTGGATGGTGTGGTGTGTGTTTATTTTTATTTGTTATGTTTGGAAAGTTGAGTGAGTGAGTAATGAAATAGGTGCATATCCCAGAGCCAGTGTATTGCTGTGGGCCGGGTATGAGAGGGCTTTCAATGTTGTTCAGATGATGGATATACTTTTATAATGAATTATACGTCTTATTTATTTATTGTCCTATCATGGGGAACTACATTTTTAAAATAAATTATATCTAATTATTTATTATCCTATTTTAATGGTACGGTCCATGGCCCTTTACCCTAGACACCCACATGAATGGCCCAGATACTAAGGAGAAGTCCCTAACTGTTTTATGTGCATGCTGTAAGCGGTCTGTATGCAGCCAAAATGAGGTCAAGGACCAAGAGCAGTACTGCCCTCTCAAGATTCTGAGCCTGCTTGGCAGGGTTGGTCCTGCAAAGCCAAAGCCCCCTAAAGGGAGAGCATAATAAACAAGGAAATTCTCAAAGCTGCTAATGAGAACCTTGACGACCTTGTACCTAGCCGGTGGGGATTCCGGTGGGGTGCCCCCACCCAGGCAGTGGCAGTGCTGGCAACACTAGCTGCAGTAACCCATGGGGAGGGGGTCACACTCGGACATTCAGAGAGGGGGTATATTATTGTGGCCCTGGTGGCACGAAACCAATCGGACTGCATGGAGATGCTTGGGAAGATGGTCAAAATGGATGACCGTATTGTGGGTGTTTCAGGAAGAAGGTGTACATTTGACCTCCATCATCTAGGATGTGACAATGGTAAATAAATCTCTACATTTATGCTCATTTTTTGCGCGGTCTTGCAGGCCTTCTCATGCAGCTGCAACTGCAAGTACATTTGTAAATCATGACCCATCTTGAGTTGGGCTCTGGGAGGGTGCAATTGTTGAGAGGGTGAGCTTATTTTTTTTTATTTCACCTTTATTTAACCAGGTAGGCTAGTTGAGAACTGCGACCTGCAACTGCGACCTGGCCAAGATAAAGCATAGCAGTGTGAACAGACAACAACACAGAGTTACACATGGAGTAAACAATAAACAAGTCAATAACATGGTAGGAAAAAAAAGAGAATCTATATACAATGTGTGCAAAAGGCATGAGGTAGGCAATAAATCGAGTAATTACAATTTAGCAGATTAACACTGGAGTGATAAATCATCAGATGATCATGTGCAAGAAGAGATACTGGTGTGCAAAAGAGCAGAAAAGTAAATAAATAAAAGCAGTATGGGGGGTGAGGTAGGTAAATTGGGTGGGTAGTTTACAGATGGACTATGTACAGCTGCAGCGATCGGTTAGCTGCTCGGATAGCAGATTTTTAAAGTTGTTGAGGGAGATAAAAGTCTCCAACTTCAGAGATTTTTGCAATTCGTTCCAGTCGCAGGCAGCAGAGAACTGGAAGGAAAGGCGTCCAAATGAGGTTTTGGCTTTAGGGATGATCAGTGAGATACACCTGCTGGAGCGCGTGCTACGGGTGGGTGTAGCCATCGTGACCAGTGAACTGAGATAAGGCGGCACTTTACCTAGCATAGCCTTGTAGATGACCTGGAGCCAGTGGGTCTGACGACGAACATGTAGCGAGGGCCAGCCGACTAGGGCATACAGGTCGCAGTGGTGGGTCGTATAAGGTGCTTTAGTAACAAAACGGATGGCACTGTGATAAACTGCATCCAGTTTGCTGAGTAGAGTATTGGAAGCTATTTTGTAGATGACATCGCCGAAGTCGAGGATCGGTAGGATAGTCAGTTTTACTAGGGTAAGTTTGGCGGCGTGAGTGAAGGAGGCTTTGTTGCGGAATAGAAAGCCGACTCTAGATTTGATTTTGGATTGGAGATGTTTGATATGAGTCTGGAAGGAGAGTTTGCAGTCTAGCCAGACACCTAGGTACTTATAGATGTCCACATATTCTAGGTCGGAACCGTCCAGGGTGGTGATGCTAGTCGGGCGTGCGGGTGCAGGCAGCGAACGGTTGAAAAGCATGCATTTGGTTTTACTAGCGTTTAAGAGCAGTTGGAGGCCACGGAAGGAGTGTTGTATGGCATTGAAGCTCGTTTGGAGGTTAGATAGCACAGTGTCCAAGGAAGGGCCGGAAGTATACAGAATGGTGTCGTCTGCATAGAGGTGGATCAGGGAATCGCCCGCAGCAAGAGCAACATCATTGATGTATACAGAGAAAAGAGTCGGCCCGAGAATTGAACCCTGTGGTACCCCCATAGAGACTGCCAAAGGACCGGACAACATGCCCTCCGATTTGACACACTGAACTCTGTCTGCAAAGTAGTTGGTGAACCAGGCAAGGCAGTCATTAGAAAAACCGAGGCAACTGAGTCTGCCGATAAGAATATGGTGATTGACAGAGTCGAAAGCCTTGGCCAGGTCGATGAAGACGGCTGCACAGTAATGTCTTTTATCGATGGCGGTTATGACATTGTTTAGTACCTTGAGCGTGGCTGAGGTGCACCCGTGACCGGCTCGGAAACCGGATTGCACAGCGGAGAAGGTACGGTGGGATTCGAGATGGTCAGTGATCTGTTTGTTGACTTGGCTTTCGAAAACCTTAGATAGGCAGGGCAGGATGGATATAGGTCTATAACAGTTTGGGACCAGGGTGTCTCCCCCTTTGAAGAGGGGGATGACCGCGGCAGCTTTCCAATCCTTGGGGATCTCAGATGATACGAAGGAGAGGTTGAACAGGCTGGTAATAGGGGGTGCGACAATGGCGGCGGACAGTTTCAGAAATAGGGGGTCCAGATTGTCAAGCCCAGCTGATTTGTATGGGTCCAGGTTTTCCAGCTCTTTCAGAACATCTGCTATCTGGATATGGGTAAAGGAGAAGCTGGAGAGGCTTGGGCGAGTAGCAGCGGGGGGGGGGGGGGGCTGTTGGCCAAGGTTGGAGTCGCCAAGAGGAAGGCATGGCCAGCCATTGAGAAATGTTTGTTGAAGTTTTCGATTATCACGGACTTATCAGTGGTGACCGTGTTACCTAGCCTCAGTGAAGTGGGCAGCTGGGAGGAGGTGCTCTTGTTTTCCATGGACTTTACAGTATCCCAGAACTTTTTGGAGTTAGAGCTACAGGGTGCAAATTTCTGCTTGAAAAAGCTGGCCTTTGCTTTCCTGACTGACTGCGTGTATTGGTTCCTGACTTCCCTGAACAGTTGCATATCGCGGGGGCTCTTCGATGCTATTGCAGTTCGCCACAGGATGTTTTTGTGCTGGTCGAGGGCAGTCAGGTCTGGAGTGAACCAAGGGCTATATCTGTTCTTGGTTCTGCATTTTTTGAACGGAGCATGCTTGTCTAATATGATGAGGAAGTAACTTTTAAAGAATGACCAGGCATCCTCAACTGACGGGATGAGGTCAATATCCTTCCAGGGTACCCGGGCCAGGTCGATTAGAAAGGCCTGCTCGCAGAAGTGTTTTAGGGAGCGTTTGACAGTGATGAGGGGTGGTCGTTTGGCCGCGGACCCGTGGCGGATACAGGCAATGAGGCAGTGATCGCTAAGATCTTGATTGAAGACAGCAGAGGTGTATTTGGAGGGCAAGTTGGTCAGGATAATGTCTATTAGGGTGCCCATGTTTACGGATTTAGGGTTGTACCTGGTGGGTTCCTTGATGATTTGAGTGAGATTGAGGGCATCAAGCTTAGATTGTAGGACTGCCGGGTGTTAAGCATATCCCAGTTTAGGTCACCTAACAGAACAAACTCTGAAGCTAGATGGGGAGCGATCAATTCACAGATGGTGTCCAGGGCACAGCTGGGAGCCGAGGGGGGTCGGTAGCAGGCGGCAACAGTGAGAGACTTATTTCTGGAGAGATTAATTTTTAAAATTAGAAGTTCGAACTGTTTTGGCATAGACCTGGAAAGTATGACAGAACTTTGCAGGCTATCTCTGCAGTAGATTGCAACTCCTCCCCCTTTGGCAGTTCTATCTTGACGGAAAGTGTTATAGTTGGGTATGGAAATCTCAGAATTTTTGGTGTCCTTCCTAAGCCAGGATTCGGAAACGGCAAGGACATCAGGGTTGGCAGAGTGTGCTAAAGCGGTGAGTAAGGCAAACTTAGGGAGGAGGCTTCTGATGTTGACATGCATAAGGCCAAGGCTTTTTCGATCACAGAAGTCAACAAATGAGGGTGACTGGGGACATGCAGGGCCTGGGTTTACCTCCACATCACCCGAGGAACAGAGGAGTAGTAGGATGAGGGTGCGGCTAAAGGCTATCAAAACTGGTCGCCTAGAGCGTTGGGGACAAGGGATAAAAGGAGCAGATTTATGGGCGTGGTAGAATAGATTCTGGGCATAATGTGCAGACCAGGGTATGGTGGGGCACGGGTACAGCGGAGGCAAGCCCAGGCACTGGGTGATGATAAGAGAGGTTGTATCTCTGGACATGCTGGTCTCAATGGGTGAGGTCACCGCATGTGTGGGGGGTGGGACAAAGGAGGTATCAGAGGTACAGAGAGTGGAACTACGGGGTCCATTGCAAACCAAAACAATGATAACTAGCCTGAACAACAGTATGCAAGGCATATTGATATTTGAGAGAGACATACAATAAGGCATAAAGTGATTGCAGGTCTTGATTGGGAGAGCTAGCTAAAACAACAGGTGAGATAACAGCAGCTAGTCAGCTAACACAGCAACAGCAGGTAAAAATGGCGACGAGCAGGCAGAGGGTCGGATTAACTACACACAGATCCTGAGTTAAAGCACAGAGCCGACAGATAAAACACAAATAAACGGAATGGAGTACCGTGAATTAATGGACAGTCAAGCAGGCATCAGCTATGTAGCCGAGTGATCATAGTGTCCAGGGGGCAGCCGTAGATGGAGCAGTGAGGCCTCCACTAAGAAAGCCCGCGGCGTTTAAAGTTAGTAGCCCGGGGGGTGGTTTGCTCAGACGGAGGGGGTCTGCTCAGACGGAGGCCGGTTGAGGGCACAGCGGATGGGGTATTTGTCTGCAGACCAGACGTGGTCGTGTCGACAGAGAATCCAAGCCGGATGGCGAAAGAGAGGTTGTGAATTGTAGAATTGTGTTTGCTAACTGGTGCTAGCTTCGTGATTCAGACAGCTAGTCATGGGTAGCAAGCTAACAGAAGATGGAGGTCTGTTTTTAGCCACGCCGTGCAATTCCGTCGGTAGATTAGTGGGGTTCCGTGTGGTAGAGGGGACCAATCCAATTGTCAAAATAGTTATAGTGGCCTAAGAAGATTGTTCGATAGACCTGTTCAGATAGCAGCCGATATGCTCAAGACAGCTAACGATTAGCGGGCCGCAGTTAGCATATGGACGTTCAGGTTACGTCGCGATGGAGGGGCCAGTTGAAATACTCCCTCGGGCAGATCACGTCGGTATCCCAGTCGTGAAGGCCCGGTGGGGCTCCGCATCGGCAGTAAAACGG
Source organism: Salvelinus fontinalis (assembly GCF_029448725.1). NCBI lineage: Eukaryota > Metazoa > Chordata > Actinopteri > Salmoniformes > Salmonidae > Salvelinus > Salvelinus fontinalis. Next base: position 18,803,648 of record NC_074695.1, read on the forward strand.
GTCCGGATAGGTGATTGTAGCCCAGGAGTGGCTGATGGAACTCTTCAGCTGGCTAGCTCCGGGATAATTGGTGTTTGCTCCGGAATTGATGTTAGCCAATAGTCACTCGGATAGCAGCTAGTTAGCTGCAAGATCCAGGTGTAAATGTCCAGAGCTTGCGGTAAAAATCCGGGGATATGGAGAGAAAATAGGTCTGGTATGCTCTGGTCTGAGTCGCGTTGTACAAAACTGGCAATAGTTTTCCGAGCTAAAGGATAGCTGATGAGCGCTAGCTGTGGTTAGCTGAACTACTAACGTTAGCTTGTGAGCTGGCTAACTTCTGGCTAGCTTCTGTTGTAGATTTCGGATACGAGGTGAATAATACTTTTGAGAAAAAGAAAAAAAACAGATCCGCACCACATTTGGTGAGGTGGGTTGCAGGAGAGTGTTTTGAAGTTGAGTTTTTAAGAAGAAAAGAAAAAAATATATATATATATGGTTGTGTGGGGGTAAGGGCTGAATGTGTGTGGGTGTATGTGTGTATCCCACAACTGTTGCGAAGGAAGAAGTAAAAGATGTTAGGGACTATAGAGGATGATTCACAGCAATATGTAATAAAAATCGAGGTGAGGGCGATGGAAATGCATTTGGCAATGGATCTGCTTCGGTTCGGTGGATGACGCTGTGTGCACTTTTGAAGGATGGATCCCAGTCGGTCCGGGGCTCTGCGATGCGGGGGGTCGGGGGTGGTCTGCCGGGCATTGGGATGACAACCCAACTCGAGATGGGGGCTTTTGGCGGGTGGAATAGTGGGGACCAATTGGAGGTTTGCTTAGTGGAGATGCAAATGTCATGGTACAACTATATAGACACTCAATCATTATGTTACTTTTTAATAGGACGTTTAAAAACATATACTTTGATAAAAATAATTGAAAGGTGTGTCTCATTATGGTAAGTGGTGAAATAAGTATAGCCAGTTACAATTGTAATGGCTTAGCAGATAATAAGAAAAGACGATCCGTATTTACCTGGCTAAAAGAGAAGGATTATAATATCTACTGTTTACAGGAAACCCATTCGACAGTTTTAGATGAAGTTTTGTGGAAAAAGAACTGGGGGGGGCGAAATATATTTCTCCCATGGGCAAAGAAATTCAAAAGGGGTGATGGTTTTAATTAATAATAACTTTGATCCAAATGTGCAACTTGTCCAAACAGATCCTCAAGGTAGATGGATTATTTTAAATATGTTATTGGACAATAAACATATGGCTTATTAACCTATACGGTCCGAATAATGATGATCCAAGCTTCTTTGACAATATATATAAGAATGTATCAACTCTACAAGCAACACTAGACTCTATTATTATAGTGGGACATTTTAATACGGTCTTAAATACCTCTATGGACCGGAAAGGAAATCACACTACAAACTATCACCCTCAGGCACTTACGGAAATCAGGAATGTCATGGATATATTGGAATTAGTGGATATATGGAGACTTAAATACCCTGACCTAGTGAGATATACATGGCGGAGGCTTAATCAAGCTAGTCGCCTTGACTACTTTCTTATATCATTCTCTCTGGCACCAAAAGTTAAAAAGTGTTTGATAGGGGACAGAATGCGGTCGGACCATCACATAATTGGCATATATATTACTCTTACAGAATTTCCACGTGGGCGAGGATATTGGAAATTTAATCAAAGCCTACTAGATGATAAATTGTTTAGAACTAGGACAGAAGAATTTATAACTGACTTTTTTAGACATAACATAGGTACAGCAGATCCCCATATTGTATGGGACACTTTTAAGTGTGCCTTTAGAGGCCATGCAATTCAGTACTCATCTATAAAACAAAAACAATTTCGATCAAAAGAGTCCATATTAACAAAGGAAATTGAAGGACTAACAGTACAGTTAGATAACAATAAAAACGGTACCATAGAGGCACAGAATAAGTTAGAGGAAAAACAAAAAGAAATGGAGGAACTTATTCAAGAAAGATCCAGTGTAATATATTATAAAAATAAAGCGAACTGGATGGAATATGGGGAAAAATGCACCAAATTCTTTTTCAATCTTCAATATAGAAATGCTACCAAAAAAAACGTATTAAAACTTGTTAGAAATGATGGAGTCACGCATGATTCACCAAATGATATTTTGAAAGAGGAAGTAAATTACTTTAAGAATATATTTTCGTTTCAGGCTCCTCCATCTCCACTAACTGAAACTAATTGTATGGATTTTTCCCCTAATAATAATGTAAAATTAACATCTGTACAGAAAGACTCATGTGAAGGCCTAATTACAGAGGAGGAACTACTTGATGCAATTGGGGCCTTTAAGGATGGGAAAACTCCAGGACTGGATGGCACACCAGTGGAAGTATACATTTTTTTTTTTGATATACTCAAAGGACCATTATTAGCTTGTTTTAACCACTCCTATATAAATGATAGATTATCAGACACGCAACAAGAAGGTGTGATATCATTATTACTGAAACAGGACCCAAGTGGTATATATAAAGATCCAGTCCATTTAAAAAATTGGAGACCTCTTACACTTCAGTGTTGTGATGCAAAAATCCTAGCAAAATGCTTGGCGCATAGAATAAAAAGAGTTTTGTCAGATATTATTCATCCTAATCAGACAGGTTTTTTACATGGACGATACATTGGAGATAATATAAGTTAAGTACTGGAAACAATAGAACACTATGAAATATCGGGGACACCAGGCCTGGTTTTCATAGCTGATTTTGAAAAGGCTTTTGATAAAGTACGACTGGAGTTTATATATAAATGCCTAGAATATTTCAATTTTGGGGAATCTCTTATAAAATGGGTAAAAATTATGTATAGTAACCCTAGGTGTAAAATAGTAAATAATGGCTACATCTCAGAAAGTTTTAAACTATCTAGAGGAGTAAAACAAGGTTGTCCACTATCGGCATATCTATTTATTATTGCCATCGAAATGTTAGCTGTTAAAATTAGATCAAACATTAATATTAAGGGATTAGAAATCCAGGGCCTAAAAACTAAGGTGTCATTGTACGCTGATGATTCATGTTTTCTTTTAAAACCACAACTAGAATCTCTCCACGGCCTCTTAGAGGATCTAGATACATTTGCCATCCTCTCTAGATTAAAACCAAATTATGATAAATGTACCATATTACGTATTGGATCACTAAAAAATACACATTTTACATTGCCATGTAGTTTACCAATTAAATGGTCTGACGGTGATGTGGACATACTCGGTATACAAATCCCAAAAGAAAGAAATGATCTCACTCCAATAAATTTTTATAGAAAGTTAGCAAAAATAGATAAGATCTTGCTACCATGGAAAGGAAAATACCTGTCTATTTGTGGGAAAATCACCCTGATTAACTCTTTAATCATATCACAGTTTACCTATTTGCTTATGGTTTTGCCTACACCTAGTGACCTGCTTTTTAAATTATATGAACAAAAAATATTCAATTTTATTTGGAACGGCAAGCCAGATAAAATTAAAAGGGCCTATTTATATAACGAATATGAATTCGGAGGGCAGAAATTATTAAATATTAAAGCATTAGACCTCTCACTAAATGCATCAGTCATACAAAAGTTATACTTAAATCCAAACTGGTTCTCTAGTAGATTGGTACGAATGTCTCATCCTATGTTCAAGAAGGGCCTTTTTCCCTTTATTCAGATTACACCTGCTCACTTTCGGTTGCTTGAAAAGGAAATAATCTCCAAAATATCTTTATTTTTTAAACAAGCCTTAGAAAGTTGGTTGCAATTTCAGTTTAATCCACCTGAAAGGACGGAACAAATAGTACAACAAATCTTGTGGTTAAATTCAAATATAGTAATTGATAAAAAAACTGTATTTATCGAAGAAATGTTTAAAAAATATATAATTTTTGTGAATGATATCATAAATAGGACTGGTGGAGTAATGTCACACATGCAGCTAACACAGACATATGGAAATGTCTGCTCTACCCAAAATTACAACCAATTAATTGCAGCATTACCACAAAAATGGAAGAGGCAGGTGGAAGGGGATAAAAGTAAGGAACTTGTATGTCGGTCTTATATTAAAGAACATAAATGGTTAAAGAAAAGTGTGATAAATAAAAACATACCAATTTCATTTCAGGACCAAAAAACTTACAGCTGTGCCATATAAATTGCAAAATAGTTGGGAAGAGATTTTCGATGTACCCATTCCATGGCACATGGTTTATGAATTGATACGCAAAACAACGCCGGATTCAAAACTTCGAATTTTTCAATTTAAATTATTGTACAAAATTCTTGCAACTAATAGAATGTTATATATATGGGGGATACAATCTTCCCAGCTCTGTAGATTCTGCTGTGAGGAGGCAGAGTCATTAGACCATTTATTTTGGTATTGTCCGCATGTAGCTCGTTTTTGGTCACAGGTCCAGGAATGGTTGAAGAATTGCAACATTTGCGTAGAACTAACGCTACAGATAGCAATACTGGGGGATTTGAAAAGCCATAGTCAATCAATCAATAATATAATAATTATTTTAGCAAAAAAAAAATTTTTTAATTTACAATCCGTGGAAGCTATGAGAATAGGAAGATTCAAATCTTTTGTGAAGCATCACAGCACAGTTGAAAAATATATGGCAAATAAAAATCCGAAATGGATGATGTTGGAAGATAGGTGGGAAAGGTTGAGTGGAGCTGAAGGGTGGGACTAATAACAAGATAAACAATGTAGGGCATACGGGATCTGTGAAATGTGTATAGGTGCGGAGCTATTGTGAAATAGCACAGTTACAAGTGGAAATCAAACTGGATGGACAACAGAAATAGAGGAAGGACTAAGAACAAACAAGAGAGAACTATTATAAAGTAGACTGTGTCTGTAAAATGTGTATAAGATGTATAAATTGAAGGTAAAAACAGAAATGTTTATCAGTTTACTCCAATTAGGGAATCGGTGGTAGGGTTTGCGGGGAATAATAATAAAGGTATACTCTTTAAAAAAGTATGTATGTCTATGTAGTTATGTGTATGTATATATGTGTATATGTATGCATACGTGAATGGATATATATATTTACCCCCAAAAAATATGGGGGATTGGAAATGATGCAGACAATTACATTGGAAGCAACATTCTTTCCGCAATATTAAGCTGATCCACCCCCCCCAAAAAAAAAAAAAAAAAATCCATATTATGGCAACAGCAGCTCAAATAAGCAAAGAGAAACAACAGTCCATCATTACTTTAAGACATGAAGGTCAGTCAATGTGGAAAATGAAGAACTTTGAATGTTCTTCAAGTGCAGTCGCAAAAACCAGCACTATGATGAAACTGGACCGCCACAGGAATGGAAGACCCAGAGTTACCTCTGCTGCAGAGGATAGTTCATTAGACTTACCAGCCTCAGAAATTGCAACCCAAATAAATGCTTCAGAGTTCAAGTAACAGACATCAACATCAACTGTTCAGAGGAGATTGAGTCAGGCCTTCATGGTCGAGTTGCTGCATAGAAACCACTACTAAAGTACACCAATTAGAAGAGACTTGCTTGGGCCAAGAAACACGAGCAATGGACATTTGCTTCAATTTGTCCTTTGTTCTGATGAGTCCAAATTGGAGATTTTTGGTTCCAACCGTGGACACAACCGTGTCTTTGTGAGACGCGGTGTGGGTGAACGGATGATTGCCACACTTTTATTTCCCACCGTAAAGCATGGAGAAGGAAGTGTTATGGTGTGGGGATACTTTGCTGGTGACACTGTCTGTGATTTATTTAGAATTCAAGGCACACTTAACCAGCATGGCTACCACAGCATTCTGCAGCGATACGCCATCCCATCTGGTTTGGGCTTAGTGGGACTATAATTTGTTTTTCCAACAGGACAATGACCCAACACACTGTGTAAGGGCTATTTGTCCAAGAAGGAGAGTGATGGAGTGCTGCATCAGGTGACTTGGCCTCCACAATCCACCCTCGACCTCAACCCAATTGAGATGATTTGGGATGAGCCGGAGCGCAGAGTGAAGGAAAAGCAGCCAACAAGTGCTCCACATATGTGGGAACTCCTTCAAGACTGTTGGAAAAGCATTCCAGGTGAAGCTGGTTGAGAGAATGCCAAGAGTGTGCAAAGCTGTCATCAAGGCAAAGGGTGGCAATTTTAATTATCTCAAATCTCAAATCTATTTTGATTTTGTTTAACACTTGATTTTATGTGTTATTTCATAGTTTTGACGTCTTCTATTATTCTACAATGTAGAAAATAGTAAAAATAAAGAAAAATCTTGAATGAGTAGGTGATCTAAAACTTTTGACAGGTAGTGTATCTTATTTACATAAGTATTCAGAATATTTGACACTCGATACTCTTGCCCTGAATGCCAAGCGTCATGTCTGGAGGAAACCTGGCAACATCCCTACGGTACGGTGATACAAGGTGGCGGCAGCATCCTGCTGTGGAGATTTTCATCAACGGCAGGGACTGACCTTCCAATTGGACAACGACCCTAAGCACACAGCCAGAACAACGCAGGAGTGGCTTCAGGACAAGTCTCTGAATGTCCTTGAGTGGCCCAGCCAGAGCCCGGACTTGAACTGAATCGAACATCTCTGGAGAGACCTGAAAATAGCAGTACAGCGACACTCCCCATCCAATCACTCCCCATCACCGAGCCAACTAGGTTGAGCCACCGAGCCAACTAGGTGAAAATTCTGTTGATGTGCCCTTCAGCAAGGCACTTAACCCTACTTGGGAAAGGGGGATACCTAGTGAGTTGTACAATTGAATGCATTCAACTGAAATGTGTCTTCCGAATTTAACCCAACCCTAATTGCTCCTGTAATTCGCTCTGGATAAGAGCGTCTGCTAAATGACAAAAATGTCAATGTATAATTTAACAGCTTTGACAGTGCTGCAACAAAAGGGGGTTGGTGCAGAGTACCATAATAAAATGGTAGACAAACACCTATATAGGGCTCTGGTCCACTGGCCACGTAGGACCAGCCTGATTATTGTGCTCCCCATTCTGTTTAACAAGAGTGAGCTATAGACAGGTCTGGCTGGTTCACAAGGCTACTGGTCCACAATCATTATCAAGAATTAAACATGACATCTCACCTGGTCCTCTATAGACTCCATCTCTCTCTCACAGAGCTCCATGTCAGCCGAGTCGTCGTGTCCTGAGGCGTCCAACACAGCCCCGGTCAGGAAGTCCTTTGGGGCCTCAGCAATGGCCCTGATAGCCTGGTCCTCCAGGGCCAAGGCTGTGTGACATGTCAGAATGGACATAGGTCCTGGATGTAGTGGGGTGTCCTACAGGAAATTAACAGATGGGGGGGAGGACCTATGCTGCAAGAAGTTTATATTCCTCAACAAAGTAGATTAATACAGCTAAATAGGCTACAGGGGAAGGAAGTAAAAGGCAGATTTTTGTGAGCATGTATAACCAAACTGTAAGCCTTGTTAATGCTGTTCTAGGTGTGTGTATCAAAGTGTTATTTTAGTATTTTAGAAGATATTTTTGTATCAAAGACCCATCATTTAAGTTTGTATTCATGCCTTAAAAAAAAGCCTGAACTTTTTTATTGGGTTTTGTCGGGCATCCCAGGAAATCAAGCGAGAAATCATGTGCAAATCCTGGAGACAGTCATGATTAATATATTAACACATTCTTACATGCTGACTAGACTGGGCATGCGCCATTGCGCGCATGTTGATTTTGTCCATCCACACCACACATCAGGACACCCAGGTTGAAATATCAAAACGAACTCTGAACCAACTAAATTAATTTGAGGACAGGTCATGCACATTTAGCTAGCTAGCTTGCTGTTGTTAGCTAATTTGTCCTGGAATATAAACATTGGGTTGTTATTTTCTGGATCTTTGTAGAATTTTGACCCCTTTTGAGTCACAAAAAAAGCATGTGTTACCTACTCTGACAATTAAATCGACAGATTAAAGGGGAAACCTAGTTAGTTTCTAGTAACCTCTCCTCCTTCAGTCTTCTTCTGTGGACTTTGTATGGCAGTTGGCAACCAACTTTAAAGGTGCATTACCACCACCAACTGGACTTGAGTGTGGACTTCAGTTCATCTTTCAATCCCCCACACGGGTGGGTATATGCTCCTAAAACCCAATGAGGAGATGGGAGAGGCCGGACTTGCAGCGCACAAATATAAAAAATAGAACCAAGTAATATATTAGTGCCTGGCTACGCAGATGCTAATTAATGTGGGCGAACAGTTTGGATGAAATTGTAAAATAAAATGTACACATGCATGTTATTCAACGCTCGCAACGCTGGCAGTGTGGTCAGCACGTTAGACAGCTGTGTTGCAACGGCAGGAAGTAGCTTTGAGCAGAGGTTTGCATTTTCAGTGCAGTTGCACTCATTCGCATTCCCCACCAGAGTGTATAACACTTAAAACATGGGAGTCAAAACAACATGCAACATTTTAGACAGTTTGGGGGTGAACATTTGAGGAAGAGAGGCATTTATTCCTTCCAACTGAATTGACTATCCCCTTTGTTAATATGGGGGAAAACCAACAGCCCATGGGAAGAGGTTAATGATGGCCCGGTTTGGATCTGAACAGCTACAACAAGCTGCCAGACTTGATTAGGGAGAGTGAAAATGTATATTTGGGGTGAAAATCAGTAAAAAAAAATTTAAAAGGGGTATTTAGCAATGGGTTAATCATTATATTATGGATTTATCATAAGAGCAGGAAACTTGGTGGGAGTCAGACTTTACGTACGTCGCTGAACTCTAGCGGCAGGCTCTCTGTGGGCTGTAACGCTGCAGCACTCAGGTACATGTCTCTGGGTAGTACTGCATCTAGCTGCTCTGGGGCCAGGGCTGTCTCCTGTTCAGGCTGGTACATGGGGGGTGGCAGGCAGAGATGCAGGGGGCAGCGAGGCTCCTCAGACTGGCCCATGTGGACCGGCCTATCACACGGAACATCCTTTAGCCCCGGACACATGTTAAACAGTACCTGGTTACTGTCCTTGTAGATGTCTTATGGTCAAGGATAAACACTTAATTAAATAAAGTATTAGATTGCATCTTTGTGGACCACACCAACAGACCGTGACTATTAGATCTATAGGATGTTATTGCATTTCCATAGATGCATATGGCATTAAGAAGTTAAACAGAAACAAACATCTACCAGTTAGTAACCCATATAACATGGAGATTATCAGGGTTACTACAATTACCACATACCAATAAACTTAATATAATTACACTATGAATTAGACTTACTAGCTTACTAGATTACTAGCGTTACTTCACACAAGCTCACTACAATAACAGTATTAGGGTACTTGTATGAAAAGCTGGAAGGTGCAAATTATTTACAAGCTTGATTGGTTTTGTGTAACAATAATCTGTACCACATTTACAATGGCTTTAGTTTTGAATTAAATCAGGATTTATTGATTCTTGGAAAAACATGCTAAATCAACAGCTGAATTACTTGCTACATCAGTCATTTTGTTCAGCTTACTCTTGGTGACTATACAGTGCATTCAGAAAGTATTCAGACCGCTTGACTTTTCCACACATTGTTACGTTACAGCCTTGTTCTAAAGTGGATTAAACTACTGTTGTCTCAATCTACACACAATACCCCATAGTGACAAAGAGAAAACAGGTTTTTAGACATTTTTGCAAATGTATAAAAAAAATACAATACAGAAATAGCTTATTTACATAAGTGTTCAGACCCTTTGCTATGAGTCTCGAAAATTAGCTCAGGTGCATCCTGTTTCCATTGATCATCCTTGAGATGATTCTACAACTTGATTGGAGTCCACCTGTGGTAAATTCAATTAATTGGACATGATTTGGAAAGGCACACACCTGTCTATATAACGTCCTACAGTTGACAGTGCATGTCAGGGCAAAAACCAAGCCATGAGGTCGAAGAAATTGTCCGTAGAGCTCCGAGACAGGATTGTGTCGAGGCACAGATCTGGGGAAGGGTACCAAAAAATGTCTGCAGCATTGAAGGTCCCCAAGAACAACATGGCCTCAATCATTCTTAATTGGAAGGAGTTTGGAACCACCAAGATATTTTACAGCAGCAGGGACTGAGACTAGTCAGGATCGAGGGAAAGATGAACAGAGCAAAGTACAGAAAGATCCTTGATGAAAACCTACTCCAGAGTGCTAAGGACCTCAGACTCGGGTGAAGGCTCACCTTCCAACAGGACAACAATCCTAAGCACACAGCCAAGACAACGCAAGGAGTGGCTTCGGGACAAGTCTCTGAATGTCCTTGAGTGGCCCAGCCAGAGCCCGGATTTGAACCCGATCGATTGAGCGGGAAAAAACAATTTAATCAATTTTAGAATAAGGCTGTAACGTAACAAAATGTGGAAAAAGTAAAGTGGTCTGAATACTCTCTGAATGCACTGTAAGCAGGTCACATTTAAAAACAATTGTTGGATGTATGCATCTGCTTGGAATAATGATATAATGATTTGTTAAGGAGAAAAGGAAGTGTTTGTTCCTTCCAACTGAATTGACTATCCCCTTTGCTAGAATGGGGGAAAACCAACAGACCATGGGAAGAAGTTAATGTTGCCCTGGTTTGGATCTGGACAGCTACAAAAACCTGCCAGACTTGATTAAGGCCGCGTTAGCAATAAGAGGGAGTGTGAAAATGCAGGTGCATGCATCTTCTTCAGTTCAAGCACATGTAAGAAATTGAAGGAAATGTCCAAGAAGTAGCGAGGTTGGCTGGTTAACATGGCAACATTCAAGGTTATGTTGTAGGTTTTGTCACAAAGAGCATTAATAACTTACATAAGTCCATGTAAGTTATTGTATTCGTGCACATTTTAAAGTCAACCCATGATGGATCATAGATCATACTATGATGGATACGAGAGAGCAGTGTCGTGTCATTGGGATAAAATGGTTAGAGCAGCGGGTCCCCTCCACTTAGAAAATACACCTCTGGCTGGATCTCACTGTATGGGCCTGTAGAGAGAACACACAATAACAGGGCAAAAAAGGTTAAAATCCTCAAACAAAAACTTCAGCTTCAACTTTAACACAAAATACATCTTGAACAGAGGTTCCACATGCATTTGCTAACAAGTTAATCACGAAATCTTGCAAACTATCTGTACAGTCTGCAGCAAAATATCACACTGTGCCCTCTACTGGCACTGTATTGAACATGGAAGGTCAAGCAGAGTGGTTTTACGGTGCTATAAACAGGTTGGTTATTTAGCAACAAAACCGATGCACGCGGAACATTGGGGCAAAACAGACAGGGTTGGCTTAGATTGTTAACAAAATATGTTTAGTCTCCAAATGTTTATTGAAAACATATATACATTTGCACAATGAGCACTTGTCTCTCAAATACATTGTTAGTTGTTGATAAGCTAGCTAGCGAATTTTAGCCATATTAGCATAGAAGTGAAATCAGTCGAAACACCTCAAAACAAGACATCAAATAAAATGTTATGTTACATGTGCTGAATACACGTGTAGACCTTACAGTGAAGTGCTTACTTACAAGCCCTTAACCAACAATGCAGTAAAGAAAATACTTTATAAATAAACTTTTTTTTTTTTTTACAATAAAATAACTTTAGAAGCTTCTGATAGGCTAATTGACATCATTTGAGTCAATTGGAGGTGTACCTGTGGATGTATTTCAAGGCCTACCTTCAAACTCAGTTCCTCTTTGCTTGACATCATGGGAAAATCCAAAGAAATCAGCCAAGACCCCAGAAAAAAATGGTAGACCTCCACAAGTCCGGTTCATCCTTGGGAGCAATTTCCAAATGCCTGAAGGTACCACGTTCATTTGTACAAACAATAGTACGCAAGTATAAATACCATGGGACCACGCAGCCGTCTTACCGCTCAGGAAAGAGACAAGGTCTGTGTCCTAGAGATGAACGTACTTTGGTGCGAGCAGTGCAAATCAACCCCAGAACAACAGCAAAGGACCTTGTGAAGATGCTGGAGGAGACGAGTACAAAAGTATCTGTATCCACAGTAAAACGAGTCCTATAACGACAAAAGTCACTCAGCGAGGAAGAAGCCACTGCTCCAAAACTGCCATAAAAAGCCAGACTACAGTTTGCAACTGCACATGGATACAAAGATCATACTTTTTGGAGAAATGTCCTCTTGGATGAAACAAAAATAGAACTCTTTGGCCATAATGACCATCGTTATGTTTGGAGGAAAAAGGGGGAGACTTGCAAGCCGAAGAACACCATCCCAACCGTAACGCACGGGGTGGCAGCATCATGTTGTGGGGGTGCTTTGCTGCAGGAGGGACTGGCGCACTCCACAAAATAGATGGCATCATGAGGCAGGAAAATAATGTGGATATATTGAAGCAACATCTCAAGACATCAGTCAGGAAGTTAAAGCTTGGTCGCAAATGGGTCTTCCATATGGACAATGACCCCAAGTATACTTCCAAAGTTGTGGCAAAATGGCTTAAGGACAACAAAGTCAAGTTATTGGACTGGCCATCACAAAGCCCTGACCTCAATCTTATAAAAAAAACTTTGTGGGCAGACCTGATAAAACGTGTGCGAGCAAGGAGGCCTTTGAACCTGACTAAGTTACACCAGCTCTGTCAGGAGGAATGGGCCAAAGTTCACCCAACTTATTGTGGGAAGCTTGTGGCAGGCTACCCGAAACGTTTGACCCAAGTTAAACAATTTAAAGGCAATGCTACCAAATACTAATTGAGTGTATGTAAACTTCTGACCCGCTGGGAATGTGATGAAAGAAATAAGAGCTGAAATAAACCATTCTCTCTACTATCATTCTGACATCACATTCTTAACATAAAGTGGTGATCCTAACTGACCTAATTAAGGGAATTTTTACTATGATTAAATGTCAGGAATTGTGAAAAACTGAGTTTAATGTATTTGGCTATGGTGTATGTAAACTTCCGACTTCAACTGTATGTAATGTGGTAGAGAACACAGTATCCGAATATTGCATTCTTACTTAAGATCGTCCTTGTGGTTATTGTCAATGCTGTCAGCTTCACTGTCTGGGTCTCCACTACAGGTCTGGTCAGGAACGAGTGGTCCCTGTTCACCCTCACTCTGTAGATGAGGACAGCTGGACAGACAATCCTCATCAGCTCCCCTGGACTGTGACTTGGCTCAATGCAGTGGAGGAATGTACAGGAATGGGACCATGCACTTAATAGTAAATGCTCCCTTTACCTGGAATAGCAACTATTATAAAAAAGAACAGCTATCAGGACACCGGAGAGTAAAAAATGAGCTGTTAAATATGGTGCAACACATTTTGTTGTGCATGGTCTCTGATAAATAAAATAGGAGGTTAAAATATGTTGCCAATGCATATGTGTAGAAAGAAAAAAGATGGTGCAGAAGCATTTCACACCTAGGATGAGGCTGGCTTCACTGCGGCCACTGTCCTGCTCATCGGTCTCAGTGCAGTTGTATCCACTGAGCAGAGATAGGAAGGCCTCAGGAGAGGGACCAGATGAGGCCTTCCTCAACTGGGCCTGGAGAGCCATGGCATTCCACCTAAAGCAATTCTTGTCCTCCAGGACGTGTTTGATGCAGAACTCCCTCCAGGCAGGGCTGGGAGCAGGGCCGCTGGGTGAAGGAACAGGCCTTGGGCTCTTGGGTACGGGCAGTCTGGGACAAACGGCCCCAGCTTGACGGCAACACGTGGATCCTTATCCTGTTCATTAGTGGTTCTGGAAGGGAAATACATACTTTAGGTGAGCACCAGGTGCTGAAGCAGCAACGATACAGTTAAGCGTCAACATGGTTAGTCAGCTGAGACTCGGGCAATATGTGATGGCAAGCAGAGAATACAGGGGGCACTAGAGTGCATCTTGCTACTACCACAGTACAGTAAACATGGGACATGTAAAGTTGATTTGTGTGTGTTGTTCACGGACCTGACCTTAGGCTTTTTTAGGGCATTTTCACACAGTTTGAATATTTGAATATTTTAAATACATTTGAAAATTTGTAGCTACTTTAAGTTAATAACTTCAGTCAACACGTTAAGAGATAAAGCTGATTGCGTTCATTGCACCTGTCACATGACGAAGCTTACCGTAGTTCCCCAGAACAGTTGAGCCAGTCATGTGTGTTTGTAAACAGCACAACGGGAGAAAACGAGCTGGTGACTCCATAGCGTTCTATATCTATCGGTGAGTCTCTGTTGTGCAAAAAAATATAAATATATAAAAAAATATAAATATATATTTAAAAAATATATATATATATAAAATAAAATATAAAATATATATATATATATATATATATAAATAAATACAAATCTGTGAATTTGGCTATTTCAGCCACATCCATTGCGACAGGTTTATAAAATCGAGCACACCGCCATGCAACCTCCATAGACAAACATTGGCAGTAGAATGGCCTGTACTGAAGAGCTCAGTGACTCAACGTGGCACCGTCATAGGATGCCACCTTTCCAACAAGTCACTTCGTCAGATTTCTGCACTGCTAGAGCTGCCCCGGTTAACTGTAGGTGCTGTTAATGTGAAGTGGAAACGTCTCGGAGCAACAACAAACCAGCCGCGAAGTGGTAGGCCACACAAGCTCACAGAACAGGACCGTCAAGTGCTGAAGCCTGTAAAAATCATCTGTCCTCGGCTAACAACACTCACTACCGAGTTCCAAACTGCCTCTGGAAGCAATGTCAGCACAAGAACTGTTCGTCGGGAGCTTCATGAAATGGGTTTCCATGACCGAGCAGCCGCTTACAAGCCTAAGATCACCATGCGCAATGCCAAGCGTTGGCTGAAGTGGTGTAAAAGCTTGCTGCCATTGGACTCTGGAGCAGTGGAAACGTGTTCGCTGGAGTGATAAATCACACTTCACCATCTGGGAGTCCGGCGGACAAATCTGGGTTTGGCAGATACCAGGAGAACGCTACTAATGGTCTCATGCTGTTTTTCATGGTTCGGGCTAGGCCCCTTAGTTCCAGTCAAGGTTAATCATAATGCTACAGCATACAATGACATTCTAGACGATTTTGTGCTTCCAACTTTGTGGCAACAGTTTGAGGAAGGCCCTATCCTGTTTCAAAATGACAATGCCACCGTGCACAAAGCGAGGTCCATGCAGAATTTTTTTGGTGAAAGAGATCAGTGTGGAAGAACTTAACTGGCCTGCACAGAGCCCTGACCTTAACCCCATCGAACACCTTTGGGATTAATTGGAACGCAGACTACGAGCCAGGCCTAATCACCCAACGTCAGTGCCCGACCTCACTAATGCTCTTGTGGCTGAATGGAAGCAAGTCCCTGCAGCAATGTTCCAACATCTAGTGGAAATCCTTCCCAGAAGAGTGGAGGCTGTTATATTAATTCCCATGATTTTGGAATGAAATGCTTGACGAGCAGATGTCCACATACTTTTAGCCATGTAATGTAGCTAATGGCAAACATTAAGTAGTGAATTGCATACAAGGGTAATAACTTCATCACCTAATGTGCACCTGCACAACAGAGACTCACCGATATAGTGCATCTTATCATGGCTTTCTGCCATAAGTCAAAGAGCTCTGGATGCTTTGTGTACAGCTACCTTATTTTTTCTCCTCCGTTCTTATCCGTGTAAACATGCTGCTCTTCCTTCAGTAAAACATGCATCACAACTTTGTTCATTTGACAAATTTCTCTTGTTCACTTTCGCATGTAAATGTCCACATTCCCCGAAAATGACATTCGGTAGCTACTAGCTATGCTTGTATAACTTGAAGAGCTGGATTTGCCCGTCTTTGCTATTCGTTTTTTTTTTTTTTTTTGATCTATAGCATTTCGCTAATAGCATCTGATTTTGCTATTAGTTTGTATTAAATTTTGTTACCATTCTGGTAAGAGGCCCAATGGTCTTTTCTTGCGTTTTTAGCGCCCCCTTGTGTGCTATGCCCTATAATATCGTAAATTCCGGGATGAGAGAATGATGGTGTGACGATATGAAAATATGGATTGTGCCCAAGCCTACACCAGAGTTTGGAAAAACCTCACCAAACCATGTGTGAAAGCCCTCTTAGAATCCAAGAGTGAAATGCTTACTCGTCTCTAACATGTAGGCTCAGAATTCCCGAACAGACCCATTAAGTCAGAATGTTGAACAAACATATCAAATTACTTTACCCATTGTCCGCTGAATTTGTCCCCACGTCGGAGGTAATCTAAGGCAAAATATCGACAGGGAAGCGTATAACTTGAAGAGCTGGATTTGCCCGTCTTTGCTATTAGTTTGTTTGTTTTCTCTCTATAGCATTTCGCTAATAACATCTAATTTTGCTATTAGTTTGTATTATCACCCAGACCTTCAGTATGTGGGTCTGCATGTCAGTTTTTCGCACGCGACAAACACTTACACAATATGGCCGAACCTAACCGAACATTTCCCATGCAATCAGCTGGCAAGGAAATGTGCTTTGGTCGACTAAGTTCGGTTACATTCAGCTATTGTTTACATATTGTGCATCACATGTAATGCCTCAGGAAAATACAAGTGACAGAACCTACCGACGCCGCAAAAAGTATTCCTGTGGATACCCCATCTCCACCTCCTACTGCCAAAAAGCTAAACAGCACGGACAACCGGTAAAGTAAGAGTACATATAACTGTATTCGCCATTCTGGCTTGTAGACTCTTGCGTCTTTTTTAGGCTGCCTTCGTTCAGACAGAAGAACCATGGGGTAACAGTCTGATGTTTAGGCAAACCTGACCCATGTCTGACATTAACTTAATCTGTAATTCAAGCCTTACTCAACTTCAGCAATCAAAAGGTAAATACTAAAATAGGTGGATCAGCATAAACAGTGACAGTTGGGCTGAAGGACAGAATGACCAGAGGTAAATAAATTAGGTCAAGAAAAGCACAGGGCAGCTGTCTAGACAACATGCCACATGGACATGGTTTAAGATCTGACCTTTGTACATGTGGCTGATAGTTAAATTATTCAGGAAAGTAACATTAGCAAGAGAAATGGCCTTTCATTGCAAATTTATTGACAATAAAAATGTTAATTGCTAACTAGCAAGACAGGTATAATAACTATCTAGTTTGCCCAACACAGGTATGTTCAGGATAAAACAAACTGTAGCTATTGCAGCTACTTAAAGCACTCATATTTATTTTCGAGGACCAGATGGCAGTATATCGCCACAACCTCATGAATAAATAGTAAGTTATTTTTTTCTCTTCACTACCTTACAAGTTCTACTCAATAATACACGTTTCACTACTTATTTACTACATACATGAGTGAAGTCAGTACTGATGATGTTTCCTTATATGAACTGTAACTATGTAAATTTTTGGAAATTGTTGCATTTATATTTTTGTTCAGTGTACATGATAATAATATTAAATTGTCTATTTAAATTGTCTTTATATTTCACTAGATGTTAGGTCCCACAGGCTGCCCAACACATGGCATGAAAGTGAATTCTGACAATGTAAAAGGCCCTTAGTTGACTCTAAAATGTTGAAAAGAAACAAGTTATTGTGCGATATGATTAAAGATTCTAGGGGACAGCGAGTGTCCCAGACCTCAAGTTTGGGAACCACTGTACTACTAACCTCTCTCCCTGCTTGCTTCAATGCTTCCTCTCGCTGTATCTCCTTTCCAGCCTGACTCACCACTGTCGGTCTCACTAATGTAAGAAATTGTAATAGGGACTGGAAACTAGTAATAACTACATTTCAACATAAGTCATCTTTTATACAAAATACACATACTCCTCATTTCTCTTGGACATATGCTGGACTTATTAAGACACCAACTACAGACACACATAATTCCCCTCCCCCATAATAACCACAGAACACACCCAACACATGGTTGGAGCTCAAGACAAAGAACTATCTCAGGAACCAATGGAACGTGGACACCAGGCCTGTTCAGGACTACCCAAGACCCAGATCGACCAATCGGAAGGCCAGACTCGCAGATCTACCTACTTTGCTTGTTGTCTATATAATACTGTACAATTGTTGAAACTACCTCTTTTCCGGACGGTTCAATAAGAATCAGACAGAAAGAGCCTTGCTGCAAGATTTTACTAAGATATTGACACAGCTGTCTGTGCGGGTCGCTACAATATCTTTACATGTGATTAAACGGCCTTATTATAAAATTATCCACCTCGTCCTATTGTCTCCTCTTGTTCTCCTGTCAACAGTAAACGTTTTACTAACACTAATCACTTTAAAGAAAAGGTATTATGCTATGAGAATTTATTGTAGCCCATCATTTGATTATAGCTAGGTTAATTTCAGTCAACTGCTCCTGCTGAGGTCAAGCTCCGTTCAACATTGGCTTCTAACTTCATCCTTCTTGCCAGCTAGGTATAGCTAGCTAACAGTCAGAGCCCTTTTTATTTAACAATGCTAGTCAATTAAGAACGAATTCTTATTTACAGTGACGGCCTACCCCAACCAAACCCGAACGACGCTGGGCTATGGGACTCCCCATCACGGCCGGATGTGATACAGCCCTTGAGCTACCTAGCTAGCTAGACATCTGACTGAAATATCAGCGACTATTTACCAGTTGTACACTCGTTCTCCAAGAGTCAGGGGGGCTTTGTTTGGGGGATGTCTGTTGTCACCGCAGGAGTTGAGGGATGTGAAAATAAATCCCAGTCAGCAGCGTCTATGGCATTTGCCACTAGAAGTCTGGATTGAAGTAGTTTGTTTCACCTCCCGGCCTATGTTGTGGTCTACTCGCATAGGTAGGCGGGATTAGAAATCAGATCAAGAAGCCTTCTGAGCGTTGATCAACACTTGGAAGGCAATAATATGTGGGTAAACGATAATTAAAATAAAAAAGGCGAGTAAAGGCCATTTCACAAATGTACATTTTAGTCATTTAGAAGACGCTCTTATCCAGAGTGATTTACAGTGGTGAGGGCATACATTTTAGTACTGCTCCCCCGTGAAAATTGAACCCACAACCCTAGCATTGCAAGCGCCATGCTGTACTAACTGAGCTACACAGGATTATTAAAAAATAGCTTAAACGCTATTTACCCTCCACTATGTCGCTGGATGGGTCTGGCAAAGCCATTCATAAACATCAATTTCCTGCTAGGCAGAATTGAATCTACATTTGCCCTGCATTCTAGCTAACAATATGATGTTTGGAGGCTCCTAATCAGTCAGTTCTGTACCTGCCTGGCTAACACTTAACCCACACCGGCTGCGTTCGTGCGCCATAGTGCATAAATGTATTTTGTCCCCCTACACCAAACACGATCACAACATGCAGGTTAAAATATCAAAACAAACTCTGAACCAATGACATTAATTTGGGGACAGGTCAAAAAGCATTACACATTTATGGCAATCTAGCTAGTTAGCTTGCACTTGCTAGCTAATTTGTCCTATTTAGCTAG
Organism: Salvelinus fontinalis; assembly: GCF_029448725.1. NCBI lineage: Eukaryota > Metazoa > Chordata > Actinopteri > Salmoniformes > Salmonidae > Salvelinus > Salvelinus fontinalis. Next base: position 18,823,107 of record NC_074695.1, read on the forward strand.
CTTGCTGTTGCTAGCTAATTTGTCCTGGGATATAAACATTGAGTTGTTATTTTACCTGAAATGCACAAGGTCCTCTACTCCGACAACTAATTCACACATAAAACAGTCAACCAAATATTTTCTAGTCGTTTCTAGTCATCTCTCCTCCTTCCAGGCCTTTTCATATTTGAACTTATATGGTGATTGGCATCTAAACTAATAGTATTGTAAGGAAACAGCAGGAAGCGGGTCTCAAACCCTCAACCTACTAGCCCGAGGTCCGGCGCGCTATCGACTGTGCCGCAAAAGCATGCTCGTGCGGCAGAGTCGATTTCCGTGTTTATAAACCCAGGGTCGTTACACTACTCCCTCCTTTCAAAGAGGGCGTCCTCGCGACTCTACGTCTTACAGGAATGCGCTCATCGGCCAAGCACACGCACTGTCGTGGATGCAAGTTCCGATCACTTCCGACACCAGTGTAATGAAACAGCGGCGAGCAGGTCTCGAACCCTTGACTTTCTAGCCCGAGGTCCGCCGAACTATCGTCTGTGCCGCAAAAGCATGCTCGTGCAGCAGAGTTAATTTCCACGCTTATAAACCCAGGGTCGTTACAGTATTACCAACACAGTTCATCTTTCAATCACCCACGTGGGTATAACCAATGAGGAGATGGCACGTGGGTACCTGCTTACATAAATCAATAAGGAGATGGGAGAGGCAAGTCTTGCAGCGCGATCTGCATCAGAAATAGAAAGGACTTCTATTTTTGTCCTTGGCAACGCAGACGCTCATTAACGTGCACAAGCAGTGTGGGTGCAATAATTGAATAACATAGATTTCTACGTTTATTTTGCATTGCACGTGAGCGTGTAGTCAGGGTATGAGGGGACAAAATAAATGTATGCACGATGGCACACGTGCACAGCCGGTTTGGGTTCGGTGTATGTGGCAGTGTGGGTAGAATGAGCGTGCTTGCCTGGCAGCCAGCTCGCAAAACACTTTAGAAAATAAAACTCTGTAGTCTGGAAATGTATTCGTAAAACCAATACTTTTCTAATATTTTTCAGATTAACATATTTTATCATTTTCTATTCTCATTTTAATTCAACTTGAGAAATTGTATGATTTAAGGTATTCTATTACTTGAATTTCAGAGTGACAAATCCAAGTACTTTAAGCACCTCAAGCACTTTGTGCGAACCCTGTACATTGATAAAGTTAAAATCATAAAGTTACTGGTCCCCTCCCCATGTCAAATTCTTGGATTCAGGAGGAGGGTTTATTTAGAGGATAGGGTGACTCACCCTAACACTCATTTTAATACTCATTTTAAAACACCAACGGTAACATAATATTCCCTTACCCAATTTAAATAAGTACCGCCTTGTAACCAACATCAGAGAAGGCATGTTTACAGAGGGGCGTGGTTAATATAGCTATACTGCGGGAGTTGTCATGTCATTACTTCTGTGAACCACATCACGAGATGCCAAATGGGAGATGTATAATAAACTGCAATTTAAAATGTGCTTTGAGTTGCTTTGTGCATCACCAGATTTTCTTGAAATTGATTTTACTGCATCCAAGTTTCTTGACATTTCAAAGAGCTGTCAGTCAAGGCAAGCACAAGAATATAAACTCCCCGCCCACTCAGGGTCATGACTAGTTTCCAAAGCCACAAAGTCATAAACCCTTCATATTTCTACAAATTCTATTCAAACGTGATTTTAAACCTAACCTTAACTACACTGCTAACCTTAGGCCTATCCCTAAATTAAGGAAGTTAGCAATGAGGAAAACATTTACTTAAATTGAGCATTTCTATCCGTAACATTTTTTTTTTTATGGCTGCTATGTTTGTACCTCAAAGTGCTATTTTACATGGGAATCAGAATGACTGTTCCGAGACCTTTATGACGATCCTGCATAAACCCAATCACGTGAAACATGGAACAGGCCCGCCTCTTTTTTTAAGCGCAAATTCTGCGAACTGTAGCTTTTTTGTTAGCTTGCTAGCCAGCTAGCTTTAGTAGCTATGTTTGTTTAGCGTTCGTTAGCCTCTATGTAGCAAAATAGTTATTTATTCGCTGTCAATGTACAGTTGCCCTCTGATGTAACCAAAATAAGTTAATGGACAAGAAAATTACTTTAAAAAATAATTTTGGTTGATACACCGAGGAGTTTACCGTGTCGTTACCCAACCAGTTATCAAAAGCACACTGCACCTTTTTTCCCCGCACACCCTCTGAGTTGAGAAGACCCCAGCCCCATTTGAGCTTTGATTGGTGTAGACTTGTGGGTGTGACATACACGATTGGTTGAAAGGCCTCTCTGTCAAGTTAGAGAACCCACATCTGAGCAAGAGGAGATATTCAATGCATCTAGCCTAAGAACAACCCACCACACCCCCTCGGACGATATTGCCTAAATATACTAAACATTAGGAACGTATTCCTAATATTGAGTTGCACCCCCCTCAGTGTAATTTCTGTAAAAACAATCTTGTTGCGTGATAAAATACACAAGAACATTTAGAAAGGGGGTTTTCTTCAAACATTTATTGACATGGGATTATATCAAACACATTTTTTAAAAAATAACCGTGTTCACAACAAAACAATGCAGACTTTTAGATACATTTTAAACAAAAGATAGCCCAAACATTCCTATTCCAGACCTGAGTTTGTGGTACCACGACAACATTAACAAGATGTGACAATAGGTACAGACTGATACAACTTTTGGAAAAGTTTATGAAGTAGATGAGTAGCACTGTGACTTTGCATTTAGTTGCATGTCTTCCTTCTATTTTCATATCAGCTTTATTTTGTAGTCATTCATGTTCAACAAGCATTCACACAAGACAGACTGCATACAGTTATCCATGTATCAGTCCCAGTCGATCCTTAACTTAATATAGTACCAATGTGTGTCTTATCATATAATACAAAACACAGAATGGAAGCATAATGCTGCATAATGCTCCTGGTAATACAAAATACAATTTCCTCAGTTTTAACAAAAAGAAAATCTGTTTGATTGCAATCTTGCTGGGATAAAGATTCAGTGCATTTTAAAGCATATCCATGTGTTTTTCTTCATATATCATAAAGGCTTACCTGAGTGACAAGAATCAATGGTTGGGCTCAAGTACTGTAGAAACTGAGCAGACTGTAGAAACAGTAGAACTGTACACCTGTTCCCTCAATGCATCAGTTAAAGTACTAGGAAACAGCTCCCATAATGTCAACTCTTTCCATTATATACAAAACCAATCAATAGCAAAATACCACATCAAATCAGTATGCCACAGCTGTTTTACATGATTTCCAGCTGATTAATTGTCCATTGGCAGCTTATAGATTGGTTGGTTGTTTAGCAACAAAAGCAATGTGTGCACAACTATGGGGCAAAACAGACAGGGTTGGCTTAGATTGTTGACATGTAAACTATATTTAGTCTCCAATGTTTATTGAAAACATAAATACATTTGCACAATGAGCACTCGTCTCTCAAATACATTGTTACAGTTGTTGGTTAGCTAGCTTGTGAAGTTTAGACATATTAGCATAGATGTGACATCAGTCAAAACACCTAAAAAACAAGACATGGTAACAAGAAAAAAAACTAACTGAAATGAGCCACCTACAATTCCCCACATGGCAGCCTTTTGTATTGGTTCTAGCCATCTGGCCATCCAGAATCACAACACACAGACTTCTGCCCCATTGAAGCATGTGCATCGTTTATGTGACGTTGTCAGCTAACCCATCCATTGGACAAAGAGTTCTGTTAAACGGTCTGAAACATGTCAGAGCTAAGTTCAAGCCCATTTCCACTATCATACAATTTTAAACATGATTTAAGGAGAAAGACTACACCAGTTTGACCAATAAGCATGACAAACAGCAAGTCTGGAACATGAAGGGTAAGATTCTCTTAATTGAACAGGTCCTTCTCACTGAAATTAAATGTTGACTGTGATGGTTGACACAGTGGTACCGGAGATGTTCTTATGTTAAAACCTCTAAAGTCCCTCAGTTGAGCATGTGTGATCGCCACAAGCAACAACATGGTGTGATCGCCACAAGCAACCATATGGTGTGGCATGAAACCAGAAAAACAAATTATCTAAATAATATAGACAAGATTATGCACCTTACCAAAATCTCACAAAAATACAATTTCAGTTGCATTCAAAATGTACGAGTGAAGACATCAGTTATCGTTAAAACAGTAGTGGAAGCAACACTATGAATTCTGTTCAAAGCACTAAGACAAAAATCAGTCCATTATCAAAATGTGTAGGAATATGTAGATAAGTACTGTAGTATAAACTCTGTACGTTAGTGTAATTATTTGAGTATGACTAACATTTTACAACCATTTAAAACAATGACTGCAACACATTCAAATCTAGAAACTAAAATACAAGCCTTAAGGGAAATAAAATGTAAAGTAAACTTCATATTTGTCATGTCCAGCAAGCATCTACCCAAAATCAACATATAAAAATGCCACATTTCTGTATTGTAGTAAAAAATTAAAAGCGTTAGATAAGTTTTCCTAATATGAATCATTGGATTTAAACCAAATATGAGTTGGCATTGCATATTCATTGGAAATACTTATATTCCTCTATTTTTAACTACAAAAAAATGCACAATTTTCACATGTTGATGTTGGGGTGGTGCTGGAGATGAATATGAAATAGAAAAACTGAAATGTTCCTTTAAATTTCAAGTATTTTTTGCAACTTAACTAAATGTAAAAATATTTTGTCCACTAAAGTAATTTTACATTATATATTAATTAAGTGTTGCAAATAATGCAGAGGGGAAAAATGTACTACAATAGACAAAATGGAGGGGGGGCAAAAATCTGATTCAGTGACTATTTTTTCAACAAAAACATTTAAAATGATGGCTTTGAAGACATGCATTCTCAAATAGACATGTGTAAGCACTCAACTATCCTTCAGTTCAACAGGACACAGCAGAAAGTGCGGGGGAGGCAGTTGGCAAAATGTTCTAATTGCATTCAACAGTAATAAATAGTATATTAAAAACATTCTGAAAAATACTAATTGTTAGCGAGACTTACACAATTTAAGAAGTGAAGCAGACAAGTTTGTTATTTCTACTGTGCATTCAAAATGACTTAAACAGCCATGTTTAAAATATCAGGTCCAGTCATTCCATCAAATTGGATTTGAGTTCATATCACAATACAAAAATGAATAACATCAAAAATAGTATTTACATTTTTTTTTTTTATAAATAAAATCATTTTGTTTTCTTTCACACCTGTTATTGCCCCACAGATGTATTGGATATGATGATGTAACAAGGGAGAAACTTCTGTACACGCATCACTGAAAAGTATGTATTGGAAGTACATTTCTTTGCTGTCAAGTTGAAAACCACAACATGATTCATTCAAATACATAAAGGGACCCAAAGTCACAGTGCAAATGTCTTAAGGAAGGATGTGGAGGCCTCTACAGATACTGTCAGTAATTCACCCCTTCATCAGGGATCATTTTGGTAAAGGGGGTAGCGGAGGTGGCGGTTCAGCAGGCAGGGGTGGTGGTCGAGAGCCCCCCCTGGACCCTCCGCTGTATCTGTATTCCCCGTACTGAGACCGGTAGTCAAACATGGGAGGCTGAGCAGGTTGGACCCCCTGAGCACTCAGTAAAGAGTTCAGCATCTCAAATGTGTCCTGGTACTCATTTGACTGGCTTCCCCCGCCTGCATTGTGTCCGTTAGTGTCAGTCTTGTCCCCCTTGGAGTGAGAGAAGTTTCCCTGGTGGAGGGAGGGGAGACCCAGGGATGGGAGGATCTCAGCAGTTTGCGCCCCCAGGGAGTGTGCACTGGAGACAGCTAACAGAGCAGGTAGCTGGTGGGCTGAGTTCCTGGAGGACTTAGAGACTTTGGAGGGGTGGGATCCCTGGGACTCCGTGGAGTGTGTCCTCTTTCGAGACGCAGAGGAAGAGGAGCTCATTCTAGATGAGTCACTGGGGGTCTTTTTGCTACCACTTCCTCCTACAGCTCCAGCAGCACTGGCTGAGTGTTTATGTGACGAGGACGAAGAGACGGAAGCACCGCTCAAAGACGACGATGAATGATGGTGGTGGTGGTGATGGTGGTGGTGGGAGCGTTCTCGATGCTTGCCCTCCCTACTCTTGCCCCCCTCCTCTCCCGAGCCTGCACTGCGTACTTTCTCAGGCACCCGGATTCTCACTTTGATGTCCTGTTCTCCTCCGGCTCCTCTGTTCCCTCCTCCACTGTGCCCCCCTCCCCCCCCAGTCCCCAGAGGGAGGCGCATCTTCAGGGAGCTGCGCTCGCCCCTCTCCTTTTCCAAGGGGATCTTGAGGATGATGGGCGAGGGGCTGCTGAGGTCAGAGGAGGCTGAGCTGGAATGGTGGGAGCTGGACTGCTGCTGATCACGGTGGTACTTCTCCTTCCTCTGATGTTGGCCTATCAGAGCTTGGGCTGCCGAGGCATACTCCCTCTTCACGCTGGCCTCCATGTTCTCTAGCTTCCTCTTCTGAGCAGCCAGGACATCAGCGTGCTTGGCCCGATACTCACTCAGTGACACCTTGGCTGGGGCGTGCAGCTCGACGTGGTTGGGCTGGTCGGAGCCACTGCCCAGGGTCGACTTGAGCTCCAGTAGTATGGGAGCCATGGATGAGGAAGAAGATGAAGAGGAAGGGTTGGAGAGGCTGGCCAGCGTGGTCTCAGAGGACGACATGGAGATCATGCTCATCATACAATCTGTCTGGTCCCCGTCCTCTGGCACCTTAGACTTCCCTCCCTTCACTGTCTGACCTGCCGCCTGGAGCAAGAGACAAGACACCACTGAGTTAAGGAACAATATAAGGAAATACCCTGAATGAAATGGAGCTATGAGAATTTAAAATCAGTGCAAGTATGTTACAAACTACAACTTACTTTCCAGTTGCGAATGCGTTTTAATCGGCTTGGTGTCTTCTCCAAGATCTGTAGAAAGTCGTGAGTGAGCTCTGTGGGTAACAAAGTATTACAAGGGGCTCTGCAATTCACTTCCTTACAATATAACCAACATCTGCAGACACACAAAATGAAATTCAAACATACCATCCAGCAGCTCAAGGGTGACAGTATTGTCCACATACTCCCACCAGTGCTTGCCATCTGTGGAGACAGGGATCTCCCAGTTGGACCACTTGCAAGCCAGGTGGATGCAGACGCAGGCCACTATGGGTGGGCTGTACTGCAGGCAGAATGTGGTCAGGTGTAGGCTACACAGCAGGTTGGGTCCCAGATCAACCATCCAAAGGGGGGGAGAAGAAACCGATTCAGTTCCAGAATACCATGAAAAAGGACTGTGCATCTCATCAATGGGTGGTGATTTCATTCTAATACAGGTCATAAGAACATCTCCTTTTTCAGTTTAGACAATGTTGCATTGCATTTGTATTGAATTGAAAAATGTAAAGCTCAGAGTTCACAGAGTGAACAGCATACCTGTTGGTAGCCATGAAGTATGAGGTCTGGGCCAAATCCTTACTCGCTGGGACAACAACACGAGAAACAAGAAAATACAATTAAAACCTGCTGCGTTCAAAATAATGGCATTAAATACATGCAATAAAAACACTCATAAATAATACATTTAAATAAGTAAGAACCATTTATGCTATAAGTGAAAGTACTAGAGTTCTGAAACTTCACCAGTAGCCTAGAAAGGGGGTTTGTTAATTCTTACCTCTGACGAGCTGGGTGCACTTGACAACATGAGTATGTGGGTGGTCAATGGTGATTTCAAAAGCTGTAATGAAGGGGGTAGAGTGGAGACAAAAGGTTTCATGAGCAACAATTTCTAAGAACACTCTAGAATCTTCTATCCTGATTTATGGGAACCTGAGGGTGTTAAGTCAAAATAGGTTCAGCTCAATAGTTACTGAACTCTCAGTACTCTCACTGAGCGTTAAAATAATTCCCTGAAAACCAAAGTCTTATGAAACTACAGTAAATAGTGAATGAATGCACTGCTTTAGATCTTCAGATGACAGGCCCTGTATAACACAAATGTAAATGAGTTGAGAATTAGAGGTTTAGCATTAACATTTAAGCCAGTCATTGAGACAAGGGTTATAGGTGGTGAATGGGCATTTTACTGTGCCATCCAAATTCTATCAATACTGTACTAAATTCACTATCTCTAATGTGATTACAACCAACATATCTTCCATCACAACAATTACGTGACTCAAAAGAATGGCTTAAAGTCAAGAGGAAAAGGTAAAAGAAAGTGCTGCGTTGTAAAGTTAATGACGAAAACAGAGGGGAACCGAAAATGCAAGACAGTACTGATAAAGTGAGCATGGAAGACTAGATGTGACCTTCCAATGGAATGGACTGCTACTCAAAGACTGCTGTATACAAGAACAAAGAGGTTAATATTAATTATTATATTATTAAGCATCACATCTCTCTAGTTTGGGATGAAATCAAAGACCCCATTCATTTGTCCATCCCAACTTACCCAGGGTCTGGAGTATAATGCTCTCAAGAATGACCAGGTCTTGGGCTTGTTGCAGGTAAGCCTGAGGTTGAGAGGACAGGCAGGAGACAGGCATTACTCACTAGGAGGCATTCTCTCACCCCTCATGTCTCACTCACACCTCTTGCTTTCCCTTTACGCAGTCTTACCTTCACGGAGGTACAACTGCCTCAGAACACCCAATTTCTTACTTTGTTTTAACAATTTAAGCACTTAAAGGAGCATGATGGTAAAGGTAAGATTGAGAAAAAGGAAAACCCCAAAGCGCAGGATAGCTTTAAAATTTCTACAGATCAAAGCAGTGAGTATGGACCAGGGGTTGGATCTGGTTAAGGGAACAGAACCGAAAACCAGAAAATAATGGTATTTTCAAGGAACCTGGAATGAAAATGATCCACTGTTCCGGAACAAAACCATTATTTTAAAAGCATGGGAACCGGTTAATAACACTATTTTATGTTCCGGAACAAAACCATTATTTTAAAAGCATGGGAACCGGTTAATAACACTATTTTATGTTCCAGGCACTTTTTTTCTAGTCCCCCAACAAAGCATCTATGCAAAGCCCTCACTGTCACTCAGAAACTTATTCCAGTGTCTGTTCGCAACCTAAAAATCTTTGCCTGTGCCGGTTACCTGCCCCTCCCCCTCTGAAGCATAGGCTACGGTACTGACATTAGAAGCATTATTCAGAAGATAGGGAGAAAGATTTGTAATTGGCTAGAGAAGAATGGATACATTTTTTCAATGATAGTTAGGAATACTATAGGCCTAGTTACCTTGATGGATTGGGATAGGGGGCAGCATTGGGAAGTTTGGACGAAAAGCGTGACCAGAGTAATCTGCCTGTGACAGGTCCAGAAGCTAGAATATGTATATAATTAGTAGATTTGGATAGAAAACACTAAAGTTTCTAAAACTGTTAAAATAATGTCTGCGAGTACAACAGAACTCATATGGCAGGCAAAAACCTGAGAAAAATCCAACCAGGAAGTGCGAATTCTGAGGTTTGTAGTTTTCAAGTGAATGCCTATCAAATATCCAGTGTCTGTGGGGTCAGATTGCACTTCCTAAGACTTCCAGTAGATGTCAACAGTCTTTAGAAGTTGTTTCAGGCTTCTATTGTGAAAGGGGAGAGAATAAGACCACTCAAAGCAAGTGGCTCAGCTGAAAGCCATGAGTTGTTTATCGCGCGTGGCTATGCGTGCGACGTTCGTTCCCTTCCTAATGAAAACAGCATTGTCCGGTTGAAACATTGAATATTTATGATAAAAACACCCTAAGGATTGATTAGAAACATCGTTTGACATGTCTCTACGAACTTTAATATAACTTTTTTGACTTTTTGTCTGGACTTTGTGCATTTGGATTACTGAACCTGAACAAAAAAGGAGGTATTTGTACATAAAAATTCACTTTATCTAACATTTGTCTAACATGGAGACCTGGGAGTGCCATCAGATGAAGATCAAAGGTAAGTGATTAATTTTAAAGCTATTTCTGACTTTTGTGACACCTCTCCTTGGCTGAAAAATGGCTGTATGGTTATCTGTGGCTAGGCGCTGACCTAACATAATCGCATGGTGTGCTTTCGCCGTAAAGCCTTTTTGAAATTGGACACTGTGGTTGGATTAACAAGAAGTTTATATTTAAAACGGTGTATAATACTTGTATGTTTGAGGAATTTTAATTATGAGATGTTTGAATTTGGCGCCCTGCAATTTCACTGGCTGTAGGTCAGGTGTTCCGCTTGCAGAACCACCTTCCCAGAAAGGTTAACCACAAAAATAATAAAACATGTTTTACAAATGTGGTGCCGCACTGCACACACACAACTTGTTATCTAGCTAGCTAGCTAGCTCAAAAGGACATTTAAAGTTCCTCCATAGAAGCCGCTCCTCTTAAAACTTCTTAGGGATAGGGGGCAGTATTTTCACGTCTGGATGAAAAGCATGCCCAAAGAAAACTCCCTGCTACTAAGGCCCAGAAGCTAGGATATGCATATTATTAGTAGATTTGGATAGAAAACTCTGAAGTTTCTAAAACTGTTTGAATAATGTCTGAGTATAACAGAACTGATTTGGCAGGCAAAACCCCAAGCACAATCCAGCCAGGGGAATGTTTTTTTGAGATCAATGTTTTTTCCATTAGTTTTCTATGGTAAGCCCTTTTTAATACGAATCTGTTTGCAGTTCCCATGGCTTCCACTAGATGTCAAGTCTTTTGAAATTGGTTGATATTTTTCTTTTGAGAAATGAAGAAGTAGCCCTGTTCTTTACATGTGTCACTCCAGGTGGACTCTAGTCTTTTGGTGCGCGCTTCACTTTGTTTACGCCCGGTATTGAACACAGTTTATTCAGTCTTAAATTTTATCGATTATTTACGTTTTATGATACCTAAGTTTGGATTAGGAACGTTGTTTGAAATGTTTGGACCAAGTTTAGAGGTAACTTATTAGATACTTTGTAGTCATGTTGGGCGAGTTGGAACCGGTGTAATTTCTGAATCAAATGCGCCAAATAAATGTAAAATTTTGGGATATAAAGAAGGAATTTATCAAACAAAATTACCATTTGTGATGTTTCTGGGACATTTTGGAGTGCCAACAGAAGAAGATCTTCAAAGTTAAGGCATGAATTATATTGTTATTTCTGAGTTTTGTGTCACACCTGGATGGTTGAAATGTGATTTTCATGTGTTTGTATGAGGGGTGCTGTCCTCAGATAATCGCATGGTCTGCTTTCGCCGTAAAGCCTTTTTGAAATCTGACACTGCGGCTTGGTTAACAAGAAGGCAAGCTTTATTTTGATGTATTATACATGTATGTTTTGTGAATTTTTATTATGAGTATTTCTGTTTTTTAATTTTGAGCGCTGCAATTTCACTGGATGTTGTCAAATCAATCCCATTACCGGGATCTGAGCGGGAAGGGATCACTAAGAAGTTAAGTATTATTCTGTGGACCCAATTCAGATTATGCATAACAAGATGCCCATCGCTTCAAGCCTCCTCCACCCCACACCTGCAAAATTTCAGTCGCATTTGCATCATCTGCTACACTTGTCTATCCATCATGCATGTAAACAACTAGCTTGCCTGCTTGATCTGCACTGATTGGTAAAGAAATTTAATGAGATAAATGTAAAAAAAATAATAATAATAATGATTTCACAGGTTAAAAAAGGAACAGAAAGGAATTATGTAAACCAGCACTTTTTGTGGGGTTCAAACCGGTCAGAACTTTATTTTGCTGAGACAAAAAATAAAAAATTCTGTTCAGAACAAAATAATTGGAAAATAATTTTGGTTCCAACCCCTGGTATGGACAGAACTGTTTACAGATCTCCCAGTCTGAAAGGAAGATGGTGAGTGTGTGGAGAATATCAACACCCTCTTTCACAACCTGTGAAAGAGAATGTATTGGAACTATGTCTTCTTCACAAAAGATATCAAGACCACTTCAAATGTTATCAAGACCACTTCAAATTTTATCAAGAACTTTAAAGTCAAGTTGCATTAAATGTTATTGCTCCGTTTCTTGCCAGAACTTGTATCAAATAAAGCAATATCTAATCAAAAAATAAATATTCATAACACACCAACAGCCTGCAAGCGGAGAAATCAATGTCAAACAGTTATGATGCAACTACCCTCATGCATATTGACACAAGTACGTACTTTGGGTGTTTAAAAATACCCAAAAACGTAGAACACTGGATCTACACAATCAGTTTGTGGTCAGAGGATCACACTGCAAGTGTCATAGTGAGTTTGAAGTGGAGTGGTCAGACCATGGAGACTTACATCACTGCGGACATCTGGTGAAGGGTCCTGAGGGTTGAGGCATGCATGGGTCACCTTGATAACATGCTCCAACTTGCGGGGCTGTTCCTCAACCTTTGCAGCCAGGAACAGTGTTGCTGGAGCTATCACCTGAGGGTAAAAAAAAAATAAGTTGTACATTTTGATCAAAACTGGTGTCTTGTTAGTGCTACGCATTATGCATTTCACATAAGATTTAATTAAAACTTTACAAGACACAATTGTGGAAGGGAGGCTGTCAGTGTGCAAAAGTACTTACATTTCTGTGGAACCTGGTGAAGGACTGGATCATGTAGAATCGGTGCATATACACAATAGCAGTATTAATTGTTAGCTGGGACCTGATGCATAAGGGTTAAGGATAACATAATATCTCAGTGAGATTTAACTCAAAGTATTTTTTGAGAAATTACATTTATGTTATGTAACAGCAGCTAACAACTTATTTTCAACTAAACTAGCTAGTTGTGGGTGTAGCTAAGTGATCTATTGTAACTACTCCTATTGTTGACTGATGGTACATAGTAGGACATAACTGGCTGGCTAGAACAGCATTCTCAACCTGGTCTGAGTTTTCAGATTCTGTATGTAAATCCGAGTCAATCCATTTAGTATGGTTGGGGTGGATGGGTGAGGTAAAACACAAATGTCTAGCAACCCAAAGGTTGCGAGTTCGAATCTCATCAAGGACAACTTCAGCATTTAAGCTAATTAGCAACTTTAACTACTTTTTATGTTAGGTTACAGGGCCATGGGAAGGGTTAGCTAACTCCTAAACGTAACCCTAACCTAGCTAACATTAGTGAGCTAGCTAATGTAAGCAACCTAGCTAGAATTCGTAACATATTGTACGTTTTGCTAAGAATTGTATTTAGTAACATATACAAAATGGATGATGCACATGAACAAATTAATACATACCATTCGAAATGTAACATTTCATACTAAATATTCTTCTTGGATTTACATGCAGAATAATACGAATTACTCTGAGACCAGTTTGGCATTCTGGGTCAGAGTTTGTTGTAGTTACGGAAGTAATTAATAAATGGCCACGCAGAGGCCAATGACATGGTATCAGAAATAAGAAACTAACAAGCTTTAATACACAGGGGCATTTTATCACATTACAGCATTGGACCTCACCAATACCATTTATATTATGTAGTTAATTAACGCCAGTTAACGTTCGCTTGTCCCAGGATGTTTTTAGCCTACTAGCTAGCTAGCCACTCGTAATAGCAGAAAAAGTTTGCCAGCTTAGCTCCCACAACAGCGCCACATATCTTTGATATCACCCTAACACTATGGCCAACAAAACCAATGCTTTTATCAAAATATAAGAACGTGTTTAATACACCTGAACCCCGTTAATAATAAATAACTTTGACAAACGGCCCCTGCTTGGCTTTTGTTCTCCGCAGGAAGCGTATGCCAAGGCCGCAGAGGCCTACACACAACGTTAGCTAACTGGCTAGGCTAACTATCTAGTTGTGCTAATAGAACACAATTCCCTGGCCCTTGCGAGTCACAGCAGCAAGTCTGGGCTACTTGTTACAAATAGTTAGTAACTACACCAGTCTTTACACAACACAGATTAATAAATAGGCTAACATGAATATAGTATCCATATAAGATAGCAACTAGCCATGCCGCCAAACCGCCATCAATCTCTATAACTAACCGTTAGCAGGCACAAATCGTCCCCGGCCCGACAAAAAGATACACATTGAGTCGCTGTCCCATGTCCTGCAGAAGGTTCGCGGCTTGCTGTCTGTAGGATAATTCCTTGTCTGGATCAAGCCCCGCACGACGAGATGGGCTATTCTCGATCTGTTCTCGGGTGAAGTACCATTTGTTGTTTGTTCCAGAAGGAGAAGGGAACGAAGCCGCCATTACTGAGAAGGACAATATTTTAGACTCTTGGTACGTCACAGGAACTGACGTCAATGGTGTGGATGAAGTACATATGCCACATGTCCCTAAACATAATTTCTTAACATCTGTGGCAAATAAATGAAACCTCTCTGGTGCCCATGGCCTGACAGAAAAGTAAATGCAAAGGGCCTACAATCAGCAGACAAGGGTGAGTTAATCTATAACATATTCCCGGTTTGGACGTGGGATGCAGAATATCGCCTCGTCTGGGGACTGTTTTGTATTATTGCAGGTGTGGTGGTCTGGTCGCTTTTACAGTCGCGGAATAACCACCCTTCAATCACACTTCAGTAGTGGATAATTCAGCCTACCAATTGAGGAGCTGTGAACGTCAGACGACCATGTCCCCTATGAAGAACTCCGGGGCCTGCTGTGTCCGAGTGTTTCTACCTCCCTGCCTGGCTGTATCAATGCTCCCTCCGCTCAAGATAGCCTTTCTGAACGGCCCATCTGAAGGTGTGGAAGACATCGCCCAATAAATCCAACATTTTTGCTTCGATTTTAAAAGCGACCGAGATTCTTCTTAGAAATTGCTATTTCAAATAAATCCATGACTATTCTTATTACTGCTCAGCAGAATGTCCCAATACTCACAAACCAACCCGGTCTCAGGACATTTCATATTATCCTGTATGTAAATCCGAGTCACTTGGTGTGTATTAATTTGTGGATGTCCATCATACATTTTATGGTACGAATTTGAAAAACATATGGTACGAATTGAGGTTAGGGGGAGGGTTGGCGAACATGCTAAGTAGTTGGAAAGTAGCTAAAAGGTAGTTAAAGTTGCTAAAATGATAATGTCTGAGATTTGAACTCAACCTTTAGGATGCTAGACGTTTGCGTTATACTCCCACCCCACCTACTTTATTTTTGTTGGGGGGGGCGGATTTACATTCACTATGTTGCGTCTAGTCAACGAGACAAGGCTGCATAAACTCTTCCCTTTACTTGTCTGGCTTCCTATATTGCTACTGATTAGTGAGAAAGGTCCTGACTTCTCAGCTCACAGGTCTGGCAATGTAAGCACATGGTCCAGCATGCTGTTTCAGGCCGCTATCTTGGGGGACCCAATGAGGCGGGTGCCCTGCTACCAGGCCGTGTACTCCACTTGATACAACTAGATGATAATCAAGTAGCAAACCCATAGAAAGAAATCACAGAAAATAATTGAAAACGACTTTAATGACAAAATGTAATGCAACTGATAATTGCCAAGCTATATACAGTACATTTCAGTTCTGTTTGCAACAAAATAAAAACATAAAACATCTGTAAATACCACAATTTACACAGTCACATTTCCAAATCGTTCAGAACGCTTCCGTTTCTTTGCCGGTGGGAAAAAACTGTAACCACTAATTAAGTATCAAAGAAATTGTATAATACCTGTATTGATTCAATACAGAATGTGAAAACATACCTCAACGTCAGGTGTAACCACAGCGAGGATCCCAAATCTTTCTTTCCGCTTCTTCAGCTTTTCATCTTCCTCAACCTGTAACACACAAGCATTTTGCTACACCCACAATAACATCTGCTAAATGTGTATGTGACCAATAAAATGTGATTTGACATATGGTCTTAAATATTTAACTTGGAGGTGGTTTAATCAGAAATGCTGAAGTGTAATAATCACAAAGTTGCAATTGAGTATTTCTTTCAGGATGCCCTGTAGTCAAATACACACTATACAGTTCATTAGGTACACCACCCCATTCACGAAAATGGATCGCCCCTACAGACAGTACGTTACTTGGCTGTGGCTTGTTATATAAACCAGGCAGAGGCATTCAGTTACTGTTCGATAGAACGTTAGACTTGTCAAAAGGAGTGACCTAAGCAACTGAGTGTGGTATAATCTACGGTGCCAGGTGCACCGGATCCAGTATCTCAAACTTCCGCACTCCTGGGCTTTTCAAGCATGACGGTGTCTAAGGTTTACCAAGAATGGTGCAGCAAACAAAAAAACATCTGGTCAGCAGCACTCCTGTGGGTGAAAACATGTTGAGGTTAAAGGAGAATGGCAAGAATCGTGCAAGCTAACAGGCGGGCCACAAACAGGCAAATAACTGCGCAGAGCGGCATCTCGGAACACACAACTCATCAATCCCGGTCACAGATGGGCTATTGCAGCAGACGATCACACCGGGATCCATTCCCATCAGCTAAAAACAACAAGTGGCTCCAGTGGGCACGCGATCAAACACTGGACAATTTGAGGAGTGGAAAAACATTGCATGGAACATGACAGCGAATTCAGTTGAGTGGTCTGCGCAGTCCCCAGACCTCAACCCAATAGAGCATCTTTGGGATGAGATGGAAAAGGCTGTCCGCAGCATGAATGTACCTCCGTACAATCTACAACAACTGCGTGATGCTATCGCACTAGCATGGACTAACATCCCTGTGAAATGTTTCCGACACCTTTTAGAAAGCCCTGATGAATTCAGGCTGTTCTGGAGGCAAAGGGGGGGTCTAAGGCAGTAGTAGATAGGTGTACCTAATAAGCTGTCCAGGGAGGATAGAAGCTGCCCTATCCCTAGGCGCTCACCTTCTTGGAAACTGAAGAAACGTTCCCGCCAAATCGCTCTGCTCGCTTTTTTAGCTGTTCAACGCTGACCGCCTACACAGAACACAGAGATAGATGTTTGATTAAATCTTCTGGGTCACTTATGGTTACATTATTTAAATGAGGGGAGGTCACTGTTTATCACATTTGGATTACTCAGTGGATTTATTCACAGTAACACCTTTGATAGAGAGAAACACTAATTAAAACCAGAGTGCAAATGCAGGAGAAAACATAATTACTTGTAATAATGAGGTTGTTCAACACTTGTTTATAAACTGACTGCAGGTTATGGTTCTTGGATTAAAAAAAAAAAAAAAAACCACATGAGAACTGTGAAAATGACTGGAAGATTCACACTGACCTGGGGTGGAAGTTGGAGGTGCAGCAGCGGGCAAACCAAACCTGAACACAATACATATTTAATCAAATCAAAGTTTATTTGTCACGTGCGCCAAATACAACAGGTGTAGACCTTAGTGAAATGCTTACTTACAGGCTCTAACCAATATTGCAAAAAAGGTATAATGTTAACAATAGGTAAGTAAATAAAACAGTAAAAAGACAGGCTATATACAGTTGCGAGGCTACATACAGACAGGTTAGTCAGGCTGATTGAGGTAGTATGTACGTGACAATGCATATATATATATATATATATATGATAATTTTCTCCTTCTCTTTTTCTTTCTCTCGGAGGACCTGAGCCCTAGGACCATACGTCGGGACTACCGGCCGTGGTGACTCCTTGCTGTCCCCAGTCCGCCTGGCCTTGCTGCTATTCCAGTTTCAACTGTTCTGCCTGCGGTTATGGAACCCCTACCTGTCCCAGACCTGCTGTTTTCAACTCTTAATGATCGGCTATGAAAAGCCAACAGATTTATTCCTGATTATTATTTGACCATGCTTGTCATTTATGAACATTTTGAAAATCTTGGCTCTCTCTAATTTTCTCCTTCTCTCTTTCTTTCTCTCGGAGGACCTGGGCCCTGGGACCATGCGTCGGGACTGCCGCCCGTGGTGACTCCTTGCTGTCCCCAGTCCGCCTGGCCTTGCTGCTATTCCAGTTTCAGCGGTTCTGCCTGCGGTTATGGAACCGCCACCTGTCCCAGACCTGTTGTTTTTCAACTCTTAATGATCAGCTATGAAAAGCCAACTGAAAATTATTCATGATTATTATTTGACCATGCTTGTCACTTATGAACATCTTGGCATAGTTCTGTTATAATCTCCACCCGGCACAGCCAGAAGAGGACTGGCCACCCCTCATAGCCTGGTTCCTCTCTAGGTTTCTTCCTAGGTTTTGGCCTTTCTAGGGAGTTTTTCCTAGCCACCGTGCTTCTACACCTGCATTACTAGCTGTTTGGGGTTTTAGGCTGGGTTTCTGTACAGCACTTCGAGATATTAGCTGATGTACGAAGGGCTATATAAAATAAAATTAATTGATTGAACAGAGAATAGCAGTAGTGTAAAAGAGGGGTTGGCAGGTAGTGGGACACAATGCAGATAGCCCGGTTTGCCAATGTGCGGGAGCACTGGTTGGTCGGCCCAATTGAGCTAGTATGTACATGAATGTATAGTTAAAGTGACTATGCATATATGAGAGTAGCAGCAGCGTAAGGGGGGGGGGGGGACGACACAATGCAAATTGTCAATATAGGTTAATAGATATGCCTAATCAATAGTGTGGGGAATATTTGTGGGATACTGACCGGGCAGAACGTGTGGCCTTCTTGCCATCAGCTGACGCAGGGATATTGAAGCGTTCTGCTCTTTTCTGTACCCTCTGGGAAAACAGGATAAAACATTTTAATTAAAGGTTAGCACACCACCATTGCATTGAAGACTTGGCATGACTGGTGAGAGTGCAGCAAGCATCATATTACCTCATCCACAGACGCTGGGGGTGTGATTTTTACCACTTTCTTTTCAGCCGTCCTAAAACACATTAAAATCACATGATTAACATATTTCAATAGGGACATCAGATCATCAGGAAATTGGAGAGAAAATGTCACTCTTCAATGTGTGTTCACATAAAAGGAAAAACTTACTCCTCAGACACTATGGGTTTCTTGTCATTATCCTCAGTGATGGCATCCTCTTTCGTGAGGTCCTACATGTTCTAAAGCATCATCACCTGTTGAATCTGCAGACGTGTTGCTGTGCGTTTTGTTGCTGTGCGTTTTGCTGCCAACTTTACTTTACTTTGCTAGCTGACAACTTTACGTTTTTTGTTTTGTTTCTGTTTTTAATTACCGTTTATATTTTTAGTTTTTCCATCGCAACTTTTTTCCCTCATTCAACTTTTTCACTCCGGACGCTTTATCTGGACATGGTTCGTCAACACCTTCAACAGCCGAAGCTAAGTAGTAACATTAACATGATGTCTTCTAATTGCAGTCGCTGTACTCATAATATACAGGAGAACGATCGCCTTACGGCGAAAATAGCTGTGCTGCAAGCCCAGCTTCAGACGCAATCGTTAGGCAAGGGTAATTTCAGTGTAGGAAAGGAAGAAACAGCGTCTGTGCCACCAGTAAGTACAGATAGTAACGTTAGTATAAATCCCCCCGCACAGTCCCCGCAGCCGGACAACTTTCTCATGGCTTCTGGAGGGAAATGCTGTTGGAATGCTCAACCGGTGTCGCTCATTCAGCCGACAGAAACTTTCAACCGGTTTTCCCCATTATGTAGCGAGTCGGAGTCTGAGTCTGAGTCTTCTCTTGTCTCTACTCCTCCCGTTACGGGGTCTGAGACGCCGAAGGCTCCCACCGTTAGCTCTGACAAATTGAAAACCCTAGTCATTGGCGACTCCATTACCCGCAGTATTAGACTTAAAACGAATCACCCAGCGATCATACACTGTTTACCAGGGGGCAGGGCTACCGACGTTAAGGCTAATCTTAAGATGGTGCTGGCTAAAGCTAAATCTGGCGAGTGTAGAGAGTATAGAGATATTGTTATCCACGTCGGCACCAACGATGTTAGGATGAAACAGTCAGAGGTCACCAAGTGCAACATAGCTTCAGCGTGTAAATCAGCTAGAAAGATGTGTCGGCATCGAGTAATTGTCTCTGGCCCCCTCCCAGTTAGGGGGAGTGACGAGCTCTACAGCAGAGTCTCAGCACTCAATCGCTGGTTGAAAACTGTTTTCTGCCCCTCCCAAAAGATAGAATTTGTAGATAATTGGCCCTCTTTCTGGGACTCACCCACAAACAGGACCAAGCCTGACCTGCTAAGGAGTGACGGACTCCATCCTACCTGGAGGGGTGCTCTCATCTTATCTACCAACATAGATAGGGCTCTAACTCCTTTAGCCCCACAATGAAATAGGGTGCAGGCCAGGCAGCAGGCTGTTAGCCAACCTGCCAGCTTAGTGGAGTCTGCCAATAGCACAGTCAGTGTAGTCAGCTCAGCCATACCCATTGAGACTGTGTCTGTGCCTCGACCTAGGTTGGGCAAAACTAAACATGGCGGTGTTCGCCTTAGCAATCTTATTAGGATAAAGACCTCCTCCATTCCTGCCATTATTGAAAGAGATCGTGATACCGTAAAAACTCACATCTCAAAATAGGGTTACTTAATGTTAGATCCCTCACTTCAAAGGCAGTCATAGTCAATGAACTAATCACTGATCATAATCTTGATGTGATTGGCCTGACTGAAACATGGCTTAAGCCTGATGAATTTACTGTGTTAAATGAGGCCTCACCTCCTGGTTACACTAGTGACCATATCCCCCGTGCATCCCGCAAAGGCGGAGGTGTTGCTAACATCTACGATAGCAAATTTCAATTTACAAAAAAAAAAATGGCGTTTTCATCTTTTGAGCTTCTAGTCATGAAATCTATGCAGCCTACTCAATCACTTTTTATAGCTACTGTTTACAGGCCTCCTGGGCCATATACAGCGTTCCTCTCTGAGTTTCCTGAATTCCTATCAGACCTTGTAGTCATAGCAGATCATATTCTAATTTTTGGTGATTTTAATATTCACATGGAGAAGTCCACAGACCCACTCCAAAAGTCTTTCGGAGCCATCATCGACTCAGTGGGTTTTGTCCAACATGTCTCTGGACCTACTCACTGCCACAGTCATACTCTGGACCTAGCTTTGTCCCATGGAATAAATGTTGTAGATCTTAATGTTTTTCCACATAATCCTGGACTATCGGACCACCATTTTATTACGTTTGCAATCGCAACAAATAATCTGCTCAGACCCCAACCAAGGAGCATCAAAAGTCGTGCTATAAATTCTCAGACAACACAAAAATTCCTTGATGCCCTTCCAGACTCCTTCTGCCTACCCAAGGACGTCAGAGGACAAAAATCAGTTAACCACTTAACTGAGGAACTCAATTTAACCTTGCGCAATACCCTAGATGCAGTTGCACCCCTAAAAACGAAAAACATTTGTCATAAGAAACTAGCTCCCTGGTATACAGAAAATACCCGAGCTTTGAAGCAAGCTTCCAGGAAATTGGAACGGAAATGGCGCCACACAAAACTGGAAGTCTTCCGACTAGCTTGGAAAGACAGTACCGTGCAGTACCGAAGAGCCCTCACTGCTGCTCGATCATCCTACTTTTCCAACTTAATCGAGGAAAATAAGAACAATCCAAAATGTCTTTTTGATACTGTTGCAAAGCTAACTAAAAAGCAGCATTCCCCAAGAGAGGATGGCTTTCACTTCAGCAGTAATAAATTCATGAACTTCTTTGAGGAAAAGATCATGACCATTAGAAAGCAAATTACAGACTCCTCTTTGAATCTGCGTATTCCTCCAGGGCTTAGCTGTCCTGGATCTGCACAGCTCTGCGAGGGCCTGGGATCGGGAGAGACACTTAAGTGTTTTAGTACTATATCTCTTGACACAATGATGAAAATAATCATGGCCTCTAAACCTTCAAGCTGCATACTGGATCCTATTCCTACTAAACTGCTGAAGGAGCTGCTTCCTGTGCTTGGCCCTCCTATGTTGAACATAATAAACAGCTCTCTATCCACCGGATGTGTACCAAACTCACTAAAAGTGGCAGTGATAAAGCCTCTCTTGAAAAAGCCAAACCTTGACCCGGAAAATATAAAAAACTATCGGCCTATATCGAATCTTCCATTCCTCTCAAAAATTTTAGAAAAAGCTGTTGCGCAGCAACTCACTGCCTTTCTGAAGACAAACAATGTATACGAAATGCTTCAGTCTGGTTTTAGACCCCATCATAGCACTGAGACTGCACTTGTGAAGGTGGTAAATGACCTTTTAATGGCGTCAGACCGAGGCTCTGCATCTGTCCTCGTGCTACTAGATCTTAGTGCTGCCTTTGACACCATCGATCACCACATTCTTTTGGAGAGACTGGAAACCCAAATTGGTCTACACGGACAAGTTCTGGCCTGGTTTAGATCTTACCTGTCGGAAAGATATCAGTTTGTCTCTGTGAATGGTCTGTCCTCTGACAAATCAACTGTACATTTCGGTGTTCCTCAAGGTTCCGTTTTAGGACCACTATTGTTTTCACTATATATTTTACCTCTTGGGGATGTTATTCGAAAACATAATGTTAACTTTCACTGCTATGCGGATGACACACAGCTGTACATTTCAATGAAACATGGTGAAGCCCCAAAATTGCCCTCGCTAGAAGCCTGTGTTTCAGACATAAGGAAGTGGATGGCTGAAAACTTTCTACTTTTAAACTCGGACAAAACAGAGATGCTTGTTCTAGGTCCCAAGAAACAAAGAGATCTTCTGTTAAATCTGACAATTCATCTTGATGGTTGTAAAGTCGTCTCAAATAAAACTGTGAAGGACCTCGGCGTTACTCTTGACCCTGATCTCTCTTTTGACGAACATATCAAGACTGTTTCAAGGACAGCTTTTTTCCATCTACGTAACATTGCAAAAATCAAAAATTTTCTGTCCAAAAATGATGCAGAAAAATTAATCCATGCATTTGTTACTTCTAGGTTATACTACTGCAATGCTCTACTTTCCGGCTACCCGGATAAAGCACTAAATAAACTTCAGTTAGTGCTAAATACGGCTGCTAGAATCCTGACTAGAACCAAGAAATTTGATCATATTACTCCAGTGCTAGCTTCCCTACACTGGCTTCCCGTTAAGGCAAGGGCTGATTTCAAGGTTTTACTGTTAACCTATAAAGCGTTACATGGGCTTGCTCCTACCTATCTTTCCGAGTTGGTCCTGCCGTACATACCTACACGTACGCTACGGTCACAAGACGCAGGCCTCCTAATTGTCCCTAAAATTTCTAAGCAAACAGCTGGAGGCAGGGCTTTCTCCTATAGATCTCCATTTTTATGGAACAGTCTGCCTACCCATGTGAGAGACGCAGACTCGGTCTCAACCTTTAAGTCTTTACTGAAGACTTATCTCTTCAGTAGGTCATATGATTGAGTGTAGTCTGGCCCAGGAGTGTGAAGGTGAACGGAAAGGCTCTGGAGCAACGAACCGCCCTTGCTGTTTCTCCAGGGCCGGTTCCCCTCTCTCCACTGGGATTCTCTGCCTCTAACCCTGTTACTGGGGCTGAGTCACTGGCTTGCTGGTGCTCTTTCATGCCGTCCCTAGGAGGGGTGCGTCACTTGAGTGGGTTGAGTTACTGACGTGAACTTCCTGTCTGGGTTGGCGCCCCCCCTTGGTTGTGCTGTGGTGGAGACCTTTGTGGGCTATACTCGGCCTTGTCTCAGGATTGTAAGTTGGTGGTTGAGGATTTCCCTCTAGTGGTGTGGGGGCTGTGCTTTGGCAGAGTGGGTGGGGTTATATCCTTCCTGTTTGGCCCTGTCCGGGGGTTTCTTCGGATGGGGCCACAGTGTCTCCTGACCGCTCCTGTCTCAGCCTCCAGTATTTATGCTGCAGTAGTTTATGTGTCGGGGGGCTAGGGTCAGTTGGTTATACCTGGAGTACTTCTCCTGTCTTATCCAGTGTCCTGTGTGAATTTAAGTATGCTCTCTCTAATTCTCTCGTTCTCTCTTTCTCTCTGAGAACCTGAGCCCTAGGACCATACGTCAGGACTACCGGGCATGCTGACACCTTGCTGTCCCCAGTCCGCCCGGCCTTGCTGTTATTCCAGTTTCAACTGTTTCTGCCTGCGGTTACGAAACCCCTACCTGTCCCAGACCTGCTGTTTTCAACTCTTAATGATCGGCTATGAAAAGCCAACAGATTTATTCCTGATTATTATTTGACCATGCTTGTCATTTATGAACATTTTGAAAATCTTGGCTCTCTCTAATTTTCTCCTTCTCTCTTTCTTTCTCTCGGAGGACCTGGGCCCTAGGACCATGCGTCGGGACTGCCGCCCGTGGTGACTCCTTGCTGTCCCCAGTCCGCCTGGCCTTGCTGCTATTCCAGTTTCAGCTGTTCTGCCTGCTGTTATGGAACCGCCACCTGTCCCAGACCTGTTGTTTTTCAACTCTTAATGATCAGCTATGAAAAGCCAACTGAAAATTATTCATGATTATTATTTGACCATGCTTGTCACTTATGAACATTTTTGAACATCTTGGCATAGTTCTGTTATAATCTCCACCCGGCACAGCCAGAAGAGGACTGGCCACCCCTCATAGCCTGGTTCCTCTCTAGGTTTCTTCCTAGGTTTTGGCCTTTCTAGGGAGTTTTTCCTAGCCACCGTGCTTCTACACCTGCATTCTAGCTGTTTGGGGTTTTAGGCTGGGTTTCTGTACAGCACTTCGAGATATTATCTGATGTACGAAGGGCTATATAAAATAAAATTGATTGATTGATTGATCAAGAAATGCACCTACGATTTTACATTTATTTTTCTAGCAGATATTTCACCAAAGCAATTGCAGCATGTACAAAGTGACTTTATACTGTATGATCAAAATTCTACTGGACATGGTGGAACCCATCTAATCCATACATCAAGGGCCATTGCTGCTATAGTGGTTTAAAACCAGGCTTACCTCTGGCTCTTCTCCCAGAACATCATCTTCATTTAGGCCCATGTCATCCTCTGTTTAGGATGAAAATCAGGCTTATGATTCACTTGACCATTTCATAGACTGGGTAGACTTTTCACCATATTGCTCACACCTTTTAAAAATAAAAGGGTGTCAAGGGGTAGGGGCTAGTAGAAGTTGATTTGGAATTCAGCAAGTTACACTTTCATAGCCCAATTAAAATCATCAAGTTTGCAGATGACAACAGCCTGATTACCAAAAATGACGAGACAGCCTACAGGAAGGAGGTGAGTGCCTTGGCGGAGTGGTGCTAGGAAAATAACCTCAACAAAACAAAGGAGCTGATCGTGGCCTCAGGAGAGAGCAGAGGGAGCACGCACCCATCCACATCGATGGGGCCACAGTGGAGACGGTGAAAAGCTTAAAGTACCTCAACATACACATCACTGACAATCTGAAATGGTCCACCCATACAGACGATGTAGCGAACAAGGCGCAACAGGAGGTTGAAGAAATTTGGCCCCTACGACCCTCACATTTTTACCGATGCACCATTGAGAGCATCTTGTCAGGCTGTATCATTGCCTACATCTTGTCGGCCTGTAGCATTGCCGGGTACGGTAACTGCACCGTACACAACCGCAAGGCTATCCAGAGGGTGGTGCGGTCAGCCCAACATATCGCACTGCCTGCCCTTCAGGATATCTACAGCACCCAGTGTCACAGGAAGGCCAATTACATAATCAAGGACCTCAGCCAAATGAGCCACAGATTGTTCACCCTACTATCATCCACAAGGCGAGGTTAGTACAGGTGCATCCAAACTGGGACCAAGAGACTGAAAAACATCTTCTATCTCAAGACAATCAGACTTAAATAGCCATCACTAGCCGGCCTCCACCCAGTATCCTGCCCTGAACTTAGTCACTAGCTGGCTATCACCCGGTCACTCATCCCTGCACCTTAGAGGCTGATGCCCCATGTACATAGACATGGAACACTTGTCACTTCAATAAATGTTTAATACCATTTTCCCCATTTCATATGTATATCCTGTATTCTAGTCAAGGCCATGCTATTCAACTATTGCTGTACATATACTATTCTATTCACGTATTCTTCAGATGTACTACATATTATATCCACACTGTCCATAAATCCCATCACACACACACTCAACTCCAACATGGCTCATCCTAATATTTCTTAATTCCACTTTCATACTTTTAGACTTGTGTGTCGTTAGATATTACTGCACTGTTGGAGCTAGGAACACAAGCATTCCGCTACATCCGCAATAACATCTGCTATATGTGTATGCGACCAATAAAATGTGATTTGATTGACATCGGCTGATTTGATATCAGCTGATGTAAAAGGGCTGTATAAATACATTTGATTGATTGGAAACAGCACCAGGCTTTATTAGAGTATGGGAACCTGACCCCATGTGTATTTAGTCCATACATTATTGCATGCTCACCATGTTCCTCCAGATAAGCCTGTAGTCGTGTGATCAGTTCCACTTTGTTGCCCTTCACATCTAGACCCCTGGTTTCACACTCATGCTTCAGTTCAGCAAGCTGTGGGAGAGACATGAGTGTAGATTACATTTGAGAGGATGTCCTACTAAATGGCAATTTTTGCAATTCAAATGTTACTGCCCAACAGCGAAGTGCTTGAACGTTAGGCCAAACATCCTGTACAATTTCATTCATTCACTTGTAGTCGCGCATGCGCTGATGTCAGTTGCCAACTTCACAGCCGTAGCAGAGCAAACTTTGGCCCTCGTTGAATAACAAAGGCACCCCAACCCAATACACGCGTGGATATCTCAAACCTCCAAATGCCTTGTTAGCTAGCTACACCGTGCAGCAAGCATGGACTATTTCCATCCTGTCCGCTAGCATCTGCTAGCTAGCTACCTACGACTCTTTGTGTCCGAAGATCCCCAGCGTGCTAGATCATGATTTACAATGTAAAGATAGCTAACAACATACAATACTTGATTTCCCCAAAATATAATACCGGTATTAGACGTTTCAAACTAAACTAAAAAGGGTTAACAACCTTAAGTTTCTGGAGCTCCACAACTTCAGCCATCTTGCTTTGTTGTAGTGGTAGGTCATTCGCGAACGAACGACTCTCTTTGAACGGCTCTTTTTGGTGACCGTCGGGAACCGAATTGCAGCTGTGAAAGAGCCGTTAATTTGGCTTCCTGATTTGCATAGCCTACTGTTATTGCTTTTTGAGCCCCAGAAACCAGACATCGATCATCTGCTGACAAATTATAAAAATATTCACTGAAGATGGTAATTGCTCAGTGCAGGAACAATCTAGTGAGGAGCCTCAGTCTAGTTCGGGCTCATTTTTTCAGTGCATTACATTTTTTTCTCAATTAGTTTTTGCAGGCCATCTAATAATCTGGTCAGGTAAAAGTGTATTTGAACTCAAATTTCACGATCTGGTAGGCAACTTTTTACGATTTAAATTATATATTGACAATTTTATCATGGTTTTAGGTCAATTCCTAAGAACTACTGAACGAAAAGCCCGTTGGGAGCAAAATTAACGGCTCCTTAGGTGAATGGAGACAAATCACCGAAAAGACTCGGAATGCCCGTTACGACTTGGATAATTAAATGCGGAATCTGTTTCATCCATCAGAAATCGACCCGTCTGCTTCTTCAGTAAAATTTCAACCGCTTTGAGTTGGTACATTGCTATCATAAATCTTTTTTTGTTTTTTGTGTGTAAATTCTGTGTAACTTTAGTAATTTGCTTTGACACAATGAAATGTATAGCCCAGTTTTTCATGTAAAATATCTTTATTGATAGGCCTAAATCGTTAATTATATACATTGATCCTTACTTTTTTTATCCAACAGATTTAGAAGGGAAAAATTAAACAATGTGACTCCAATACATGCGGTATAATCAATGGAATTTCGGATATGCCAATGCGTTGCGTCACAGATGGTACAGTATTCTCACTACATTATGATGCATATGTATTGACAAATAATCATTTTCAGAGGCATTTTGCTCTTTCCTGTCATGCTGTGCAATGGAGAACAACGTTTTTAAAAGCAGTCAGGTAAACACTTTTGCTTTCACCTTTGCATTTTGCTAAACTTGTAAACAATTGTCTAGCCTAAGTATTGTGTAATTGAAAAGGTAAAATAGACGATTGTGTACTCCAATAATATGAAGTCTGAACATAAACTGTAGGACTATGTGAATCAAGCCTAATTGTCATCAAAGTTTACAAGTCCCATGCGCTGAACTGAGCTACAAAGGACTACAAAGTGAACTATTCTTGTGTGATGAGTAACCTTGCCTGAAATGTGTGTTATCTGTCTGAGCTAATGCCTAGATTTAAGCTCAGTGGGCTAACACATTCTTGTGACATGCAGATTAACCTCGGTTCAAACCCAGTCAGTCTCATGGTTGATGCTAGGCGGTATCCTTGGGACATCCTATGGATCCGACCCCTGGCAACAACCCTCTGGCCAACACACACAGTGAGGGAGTTCTATTACGCTGGCCCGGGTTGAACCAGGCAATGGCCAGTCACATCATTGGGTGAAAGCAGGAAGGAAGGAGCACCCTTCTCAATACAACAGTAATCTGCACCAGTCGGTCATGTTGTCAACAAGGCAGCATGGTGCATCTTCCAGAAACACATCTCTTTTGCATAAAATAGATGTTTGAATTTTCAAACTAGTTTTCATTGGGAAGGCAGATAAAGCGTTTTTATCAAAGCAATCACTTTTGCATGTGAAAACACATAATCCTACTCATCACTCCATGAGCTTAATAATTACGTCACTTTTGTTTTGAGCCGACTTCGCATTCGGCCAGAGCGGGGCACCTGGCTCACCCCCAGGAGGCGGTGCGGTTCCAAAACGAATGCAATCACTTTTCAACCAGTTCAAACTCCTCCCACCGAGGTAACCCGGGCCACATAAACTAATCCCCTCAGTCTTGTGGTGTGGATATGATCTGGGTTCAATCACAGTCAGTCTCATTGGTGCCATTGGACCTTGATCGCACAGTTGATGTCTATCAGCTGCTGGGGTGTTGTGAGAGGAGGTCAGGGGAGGGGTGAAGTGTAGCAGTGGTTCCGTGAACAGAATAACCTTGCCTAATACTTGAGCTAGAGCCTAGGCATTCGCTCAGCAGTGGGCTAACACAGTCTTGTGGCATGCAGATGACTCCAGTTCAAACTCAGACACAGTGGCGTGTATTCATAGATGCCAAGGGAAGCCAGGCTTTCCCAAACATTTGACCAATAAAAATATAAAATAATTTCTCTTTTGTCTCTGTGTTATTATAATTATCCGTAAATTCGCAAGTGACTGAATCTGATTGATTTTTAGATTTTGTTGGCCAATCAGCATTGAGCTGAGTTCAACTGTGGGTTGTCCTGGTGCATCAAAATGCCCCCCAAGGGAGGCCGATTTGGCTTCACACCAATCAAATCACACCCTGAGCAAAACGTCATCATTGTCAGAAAAGGGTGTTGATTTCTAGTCTTCTTGTGTTGATGTCTTGCAGTAGCTAGTTTGCTAAATCGGCCCTTTCCTGAGGCATGGATGGAGATGGGGATTTGGACTTGAGGTGATGGAGATAGGGATTTGGACTTGAGGTTTTGACTTAATTCTCTGTACAGGCCAATGATTATAACGGCAATTCTGATCTAACCATAAATTCATGCCACTGTCCTGAGACGATTGAAGTTCAATATGTAGCCTAGTAGACTCACATTAACTAGCTAGCTAACATAATTGGTTCATTGTTGCCAAATGTGAGGAAGTTAGGACAGCACAAATTGTAGCTAGGTAGCCTATGAAAACAAACTAAAAGCGTGGGTTTGAATCTTGAAGCATGGATTCCGATTGGTCAGAACAGCATTGAATAGACCTTAGCATGGATACTTCCTGTTTGAGTTTCTGCCTATAGGAAGGGAGGAGCAAAATGGAGTCGTGATCAGATTTGCCGAAGGAAGGGCGGGGGAGGGCCTTCTAGGCATTTCGAAAAGTTGAGTAGCAGTGGTCCAATGTTTTACCAGCACGAGTACTACAGTCAATGTATTGGTAGAACTTTGATAGCGTTTTCCTCAAATTTGCTTTGTTAAAATCCCCAGCTACAATAAATGTGGCCTTAGGATATGTATTTTCCAGTTTGCATAAAGTCCAGTGTTGTTCTTTGACGGCTGTCGTGGTATCTGCTTGAGGAGGAATATTGACCACAGTCAATGTGTTGGTAGAACTTCAGTAACGTTTTCCTCATTTGCTTTGTTAAAATCCACAGCTACAATAAATGCGGCCTCAGGATCTGTGGTTTCCAGTTTGAATAAACTCAAGTGTAGTTCTTTCAGGGCCATCGTGGTATCGGCTTGAGGGGGAATATACACATTACATTACATTACATTTACATTTAAGTCATTTAGCAGACGCTCTTATCCAGAGCGACTTACAAATTGGTGCATTCACCTTATGACATCCAGTGGAACAGCCACTTTACAATAGTGCATCAAGATCTTTTAAGGGGGGGGGGGGGGGTCAGGAGGATTGCTTTATCCTATCCTAGGTATTCCTTAAAGAGGTGGGGTTTCAGGTGTCTCCGGAAGGTGGTGATTGACTCCGCTGTCCTGGCGTCGTGAGGGAGTTTGTTCCACCATTGGGGGGCCAGAGCAGCGAACAGTTTTGACTGGGCTGAGCGGGAACTATACTTCCTCAGTGGTAGGGAGGCGAGCAGGCCAGAGGTGGATGAACGCAGTGCCCTTGTTTGGGTGTAGGGCCTGATCAGAGCCTGGAGGTACTGAGGTGCCGTTCCCCTCACAGCTCCGTAGGCAAGCACCATGGTCTTGTAGCGGATGCGAGCTTCAACTGGAAGCCAGTGGAGAGAGTGGAGGAGCGGGGTGACGTGAGAGAACTTGGGAAGGTTGAACACCAGACGGGCTGCGGCGTTCTGGATGAGTTGTAGGGGTTTAATGGCACAGGCAGGGAGCCCAGCCAACAGCGAGTTGCAGTAATCCAGACGGGAGATGACAAGTGCCTGGATTAGGACCTGCGCCGCTTCCTGTGTGAGGCAGGGTCGTACTCTGCGGATGTTGTAGAGCATGAACCTACAGGAACGGGCCACCGCCTTGATGTTAGTTGAGAACGACAGGGTGTTGTCCAGGATCACGCCAAGGTTCTTAGCGCTCTGGGAGGAGGACACAATGGAGTTGTCAACCGTGATGGCGAGATCATGGAACGGGCAGTCCTTCCCCGGGAGGAAGAGCAGCTCCGTCTTGCCGAGGTTCAGCTTGAGGTGGTGATCCGTCATCCACACTGATATGTCTGCCAGACATGCAGAGATGCGATTCGCCACCTGGTCATCAGAAGGGGGAAAGGAGAAGATTAATTGTGTGTCGTCTGCATAGCAATGATAGGAGAGACCATGTGAGGTTATGACAGAGCCAAGTGACTTGGTGTATAGCGAGAATAGGAGAGGGCCTAGAACAGAGCCCTGGGGGACACCAGTGGTGAGAGCGCGTGGTGAGGAGACAGATTCTCGCCACGCCACCTGGTAGGAGCGACCTGTCAGGTAGGACGCAATCCAAGCGTGGGCTGCGCCGGAGATGCCCAACTCGGAGAGGGTGGAGAGGAGGCTGTGACTATAACCCCCAAAAATTCTCTTGGGCGGTAATATGGTCGGCATTTCATTGTGAGGTATTCTAGGTCGGGTGAACAAAAGGACTTGAGTTTCTGTATGTTATATCAATCACACCATGAGTGGTTAATCATGAAACATACACCCCCGCCTTTCTTCTTCTCGGAGAGTTCTTTATTCCTGTCTGCGCGATGTACTGAGAACCCAGATGGCTGTATGGACGGGGACAGTATATCCCGAGAGAGCCATGTTTCCGTGAAACAGAGTATGTCACAATGCCTGATGTCTCTCTGGAAGGAGATCCTCGCCCTGAGCTCGTCTACTTTATTATCCAGAGACTGAACATTAGCAAGTAATATACTCTGAAGCGGTGGATGGTGTGCATGCCTCCACAGTCGGACTAGAAGTCCACTCCAAATACCTCTTCTCTGCCGGCAGTGTTTTGGAGCAACCTTTGGAATAAGTTAAATTGCCCTGGGAGGTATGAACAAAGGATCCAATTCTGAAAAGTGAGGTACCGCTGTTCTGATATCCAAAAGTTATTTCCGGCTGCATCTAATAACACAAAACATTTTCTGGGCTAATAATGTAACAAATAACACACACAAAAAAAATACTGCAAAGTTGCTTAGGAGCTAGAAGCAGAGCTGCCATATCTGTCGGCGCCATCTGTTCTGTTTTTAAGACACTGTTGTTCAGAGGAGCTAGCCAACAACACAGCTAACACAATAACTTCAAACTGAAGCTGGAAAGACTGCAAACTACCTGCACTTAGTTTCATTTGACCTTTTTTCACTTGACATTTCTTTGTATATATCCATAAAAATCATGCCAGCTGATTCGTGATTTTGACTGGCTGAGAAATGCTGTCTGCCTCTCTCTCGTCCCAAAACCCAACCCCTACACGTTCATTACTATGGGACAGTTGGAGATCAAATTTGAATATTGAAACAATGTTGCAAATGTCGGAGAGACAGACAGCAAGGTTTATACAAATCTCTGCTGTTGAAAACTCACTGTTAGTATAAAATAATTGTTAAATAATGTCTAGATGCTTTTTACAGTGGAGATCAAGTTTTAACTTCCCTGCCTGGACTGATGAGACAGTGGATTACGCAGTCAGATGGAACAGAGTAAATAGGCATTTTAACATCATAGATTTAGCCGGTGGTAACTTGTGGAATAGACACCGGCTGGAATTAGCTTTAAACCAATCAGCATTCAGGATTAGATCCAGCCGTTGTATAAAGAGCAAATATCACAACATAGGTTGTAATATGGCTTTTTTACTGTCTTGGCTTTGTCGTGGAAAATCGTATTACAAATATAACACTTACAAGAACTTGTGAATTCAATAAAGGCTTTTAATACAAAATATCAGAAGCCGTGTCAGTCCGCGGAAAAGACCAACTTCCATAAGTACTGGCTCTGTTCTTATACACATACATCAAATGAGTCCATCCCACATGCAAATTAAGTTCCTCCCCTTAGTCCATCTGCCACCATTATCTTTCAGTTTAAGCTTCCTGCTTGTTCACGCCCAATAACGCCCATATCTGCTTTCAGTTAGGTTATAATGGTGGCAGGACCCCTTCTTGTCCTAAAAATAATATATGTCCATCTATCCTATGGGCCTATGTCTTTGGCCTTCGTACTAATGTTTACCTTGGTGTGCTCTTTGGTATGTTTGCCCTTATTAGGATCAGCAGACTATGTGTCCCTCTAACATTAGTGTGTCCAGCTGTCCTGTGCGCCTATGTGTCGCCTTCTCCTCCTGTGGTCTGATGTACAAATTTATATCTGTCCCTATATGTACCATTTACTCCCACAGCTTCCCCAGTGATTTTACACATGCACCGCTACTGGTCAGACACAGGTCACATAATTAGAATCTCTGTGGCAACAGTAGCCTGGGCCCAGATCTGTTTGTGCTCTTGTCAACTTCATTGCTCTTATAGCTAAGCCAAAAATCATATTTGGCATGACAGTGAGTGGCAGGGAGTTGATATAAAAAAACAAATAGACTGGCACTCAGGCTATGGCAACAGTAGTTCATTGGGCGTCAACCTATGATGACATATCAGGCTCGCCGCCATGTCATAATGGTCGGATGAACTATCACAGGTGAGTTTGTAAGAAATACATTATTGCTATGTTGCTGTTTTCAGGAGAAGACCTCAAAGCCCCTGTGTCAGATACCCTCGCGACCAGAGAAGCAAACTCGTCCACTGAAAGGGAAGCCTCCACAGATCATGATAGAAACAAAGCCGTCAGTGAGCAGCAGATTGCCTGCCATGACAAAGCTTCCGGTCCTACCTGGGGTCGCATTTAAATTTCATAGAGCCAGCTTGGGTAAAAAGGTAAGCAGAACATATATTTAACAGGATACAGTATACATTTTTTTGAAAGAATGGTGCAGTAGAATAGAAGAAGGGTCCAGTAGAGTGGTGCTTTAGAATGGAAGAAGGATCCAGTAGAATGTTTATTTTTTTGTTTATATCCTTGTTCCTTCAGTTGTATCAGCCTACATCTGATTTCAACCTCAGTGACCCAAACTGTCACATTATGAGGCCGACGTACAACAGTTTGCATGACCCAAACCTCAATGAATACTTCCATCAGAAGGAAATGCATGAGAAGTTAAAGAAGCAAAACTTCATCACTAAAGAGGACAACGTAAGTTTGAAGTTAATATTATTGTTTCTGAACAGTGTAGTAGAAGACTAAGCTTTACCGATAGTTAACTCCAGGAGTATTATAGCAGGAAACATTTTGATTCTCTCTCTTCTCAAGGTTGTATGCTCATTAAAGGAGTATAACACATACAAACATTACCTGGATACGGTCAAGACTGACCATCATAAAACGTACAGCAAAAAGTTGGTATGTGGGCAGTTTGACTGCGTTCTTAAATGTGAACTTCTGTGAAGATCACACATGTTCTTTTCACGAGAAAATGTGAAATGATCATTCATCACTCTAAAAACAATGTAACATTTATTTTATTAGGTAGATAAGTGTTTAAAATGTACAAAATTTGTATTTATCCTATTTAAGAAGGAACAGATACTGAGAATGGTTCAGTTGCAAGAGGAAGACCATATACCTAAGGACGTTACCCTGGAAGATATGATAAGAGTACTTACTGAATAAAGGAGCACAGAACCTGAAGCATCTGCAGTCAACCATTGGTTCCAGGTAGGCAAGAAGTGCATGAGGTAATAAAGTAGAGTTATATAGGCCTACTCTGTGTTGGCAATGTCATGACTCATCTGTTTAATGTATTGATAGGGACAGGGGACAGAAATATGGCCTGCAAACTGCGTTGTATGACCAAGAGAGAGAGTTTAAAGAGGATTGGGTTTCTAAGGAGCGATCCAGGCTGAAACTCATTGAAAAAGATGTGAGGCACGATTTGAACAAGGCCAAGTATATGAAAGAGGCCAAAGAAAAGCGCATCAGAAAGGTACAAATGTCACACTTTCATCATACTTCACAAAACTACCCACAATTATTTTCAAGTTTGAATAAATCATGAAAATTAAGAAATCATTTTACCTCAACTTTTGTGGATGCTAAGTTGCTATTTTTGGACTCTATGTTCTTCACAGAAAATGTGCATTATGGAACAAAAACAGGCTATTCAGTTGAGGATAATGGAAGAGGAATTGAAAAACCTCCAGGAGTTTGAGGGGTTTAGAGAGGCCTCTATCAAACCAAATAAGCTGCTGGAAGAAATATTTGAAAAACCAGGTAAGATTTCATTTGAATTCATCACACAGTTAAGCAATGTTTAAATGACTATGCCAAATGCAACCTACAAGGAGCAGTTGAATGTGTTGTGCTGTATATCATATCGTATTTTGCATTAAAAAAAAAAATCTATTATAGCATCTGCTCAGCCTGCTCTCAAACCTGCTCACTCCAAAACTGTAAAGAAAACCGTTTCTCTGTCAGGTAAGAACATTTCCTTACTAAAGAACCATAATTTCATTACGAAATATCTTTCAGAGTATGTTCATAATCAGTGAATGCTAAATTAAATCATTTTTTTTAAATGTGTGTGTGTTATTAATAGGGAAATCTAAGGAAAAGCCAGCCATGCTACAGAGGAGACCAAGCCTTGCACCACTCCAGAGGAGACCATGCCTGGATGGTCTGGCACCGCTGAAGGGTTTCCAAGAACCTGTTTTTAGGATCTTCAAAGCCATCAAGGGACAAAGCATCCCAGACAGAGCTCAGCTGAAATCTGTCATCCTCGACCACTTAGGCTCCAAGCTTGTCAGGAAGCAGCTGGCGGAGTCAATCAGGGATGAGGTCAAACTGACGATTCCAGGGACTACACCAGCGGCACAAAGGGCTCTGAGTGCCAGAATCGCTTACGATGTGTTGAAGTGCGTCTCTCGAGCGGCCAATCCTAGCAATGAACCTGCCTGCAGACTCCGTGGGGGAAACACAATCAAACCCAATGCTCAAGCAGATGATCCAGAACCAGAGGAGCGGATGGCCAACGGAGAAGACATAAACGCCTATGTGACAACGTTGATCACTGACGTTCTGGAGGAAGTCCAGGAGCAGGTTATCGTAATGATCCGAGGGTACTCCCCTACCCAATTCAGAGTTGTCTCTGCAAAGGCCAGCCAAACAGCCATTGATGTGGTAAGCAATGTTTTGGAAGACATTAGACACTTATTAAATGAGGAAAACATTGAAGCGCTTGCACTAGACTGTGATGCTGAAGAAGGCACCTCAGGTATAACAAACATTCAGCCACCTGCATTGACTGCATTAAAAAAGGCAGACCCCGAGAACCGCCGAGATTCCTGTTCAAAACTAGAAGGTGTCGCCTGTGACCTTATTAGCACTGCATATGACAGCATCCTTTTCGAGCTGGCTTTTCCTGAGCTTCAGGGTGAAAGAGATGAACAACCAATCAACTCAAGGGCTATCAGAAGTGACACACAAATCTCTTTTGTAGAAAAAGCTCCTTCCCTGACTCTGGAAATACTTCCCTCGGAGCCAGTGATCTCATCTTTATACAACTCTCCCAGTTATGGAATGGTGTTTTCATCTGACACTTCAGAGGTTTCAGAAAACAACAGTAAGACAAGCAGCTCAGAGGCCTCCGCAGCTGCATCAACCTCGTCCCAGGAGACGGATACCACAACCACTGTAGAATGCAAAGAAGAAAGAGTAGAGAATGGTAACACCAGTGAAACAGACAAGGTCCTTTCTGTCCCCATCATTCAATACTGAAGAAGTTGTTTCAAAGCCTATTCTCTTGCACAAGGTGAAGAAAGAAAATGCAGCCACCAGAAGCGCTTCTCTTCCCAACCTGTATGGACTTGTTGTGGATGCAGTTATGGACCACTTCAGCACAGAACCCTTCAAAGACAATCTGGCCCAATCAGTGAAGAATGAGGTGAGACGCACCCTTTCTATGCCTGAATGTGGATTGTTGAACCTTCAAATTGATAATTACTTTGAGAGGAAAATGCTAGAGGATATGCTGAAGGAAGTATCCCGACAGTGCGGAGGAACAAGCTCTAGCACCGTGGCTGAAGAGGCTACAGATGAAGAAGAGATCTACAGACTAGAATCTGCTGCAGCACAACTGATACAGAAAGTTTTCCAGGACGTCAAGACACATTCTGTTGTCAAGATCAAGAAGGGTTCTCCCAAGAGATGTCTATCCCCAGAAGTAAGTCAATATATTCATGTTGTATGTACTGTGTAATGTTGTATGCAACATTTATATGTACTGTGTGATGCCATGACACTTTTCCTACAAGGGAGGTCATGTACACTGAGTATACTAAGCATTAGGAACACCTTCCTAATCTAATATTGAGTGGTGTCGAAAGCATTCCACAAGGATGGTGGCCCATGTTGACTCCAATGCTTCCCACAGTTGTGTCAAGTTGGCTGGATGTCCATTGGGTTGTGGACTATTCTTGGAAATGTTGAGCGTGAAAAACCTAGGAGCGTTGCAGTTCTTGACACAAGCTGGTGTGCCTGGCACCTACTACTATACCCCGTTCAAAGGCAATTAAATGTTTTGTCTTGCCCATTCAGCATTTAAATGGCACACACATGGTCCCAGTGCTTAAAAATCCTTCTTTAACCTGTCTCCTCCCCTTCATCTACACTGATTTGAAGTGGAATTAACAGGTGATATCCATAAGGGATCATAGCTTTCACCTAGATTCACCTGGTCAGTCTATGTCATAGAAAGAGCAGGTGTTCTTAATGTATT
The DNA here is from genome assembly GCF_029448725.1 of Salvelinus fontinalis. Taxonomy (NCBI): domain Eukaryota; kingdom Metazoa; phylum Chordata; class Actinopteri; order Salmoniformes; family Salmonidae; genus Salvelinus; species Salvelinus fontinalis. The sequence continues at coordinate 18,860,833 of NC_074695.1, forward strand.
TGTGTTGATGTTTTATCTGTGTTGATGGTGATCTGATTGATTGTTGATGTGATTGTTGATGGGGATGCTTCTATTTGCAACACCAAGATAAATTCCTAGTATCATTTGTTCAGTGGTGGAAAAAGTACCCAATTGTCATATTTGAGTAAAAGTGAAGATACCTTAATAGAAAATGACTCAAGTAAAAATGAGTCACCCAGTAAGATACTACTTAAGTAAAAGTCTAAAAGTATTTGGTTTTAAATATATCTAAGAATCAAAAGTAAAAGTATAAATCATTTAAAATTCCTTATATTAAGCAAACCAGACCCATTTTTTTTGTAATTTTAAATTACAGATAGCCAGGAGCACACTCCAACACTTACAAATGAAGCATGTGTATTTAGTGAGTCTGCCAGGGATGTTCTCTTGATAAATGTGTGAATTGGACTATATTCCTGTCCTGCTAAGCATTCAAAATGTAATGAGTACTTTTGGATGACAGGGAAAATGTATGGAGTAAAAAATACTTTATTTTCATGAGGAATGTAGTGAAGTAGAAGTAAAAGTTGTCCAAAATATAGAAATAGTGAAGTACAGATACCCAAATAAACTACTGAAGTAGTACTTTAAAGTATTTTTACTTAAGTACTTTACACCACTGCATTTGTTGCATGGCGATAAATTATTCTGATTCTATCTCCAAAGGTAAGCCGAACAGCCATCAATGCTGTGAGCAGTCTTCTGGGTGACATGGAGACAACTGTGATGGCCAGTGTTCCATGTTCTTGTACTACTTCCAGAGCAGATATGGAAGGAATGCTCTCTGAGGCAACAGGTGAGCACCCAGCGAAATCAATGGCCTCTACAAAAGTTGAGTTGATCGCTGATGATTTAGTGGAAGATGCCATCGATATGTGCAGTGAAATGATTTTAGACGACCAGCCACTAGCCCTACTACATGACAATCCTGAAGAAGGTACATCAAATGTTGTTGTTCCTGGACCAATTCAGAGCAGCCTGTCTGGATCTGATGAACGCCACACAAAATCACAGGTCCCTGCAGTAAAGATTGAAGACCATAAGGTAAAGCCAATTTTGATCCAAGACACAGCGCTCATATCTCCAGGTGAGAAGAATACGGATGAAAAAAGAGTCATTAGAGTAAGTTATGTCTTTAACTCATCCCCTAGAAGGAAAGCTCACCAGGCCACCATAAGCACCTCTTTCCCTAACCTCTATGTCACCCTTGTGGATGGAGTTCTGGACCAAATTAGCACAGAACCTTTCAAAGAAACCCTGGCCCAATCTGTGAGGAATGAGGTAAGACATTCTGTCTCTTTGCCTCAATTTGGATCAGTGAACCTCAAAAGCGAGGACTGCTCAGAGAAAGAAATTATTGAGGATATGTTGAAAAGTGTATCCAGAAAACTCAGTAAAGACCAGGCCTGTCAGCTGACCGGGAAAGCCAGTGAGACCATGAATGCCAACGTAGATGCCATTTCACTTACCCCCAAACTACAGTCTACTGCCAAAGACCAAATCATCAAAGTTCTGGAGCAGGTCAACACTAAAATAATCAATATGATTAGACTAGATTCTCCCAACAGGACGATTTCCCCCAAGGCAAGCCAGACTGCCATCAATGCTGTCAGCAACATTTTGGGTGCTATGGGAACCTCTCTCAAGGCAAGCAACACACCATTTGTTCCTAATGTGGCTGGACTCCAGCCTGACCTAGATGATGTAGCATCTTACTCAACTGAAGCTTTTGAGGGATATCCAGGGACCTGGATGTCATCCCTGAAGATAAAATATATTGCCTCAGGCCTCATGGACACTGTCTGTGATGACCTACTGGATGAGGATGGTTTCCTCAGACGGAGCGCTGGTGCAATATCCTCACAGGAAGACCTTGATCTTCAGAAGGTAATTACTTCAAAACCAGCATCCCCAGTCAATTGCATGCTCGTCAAAGGATGCCTGTCAATGTCCTACCTTGATGCTTTGAAGAATCCTGAAGACATTGAAAATGCCACTCACCTCAGTAGAAGCATTGACTCTCTCTCCGTAATTGGTGTGCCTACTTCAACCTCAAAGGAAGATTCATACGGCACAGAATTGAAACTGACACAGTTGCAAAAGGATGTCTCTGCATCATCCTCACTTTATGCCATGAGCAACTGTCGGAGCTCATTGGAGTTTCCCTCCAGTCGATCTGATATCCCTATTGACAAAGAGGCCCAAAGGATTTCCTCCACAGACGAAGAAGACAGTCTGTCCAAATCCCTCCTGACCTCTTCCAAATCAGTCTTCAATGTCTCTGGCCTCGTCCCTACTCCTCCAGAGGGAAAGCCAAAGGTGAGGCTGCCACGGCGCCCAGTGCTTCGCCTTAGGAAGGTTCCAGAGGAGCCCCCCAAAAAGATGCACATTTACACAGTTTGCAGGGGTGCTTTTCATTTCCCAACTGAGACAATGCGATCGATCAGTCCATCATCATTCGAGGGAGAATTCTCAACTCCCGAGTCCCAGAGGCCAAGGTAATACTCTCTTTCTCATAGGCCTAATCTGAAAAGCTTTTTAACACCTAGCCCACTGTTGATATTTGAACAGCCTTGATTCTAAATGTTTTTATTTTTGTAGAGCTTTCGTAGAGCTTTGCGAACTCTCTTATGAAAAGCGTTGCACATATTAAATTTATTTTTTATTCATTAAGAGCGGTGGACAGCTCAGATAAGGAGTCTATCTTTAATATAGACTCATCCAAAAGACTCGTCGCAGAGATAATGCTGTCTGTTCGGGAGGACGTTGTTGAGGCAAAGCAGAGCGAGTTGGCCGCACATCTGGCTGCGCTGTCATCTGACAATGAGATGCTCAGCACTTTGGCTCAGAGTGGGACACCCCGCGCCGATTCATGAACTGCCTCCAACACCTCTCCTCACAGTGAGAGTGATAACTGAAGAGAGATTCACATGTTTACTTGGACATACATGGTAGAAGCATTTGCTTACATTATTTTGAATCGCATTGAGCTATTAAAGAATGCATTTATTTTCTAAAAAAGACAAAAGCATTTATTTACAATGTGTAATTTTTCTTAGGTGTAAGTGTTAAGTTAGGAATATTAAATAGAAAATTAGGAGAGAGTAATTATATATCTTTGCTCTGAATGGTGACATTGTTTAAACAGTCTCACAATTTGACCATAAAATATTAATACACTTTTTTTTTTACACTGACTTTTATGGTTCTAAAGGGAGGAGAGGACAAAGCTGCATGAATTTAGGAGTCACAAGCGCCCCAGTAATATTTATTAACTTTACATTCCTGCCATTCGTCCTGCTTGTAAGTAGTCTCTCAACAGCATTGTATGACCTATTGTTCTGTTGACACAGAAACGCTTCACTAATCAGTACAACTTCCTCTGTATTCCAGTTATTATACCTCAGATTGTTGAATTTATGCATCAAGAGTGTTGTGGTATTTTATTCACTGTTTATTCTGTCAAGATTTGATCATTATTGCTCGGATTGTCCGAATATTTTAATACTGAATAGCCTCATTAGAATAGAGCTGCAACTATTTGAGGGTAAATCCCAGAATCATTAGGACTACTTTGGGACATATTGAGTCCAGATAGGCCTAAATGCAATGGGTCAGGTTGTATTTTAAGATGGCTATTCACTTATTAGCACGAGTTTTCACACGTGACTCTGTAATCACCAATGATTTATATATAGGCTATACTAGAAGACTAATAAGGCATTTTATTATATTGTAAAAAATATTTTGGAAGCAATAGAAATTCATTTATTAATGACTACATTTGTTTGTGACACGTTTATCATATTACAGACACCTTAATGCTTACTTTTAAATTATATTATGTGAGCTAAACATACAAAACCATTTTTTCCCTGAAGTATAATTTTTTAGAGATTACTGAAATCTATGTCCCCGCTACAGAATACTTAAATACATGTAATTTAATTGAAATACTTTAGAATTCCATTCATTCCTATGGAGGAATGCTTTTACCCGTGGAGTACCAATATGGCCGACCGGTGTTTTCAACGCCTCTCAATAGCCAATACATAGCAAACACCAATCCAGGGTTTATATACATCACTGGTAATTACCCAATTTTAATAAAAGCTAGTAACATTCTCAACACTCCAGCAGTTTCACTAGACTTCTTACAGTATCCTATAAGAAGTACATCTACTGTACACACCATAGTAGATATTTAGTGGCGATTTTAGAATGTAAATCTTGGTGAGGCAAACTCCTGTCATGACGTTGGCCTGTGGGTAAGGTTTATGACCCCCCCCCCCCCCCCCCCATAAATACCTTTCTCCCTTCCCTCTCTCTCTGACTCTACTGAAGGAGTCTTGAATAGCCTTTGTTAAGCATAGAGAGTCTGGGAACATCAAACAAGTGGGGGGAAGGAACCATATTTCGGTAATAGAACCAGTTGAATATGATGTCAGTTCGGTTGTCATCTGAGACATCATGACTGATGACAGGACGACATAAAATGTATCTGGGAAAGTCTACACATTCTAGTTATCAGATTCACAAGGAATTGTTGTGCAATTTAAATATTTGAATATGAAACTATTTGTGAAAAGATTAAATGTAATTTTAGCTTCCAAATGAGAGAATTGGGTTTTTATAAAGTTAGAGCTCTGCTCAATCAGTGGCCCGCCCCTGTGAAGAGACATGGGTTATAAACTATGAAACACACCCTTCTCTCCCTCCACTATATAAGCCCTTGACGAAAATGTAACCTCCTGTTCCGAGTACACGAGGCCTGCAGCCTCTGCGTTAAAAGGGCAAATATCTTGCTGTTCCGGGTACATTAGGACGACGGTCCGATGTCAGAAGGATTCAGATAATAACTACAGAACGAAGCCAACCTTAGCATGAGCTTTGGTTGCGAATGGTATGAACTTTGAACTCTTATTCACTACAGAAGTGATACCTCCTAGCCGTTGAGTTAGCAGCGGCTGCTGTAAACGTGGGCTAGGAAAGGACGGACGACGTATCCAGTCTAACACACAATGACTATACTACAACGTTTCCAATTTACCACCAGTGACATTCTTCCGAGGACAGGAAGATCTCTGTTGGCCAACACGGCCAGCATCTACGACCAACCTACCGAAGCGCAGCTCAGAGTAAATATATTATTGCATTTCCCTTCTCCAAATGGGTGGTAATTTAGAATGCATAAGATACTGTATTTACGATAGCATAGCTTATCCCTTTGTTCCTCAGTCTTCCCGCTCTTTCACTCAAACCCAACCACCTTTCCTTTGTGTAACCAGCCGTTATGTCGGCTCCGTCCACCAGGGACGTTTTCTGTATGACATAATTTGCATTCTGTGTATATGTAATTCTGTGTGATTAGTTAGGTATTTAGTAAATAAATAATTAAACCCAATTTTGTATTGCTGATTCAACTTGTTAGCCAGGGTTCGTGAAGTTAACCAAGAATTTACAACTTTCAGATGAGATTAATATTCACTGCTATTGATGTAAAATATTACTTGGTCTTTAAGAGTTTATTCGGAAGATAACAGCTCTATAAACACTATTTCGTGGTGCCCCGACTTTCTAGTTAATTACATTTACATGATTAGCTCAATCAGGTAATATTAATTACAGAGAAAGGATTTTATAGAATAGCATGTCATATCACTTAATCCGGCACAGCCAATGACACGACACTCCCCAATTGTTTTGTTGTTGATGCATGCATGCAAAGCTAAACAACACATAAATTGCACTATAACAGTGACAAATGGTGCCCACAAACTGTTAGAGCCTGCATAAAGATGTCCCAACAGCAGAGCCTTCTTTTCACCACCATGGCGTTAATCCTTTCCACCACTACACCTGACTATCAGCGGAGCGTTGTCTGGCAGCGAAACAGTTCATTCAGCCTCATTTACTGCCTTTAAAAAACATAGCAGATATCAAATCAAACTTTATTTGTCACATTCGCTGAACACATGGCTGACTTGCTTAAACAAATGTGGTTTCTACTGACAATTGAGATGTACAAACTATGGCATAAGGGACCGATGAGCGGATAAGAGGCAATCCGTAATTATGATTAAGACAGTAATGAGCAAGTTAAGATGGACGTAGTCAATATGTTCAGCATTTTTTAAATGTACAGCAACAGAATTCATGTCACGATCGTGTGGAGGAGAGACGGACCAAAACGCAGCATGTGGAAAATAAGCCATCTTCTTTTATTTATGAAGAAGGCAAAACGAAACTAAACACTTACAAACTATCAAAACAACAAACGACCGTGAAGCTATAAACGTAGTGCACATACACAGGCTACAAACGTTCACCATAGACAATTCCCCACAACAAACTAAAGCCTATGGCTACCCTAAATATGGCTCCCAATCAGAGACAACAGAAACCAGCTGTCTCTAATTGGGAACCCATTCAGGCAACCATAGGCTTTCCTAGACAACTACACACAACATAGACACAGCTAGACAACTATACTAAACATAAACCCAACTACTCTAAATAAACCCCCTAAACCTTACAATCACCCTGGACATTACAAAACCCACATAAATACCCATGTCACACCCTGACCTCACTAAAATAATAAAGAAAACAAAGAATACTAAGGCCAGGGCGTGACAATTCAGAACATGGGCTGTTCTTACTGTATTCTCCCTGTACACCAAGTCAGAATCGTAGGATAAATAAAGGGGGCATATAAGCAGACAATGAAAGTTCTGACAATATTCGATGATGACATTTCTCTAAAACAGTCTTTAAGCTACAGTTGAAGTCGGAAGTTTACATATATCTTAGCCAAATACATTTAAACTCAGTTTTTCATCATTCCTAACATTTAATACAAGTAAAAATTCCTGTTTTAGGTCAGTTAGGATCACCACTTTATTTTAAGAATGTGAAATGTCAGAATAATAGTAGAGAGAATTATTTATTTCAGATTTTATTTATTTCATAACATTCCCAGTGGGTCAGAAGTTTATGTACACTCAATTAGTATTTGGTAGCATTGCCTTTAAATTGTTTAACTTGGGTCAAACGTTTCGGGTAGCCTTCCACAAGCTTCCCACGATAAGTTGGGTGAATTTTGGGCCCATTTATCCTGACAGAGCTGGTATAACTGAGTCAGGTTTGTATGCCTCCTTGCTCGCACACTCCTTTTCAGTTCTGCCCACAGATTTTCCATAGGATTGAGGACAGGGCTTTGTGATGGCCACTCCAATACCTTGACTTTGTTGTCCTTAAGCCATTTTGCCACAACTTTGGAAGTATGCTTGGGGTCATTGTCCATTTGGAAGACCCATTTGCGACCAAGCTTTAACTTCCTGACTGATGTCTTGAGATGTTGCTTCAATTTATCCACATCATTTTCCTGCCTCATGATGACATCTATTTTGTGAAGTGCACCAGTCCCTCTTACAGCAAAGCACCCCCACAACATGACGCTGCCACCCCCATGCTTCACGGTTGGGATGGTGTTCTTCGGCTTGCAAGCCTCCCCCTTTTTCCTCCAAACATAACAATGGTCATTATGGCCAAACAGTTATATTTCTGTTTCATCAGACCAGAGGACATTTCTCCAAAAAGTATGATTTTACTTTTTTTAAATGATTACTTTCTTAGCTACAGTACACTTTCTTAGCTACAGACCTTACCCATTTTATAACCAGCATGTCCAGAGATACAACCTCTCTTATCATCACTCAGTGCCTGGGCTTACCTCCACTGTACCCGCACCCCACCATACCCCTGTCTGCACGTTATGCCCTGAATCTATTCTACCACGCCCAGAAATCTGCTCCTTTTATTCTTTGTCCCCAACGCTCTAGGCGACCAGTTTTGATAGCTTTTAACTGTACCCTCATCCTACTCCTCCTCTGTTCCTCGGGTGATGTGGAGGTAAACCCAGGCCCTGCGGGTCCCCAGGCACCCTCATTTGTTGACTTCTGTGATCGAAAAAGCCTTGGTTTCATGCATGTTAACATCAGAAGACTCCTCCCAAAGTTTATTTTACTCTCTGCCAACCCTGATGTCCTTGCCGTGTCTGAATCCTGGCTTAGGAAGGCCACCAAATATTCTGAGATTTCCATACCCAACTACAACATTTTCTGTCAAGATAGATCTGCCAAAGGGGGAGGAGTTGCAATCTGCTGCAGAGATAGCCTGCAAAGTTCTGTCATACTTTCCAGGTCTATACCCAAACAGTTCGAACTTCTAATTTAAAAAATGTATCTCTCCAGAAATAAGTCTCTCACTGTTGCCACCTACTATTGAACCCCCTCTGCTCCCAGCTATGCCCTGGACACCATTTGTGAATTGATCGCCCCCCATCTAGCTTCAGAGTTCGTTCTGTTAGGTGACCTAAACTGGGATATGCTTAACACCTCGGCAGTCCCACAATCTAAGCTAGATCCCCTCAATCTCACACAAATCATCAAGGAACCCACCAGGTACAACCCTAAATCCGTAAACATGGGCACCCTCATAGACATTATCCTGACCAGCTTGCCCTCCAAATACACCTCCGCTGTTTTCAATCAGGATCTCAGCGATCACTGCATCATTGCCTGTATCCGCTATGGGTACGCGGTCAAACGACCACCCCTCATCACTGTCAAACGCTCCCTAAAACACTTCTGCGAGCAGGCCTTTCTAATCGACCTGGCCCAGGTATCCTGGAAGGATATTGACCTCATCCCGTCAGTCGAGGATGCCTGGTCATTCTTTAAAAGTCATTTCCTCACCATCTTAGATAAGCATGCCCCGTTCAAAAAATGCAGAACTAAGAACAGATATAGCCCTTGGTTCACTCCAGACCTGACTGCCCTTGACCAGCACAAAAACATCCTGTGGCGGATTGTAACAGCATCGAAAAGTCCCCGCGATATGCAACTGTTCAGGGAAGTCAGGAACCAATACACGCAGTCAGTCAGGAAAGCAAAGGCTAGCTTTTTCAAGCAGAAATGTGCATCATGTAGCTCTAACTCCAAAAGGTTTTGGGACACTGTAAAGTCCATGGAGAACAAGAGCACCTCCTCCCAGCTGCCCACAGCATGGAGGCTAGGTAACACGGTCACCACTGATAAATCCATAATAATCGAAATTTCAATTAGCATTTCTCAACGGCTGGCCATGCCGGCCAACAGCCCCCCCCCCGATATCATTACCGCCATCGATAAAAGACAGTACTGTGCAGCCGTCTTCATCGACCTGGCCAAGGCTTCGACTCTGTCAATCACCGTATTCTTAACGGCAGACTCAATAGCCTTGGTTTTTCTAATGACTGCCTCGCCTGGTTCACCAACTACTTTGCAGACAGAGTTCAGTGTATCAAATTGGAGCGCATGTTGTCCGGACCTCTGGCAGTCTCTATGGGGGTACCACAGGGTTCAATTCTCAGGCCGACTCTTTTCTCTGGTATATATCAATGATGTTCTTGCTGCGGGCGTTTCCCTGATCCACCTCTACGCAGACGACACCATTCTGTATACTTCTGGCCCTTCCTTGGACACTGTGCTAACTAACCTCCAAACGAGCTTCAATGCCATACAACACTCCTTCCGTGGCCTCCAACTGCTCTTAAACGCTAGTAAAACCAAATGCATGCTTTTCAACCGTTCGCTGCCCGCACCTGCCCGCCCGACTAGCATCACCACCCTGGACGGTTCCGACCTAGAATATGTGGACAACTATAAATACCTAGGTGTCTGGTTAGACTGTAAACTCTCCTTCCAGACTTATATTAAACATCTCCAATCCAAAATCAAATCTAGAATCGGCTTTCTATTTTGCAACAAAGCCTCCTTCACTCACGCCGCCAAACTTACCCTAGTAAAAATGACTATCCTACCGATCCTCGACTTCGGCCATGTCATTTACAAAATAGCTTCCAATACTCTACTCAGCAAACTGGGTGCCTTATCACAGTGCCATCCGTTTTGTTACCAAATCACCTTATACCACCCACCACTGCGACCTGTATGCTCTAGTCGGCTGGCCCTCGCTACATATTCGTCACCAGACCCACTTGCTCCAGGTCATCTATAAGTCTATGCTAGGTAAAGCTTTGCCTTATCTCAGTTCACAGGTCACGATAACAACACCCACCCGTAGCACACTTTCCAGCAGGTATATCTCACTGATCATCCCCAAAGCCAACACCTCATTTGGCCACCTTTCCTTCCAGTTCTCTGCTGCCAGTGACTGGAACGAATTGCAAAAATCGCTGAAGTTGGAGACTTTTATTTCCCTCACCAACTTTAAACATCACCTATCTGAGCATCTAACTTATCGCTGCAGCTGTACATAGTCCATCTGTAAATAGCCCACCCAGTCTACCAACCTCATCCCCATACAGTTTTTATTTACTTTTCTGCTCTTTTGCACACCAGTATCTCTACTTGCACATCATCATCTGCTCATTGTTCACGCCAGTGTTAATCTGCTAAATTGTAATTATTCGCTCCTATGGCCTATTTATTGCCTACCTCCTCATGCCTTTTGCACAAACTGTATATAGACTTTCTTTTTTTCTACTGTGTCATTGATTTGTTTATTGTGTTATTGGCTTGTTTATTGTTTATTCCATGTGTAACTCTGTGTTGTTGCCTGTGTCACAATGCTTTGCTTTTTCTTGGCCAGGTCGCAGTTGTAAATGAGAACTTGTTCTCAACTAGCCTACCTGGTAAAATAAAGGTGAAATAAAAAAATGTTAAAATATCTCCCTGGCATATTACATAATTTATGCACCAGTATACAAGACATTTTTGGACTCACCGTTGTGCTGTGCTCACTTGAAAAGGAAGGTGGCGCGGCGGTCCTTGCTTGCAAATTTTGTCATGAAACTTTGTCAACAAAGTCTGGCATTCTCTGGATGTATGGTGCTTTCAAGACAACTGAACTCAGAAAAAAACTATGTTAAATCATGACGTCAGGTCGGAGCTCTAGAAAGTGGTCTGAGTTCCTGACTTGGAATTTCGAATTGGATGACCGCTCGAAACTTATTTTCCTAGTTGGAGCTTGTTCTTTTCCGAGTTCCCAGTTGTCTTGAACTCACTGAAATCTGAGATTTCCCAGTTCTGAGTTTCCAGTTATTTTGAACGCAGCAGAAGTCACGCCGGATTGACAGCATTGGTCACAATGTATTCAACCTTTTCTGGCCCATGGTGTTGCTTGTGAATGTTTATCCTGTTAAGCTAAAAAAGTGACCCTTAAACCCTTAAACCCAGACTGGGACAACACACCCTCTCCACTGAATAGCAGGGGAAGCAAAATAATGATTGCTTTGCAACTCTTGCAGTTAGCCACTGATTCCTTCCAAACCCCTCATGTTGAATTTGTGATTTCCAACTTGTGTAATGTCCAATGTCCAATGGCCGATGAGCACTGATATACGTTTTATCTATAATTTCTCTTCATATCACAAAGATTGAAAAGGATTTGCCAGTAGATTGTCGATGTGATTCATGAAGATGACTGCTTGTCTAGCTTGCTAGCTAAGATTTTGAAGGTATGCTGTTGATCAGTGTTGATCAGTGTATGACATGATCAGTCCAATCAAAACTACAGTAGATATAGCGTGATTTTGGCGCAGCTGTCTAAGGCACTGCATCGCAGTGCTGAGGCGCCACTACTGTCTTGGATTTTATCCCATGCTGTGTCACAGTGTCCGTGACCGGGAGCCCCATGGGGCGGTGCACAATTGGCTCTGCGTGGTTAGGGAAGGGTTTGGCCGGGAAGATTTCCTTGTCTCATTGTGTTCTAGCGACTCCTTGTGGCGGGCCGGGGGCCTGCATGCTAACTTCGGTCATCAGTTAGACGGAGTTTCCCCCTACACATTGATGCTACTGGTTTTCGGGTTAAGCAAGCGGTGTGTCAAGAAGCATTGCGGCTTGGCAGGTCATGTTTTGGAGGACGCATGGCTCTCGACCTTGCAGCGATGAGACAAGATGAACGGAAAGGCACTGGATCAACGAACCTCCATTGCCCTATCTGCCTGGCCGGCTCCCATCTCTTCACTGGGATTCTCTACCTCAAACCCTATTATGGGGGCTGAGTCACTGACTTACTGGTGCTCTTCCATGCCGTCCCTAGGAGAGGTGCGTCACTTGAGTGCGTTGAGTCACTGACGTGATCTTCCTGTCCGGGTTGGCTTTGAAGGCTCAGTACAGACGGGCAGTTCATGCGGCGCTTGGCAGACGGACAGTTCAGACGGCGTTGGGCAGACGGGCAGTTCAGGCGCCGTTGAGCAGACGGGCAGTTCAGGCGCCGCTGGGCAGACGGGCAGTTCAGGTGCCGCTGGGCAGACGGGCAGTTCAGGCGCCGCTGGGCAGACGGCAGACTCTGGCCGGCTGAGACGCACTGTAGGCCTGGTGCGTGGTGCCGGAACTGGAGGTACCGGGCTAAAGACACGCACCATCAGGCTAGTGCGGGGAACAACAACAGGGCACACTGGACTCTCAAGGCGTACTATAGGCCTGGTGCGTGGTACCGGCACTGGTGGTACCGGGCTGAGGGCACGCACATCAGGGCGAGTACAGGGAGAAGGAACAGTGCGTACAGGGCTCTGGAGACGCACAGGAGGCTTGATGCGTGGTGCCGGAACTGGTGGTAATGGGCTGGAGACACGCACCATAGGGCTAGTGCATGGAGGAGGCACAGGGCTCTGGAGACGCACTGGAAGCCTGGTGCGTGGTGTAGGCCCTGGTGGTACTGGGCTGGAGCGGGGAGGTGGCGCCGGAAATACCGGACCGTGCAGGCGTACTGGCTCCCTTGAGCACTGAGCCTGCCCAACCTTACCTGGTTGTATGCTCCCCGTCGCCCGACCAGTGCGGGGAGGTGGAATAACCCGCACCGGGCTATGTAGGCGAACCGGGGACACCATGCGTAAGGCTGGTGCCATGTAAGCCGGCCCGAGGAGACGCACTGGTGGCCAAATGCGTTGGGCAGGCTTCATGACATCCGGCTCAATCCTCAATCTAGCCCTGCTAGTGCAGGGAGGTAAAATAACCCGCACTGGGCTATGAACACGTACAGGAGACACCATGCGCTCTACTGCATAACACGGTGTCTGCCCGTACTCTCGCTCTCCACGGTAAGTACAGGGAGTATGCGCAGGTCTCCTACCTGACTTCGCCACACTCCCTTTTAGCCTCCCCCCAAGAAATTTTTGGATTGTACTCGCGGGCTTCCAGCCTTGCTTCCGTGCTGCCTCCTCATATCGCCTCCTCTCGGCTTTAGCTGCCTCCAGCTCTTCACGAGGGAGGCGATATTCTCCCGGTTGTGCCCAAGGTCCCTTTCCATCCAAAATCTCCTCCCATGTCCATGAATCCTTTATGCGCTGCTGCCGTTGCTGCTTTACACGCCGCTTGGTCCGATTCTGGTGGGTAATTCTGTCACGATCGTCTATGGGTGAGAGAGAGGACCAAGGCGCAGCGTGTGCAAAATACATTCTCTTTTATTGAGAGAAGGGAAACCACGAAACGAACACTGAATACAAACTAAACAAAACAACAAACGACCATGAAGCTAAGTGACGTAAGTGCATAGACAAGCAACAAACGTTCAACATAGACAATTACCCACAAAACCCCAATGCCTATGACTGCCTTAAATATTGCTCTCAATCAGAGACAATGAACCACAGCTGCCTCTAATTGAGAACCAATCTAGGCAGCCATAGACATACAAACACCTAGACATGTGTCACGTTCCTGACCTGGTTTCTGTTAGTTTTGTATGTGTTAGTTGGTCAGGACGTGAGTGTGGGTGGGCAGTCTATGTTTTCTGTTTCTATGTTGGTTTTGGGTGACCTGATATGGCTCTCAATTAGAGGCAGGTGTTTTTCATTTCCTCTGATTGAGAGTCATATTAAGGTAGGTGTGTTCACACTGTTTGTTTGTGGGTGATTGTCTTCCGTGTCTGTGTCTGCGCACCACACGGGACTGTTTTCGGTTTGTTTTGTACATCGTTCTTTTGTGTAGTCTATTTTTCCCTGTTCGTGCGTTCTTCGTGTTATTTGTAAATTCGTATTGTTCAGGTCTGTCAACACATTCGTTTTGTTATTTTGTAGTTTATTCAAGTATAGTTCATGTCATTGTTTCGTCTTGTCTAATAAATCATTAAGTATTCAACACCCGCTGCGTTTTGGTTCAATCCATGCTCCTCCTCATCCGAGGAGGAGGAATCTGACAACGATAGTTACAGAATCACCCACCAAACCCGGATCAAGCAGCGGGTTAACGGACAGCGCACAAAGCAGGAATTCTGGTCTTGGGAGGAGATCATGGAAGGGAAAGGACCATGGGCTAAAGTTGGAGGTAATCGCCGCCCATGGGAACAGCTGGAGGCAGCTCGGAGAGCGGAGGAAACCGGAGAGAGGAACCGGTGTTATGAGGGGTCGCGTCTAGCACGGAAGCCCGAAAAGCCCGTGAGTACTACCCAAAAATTTCTTGGGGGGGGGGGGGGGGGGGGGGGGCTAAGAGGTAGTGGGCCAAGGGCAGGTAGGAGACCTGCGCCCAATTCCCAGGCTAACCATGGAGAGCGGGAGTACAGGCAGACACCGTGTTACGCAGTAGAGCGCACGGTGTCTCCTGTACGTGTTCATAGCCCGGTGCGGGTTATTCCACCTCCCCGCACTGCTAGGGCTAGATTGAGTATTGAGCCGGATGTCATGAAGCCGGCTCTACATATCTGGCCACCAGTACGTCTCCTCGGGCCGGCTTACATGGCACCAGCCTTACGCATGGTGTCCACGGTTCGCCTTCATAGCCCGGTGCGGGTTATTCCACCTCCCCGCACTGGCCGGGCGACGGGGAGCATTCAACCAGGTAAGGTTGGGTAGGCTCGGTGCTCAAGGGAACCAGTACGCCTGCACGGTCCGGTATATCCGGCGCCACCTCCCCGCCCCAGCCCAGTACCACCAGTTCCTCCTCCACGCACTCTCCCTATGGTGCGTGTCTCCAGCCCAGTGCCTCCAGTTCCGGCACCACGCACTAAGCCACCTGTGCGTCTCCAGAGCTCTTTACATACTGTTCCTTCTCCCCGTACTCGTCCTGATGTGCGTGCCCTCAGCCCGGTGCCACCAGTGCCGGTACCACGCACCAGGCAAATAGTACGCTTTGAGAGTACAGTGTGCCCTGTCCCTGCTCCCCGCACTAGGCTTGAAGTGCTTGTCTCCAGTCCGGTTCCTCCAGTTCCGGCACCACGCACCAGGCCTACAGTGCGTCTCAGCCGGCCAGAGTCTGCCGTCTGCCCAACGGCGCCTGAACTGTCCGTCTGCCAAGCGCCGCATGAACTGCTCGTCTGTATTGAGCCTTCAAAGCCGCCCGTCTGCCATGAGCCTGCAAAGCCGCCCGTCTGCCATGAGCCTACAGAGCCTTCCGCCAGACTGGAGCTGCTAGAGCCTTCCGCCAGACAGGAGCCGCTAGAGCCTTCCACCAGACAGGAGCAGCCAAAGCCTTCCGCTAGACAGGATCAGTCTGAGCCATCCGTCTCCGCAGCGCCATCTGAGCCATCCGTCTCCCCAGCGCCATCTGAGCCATCCGTCTCCCCAGCGCCATCTGAGCCATCCGTCTCCCCAGCGCCATCTGAGCCATCCGTCTCCCCAGCGCCGTCTGAGCCACCCGTCTGTCCCGAGCCATTAGAGCCGCCCGTCTGTACCGAGCCGTCAGAGCCGATAGTCAGTCAGGATCTGCCAGAGCCGCCAACCAGACAGGATCTGCCAGAGCCGCCAACCAGACAGGATCTGCCAGAGCCGTCAGACAGTCATGAGCTGCCCTCCAGTCATGAGCTGCCCTCCAGTCATGAGCTGCCCTCCAGTCATGAGCTGCCCTTCAGTCATGAGCTGCCCTACAGTCATGAGCTGCCCTACAGTCATGAGCTGCCCTACAGTCATGAGCTGCCTTCCAGTCATGAGCTGCCCTCCAGTCATGAGCTGCCCTACAGCCATGAACGTCCAGAGCCGTCAGCCAGTCATGAGCGTCCAGAGCCGTCAGCCAGCCATGAGCGTCCAGAGCCGTCAGCCAGCCATGAGCGTCCAGAGCCGTCAGCCAGTCATGAGCTGCCCCTAAGCCCAGAGCGGTCATTGATCCAGAACTGCCTCTCAGTCCAGAGCTGTCTCTCTGTCCGGAGCTGCCCTTCAGTCCGGAGTTGCCCCTCTATCCTGAGATACCTCTTTTTCCTGAGCTACCTATCTGTCCTGAGCTACCTAGTCCCGGAGTTGTCCTTTATTTTGGTGTTGCCCCTTAAAGTAGGTGGTTTGAGGAGGGTGGTCATTCTGAGGGAGATATGGAGGCTGGGATTGACTATGGTGGGGTGGGGACCTCGCCTGAGCCTGAGCCACCACCGTGGTCAGATGCCCACCCAGACCCTCCCCTAGACTTTGTGCTGGTGCGCCCGGAGTTCGCACCTTAAGGGGGGGGGGGGGGTTATGTCACGTTCCTGACCTGGTTTCTGTTAGTTTTGTATGTGTTAGTTGGTCAGGAAGTGAGTGTGGGTGGGCAGTCTATGTTTTCTGTTTCTATGTTGGTTTTGGGTGACCTGATATGGCTCTCAATTAGAGGCAGGTGTTTTTCATTTCCTCTGATTGAGAGTCATATTAAGGTAGGTGTGTTCACACTGTTTGTTTGTGGGTGATTGTCTTCCGTGTCTGTGTCTGCGCACCACATGGGACTGTTTTCGGTTTGTTTTGTACATCGTTCTTTTGTGTAGTCTATTTTTCCCTGTTCGTGCGTTCTTCGTGTTATTTGTAAGTTCGTATTGTTCAGGTCTGTCTACACATTCGTTTTGTTATTTTGTAGTTTATTCAAGTATAGTTCATGTCATTGTTTCGTCGTGTCTAATAAATCATTATGTATTCAACACCCGCTGCGTTTTGGTTCAATCCATGCTCCTCCTCATCCGAGGAGGAGGAATCTGACAATGATCGTTACAACAAGACTCTGACCCCTTTACCATACAAAACCCCTAGACAATACAAAAACACATACCTTCCCCATGTCACACCCTGACCTAACTAAAAAACATAAAGAAAACAAAGAATACTAAGGCCAGGGCGTGACACTATGGCAGCACCCAAGGGAGTTTGAACTTTCTTGCGGTCCCTGTATATTTCGCGGTGACGTAGTGTCCCCAAGAGTGGCAGAACACTGAGCAAATCACTGCGCAACTAGAGGACATTACCAAACCCTACGCTCTGTACTTTCTGCTGGCTGCCCCACCACCACAGAAAGCACTGAGCTAGGCTGAAACACCTGCACTTTGGAGCTAGCTTACTCAAGAAAGCAAGAAAGAGGCCATGTTTGTATGCAGTTTTATTAACTCAATGCCTTGGGAAGGTAGACTTCTGATTTCACAAGTTGTTGCACACATCCGTAATCAGATTAACAAATACAGTATGAATCTAAGTTCACTCATGAGGATGTGTAGGTAATAGTGAGTTTATAAGGCTACAGTATGGAAACAAAGTAAGATAAAGAAGACAGAAATAATTTCCTGAGTCCCAAGACTCTGCACAGCCTAATGGGAAATAATCACAACAGGAGTGTTCTCTTTTATTCAGATCTTACTTTTAACTGGATTGGTGGATGTCATTCCCCAAATTACTCCATGTGTCACCAGACAAGTTAAACTTCTTTCTTACACTCAGGTATCTTCTGAAATCTTGTACACGTGGTCTACAAAGGTCAACCTAAATCGTGCATGTAAAATACATTTGAATCTCCATTTCATTGTGTGCCTTACATAAGTGAGCCCTCCTTTACTGTTCTAGGAAAACCAGATAGGTCACTAGTGCCTTTGGGGAGGTGGGATCACAGGTTTCAGTAGGGTAGGAGGGGTCTAGTACTACTGCTGTTATGTCAGAGATTAGAGCATTTATAAAGCCAGGAATCACAATGCTTTTGTGAGTTTGTTCTGACCTGCAGTGTAGGAGAAGAAAAGGGATGTTCCATATTTAAAGTGGAAAGGAAGCGTGCACACTTAGGACATGAGGACAGGGACAGCTCTTGCAGTTTTGGTGCTGGCACTTTTTTCATCTGCTACAGCAAGTAAGTACGGCCACTCTGGATATCATTATGTATACCAGAATCCAGGAATATCTACATTATATGTTTTCAAGAAAGTCATTTTTAAATATACAAAAGGGATTTATTCTTCATTTAAGGCTGTGGCTCACCAGGATTTCCCAATGTGGGGGCCGTAAGGATAAAAATGGTCCAGTGAGGGGACCGCAAGGGAAAAAAATTGTCCGGTGAGGGGGACTCAAGGGAAAAAAATTGCCCGGTGAGGGGGCCTCAAGGAATTTCTAACACACCTGCCCATTTTCTTTCCTTGAGGCCCCCTCACCAGACTATTTTTTTCCCCTTAAGGCTCCCTCACCGGACATTTTTTTTCCCCTTGAGGCCCCTCACCGAACCATTTTTTCCCCTTTGAGGGCCCTCACCGAACCATTTCCACCCCCTTGAGACCCCATTATTAGCCAGATAATGTTCATATTGCACAAAAAAATTATCAAGTTAGACATGCCCACTGGGCTAAAAATGGACCAGCACATCTGGCATTTCAGGCAACACTTGTTTTATTCAAACCTTTCAGTGTATTGAGGAACACTGCATTTGGTCTTGTCTTAGATGCTTTATGAAAGAGGCTCCACAGTGAAACACTATGTGCCCTTTGCATGACCAAGGGTCAGTTTCCCAGACACAGATTAAGCCTAGTCCTGGACTAAAACCCTTTCAATGGAGATTGTCAGTTTTGATAGCCAAATGCTTTGCAAACATTGCACAAATCTGAATTAAACCTGTTGACATCCTTGATTTTATGGGGAAGCATCATTGCAGTCATAGGGCCTCTAGGAAGATCCAATGCAGTAATGCATGCTATCTTCAACATAGGTCAAGTAGCATGAGCTTTAAATTAATTGATAAAAATCAAGAGTGTCATTTGTCACCAATCAGCAGTTTACATTAATTCCAAACAATATAGAGAATATCTGTCAGCGGCTGTTAATTCTTAATTTAACAGTAAACTTGTACCGTTGGTGGGATCATTGCACAAAACAGTAGCCTATAATAACAATCATACTCAATCAATCAATCAATTTTATTTTATATAGCCCTTCGTACATCAGATAATATCTCGAAGTGCTGTACAGAAACCCAGCCTAAAACCCCAAACAGCTAGAATGCAGGTGTAGAAGCACGGTGGCTAGGAAAAACTCCCTAGAAAGGCCAAAACCTAGGAAGAAACCTAGAGAGGAACCAGGCTATGAGGGGTGGCCAGTCCTCTTCTGGCTGTGCCGGGTGGAGATTATAACAGAACTATGCCAAGATGTTCAAAAATGTTCATAAGTGACAAGCATGGTCAAATAATAATCATGAATAATTTTCAGTTGGCTTTTCATAGCTGATCATTAAGAGTTGAAAAACAACAGGTCTGGGACAGGTGGCGGTTCCATAACCGCAGGCAGAACAGCTGAAACTGGAATAGCAGCAAGGCCAGGCGGACTGGGGACAGCAAGGAGTCACCACGGGCGGCAGTCCCGACGCATGGTCCTAGGGCCCAGGTCCTCCGAGAGAAAGAAAGAGAGAAGGAGAAAATTAGAGAGAGCCAAGATTTTCAAAATGTTCATAAATGACAAGCATGGTCAAATAATAATCAGGAATAAATCTCAGTTGGCTTTTCATAGCCGATCATTAAGAGTTGAAAACAGCAGGTCTGGGACAGGTAGGGGTTCCATAACCACAGGCAGAAGAGTTGAAACTGGAATAGCAGCAAGGCCAGGCGGACTGGGGGCAGCAAGGAGTCACCACGGCCGGTAGTCCCGACGTATGGTCCTAGGGCTCAGGTCCTCCGAGAGAAAGAGAGGAGAAAATTAGAGAGAGCCAAGATTTTCAAAATGTTCATAAATGACAAGCATGGTCAAATAATAATCAGGAATAAATCTCAGTTGGCTTTTCATAGCCGATCATTAAGAGTTGAAAACAGCAGGTCTGGGACAGGTAGGGGTTTCGTAACCGCAGGCAGAAACAGTTGAAACTGGAATAGCAGCAAGGCCGGGCGGACTGGGGACAGCAAGGTGTCAGCATGCCCGGTAGTCCTGACGTATGGTCCTAGGGCTCAGGTTCTCAGAGAGAAAGAGAGAACGAGAGAATTAGAGAGAGCATATTTAAATTCACACAGGACACTGGATAAGACAGGAGAAGTACTCCAGGTATAACCAACTGACCCTAGCCCCCCGACACATAAACTACTGCAGCATAAATACTGGAGGCTGAGACAGGAGCGGTCAGGAGACACTGTGGCCCCATCCGAAGAAACCCCCGGACAGGGCCAAACAGGAAGGATATAACCCCACCCACTCTGCCAAAGCACAGCCCCCACACCACTAGAGGGATATCCTCAACCACCAACTTACAATCCTGAGACAAGGCCGAGTATAGCCCACAAAGGTCTCCACCACAGCACAACCAAGGGGGGGGCGCCAACCCAGACAGGAAGTTCACGTCAGTAACTCAACCCACTCAAGTGACGCACCCCTCCTAGGGACGGCATGAAAGAGCACCAGCAAGCCAGTGACTCAGCCCCAGTAACAGGGTTAGAGGCAGAGAATCCCAGTGGAGAGAGGGGAACCGGCCCTGGAGAGACAGCAAGGGCGGTTCGTTGCTCCAGAGCCTTTCCGTTCACCTTCACACTCCTGGGCCAGACTACACTCAATCATATGACCTACTGAAGAGATAAGTCTTCAGTAAAGACTTAAAGGTTGAGACCGAGTCTGCGTCTCTCACATGGGTAGGCAGACTGTTCCATAAAAATGGAGATCTATAGGAGAAAGCCCTGCCTCCAGCTGTTTGCTTAGAAATTTTAGGGACAATTAGGAGGCCTGCGTCTTGTGACCGTAGCGTACGTGTAGGTATGTACGGCAGGACCAACTCGGAAACATAGGTAGGAGCAAGCCCATGTAACGCTTTATAGGTTAACAGTAAAACCTTGAAATCAGCCCTTGCCTTAACAGGAAGCCAGTGTAGGGAAGCTAGCACTGGAGTAATATGATCAAATTTCTTGGTTCTAGTCAGGATTCTAGCAGCCGTATTTAGCACTAACTGAAGTTTATTTAGTGCTTTATCCGGGTAGCCGGAAAGTAGAGCATTGCAGTAGTATAACCTAGAAGTAACAAATGCATGGATTAATTTTTCTGCATCATTTTTGGACAGAAAATTTTTGATTTTTGCAATGTTACGTAGATGGAAAAAAGCTGTCCTTGAAACAGTCTTGATATGTTCGTCAAAAGAGAGATCAGGGTCAAGAGTAACGCCGAGGTCCTTCACAGTTTTATTTGAGACGACTTTACAACCATCAAGATGAATTGTCAGATTTAACAGAAGATCTCTTTGTTTCTTGGGACCTAGAACAAGCATCTCTGTTTTGTCCGAGTTTAAAAGTAGAAAGTTTTCAGCCATCCACTTCCTTATGTCTGAAACACAGGCTTCTAGCGAGGGCAATTTTGGGGCTTCACCATGTTTCATTGAAATGTACAGCTGTGTGTCATCCGCATAGCAGTGAAAGTTAACATTATGTTTTCGAATAACATCCCCAAGAGGTAAAATATATAGTGAAAACAATAGTGGTCCTAAAACGGAACCTTGAGGAACACCGAAATGTACAGTTGATTTGTCAGAGGACAGACCATTCACAGAGACAAACTGATATCTTTCCGACAGGTAAGATCTAAACCAGGCCAGAACTTGTCCGTGTAGACCAATTTGGGTTTCCAGTCTCTCCAAAAGAATGTGGTGATCGATGGTGTCAAAGGCAGCACTAAGATCTAGTAGCACGAGGACAGATGCAGAGCCTCGGTCTGACGCCATTAAAAGGTAATTTACCACCTTCACAAGTGCAGTCTCAGTGCTATGATGGGGTCTAAAACCAGACTGAAGCATTTCGTATACATTGTTTGTCTTCAGAAAGGCAGTGAGTTGCTGCGCAACAGCTTTTTCTAAAATTTTTGAGAGGAATGGAAGATTCGATATAGGCCGATAGTTTTTTATATTTTCCGGGTCAAGGTTTGGCTTTTTCAAGAGAGGCTTTATCACTGCCACTTTTAGTGAGTTTGGTACACATCCGGTGGATAGAGAGCTGTTTATTATGTTCAACATAGGAGGGCCAAGCACAGGAAGCAGCTCCTTCAGCAGTTTAGTAGGAATAGGATCCAGTATGCAGCTTGAAGGTTTAGAGGCCATGATTATTTTCATCATTGTGTCAAGAGATATAGTACTAAAACACTTAAGTGTCTCTCCCGATCCCAGGCCCTCGCAGAGCTGTGCAGATCCAGGACAGCTAAGCCCTGGAGGAATACGCAGATTCAAAGAGGAGTCCGTAATTTGCTTTCTAATGGTCATGATCTTTTCCTCAAAGAAGTTCATGAATTTATTACTGCTGAAGTGAAAGCCATCCTCTCTTGGGGAATGCTGCTTTTTAGTTAGCTTTGCAACAGTATCAAAAAGACATTTTGGATTGTTCTTATTTTCCTCGATTAAGTTGGAAAAGTAGGATGATCGAGCAGCAGTGAGGGCTCTTCGGTACTGCACGGTACTGTCTTTCCAAGCTAGTCGGAAGACTTCCAGTTTTGTGTGGCGCCATTTCCGTTCCAATTTCCTGGAAGCTTGCTTCAAAGCTCGGGTATTTTCTGTATACCAGGGAGCTAGTTTCTTATGACAAATGTTTTTCGTTTTTAGGGGTGCAACTGCATCTAGGGTATTGCGCAAGGTTAAATTGAGTTCCTCAGTTAAGTGGTTAACTGATTTTTGTCCTCTGACGTCCTTGGGTAGGCAGAAGGAGTCTGGAAGGGCATCAAGGAATTTTTGTGTTGTCTGAGAATTTATAGCACGACTTTTGATGCTCCTTGGTTGGGGTCTGAGCAGATTATTTGTTGCGATTGCAAACGTAATAAAATGGTGGTCCGATAGTCCAGGATTATGTGGAAAAACATTAAGATCTACAACATTTATTCCATGGGACAAAGCTAGGTCCAGAGTATGACTGTGGCAGTGAGTAGGTCCAGAGACATGTTGGACAAAACCCACTGAGTCGATGATGGCTCCGAAAGACTTTTGGAGTGGGTCTGTGGACTTCTCCATGTGAATATTAAAATCACCAAAAATTAGAATATGATCTGCTATGACTACAAGGTCTGATAGGAATTCAGGAAACTCAGAGAGGAACGCTGTATATGGCCCAGGAGGCCTGTAAACAGTAGCTATAAAAAGTGATTGAGTAGGCTGCATAGATTTCATGACTAGAAGCTCAAAAGATGAAAACGCCATTTTTTTTTTTGTAAATTGAAATTTGCTATCGTAGATGTTAGCAACACCTCCGCCTTTGCGGGATGCACGGGGGATATGGTCACTAGTGTAACCAGGAGGTGAGGCCTCATTTAACACAGTAAATTCATCAGGCTTAAGCCATGTTTCAGTCAGGCCAATCACATCAAGATTATGATCAGTGATTAGTTCATTGACTATGACTGCCTTTGAAGTGAGGGATCTAACATTAAGTAACCCTATTTTGAGATGTGAGGTATCACGATCTCTTTCAATAATGGCAGGAATGGAGGAGGTCTTTATCCTAATAAGATTGCTAAGGCGAACACCGCCATGTTTAGTTTTGCCCAACCTAGGTCGAGGCACAGACACAGTCTCAATGGGTATGGCTGAGCTGACTACACTGACTGTGCTATTGGCAGACTCCACTAAGCTGGCAGGTTGGCTAACAGCCTGCTGCCTGGCCTGCACCCTATTTCATTGTGGGGCTAAAGGAGTTAGAGCCCTATCTATGTTGGTAGATAAGATGAGAGCACCCCTCCAGGTAGGATGGAGTCCGTCACTCCTTAGCAGGTCAGGCTTGGTCCTGTTTGTGGGTGAGTCCCAGAAAGAGGGCCAATTATCTACAAATTCTATCTTTTGGGAGGGGCAGAAAACAGTTTTCAACCAGCGATTGAGTGCTGAGACTCTGCTGTAGAGCTCGTCACTCCCCTTAACTGGGAGGGGGCCAGAGACAATTACTCGATGCCGACACATCTTTCTAGCTGATTTACACGCTGAAGCTATGTTGCACTTGGTGACCTCTGACTGTTTCATCCTAACATCGTTGGTGCCGACGTGGATAACAATATCTCTATACTCTCTACACTCGCCAGATTTAGCTTTAGCCAGCACCATCTTAAGATTAGCCTTAACGTCGGTAGCCCTGCCCCCTGGTAAACAGTGTATGATCGCTGGGTGATTCGTTTTAAGTCTAATACTGCGGGTAATGGAGTCGCCAATGACTAGGGTTTTCAATTTGTCAGAGCTAACGGTGGGAGCCTTCGGCGTCTCAGACCCCGTAACGGGAGGAGTAGAGACAAGAGAAGACTCAGACTCAGACTCCGACTCGCTACATAATGGGGAAAACCGGTTGAAAGTTTCTGTCGGCTGAATGAGCGACACCGGTTGAGCATTCCAACAGCATTTCCCTCCAGAAGCCATGAGAAAGTTGTCCGGCTGCGGGGACTGTGCGGGGGGATTTATACTAACGTTACTATCTGTACTTACTGGTGGCACAGACGCTGTTTCTTCCTTTCCTACACTGAAATTACCCTTGCCTAACGATTGCGTCTGAAGCTGGGCTTGCAGCACAGCTATTTTCGCCGTAAGGCGATCGTTCTCCTGTATATTATGAGTACAGCGACTGCAATTAGAAGACATCATGTTAATGTTACTACTTAGCTTCGGCTGTTGAAGGTGTTGACGAACCATGTCCAGATAAAGCGTCCGGAGTGAAAAAGTTGAATGAGGGAAAAAAGTTGCGATGGAAAAACTAAAAATATAAACGGTAATTAAAAACAGAAACAAAACAAAAAACGTAAAGTTGGCAGCTAGCAAAGTAAAGTAAAGTTGGCAGCAAAACGCACAGCAACAAAACGCACAGCAACACGTCTGCAGATTCAACAGGAAGTGACACGATTAAAGAGTTGTTGTTGTGGCATACTCTTGATAAGCACCTTGCGGTCTCCCCCAATTGGGATATCCGTATTGTGATTTTGTCTAGGGTGCCATTTATGGATGACCGGCGTTCAATCCCAACTCAGGATTAAAAAGCAAACATACTACTACTGCATATGAAAATAATCAGTGTTTATCAGTGCCCTCCTTTAAGGTTGCAACTGAAAGTGTGGTCAGCTCCTTCCTTTTCAACTCTAATAAATGCATGCTCTGCTTTTATGTCATTTCTATGATTATATTCCAGAGCCCAAAAGTCGCTTCACACGATATCCATCATGGAATACGAAAATGTATCCAGTCTGGAAAGATGAAGATCCTCGGTACAAAGACTCTTGGAAAGGTATGCACAATTACCCTCTGTCTCAACACAATGTGTGTACACTGATGGTGACAGGAATATCTCTGTGAAATTTGTGGACATTTGTGGATTACCTCTGCTGCTCATACAGTAAAGGGGTTTAAAGGCCCAATGCAGTCCAACATTTGATTTGCCTGTGTTTTATATATATTTCCACACTATGAGGTTGGAATAACACTGAAATGTGTGGACATTTCTGGATGACCTCTGCTCACTTTATGTAAAGTAAGTCAGGTAATCTCTTTGAAATAGTATACTAATGATATTGACTTCAAAGTGTACATTCTTCCCAACAGGTGGCAAGGTGAAGTTCATTGTGGGTAATGATGCACCGACCCTGACTGGAGCCAATGTGACCTTTACCATCGAGCTGCAGTTCCCACAGAACCAGAAGGTCACGCCCGATGGAGAGGTGGTGTGGGCTGAGAACTGCACCGTCAATGGTAAGTCCTCCTCCAGGACTGACTGGGTTTTGGTAACCTCATCCCATGTCTGGTGAACAAGATCAGGGTTCTGGTAACCTCAGTCCCAAGCTTTTGGCCATATGAGGGTCTTTTGTCACTAATACACCTGGCACCTGGAACCAAATATTGCACGAATGCTGGTTTCTAGCCAGCTATTGTTAAGCAAAATTCTGGAGAAATTGGTTTTCAAACAGCTAAATGTTTTTTTTAAGTGCCAACTGTATTTTTGAAAACTCCAATCTGGTTTTCAGGCCCAACACAGCACAGAGACAGTATTGGTCAAAGTGGTACATGATCTTTGAGCCAACACAGATGCCAAACAGCTCTCTGTCCTTGTACTCTTAGATTTAAGTGCTGCATTCAACACTATTGACCATGATGTCCTTCTGGACAGACTGGAGAGGTGGGTTGGCCTCTCCAGTCCAGTTCTAAATTGGTTTAGGACCTATTTAACCGGTCAATAGTTTTTTTGTCACCCTTGGTGAACATAACTCAGAGAAAATACATATCACATGTGGCATTCCGCAAGGTTCGATTTTGGCTCCGGTACTGTTCAGTTTATATATGTTACCCCTTGCCAACGTTATCAGAAAGCACAGCATTGATTTTCACTGCTCTACAGACAATACACAATTTTGTATTTCTTTGTCAACAGAGGATTATAGTTCTACGGATAAATTATTAGACTTTATTAGTGATTTAAATACTTGAATGGCTCACAACTTCCTCCAGCTAAATCAAGACAAGACCGAGGTACTTATTGTTGGAGCCAAAGCACAGAGAGAGAATTTAGCTGCACATTTTAATTCACAGGCAGTAAAGATAAAATACCAGGTAAAAACCTAGGTGTTATTTCATATTCTGAACTCAATTTCAAATCACACATTAGTAATTTTACCATAATAGCTTTTTACCGCCTGAGGAGCATTGCCAAAGTGTTTCTCAGGTCGTAATGGACGAGTCTCTCTGATACATGTTTTTATTACAAGCGGGCTTGACTACTGTAATGCTCTCCTGTCTGGTCTACCCAAGAAAGCCATTGGTCAACTGCAAAACATACAGAATGCACGGGTACTGACCAAGACCAGACAGAGAGCACACATTACAGAGGTGTTAAGGTCTCTGCAGTGGCTGCCTGTGAGTTTCAGAATTGATTTAATGATTCTTCTATTGGTTTTACTTATTTTTTCCTGTAGCACATTGTGTTCCATTCCATGTCTGAAATGTGCTGTATAAATAAAGCTTGATTTGATTTGAAGTTGGCTTTAGCTAGCCCAGATAGGTTCCCAATCTCCCAACCTCTTAACTAGCTACCAAGAAGCCATTTCAGGCTATCAAGTTATAGTAGCTACCTGCTGGGCACACACTGATTGAATCAACATTATTTCCACATAATTTCAATAATAATTACGTTGAGACAACATGAAATAGACATTGAATTGACATCTGTGCCTAGTGAGTCTAACTATCTTAGCTGGCATGCCTGCTGGCAAGGTTGGTAGACTTTAGAAAATCAAGTAATAACTAAATGTACTGAATAAGACTCACAATCCTTTCAATCTGTTACCCAGATTTTAGCATAGATGCAGAAGAGCATACCGTATTTATTAAAAAAAGAAAAGAAACACCAGTCAGGAGGATATAGATGGCTTTTCAAGATGGCTTAGCAGTTCAGATGTCATTTTTGTCCTCGTACTGTCTTGTCCTGTATATATATATTTACACCTTCTTCGCATATCTTTTATATTTTTTTATTATCCAAGAACTCAACTACAAAAGCTTTCCTGCAACCCGCCTCACCAATTACAACAAAAAAGTATTATTTACCTCAAATCTGAAAATCCACAGTGAAGCTAACCAGGGGCTAATCAGAAGTTAGCCAGAAAGCTAACCAGAAGTTAGCCGAAAGCTAGCCGAAAGCTAATTTGAAGCTGCCCAGAAGTTAGCCGGCTTGCTGGCTAGCGTTGGTGTTTCAGCTGCCCACGTTTTGTGGTCATCAGCTATTCCTTTAGCTCGATAATCTACCGGCACTTTTGTGCAACGCGACTCGGACCGGAGCATACCGGGCCTTTTTTTTCCTCTCAGTTTCCCCGGATTTCAGCCGCAGGCTCTGGACATTTGCACCTTGATTTCGCAGCTAGCTAGCTGCAAACCGTGTGACTATTGGCTTACGTCGATCCCGGAGCAAACTTAAATTATTCCGGAGCTAGCCAGCTGAGGAGTTCCATCAGCCATTCCTGGGCTACAGTCACCTATCCGGACCCGGGTTTTTTTTTGCTGCAGATACGGAGCCCCACCGGGCCTTCACGATTGACTGCCGACGTTATCTGCCCGAGGGAGTTATCCAACTGGCACCTCCGTCGCGATGTTACCTGAACGCTCACCTGGGGCCCGCTAATCGTTAGCTGTCTTATCGGCTGCTATCTTAATAAGTATTTCGGACAATTTTTTTTCTTTTTTCTTTTTTTTCTTGGGTCACTATATATATATTGCCAATTGGATTGATCCCCTCTACAAGACACGGAACCCCACTAATCTACCGACGGAAACGCACGAGGTGTCTAAAAATAGACCTCCATCCTATGCTATCTTGCTACCGATAGCCATCTACCCGGCCAGCTGTCTGGATCGCCGTGACCCCAACCAACCTCTACTCACTGGACCCTTATTGATCACTCGATTAAGCATGCCTCTCCTTAATGTAAATATGCCTTGTCCACTGCTGTTCTGGTTAGTGTTTATTGGCTTATTTCACTGTAGGGCCTCTAGCCCTGCTCACTATACCATATCCAACCTTTCATTTCCACCACCCACATATGCGATGACATCACCTGGTTTCAATGATGTTTCTAGAGACAATATCTCTCTCATCATCACTCAATACCTAGGTTTACCTCCACTGTATTCACATCCTACCATACCTTTGTCTGTACATTATTCCTTGAAGCTATTTTATCGCCCCCAGAAACATCCTTTTACTCTCTGTTCTAGATGCTCTAGACGACCAATTCTCATAGCTTTTAGCCGTACCCTTATCCTACTCCTCCTCTGTTCCTCTGGTGATGTAGAGGTGAATCCAGGCCCTGCAGTACCTAGCTCCACTCCTATTCCCCAGGGGCTCTCTTTTGATGACTTCTGTAACCGTAATAGCCTTGGTTTCATGCATGTTAACATTAGAAGCCTCCTCCCTAAGTTTGTTTTGTTCACTGCTTTAGCTCACTCTGCCAACCCGGATGTTTTAGCCGTGTCTGAATCCTGGCTTAGAAAGACCACCAAAAATTCTGACATTTTCATCCCCAACTACAAGATTTTCAGACAAGATAGAACGGCCAAAGGGGGCGGTGTTGCAATCTACTGCAAAGATTGCCTGCAGAGTTCTGTTTTACTATCCAGGTCTGTTCCCAAACAATTTGAACTTCTACTTTTAAAAATCCACCTCTCTAAAAACAAGTCTCTCACCGTTGCCGCCTGCTATAGACCACCCTCTGCCCCCAGCTGTG
Source organism: Salvelinus fontinalis (assembly GCF_029448725.1). NCBI lineage: Eukaryota > Metazoa > Chordata > Actinopteri > Salmoniformes > Salmonidae > Salvelinus > Salvelinus fontinalis. Next base: position 18,890,228 of record NC_074695.1, read on the forward strand.
CTCTGGACACCATATGTGAACTGATTGCCCCCCATCTATCTTCAGAGCTCGTGCTGCTAGGCGACCTAAATTGGAACATGCTTAACACCCCAGCCATCCTACAATCTAAGCTTGATGCCCTCAATCTCACACAAATTATCAATGAACCTACCAGGTACCACCCCAATTCCGTAAACACGGGCACCCTCATAGATATCATCCTAACCAACTTGCCCTCCAAATACACCTCTGCTGTTTTCAACCAAGATCTCAGCGATCACTGCCTCATTGCCTGCATCCGTAATGGGTCAGCGGTCAAACGACCTCCACTCATCACTATCAAACGCTCCCTGAAACACTTCAGCGAGCAGGCCTTTCTGATCAACCTGGCCGATGTATCCTGGAAGGATATTGATCTCATCCCGTCAGTAGAGGATGCCTGGATATTTTTTTAAAATGCCTTCCTCACCATCTTGAATAAGCATGCCCCATTCAAGAAATTTAGAACCAGGAACAGATATAGCCCTTGGTTCTCTCCTGACCTGACTGCCCTTAACCAACAGAAAAACATCCTATGGCGTTCTGCATTAGCATCGAACAGCCCCCGTGATATGCAACTTTTCAGGGAAGCTAGAAACCAATATACACAGGCAGTTAGAAAAGCCAAGGCTAGCTTTTTCAAGCAGAAATTTGCTTCCTGCAACACAAATTCAAAAAAGTTCTGGGACACTGTAAAGTCCATGGAGAATAAGAACACCTCCTCCCAGCTTCCAACTGCACTGAAGATAGGAAACACTGTCACCACCGACAAATCCACTATAATTGAGAATTTCAATAAGCATTTTTCTACGGCTGGCCATGCTTTCCACCTGGCTGCCCCTACCCCGGTCAACAGCACTGCCCTCCCCTCTGCTACTCGCCCAAGCCTTCCCCATTTCTCTTTCTCCCAAATACAGTCAGCTGATGTTCTGAAAGAGCTGCAAAATCTGGACCCTTACAAATCAGCCGGGCTAGATAATCTGGACCCTTTCTTTCTGAAACTATCTGCTGAAATTGTTGCCACCCCTATTACTAGCCTTTTCAACCTCTCTTTCGTGTCGTCTGAGATTCCCAAAGATTGGAAAGCAGCTGCGGTTATCCCCCTCTTCAAAGGGGGGGACACTCTTGACCCTAACAGCTACAGACCTATATCTATCCTACCCTGCCTTTCTAAGGTCTTCGAAAGCCAAGTCAACAAACAGATTACCGACCATTTCGAATCCCACCATACCTTCTCCACTATGCAATCTGGTTTCAGAGCTGGCCATGGGTGCACCTCAGCCACGCTCAAGGTCATAAACGATATCTTAACCGCTATCGATAGGAAACAATACTGTGCAGCCGTATTCATTGACCTGGCCAAGGCTTTTGACTCTGTCAATCACCACATCCTCATCGGCAGACTCGACAGCCTTGGTTTCTCTAATGATTGCCTCGCCTGGTTCACCAACTACTTCTCTGATCGAGTTCAGTGTGTCAAATCGGAGGCTGTTGTCCGGGCCTCTGGCAGTCTCTATGGGGGTGCCACAGGGTTCAATTCTTGGACCGACTCTCTTCTCTGTATACATCAATGATGTCGCTCTTGCTGCTGGTGATTCTCTGATCCATCTCTACGCAGACGACACTATTCTGTATACTTCTGGCCCTTCTTTTGACACTGTGTTAACAACCCTCCAGGCGAGCTTCAATGCCATACAACTCTCCTTCCATGGCCTCCATTTACTCTTAAATACAAGTAAAACTAAATGCATGCTCTTCAACCGATCGCTGCCTGCACCTGCCCGCCTGTCCAACATCCCTACTCTGGACGGCTCTGACTTAGAATATGTGGACAACTACAAATACCTAGGTGTCTGGTTAGACTGTAAACTCTCCTTCCAGACTCACATCAAACATCTCCAATCCAAAGTTAAATCTAGAATTGGCTTCCTATTCCGCAACAAAGCATCCTTCACTCATGCTGCCAAACATACCCTTGTAAAACTGACCATCCTACCAATCCTCGACTTCGGTGATGTCATTTACAAAATAGCCTCCAAAACCCTACTCAATAAATTGGATGCAGTCTATCACAGTGCCATCCGTTTTGTCACCAAAGCCCCATATACTACCCACCACTGCGACCTGTACACTCTCGTTGGCTGGCCCTCGCTTCATACTCGTCGTCAAACCCACTGGCTCCAGGTCATCTACAAGACCCTGCTAGGTAAAGTCCCCCCTTATCTCAGCTCGCTGGTCACCATAGCAGCACCTACCTGTAGCACGCGCTCCAGCAGGTATATCTCTCTGGTCACCCCCAAAACCAATTCTTCCTTTGGCCGCCTCTCCTTCCAGTTCTCTGCTGCCAATGACTGGAACGAACTACAAAAATCTCTGAAACTGGAAACACTTATCTCCCTCACTAGCTTTAAGCACCAGCTGTCAGAGCAGCTCATAGATTACTGCACCTGTACATAGCCCATCTATAATTTAGCCCAAACAACTACCTCTTTACCTACTGTATTTATTTATTTCTTTTGCTCCTTTGCACCCCATTATTTCTATCTCTACTTTTTTCTATCTCTACTATCTCTACTTTTTTTACTTTTTTTTACTTGCTATATTGTATTTACTTCGCCACCATGGCCTTTTTATAGTTTTATTTATTTATATATATATCTTGTTTGCCTTCACCTCCCTTATCTCACCTCACCTGCTCATATTGTATATAGACTTATTTTTCACTGTATTATTGACTGTATGTTTGTTTTACTCCATGTGTAACTATGTGTTGTTGTTTGTGTCGAACTGCTTTGCTTTATCTTGGCCAGGTCGCAATTGTAAATGAGAACGTGTTCTCAATTTGCCTACCTGGTTAAATAAAGGTGAAATAAATAAATAAATAAAATAGACCTCTCAAGAGGTATGCTTAGATATGCAGAGACAAATATACCTATTTTTTACTTAGAATTAAGCATAATGCTAAATTCTCCAACTTCTGGACATTTTTTACATTTCAATAATTTACCAGAAGCTCTGGACTTAAAGTGTATACATTTTCATACTTTTCCCCTGTACTGGTCCCCTGTGGGAAACTAACCCACAACCCTGACAAACGCCATACCAAACGCCATTGCAAATGCCATACCAACTGAGCCACAAGGGTCAGCCCCCACAGTACCACTACTCCCACAGTACCCCCCCACCCCCACCCACCCATCCATCCTCACGTACTTTGTGCCCCCTTAGATTTTTTGGGGCGCATGACACCCCTGAGTAGGCCTATATGTCACGCCCTGACTTTAGTTATATTTGTTTTCTTTATTTTTTGGTTAGGTCAGGGTGTGACAAGGGTAGTTTGTTTAGTTTTTGTATTGTCTAGGGGTTTTCGTCTTGTCTAGGGGTTTTGCTTATCTATGGGGATTTGGTATGGTCTAGGGGATTGTAGGTTTATGGTGGCCTGAATTGGTTCCCAATCAGAGACAGCTGTTTCTCGTTGTCTCTGATTGGGGAGCCTATTTAGGTTGCCATTTTCCATGTTGGTTTTGTGGGTAGTTGTTTTCTGTTTTGTGTGAGTACCTGACAGAACTGTTGTGGTTTCGGTTGTTTTCTTTATTTTGTTTAATGTTCTGTTTAAATAAAAATAACATGAACACCTACCACGCTGTGCTTTGGTCCACACCTAATTCAACAGACGATCGTTACACTATAACTGCTTTTTGACTGCATTGAAGGCTTTGTATTCCATTAAAGGCCCAGTGCAGTCCAAAACATGATATACCTGTGTTTTATATACTGTATATTTCCACACTATAAGGTTGGAATAATACTGTGAAATTGTGCAAATTATGATAATGCACTTTTAGTGTAAGAGTTGTTTGAAAAGACCGCCTGAAATGTCAGCCTGTTTTGGTGGAATGGAGTTTTGGCCTGCCTGGTGATGTCACCAGGCGGTAAATTAGTTAATAGACCAATAAGAAAGAGTTACAAACGTCTCTGCCAATAACAGATAGTTTTCAGTTTTCCCCTCCCTGCTCAGACCCCTCCCAGACAGTCCTAGCAAAATTCTTGCTTGATAAATAAGCTATTTTTGTTTATTTTGGATCATTTTAATCAAAAACAATCACAGTAAGGTACTTAAGTATTACCCATAAATTATTTTATATTGAGGTACTAAAAACTTCTACAATTGACCTTTAAAGGAAAAGTGTGCTCATTCCATGGAGGACCACTCCCATCTCAAACACTCCACCCTCTTCTTGCTTGCAACTGTTTAATGTCAGGCTCCTCCTTGTCCCTCAACTGTTGGGGAATGAGGACCTTCTACTGGAACAGTTTGCATGGGGCCACACGTCTTGTTTTGCCTAAATCACACTTACACTTACTGTATTACCCCACACTTTACATCTTTGTTGCTTGGTAAGCCGCCCAGTGAGCAAAACTGATTGAAAATACGTAATTTCAACCATTTTTGCTCACTGGGTGGGCTATATTTAGAAAAGTTCAAAATAAAGCTCTAAATAGCTATTTGTATTTGTATTTATTATGGATCCCTCGGAAGCAGCTACTCTTCCTGGGGTCCAGCAAAATTTAGTCAGTTTATACAATTTTAAAACATTACAATACATTCACAGATATATACAACTAGTGTAGTTTGTGTCACAGATGCTTTTGAGTGGATTTTGCAGAGAATGTATCGAGGCGACAATTCACTTTGTAGCACATGACTTTGTAGTACAAACTGATGTTAACTTTAATTTAAATAGCTGCCAGCCAAATTCCAGTATTCGGGATAGTCTGACAAAATGCAGGATTTTCAAGCATCGGATGTTGTGTAATCCTTCTGGGGAACATGAGTATCGTGATGTACGCTCTGGCTTTATCAGAAAGCTTGGATTACCAAAATGCACTTGCAGAGACCTGAGCCCTAAAAGTCAATACATGTTTGGTCATCGTGGGTATTGAATTGGATAGATGGGTTGAAAGATAAACAGATTACTTCCTTAACATACATACACTAAGGCCAGCACAGTGCATTCAGCAGCAAGACACTGTGATCACGTGATCAGCCCAGATGGATGACATCATCATTGAGGAGTGTCTAGGACAAAGAGGAAGGAGAGATAGGAGGAGGATAGTGAGAAGGATTGGCTCCTAATTCTGCCATTCTACATGATTTATCCGGTACTGTTCCACAAAATGACTTTGGATGCAAATTTATATATAACCATACTTAAAAATGTGGGTATTTGTTTTAGGTATGGTGACATTGCCAGGTTTTTTGGAGCATTCTGACATGGCTTCCACGGTCACTCCCATTGATTTGTCATCAATTATAATGATAAAGCTGTCCCTACATCTAAACATTGGATTGCTCACTTTCAGTGGTATTCGTGATAAGATGCTTTTTTAATTGGGGTGAACTATATCTTTAAACGGGGTGACAGAGGACATCCTTTAGGGTAAATCCACTACCTTCCCATGCATTCCCTCAATTGGAGAAAATATGTCTTCTCCCTACATAACATTTCTTTTTTTTGTTCAATCGCAAAGCGATTTAAAAACGTAAATGTCAGCCTCATACAGGCGCATTACATAGTGTACACTGGCTGTGCATAAATCTGGGAGCGCCGCCCATCTCCATCAGCAGTTGTTGCGTCGGCGCTGACGGGCTGAGCGTACAGTACACCCATTAATTCAGACACAAATAGAGATCTCTCTGCGTAGGCTATTTCTTTGTATTTTCCCTTATTGTTCGATCCTCCTCAGAAAAAATGGTAAGTCGTGTAGTTTTTCAGCAATAATAAGCCTGAAATAATTACGTGTTTGATGTTTTCTGTTGAGAATTTCTCAAATGATGAGACAATCACTACACGACCGTATAGTGGCTATAATGGGTCGATTTTTATTGTATCGGTCAATGAATTCTAAATAGGGGCGAATTTGCAACATCTTGGTGTTGCTTACCCACTTTTAAATGACGAATTTACGTAGACTGAATCAACGCGTTTGGGATAGGTATTGCATGCTATTTCTGTTTATCACAAGGATATTACATAAAATGGGGATGGAATTAAAGAACACTACATTTAGAATGCATACTTTTTGGTAGCTATTGAACACAGTTGAATTGTACAGTATTCATCAAATACAGCAGCATTTATTTATCTATCCAGGTAATGGATAGGAAATTGGAATAAAATGGGATCTTATTCTTAAGGTCATCCATTGTGTTGCTAGGTGGGAGAGGGCAGACTAGGTGTGGACAGAAGGGGAATATATGTCTCTCTCTACTGTAACATGTGTCTACAGTTGTAGACTGTCTAGTTTAACCCTGAAAATAAACCTATTCCACCCCAGCTTCCTTTTAATTCCTTAGTGATGTAATATGACCTCCTTGTCAGCTTAGTAATGGTCATAGGTGTAAATGGCAATATTCCTCTGCACATCAGTTGATTTGTCTCCATTGTAACTGTTCTCTAGTTTATCCATTGTAACTGTTCTCAAGTTTATCCATTGTAACGGTTCTCTAGTTTACATGTAGCCTACCCATTCTTCCACTAGGTGGTGTTTTAGCCAATTGTACATTTTTGTCAAATGTATTGTAATTCTGTTACATTACATGTTTTTCCATTTATTTTCCAGCGTGAGTGTATCTCTGTCCATGTAGGTCAGGCTGGAGTCCAGATTGGCAATGCCTGCTGGGAGCTCTACTGCCTGGAGCATGGGATCCAGCCGGACGGGCAGATGCCCAGCGACAAAACCATTGGCGGAGGAGATGACTCCTTCAATACCTTTTTCAGTGAGACTGGGGCTGGAAAGCATGTCCCCAGGGCTGTGTTTGTGGACCTGGAACCCACAGTTATTGGTAAGATTTCTGTTTCTCATTTAATTGAAATAAGGGTATGTCAAAGAGGTTTTCCTTTGCTTTCTTACTATTGAGCTCCTTAATGAGCTGTTAATTTTCTCTCCTCAGATGAGGTGCGCACTGGGACCTATCGCCAGTTATTCCATCCTGAACAGCTCATCACTGGCAAAGAAGATGCTGCCAACAACTACGCTCGTGGACACTACACTATTGGCAAAGAGATCATCGACCTGGTGCTGGACAGGATCCGCAAACTGGTGGGAATTTCAGAATGACTGAATTAAATATTTTATCAACTATCTGTTCATAATGTGGACATCTTTTTCTGCCCATTTATTGATGTGTTCATCTTTCTCGTCAGGCTGACCAGTGCACAGGCCTTCAGGGCTTCCTAGTTTTCCACAGCTTTGGAGGTGGCACCGGCTCTGGTTTCACCTCCCTGCTGATGGAGCGCCTGTCTGTTGACTACGGCAAGAAGTCCAAGCTGGAGTTCTCCATCTACCCAGCTCCCCAGGTGTCCACAGCTGTGGTGGAGCCCTACAACTCCATCCTGACCACCCACACCACCCTAGAGCACTCTGACTGTGCCTTCATGGTGGATAATGAGGCTATCTATGACATCTGCCGTAGGAACCTCGACATTGAGCGTCCTACCTACACCAACCTCAACAGGCTCATTAGCCAGATCGTTTCCTCCATCACTGCTTCCCTTCGATTTGATGGTGCCCTCAATGTTGATCTGACAGAGTTCCAGACCAACTTGGTGCCCTACCCCCGTATCCATTTCCCTCTGGCCACCTACGCCCCAGTTATTTCTGCAGAGAAGGCTTACCATGAGCAGCTCTCTGTCTCTGAGATCACCAACGCCTGCTTTGAGCCGGCCAACCAGATGGTGAAATGTGACCCTCGCCACGGCAAGTACATGTCTTGCTGCCTTCTGTTCCGTGGTGACGTGGTACCCAAAGATGTCAATGCTGCCATTGCCACCATCAAGACCAAACGTTCCATTCAGTTTGTTGACTGGTGTCCAACTGGTTTCAAGATTGGCATCAACTATCAGCCTCCCACTGTAGTCCCTGGTGGAGACCTGGCCAAAGTCCAGAGGGCTGTGTGCATGCTGAGCAACACCACTGCTGTGGCAGAGGCCTGGGCTCGGCTTGACCACAAGTTTGACCTGATGTACGCCAAACGTGCCTTTGTGCACTGGTATGTGGGTGAGGGCATGGAGGAGGGAGAGTTCTCTGAGGCTAGAGAGGACATGGCTGCCCTGGAGAAGGATTATGAAGAGGTAGGGGTTGACTCAATTGAGGGTGAGGGAGAGGAGGAGGGAGAAGAGTATTGAAATGCCCCTGCAGGCAAGCCATTGTCAAACACTGTTACTGTTGCATGATCTTATTATGATACCTAATAAAACATTGAATCAATTAGCTATTTGTGCTCTTGGACCTTATTCACCACCTTATCTTGACAAAAAGAAAGACATTAGTACAGTTTTGGGGGGATTTTAATGGGGAAAAGACATAAAAATGTCTGACTTCACAGTAGTTTACAATACTATTCACTGATAAAACTTCCAGTATAAACATTTGAGGATGCACATTTAAGTTTGATGGAAATAAGCCAAATTATATCCATTAATGAACTTTCAGTTAAAAATAAATATATTTAAAAAACGATAAAAGAAAAAGCAAAACGTTTCAGATGACAGATGAAAATAAGATGTTTCTATGCTGTTGTGTATTTGGCAGTTGAATGGGTTGTTTTCCATTCACACCAGCCTGTCATCGAGAAGTGGGCTGTTCTCTATAAGGCCCCATCAACTCAGAAGGTTCCAGAACAGTAGAGACCCAGAGCTCCAACCAGGACTGCTCTCAGCGCTCTGGGAGGTGGAGCCAACCACAGACTCCTCCTTCAGAGGAAGGTAGGCTTTGAACCGTCTGTGGAACAAAAGGAAAATGATTAATTACATTCATTTTTTCCAAGGCTCACTTACAAAAATATGTAAATCTCAATGTGACTCTTCTGGTAAAATAAAGGATAAAAAGGTCATGAGAAAAGTGTTATCAATGGTACAATATGCTGCATACAGTTGCCCTGAGACATGGCTATACAGTGTAGACAGACACCATAGGGGTCATGTCTCAAGCAAGCTGAAAAGGTTATACCTTGTGGTGATATGGAACTCTTCAGAGAGCTGTGACTAGAGTAGACCAATGTTGATTTGTGACTCACTTGTAAGTGTAGGCCATGGTTCCTGCGACCAGGGCAACGATCAGGACCACCATCGCCATGGCTACAGTGCCCGCTGAGGACAGACTGGAACCTGCCACCAAAAAACCCAGACAATAATTTATGTAAAACAACTTAATATAACATCATATTACAATATATTAATTATATTATTACCAATAACAATAGGTGTTGGACTGATTGTCCCAGGGACCCAGGTTCAAGACGTGGCGAGGCAGATGTGCAGAGCAGACATCTTACAGTACATACCCACGGTCACGCTAAATTTGGCGCTGGTGACTGCCAGACTGACATCGTTGGTCATGGACACGTTGATACAGAAGATGCCGGAGTCATTGAAAAAGTGACGCAGTACCAGCTGGCACTCAGAAGAGGGGGCCACTGTGTTACACATGGTGTGGATGGGCATAAAACAGTCTGCATCGGAAACCACCGTGCACACCTCTGTGGGAAGGCTGGATGGAGAACAGTCACAGGGTCAGAAACACTCAGTGAAACTCTAAGGACCGGATTCCTTTGCTATTTATTTTTAGATGTGATATGTTTTATGACTGCTGCAAGATGAATTGCCTCTCTGAGGACATTACAGTTTTCTGAATCTGAATTCCCGGATCCAGACTAATCCTGGACTAAAATGCAAGAATGATTTTAAATCCAGGATTAGGATTGATCTGAGGCACAGGCGGCTGGTTTCACCTTAAATAGGGGAGGACGGGCTCATAGTAATGGCTGGAACGGAGTGAGTGAATGGAATGGTATAAAACACGTTAAGCACGAGGTTTCCATGTGTTTGATACCATTCCATTTATTCCAATCCAGCCATTATTATGAGCCATCTTCCCCTCAGCAGCATCCTGTGATCTGGGGCAATGAAACTGATCCTAGTGCCTAAGTGGTGGAATATAGGTCTACATACCTAGTGGATTTGTCTGCTTAGGGAAATAATAAATGGTGTGATTGTCTGAGACAGTCTCCCTTAATTGGGTCTGGAGAAGGAATACTCACCTCCCTTGGCAGGTGACAGTTAGATCCACTACGTTTCGTTCAACCTCAGATTCATCCATCTTGATCACAGCATTGTCCACTTGCACTATCTTCAAACTCTCAATGCCCTCTGAATACAAAGACAGAAAGACGGTCCGTAAAATAATCCTGAATGTAAATCAAATACAATAATAGGATAGAGATTTACATGTTACATGTTACTCTTTAATTATTTCTTGTTCTTATCTCTTGCCTTTTTTTAGGTATTTTCTTAAAACTACATTGTTGGTTAAGGGCTTGTAAGTAAGCATTTCACTGTAAGGTCTGTTGTATTCGGCGCATGTGACAAATAAAATTTTATTTGATTTATTTAGAGACAGTGGACTTACCAACGATGTCAATGCCAGTGCAGAAGGACCCATAGCGATAGATCACACAGTCATCATCCTTTTTGTCATTGGCTTCATGCTTAACAACTATCCCCACAGGAGCTTGGCCTGTAGCAGTCTGTCCTGTATCAGGAGAAACAATAATGGATTCCAGTTACTAAATTGAAAATCCAACAATCTAAAGCACATTAGATGAACAGTTAATTTGTTGAGAACATACAGCACCTGCTGGCTCTAATTCCTCAGCAGCAGGGCCAGTTGGAGTGTCAGGATTAACTTGAGAAGGTATCTTCGTGTCCCGAGCGGTGGAGGCTCCCTCCTCAGTGATGTCCTCTGTGTCAGTCTCAGCGGGAGCTGATGGGCCTACATTTATTGTAGCTTCCTGTGTGGCCACCATCACTGGAGCAGCTGACGCATCAGCAGCAGGAGCTCTCACTAGAGGTAGAAACAGGACGATTAAATGTTCTATTTGCTTTGTCAATCCTGGCATAGCCTACATATTGAGTGAATCTCAAAAGTATTTTCCATGATTCCCCACATCCTCTCTTCTTGAAGACACTAAGGATGCAAAGAATCCAAGTTAAGACTTTAGAAATTCACTTCTGGACTAAAGCGCTCAAGATGAGAATGACCTGTTGTGCCGGCCGGGTTTGCAGGCCCGATGGTGACAGCATTACCAGTGGGTTTGACACCAGCTGGTGTGGCACATGCTTTATCAGGGATAACGGCCTGTACAACCACCTGGGGCTTGAAGCCACCAGCCACTATATAGGTGTGGGTGACAGTCAGCTCTCTGGAGATGAGCGCCCCGCTGCTGTCACCAAAGTCCCAGTCGTAGGTGATGTCGGCGTCACTCAGGTACTCGCTGGGGTCGTGGAGGCTGATGGTGAAGGCTATGGCTCTGTTCTGGACGAAGCTCAGGTCTGCCTCGTTGATGTCGTTCACTTGGGTCATCGAGACTGCGAAGGGGATTTGATCTAAAGATATAGAGATGGAGAAAAACCCTCAGACACCTATCTTATTTTTCAAGTCAGCTACTCATTCATTCATCCATTCATTCGTTCATCCATTCATTCATCCATTTATGACACTAATCAGTGATGGAGAACTGTGTTGAGGCGTATCCCAGAGGGATGAACTTCTCATGGCTGCGGTAGTGGTAGATTACAATGTCCACGATGTAGGAACCCAGAGGGACATCGTCTGTCCCAATGGTGAGGGAGGAGGATGTGCCATCAGACACTTGCCAGTACTGACCTGTAAAGCAAAGAAAATGGCTTATTACATGCTTATAACAGTGTTATTACAGGTTTATAACATTTTTAGCAGACATTAAGTAAAACATGAATTACGTAGGCCCTAATAGGTGAGAGGGGTCGCAGCTGCACTTTACCCCATGTCTTCCATACAAACACATATGCAGGGGGCTTGTCACCGCCTTTCTTGGAAGGTGTTCCGTCAGGAAAGATACCATTCCAGTCCATGTTTTGTGTAGGATACACTGGCTCAGACTGATGGTAATTTGTTCCTGGAGGAAAACAGGGCGAGTGTTGGTTTCTGCTTTGTCTTTAGACAGAGGAGTATGTATTATGAATTACACTATATATACAAAAGTATGTGGACACTCCTTCAAATTAGTGTATTCAGCTATTTCAGCCACACCCGTTGCTGACAGGTGTATAAAATCAAGCACACATCCACACAATCTCCATAGACAAACATTGGCAGTAGAATGGCCTGTCCTGAAGAGCTCTGTGACTTTCAACATGGCACAGTCATAGGATGCCACCTTTCCAACAAGTCAGTTCGTCAAATTTCTGCCCTGCTAGATCTGCCCCGGTCAACTGTAAGTGCTGTTATTGTGAAGTGGAAATGTCTAGGAGAAACAACGGCTCAGCCGTGAAGTGGTACGCCATGCAAGCTCACAGGACAGGACCGCAGAGTGCTGAAGCGTGTAAAAATCGTCTGTCCTTGGTTGCAATACTCAATACCGAGTTTCAAACTGCCTCTGGAAGCAACGTCAGCACAATATTTATTTGTCTGGAGCTTCATGAAATGGGCTTCCATGGCCAAGCAGCCGTACACAAGCTTAAGATCACCATGCGCAATGCCAAACGTCGGCTGGAGTCTTGTAAAGCTCGCCACCATTGAAGTCTGAAGCAGTTGAAATGCGTTCTCTGGAGTGATGAATCATGCTTCACCATCTGGCAGTCCAACTGACGAATCTGAGTTTGGCGGATACCAGGTGAACGCTACCTGCCCGAATGCACAGTGCCAATTGTAGAGTTTGATGTAGGAGGAGTAATGGTCTGGGGCTGTTTTCCATGGTTCGAGCTAGCCCCCTTAGTTCCAGTGAAGGGAAATCCTAACGTTACTGCATACAATGGCATTCTGTACAATATTGTGCTTCCAACTATGTGGGAACAGTTTGGGGAAGGGCCTTTCCTGTTTCAGCATGACAATGCCCCCATGCACAAAGCGAGGTCCATACAGAAATGGTTTGTCGAGATCGGTGTGGAAGAACTTGACTGGCCTGCACAGAGCCCTGACCTCAACCCCATCGAACACCTTTGGGATGAATTGGAACGCCGACTGTGAGCCAGGCCTAATCGCCCAACATCAGTGACCGACCTCACTAATGCTCTTCTGGCTGAATGGAAGCAAGTCCCCAGAGCAATGTTCCAACATCTAGTGGAAAGCCTTCCCAGAAGAGTGGAGGCTGTTACAGCAGCAAAGGGGGGAACAACTCCATATTAATGCCATGATTTTGGAATGAGATGTTTGAAGAGCAGGTGTCCACATACTTTTGGTCATGTAGTGTATGTAGAAAAAGAGATCGTGGTATTTAACCTCAAAATGTAATGTTTGCAGACAGTAACATGGCACTGTAGTCTCCAAATGGAGAAAAAAAAACAATACAAATACTGTAGTCTCTCTCGTGACAGACTTCTCTAGGATAGGGGGCAGCATTTTCACTTTTGGATAAATAGTGTGCCCAATTTCAACTTCCTTCTACTCATCCCCAGAATATAAGATATGCATATTATTAGTGGATTTGGATAGAAAACACTCTGAAGTTTCTACAACTGTTTGAATCATGTCTGTGAGTGTAATAGAACTACCAGAACCCTGATCTTGTTCACCAGACATGGGATGAGGTTACCAAAACCCAGTCAGTCCTGGAGGAGGACTTACCATTGACGGTGCAGTTCTCAGCCCACACCACCTCTCCATCGGGCGTGACCTTCTGGTTCTGTGGGAACTGCAGCTCGATGGTAAAGGTCACATTGGCTCCAGTCAGGGTCGGTGCATCATTACCCACAATGAACTTCACCTTGCCACCTGTTGGGAAGAATGTACACTTTGAAGTCAATATCATTAGTATACTATTTCAAAGAGATTACCTGACTTACTTTACATAAAGTGAGCAGAGGTCATCCAGAAATGTCCACACATTTCAGTGTTATTCCAACCTCATAGTGTGGAAATATATATAAAACACAGGAAAATCAAATGTTGGACTGCATTGGGCCTTTAAACCCCTTTACTGTATGAGCAGCAGAGGTAATCCACAAATGTCCACAAATTTCACAGAGATATTCCTGTCACCATCAGTGTACACACATTGTGTTGAGACAGAGGGTAATTGTGCATACCTTTCCAAGAGTCTTTGTACCGAGGATCTTCATCTTTCCAGACTGGATACATTTTCGTATTCCATGATGGATATCGTGTGAAGCGACTTTTGGGCTCTGGAATATAATCATAGAAATGACATAAAAGCAGAGCATGCATTTATTAGAGTTGAAAAGGAAGGAGCTGACCACACTTTCAGTTGCAACCTTAAAGGAGGGCACTGATAAACACTGATTATTTTCATATGCAGTAGTAGTATGTTTGCTTTTTAATCCTGAGTTGGGATTGAACGCCGGTCATCCATAAATGGCACCCTAGACAAAATCACAATACGGATATCCCAATTGGGGGAGACCGCAAGGTGCTTATCAAGAGTATGATTGTTATTATAGGCTACTGTATTGTGCAATGATCCCACCAACGGTACAAGTTTACTGTTAAATTAAGAATTAACAGCTGCTGACAGATATTCTCTATATTGTTTGGAATTAATGTAAACTGCTGATTGGTGACAAATGACACTCTTGATTTTTAACAATTAATTTAAAGCTCATGCTACTTGACCTATGTTGAAGATAGCATGCATTACTGCATTGGATCTTCCTAGAGGCCCTATGACTGCAATGATGCTTCCCCATAAAATCAAGGATGTCAACAGGTTTAATTCAGATTTGTGCAATGTTTGCAAAGCATTTGGCTATCAAAACTGACAATCTCCATTGAAAGGGTTTTAGTCCAGGACTAGGCTTAATCTGTGTCTGGGAAACTGACCCTTGGTCATGCAAAGGGCACATAGTGTTGCACTGTGGAGCCTCTTTCATAAAGCATCTAAGACAAGACCAAATGCAGTGTTCCTCAATACACTGAAAGGTTTGAATAAAACAAGTGTTGCCTGAAATGCCAGATGTGCTGGTCCATTTTTAGCCCAGTGGGCATGCCTAACTTGATAATTTTTTTGTGTAATATGATCATTATCTGGCTAATAATGGGGGCCTCAAGGGGGGGGGGGAAATGGTTCGGTGAGGGCCCTCAAAGGGGAAAAAATGGTTCGGTGAGGGGCCTCAAGGGGAAAAAAATGTCCGGTGAGGGAGCCTTAAGGGGAAAAAAATAGTCTGGTGAGGGGGCCTCAAGGAAAGAAAATGGGCAGGTGTGTTAGAAATTCCTTGAGGCCCCCTCACCGGACAATTTTTTTTCCTTGAGGTCCCCTCACTGGACCATTTTTATCCTTACGGCCCCCACATTGGGAAATCCTGGTGAGCCACAGCCTTAAATGAGGAATAAATCCCTTTTGTATATTTAAAAATGACTTTCTTGAAAACATATAATGTAGATACTCCTGGATTATCTGGTATACATAATGATATCCAGAGTGGCTGTACTTACTTGCTGTAGCAGATGAAAAAAGTGCCAGCACCAAAACTGCAGGAGCTGTCCCTGTCCTCATGTCCTAAGTGTGCACGCTTCCTTTCCACTTTAAATATGGAACATCTCTTTTCTTCTCCTACACTGCAGGTCAGAACAAACTCACAAAAGCATTGTGATTCCTGGCTTTATAAATGCTCTAATCTCTGACATAACAGCAGTAGTACTAGACCCCTCCTACCCTACTGAAACCTGTGATCCCACCTCCCCAAAGGCACTAGTGACCTATCTGGTTTTCCTAGAACAGTAAAGGAGGGCTCACTTATGTAAGGCACACAATGAAATGGAGATTCAAATGTATTTTACATGCACGATTTAGGTTGACCTTTGTAGACCACGTGTACAAGATTTCAGAAGATACCTGAGTGTAAGAAAGAAGTTTAACTTGTCCGGTGACACAGGGAGTAATTTGGGGAATGACATCCACCAATCCAGTTAAAAGTAAGATATGAATAAAAGAGAACACTCCTGTTGTGATTATTTCCCATTAGGCTGTGCAGAGTCTTGGGACTCAGGAAATTATTTCTGTCTTCTTTATCTTACTTTGTTTCCATACTGTAGCCTTATAAACTCACTATTACCTACACATCCTCATGAGTGAACTTAGATGGGAGGAGATATTGGATGGAAAGGGACCTTGGGCACAACCGGGAGAATATCGCCTCCCTCGTGAAGAGCTGGAGGCAGCTAAAGCCGAGAGGAGGCGATATGAGGAGGCAGCACGGAAGCAAGGCTGGAAGCCCGCGCACATACTCCCTGTACTTACCGTGGAGAGCGAGAGTACGGGCAGACACCGTGTTATGCAGTAGAGCACATGGTGTCTCCTGTACGTGTTCATAGCCTGGTGCGGGTTATTCCACCTCCCTGCACTGGCAGGGCTAGATTGAGGATTGAGCCGGATGTCATGAAGCCGGCCCAACGCATCTGGCCACCAGTGCGTCTCCTCGGGACGGCTTACATGGCACCAGCCTTACGCATGGTGTCCCCGGTTCTCCTACATAGCCCGGTGGGGTTATTCCACCTCCCCGCACTGGTCGGGCGACGGGGAGCATACAACCAGGTAAGGTTGGGCAGGCTCAGTGCTCAAGGGAGCCAGTATGCCTGCACGGTCCGGTATTTCCGGAGCCACCTCCCCGCTCCAGCCCAGTACCACCAGTGCCTACACCACGCACCAGGCTTCCAGTGCGTCTCCAGAGCCCTGTGCCTCCTCCATGCACTAGCTCTATGGTGCGTGTCTCCAGCCCATTACCACCAGTTCCGGCACCACGCATCAAGCCTCCTGTGCGTCTCCAGAGCCCTGTACGCACTGTTCCTTCTCCCCGTACTCGCCCTGATGTGCGTGCCCTCAGCCCGGTACCACCAGTGCCGGTACCACGCACCAGGCCTATAGTACGCCTTGAGAGTCCAGTGTGCCCTGTTGTTGTTCCCCGCACTAGCCTGATGGTGCGTGTCTTTAGCCCGGTACCTCCAGTTCCGGCACCACGCACCAGGCCTACAGTGCGTCTCAGCCGGCCAGAGTCTGCCGTCTGCCCAGCGGCGCCTGAACTGCCCGTCTGCCCAGCGGTGCCTGAATTGCCCGTCTGCCCAACGGCGTCATGAGCTGCCCGTCTGCCCATCGGCGCCTGAACTGCCCGTCTGCCCAACGGCGCCTGAACTGCCCGTCTGCCCAACGGCGCCTGAACTGCCCGTCTGCCCAACGGCGCCTGAACTGCCCGTCTGCCCAACGGCGCCTGAACTGCCCGTCTGCCCAACGGCGCCTGAACTGCCCGTCTGCCCAACGGCGCCTGAACTGCCCGTCTGCCCAACGCCGTCTGAACTGTCCGTCTGCCAAGCGCCGCATGAACTGCCCGTCTGTACTGAGCCTTCAAAGCCAACCCGGACAGGAAGATCACGTCAGTGACTCAACCCACTCAAGTGACGCACCTCTCCTAGGGACGGCATGGAAGAGCACCAGTAAGTCAGTGACTCAGCCCCCATAATAGGGTTTGAGGTAGAGAATCCCAGTGAAGAGATGGGAACCGGTCAGGCAGATACAGCAATGGAGGTTCGTTGATCCAGTGCCTTTCTGTTCATCTTGTCTCATCGCTGCAAGGTCGAGAGCCATGCGTCCTCCAAAACATGACCTGCCGAGCCGCAATGCTTCTTTACACACCGCTTGCTTAACCCGAAAACCAGAAGCATCAATGTGTAGGGTGAAACTCCGTCTAACTGATGACCGAAGTTAGCATGCAGGCCCCCGGCCCGCCACAAGGCGTCGCTAGAACACAATGAGACAAGGAGATCTTCCCGGCCAAACCCTTCCCTAACCACCAGAGCCAATTGTGCGCCGCCCCATGGGGCTCCCGGTCACGGACACTGTGACACAGCATGGGATAAAATCCAAGACAGTAGTGGCGCCTCAGCACTGCTATGCAGTGCCTTAGACAGCTGCGCCAAAATCACGCTATATCTACTGTAGTTTTGATTGGACTGATCATGTCATACACTGATCAACACTGATCAACAGCATACCTTCAAAATCTTAGCTAGCAAGCTAGACAAGCAGTCATCTTCATGAATCACATCGACAATCTACTGGCAAATCCTTTTCAATCTTTGTGATATGAAGAGAAATTATAGATAAAACGTATATCAGTGCTCATTGGACATTGGACATTACACAAGTTGGAAATCACAAATTCAACATGAGGGGTTTGGAAGGAATCAGTGGCTAACTGCAAGAGTTGCAAAGCAATCATTATTTTGCTTCCCCTCTCAGTGGAGAGGGTGTGTGGTCCCAGTCTGGGTTTAAGGGTCACTTTTCCTAGCTTAACAGGATAAACATTCACAAGCAACACCATAGGCCAGAAAAGGTTGAATACATTGGTCATGCTGTCAATCCGGCGTGACTTCTGCTGCGTTCAAAACAACTGGAAACTCAGAACTGGGAAATCTCAGATTTCAGTGAGTTCAAGACAACTGGGAACTCGGAAAATAACAAGCTCCAACTAGGAAAATATGTTTTGAGTGGTCATCCAATTCGAAATTCCAAGTCAGGAACTCAGACTTCTTTCAAGAGCTCCGACCTGATGTCATGATTTAACATTGTTTTTTTCTGAGTTCAGTTGTCTTGAAAGCACCATACATCCAGAGAATGCCAGACTTTGATGACAAAGTTTCATGACAAAATTTGAAAGCAAGGACCGCCGTGCCACCTTCCTTTTCAAGTGAGCACAGCACAACGGTGAGTCCAAAAAATGTCTTACTGGTGCATAAATTATGTAACATGCCAGGGAGATATTTTAACATTTTTTTATTTCACCTTTATTTTACCAGGTAGGCTAGTTGAGAACAAGTTCTCATTTACAACTGCGACCTGGCCAAGAAAAAGCAAAGCATTGTGACACAGGCAACAACACAGAGTTACACATGGAATAAACAATAAACAAGTCAATAACACAATAAACAAGTCAATGACACAGTAGAAAAAAAGAAAGTATATATACAGTTTGTGCAAAAGGCATGAGGAGGTAGGCAATAAATAGGCCATAGGAGCGAATAATTACAATTTAGCAGATTAACACTGGAGTGATCAATGAGCAGATGATGATGTGCAAGTAGAGATACTGGTGTGCAAAAGAGCAGAAAAGTAAATAAAAACTGTATGGGGATGAGGTTGGTAGATTGGGTGGGCTATTTACAGATGGACTATGTACAGCTGCAGCGATAAGTTAGATGCTCAGATAGGTGATGTTTGAAGATGGTGAGGGAAATAAAAGTCTCCAACTTCAGCGATTTTTGCAATTTGTTCCAGTCACTGGCAGCAGAGAACTGGAAGGAAAGGTGGCCAAATGAGGTGTTGGCTTTGGGGATGATCAGTGAGATATAACTGCTGGAACGTGTGTTACGGGTGGGTGTTGTTATCATGACCAGTTAACTGAGATAAGGCGGAGCTTTACCTAGCATAGACTTATAGATGACCTGGCAAGTGGGTCTGGTGACGAATATGTAGCGAGGGCCAGCCGACTAGAGCATACAGGTCGCAGTGGTGGGTGGTATAAAGTGATTTGGTAACAAAACGGATGGCACTGTGATAGACTGCATCCAGTTTGCTGAGTAGAGTATTGGAAGCTATTTTGTAAATCACATGGCCGAAGTCGAGGATCGGTAGGATAGTCATTTTTACTAGGGTAAGTTTGGCGGCGTGAGTGAAGGAGGCTTTGTTGCGGAATAGAAAGCCGACTCTAGATTTGATTTTGGATTGGAGATGTTTGATATGAGTCTGGAAGGAGAGTTTGCAGTCTAACCAGACACCTAGGTATTTATAGTTGTCCACATATTCTAGGTTGGAACCGTCCAGGGTGGTGATGCTAATCGGGCGGGCGGGTGCGGGCAGCGAACGGTTGAAAAGCATGCATTTGGTTTTACTAGCGTTTAAGAGCAGTTGGAGGCCACGGAAGGAGTGTTGTATGGCATTGAAGCTTGTTTGGAGGTTAGTTAGCACAGTGTCCAAGGAAGGGCCAGAAGTATACAGAATGGTGTCGTCTGCGTAGAGGTGGATCAGGGAATCGCCCGCAGCAAGAACATCATTGATATATACCAGAGAAAAGAGTCGGCCTGAGAATTGAACCCTGTGGTACCCCCATAGAGACTGCCAGAGGTCCGGACAACATGCCCTCCGATTTGATACACTGAACTCTGTCTGCAAAGTAGTTGGTGAACCAGGCGAAGCAGTCATTAGAAAAACCAAGGCTATTGAGTCTGCCGTTAAGAATACGGTGATTGACAGAGTCGAAAGCCTTGGCCAGGTCGATGAAGACGGCTGCACAGTACTGTCTTTTATCGATGGCGGTTATGATATCGTTCAGTACCTTGAGCGTGGCTGAGGTGCACCCGTGACCGGCTCGGAAACCGGATTGCACAGCGGAGAAGGTACGGTGGGATTCTAAATGGTCAGTGATCTGTTTATTAACTTGGCTTTCTAAGACTTTAGATAGGCAGGGCAGGATGGATATAGGTCTGTAACAGTTTGGGTCTAGGGTGTAACCCCCTTTGAAGAGGGGGATGACCGTGGCAGCTTTCCAATCTTTAGTGATCTCGGACGATACGAAAGAGAGGTTGAACAGAGTGGTAATAGGGGTTGCAACAATGGCGGCGGATAGGTTTAGAAAGAGAGGGTCGAGATTGTCTAGCCCAGCTGATTTGTACGGGTCCAGGTCTTGCAGCTCTTTCAGAACATTTGCTATCTAGATTTGGGTGAAGGAGAAGCTGGGGAGGCTTGGGCGAGTAGCTGCGGGGGGGGGCTATGCTGTTGGCCGGCATGGCCAGCCGTTGAGAAATGCTAATTGAAATTTAGATTATTATGGATTTATCGGTGGTGACCGTGTTACCTAGCCTCCATGCAGTGGGCAGCTGGGAGGAGGTGCTCTTGTTCTCCATGGACTTTACAGTGTCCCAAAACTTTTTGGAGTTAGAGCTACAGGATGCACATTTCTGCTTGAAAAAGCTAGCCTTTGCTTTCCTAACTGACTGCGTGTATTGGTTCCTGACTTCCCTGAACAGTTGCATATCGCGGGGACTATTCGATGCTATTGCAATCCGCCACAGGATGTTTTTGTGCTGGTCAAGGGCAGTCAGGTCTGGAGTGAACCAAGGGCTATATCTGTTCTTAGTTCTGCATTTTTTGAACGGGGCATGCTTATCTAAGATGGTGAGGAAATTACTTTTCAATAATGACCAGGCATTCTCGAGTGACGGGATGAGGTCAATATCCTTCCAGGATACCCGGGCCAGGTTGATTAGAAACACCTGCTCGCAGAAGTGTTTTAGGGAGCGTTTGACAGTGATGAGGGGTGGTCGTTTGACCGTGTACCCATAGTGGATACAGGCAATGAGGCAGTGATCGCTGAGATCCTGATAGAAAACAGCGGATGTGTATTTGGAGGGCAAGTTGGTCAGGATAATGTCTATGAGGGTGCCCATGTTTACAGATTTAGGGTTGTACCTGGTGGGTTCAACCCTAAACAGCATATCCCTGTTTAGGTCACCTAACAGAACGAACTCTGAAGCTAGATGGGGGGCGATCAATTCACAAATGGTGTCCAGGGCATAGCTGGGAGCAGAGGGGGTTCAATAGTAGGCGGCAACAGTGAGAGACTTATTTCTGGAGAGATACATTTTTTAAATTAGAAGTTCGAACTGTTTGGGTATAGACCTGGAAAGTATGACAGAACTTTGCAGGCTATCTCTGCAGCAGATTGCAACTCCTCCCCCTTTGGCAGTTCTATCTTGACAGAAAATGTTGTAGTTGGGTATGGAAATCTCAGAATATTTGGTGGCCTTCCTAAGCCAGGATTCAGACACGGCAAGGACATCAGGGTTGGCAGAGAGTAAAATAAACTTTGGGAGGAGTCTTCTGATGTTAACATGCATGAAACCAAGGCTTTTTCAATCACAGAAGTCAACAAATGAGGGTGCCTGGGGACCCGCAGGGCCTGGGTTTACCTCCACATCACCCGAGGAACAGAGGAGAAGTAGGATGAGGGTACGGTTAAAAGCTATCAAAACTGGTCGTCTAGAGCGTTGGGGACAAAGAATAAAAGGAGCAGATTTCTGGGCGTGGTAGAATAGATTCAGGGCATAACGTGCAGACAGGGGTATGGTGGGGTGCGGGTACAGTGGAGGTAAGCCCAGGCACTGAGTGATGATAAGAGAGGTTGTATCTCTGGACATGCTGGTTATAAAATGGGTAAGGTCTGTAGCTAAGAAAGTGTACTGTAGCTAAGAAAGTAATCATTTAAAAAAAGTAAAATCATACTTTTTGGAGAAATGTCCTCTGGTCTGATGAAACAGAAATATAACTGTTTGGCCATAATGACCATTGTTATGTTTGGAGGAAAAAGGGGGAGGCTTGCAAGCCGAAGAACACCATCCCAACCGTGAAGCATGGGGGTGGCAGCGTCATGTTGTGGGGGTGCTTTGCTGCAAGAGGGACTGGTGCACTTCACAAAATAGATGTCATCATGAGGCAGGAAAATGATGTGGATAAATTGAAGCAACATCTCAAGACATCAGTCAGGAAGTTAAAGCTTGGTCGCAAATGGGTCTTCCAAATGGACAATGACCCCAAGCATACTTCCAAAGTTGTGGCAAAATGGCTTAAGGACAACAAAGTCAAGGTATTGGAGTGGCCATCACAAAGCCCTGACCTCAATCCTATGGAAAATCTGTGGGCAGAACTGAAAAGGAGTGTGCGAGCAAGGAGGCATACAAACCTGACTCAGTTATACCAGCTCTGTCAGGATAAATGGGCCCAAAATTCACCCAACTTATCGTGGGAAGCTTGTGGAAGGCTACCCGAAACGTTTGACCCAAGTTAAACAATTTAAAGGCAATGCTACCAAATACTAATTGAGTGTACGTAAACTTCTGACCCACTGGGAATGTCATGAAATAAATAAAATCTGAAATAAATAATTCTCTCTACTATTATTCTGACATTTCACATTCTTAAAATAAAGTGGTGATCCTAACTGACCTAAAACAGGAATTTTCACTTGTATTAAATGTCAGGAATGATGAAAAACTGAGTGTAAATGTATTTGGCTAAGGTATATGTAAACTTCCGACTTCAACTGTAGCTTAAAGACTGTTTTAGAGAAATGTCATCATCGAATATTGTCAGAACTTTCATTGTCTGCTTATATGCCCCCTTTATTTATCCTACGATTCTGACTTGGTGTACAGGGAGAATACAGTAAGAACAGCCCATGTTCTGAATTCTGTTGCTGTACATTTAAAAAATGCTGAACAAATAGTTATATTGACTACGTCCATCTTAACTTGCTCATTACTGTCTTAATCATAATTACGGATTGCCTCTTATCCGCTCATCGGTCCCTTATGCCATAGTTTGTACATCTCAATTGTCAGTAGAAACCACATTTGTTTAAGCAAGTCAGCCATGTGTTCAGCGAATGTGACAAATAAAGTTTGATTTGATATCTGCTATGTTTTTTAAAGGCAGTAAATGAGGCTGAATGAACTGTTTCGCTGCCAGACAACGCTCCGCTGATAGTCAGGTGTAGTGGTGGAAAGGATTAACGCCATGGTGGTGAAAAGAAGGCTCTGCTGTTGGGACAGCTTTATGCAGGCTCTAACAGTTTGTGGGCACCATTTGTCACTGTTATAGTGCAATTTATGTGTTGTTTAGCTTTGCATGCTTGCATCAACAACAAAACAATTGGGGAGTGTCGTGTCATTGGCTGTGCCGGATTAAGTGATATGACATGCTATTCTATAAAATCCTTTCTCTGTAATTAATATTACCTGATTGAGCTAATCATGTAAATGTAATTAACTAGAAAGTCGGGGCACCACGAAATAGTGTTTATAGAGCTGTTATCTTCCGAATAAACTCTTAAAGACCAAGTAATATTTTACATCAATAGCAGTGAATATTAATCTCATCTGAAAGTTGTAAATTCTTGGTTAACTTCACGAACCCTGGCTAACAAGTTGAATCAGCAATACAAAATTGGGTTTAATTATTTATTTACTAAATACCTAACTAATCACACAGAATTACATATACACAGAATGCAAATTATGTCATACAGAAAACGTCCCTGGTGGACGGAGCCGACATAACGGCTGGTTACACAAAGGAAAGGTGGTTGGGTTTGAGTGAAAGAGCGGGAAGACTGAGGAACAAAGGGATAAGCTATGCTATCGTAAATACAGTATCTTATGCATTCTAAATTACCACCCATTTGGAGAAGGGAAATGCAATAATATATTTACTCTGAGCTGCGCTTCGGTAGGTTGGTCGTAGATGCTGGCCGTGTTGGCCAACAGAGATCTTCCTGTCCTCGGAAGAATGTCACTGGTGGTAAATTGGAAACGTTGTAGTAAAGTCATTGTGTGTTAGACTGGATACGTCGTCCGTCCTTTCCTAGCCCACGTTTACAGCAGCCGCTGCTAACTCAACGGCTAGGAGGTATCACTTCTGTAGTGAATAAGAGTTCAAAGTTCATACCATTCGCAACCAAAGCTCATGCTAAGGTTGGCTTCGTTCTGTAGTTATTATCTGAATCCTTCTGACATCGGACCGTCTTCCTAATGTACCCGGAACAGCAAGATATTTGCCCTTTTAACGCAGAGGCTGCAGGCCTCGTGTACTCGGAACAGGAGGTTACATTTTCGTCAAGGGCTTATATAGTGGAGGGAGAGAAGGGTGTGTTTCATAGTTTATAACCCATGTCTCTTCACAGGGGCGGGCCACTGATTGAGCAGAGCTCTAACTTTATAAAAACCCAATTCTCTCATTTGGAAGCTAAAATTACATTTAATCTTTTCACAAATAGTTTCATATTCAAATATTTAAATTGCACAACAATTCCTTGTGAATCTGATAACTAGAATGTGTAGACTTTCCCAGATACATTTTATGTCGTCCTGTCATCAGTCATGATGTCTCAGATGACAACCGAACTGACATCATATTCAACTGGTTCTATTACCGAAATATGGTTCCTTCCCCCCACTTGTTTGATGTTCCCAGACTCTCTATGCTTAACAAAGGCTATTCAAGACTCCTTCAGTAGAGTCAGAGAGAGAGGGAAGGGAGAAAGGTATTTATGGGGGGGGGGGGGGGGGGTCATAAACCTTACCCACAGGCCAACGTCATGACAGGAGTTTGCCTCACCAAGATTTACATTCTAAAATCGCCACTAAATATCTACTATGGTGTGTACAGTAGATGTACTTCTTATAGGATACTGTAAGAAGTCTAGTGAAACTGCTGGAGTGTTGAGAATGTTACTAGCTTTTATTAAAATTGGGTAATTACCAGTGATGTATATAAACCCTGGATTGGTGTTTGCTATGTATTGGCTATTGAGAGGCGTTGAAAACACCGGTCGGCCATATTGGTACTCCACGGGTAAAAGCATTCCTCCATAGGAATGAATGGAATTCTAAAGTATTTCAATTAAATTACATGTATTTAAGTATTCTGTAGCGGGGACATAGATTTCAGTAATCTCTAAAAAATTATACTTCAGGGAAAAAATGGTTTTGTATGTTTAGCTCACATAATATAATTTAAAAGTAAGCATTAAGGTGTCTGTAATATGATAAACGTGTCACAAACAAATGTAGTCATTAATAAATGAATTTCTATTGCTTCCAAAATATTTTTTACAATATAATAAAATGCCTTATTAGTCTTCTAGTATAGCCTATATATAAATCATTGGTGATTACAGAGTCACGTGTGAAAACTCGTGCTAATAAGTGAATAGCCATCTTAAAATACAACCTGACCCATTGCATTTAGGCCAATCTGGACTCAATATGTCCCAAAGTAGTCCTAATGATTCTGGGATTTACCCTCAAATAGTTGCAGCTCTATTCTAATGAGGCTATTCAGTATTAAAATATTCGGACAATCCGAGCAATAATGATCAAATCTTGACAGAATAAACAGTGAATAAAATACCACAACACTCTTGATGCATAAATTCAACAATCTGAGGTATAATAACTGGAATACAGAGGAAGTTGTACTGATTAGTGAAGCGTTTCTGTGTCAACAGAACAATAGGTCATACAATGCTGTTGAGAGACTACTTACAAGCAGGACAAATGGCAGGAATGTAAAGTTAATAAATATTACTGGGGCGCTTGTGACTCCTAAATTCATGCAGCTTTGTCCTCTCCTCCCTTTAGAACCATAAAAGTCAGTGTAAAAAAAAAAGTGTATTAATATTTTATGGTCAAATTGTGAGACTGTTTAAACAATGTCACCATTCAGAGCAAAGATATATAATTACTCTCTCCTAATTTTCTATTTAATATTCCTAACTTAACACTTACACCTAAGAAAAATTACACATTGTAAATAAATGCTTTTGTCTTTTTTAGAAAATAAATGCATTCTTTAATAGCTCAATGCGATTCAAAATAATGTAAGCAAATGCTTCTACCATGTATGTCCAAGTAAACATGTGAATCTCTCTTCAGTTATCACTCTCACTGTGAGGAGAGGTGTTGGAGGCAGTTCATGAATCGGCGCGGGGTGTCCCACTCTGAGCCAAAGTGCTGAGCATCTCATTGTCAGACGACAGCGCAGCCAGATGTGCGGCCAACTCGCTCTGCTTTGCCTCAACAACGTCCTCCCGAACAGACAGCATTATCTCTGCGACGAGTCTTTTGGATGAGTCTATATTAAAGATAGACTCCTTATCTGAGCTGTCCACCGCTCTTAATGAATAAAAAATAAATTTAATATGTGCAACGCTTTTCATAAGAGAGTTCGCAAAGCTCTACGAAAGCTCTACAAAAATAAAAACATTTAGAATCAAGGCTGTTCAAATATCAACAGTGGGCTAGGTGTTAAAAAGCTTTTCAGATTAGGCCTATGAGAAAGAGAGTATTACCTTGGCCTCTGGGACTCGGGAGTTGAGAATTCTCCCTCGAATGATGATGGACTGATCGATCGCATTGTCTCAGTTGGGAAATGAAAAGCACCCCTGCAAACTGTGTAAATGTGCATCTTTTTGGGGGGCTCCTCTGGAACCTTCCTAAGGCGAAGCACTGGGCGCCGTGGCAGCCTCACCTTTGGCTTTCCCTCTGGAGGAGTAGGGACGAGGCCAGAGACATTGAAGACTGATTTGGAAGAGGTCAGGAGGGATTTGGACAGACTGTCTTCTTCGTCTGTGGAGGAAATCCTTTGGGCCTCTTTGTCAATAGGGATATCAGATCGACTGGAGGGAAACTCCAATGAGCTCCGACAGTTGCACATGGCATAAAGTGAGGATGATGCAGAGACATCCTTTTGCAACTGTGTCAGTTTCAATTCTGTGCCGTATGAATCTTCCTTTGAGGTTGAAGTAGGCACACCAATTACGGAGAGAGAGTCAATGCTTCTACTGAGGTGAGTGGCATTTTCAATGTCTTCAGGATTCTTCAAAGCATCAAGGTAGGACATTGACAGGCATCCTTTGACGAGCATGCAATTGACTGGGGATGCTGGTTTTGAAGTAATTACCTTCTGAAGATCAAGGTCTTCCTGTGAGGATATTGCACCAGCGCTCCGTCTGAGGAAACCATCCTCATCCAGTAGGTCATCACAGACAGTGTCCATGAGGCCTGAGGCAATATATTTTATCTTCAGGGATGACATCCAGGTCCCTGGATATCCCTCAAAAGCTTCAGTTGAGTAAGATGCTACATCATCTAGGTCAGGCTGGAGTCCAGCCACATTAGGAACAAATGGTGTGTTGCTTGCCTTGAGAGAGGTTCCCATAGCACCCAAAATGTTGCTGACAGCATTGATGGCAGTCTGGCTTGCCTTGGGGGAAATCGTCCTGTTGGGAGAATCTAGTCTAATCATATTGATTATTTTAGTGTTGACCTGCTCCAGAACTTTGATGATTTGGTCTTTGGCAGTAGACTGTAGTTTGGGGGTAAGTGAAATGGCATCTACGTTGGCATTCATGGTCTCACTGGCTTTCCCGGTCAGCTGACAGGCCTGGTCTTTACTGAGTTTTCTGGATACACTTTTCAACATATCCTCAATAATTTCTTTCTCTGAGCAGTCCTCGCTTTTGAGGTTCACTGATCCAAATTGAGGCAAAGAGACAGAATGTCTTACCTCATTCCTCACAGATTGGGCCAGGGTTTCTTTGAAAGGTTCTGTGCTAATTTGGTCCAGAACTCCATCCACAAGGGTGACATAGAGGTTAGGGAAAGAGGTGCTTATGGTGGCCTGGTGAGCTTTCCTTCTAGGGGATGAGTTAAAGACATAACTTACTCTAATGACTCTTTTTTCATCCGTATTCTTCTCACCTGGAGATATGAGCGCTGTGTCTTGGATCAAAATTGGCTTTACCTTATGGTCTTCAATCTTTACTGCAGGGACCTGTGATTTTGTGTGGCGTTCATCAGATCCAGACAGGCTGCTCTGAATTGGTCCAGGAACAACAACATTTGATGTACCTTCTTCAGGATTGTCATGTAGTAGGGCTAGTGGCTGGTCGTCTAAAATCATTTCACTGCACATATCGATGGCATCTTCCACTAAATCATCAGCGATCAACTCAACTTTTGTAGAGGCCATTGATTTCGCTGGGTGCTCACCTGTTGCCTCAGAGAGCATTCCTTCCATATCTGCTCTGGAAGTAGTACAAGAACATGGAACACTGGCCATCACAGTTGTCTCCATGTCACCCAGAAGACTGCTCACAGCATTGATGGCTGTTCGGCTTACCTTTGGAGATAGAATCAGAATAATTTATCGCCATGCAACAAATGCAGTGGTGTAAAGTACTTAAGTAAAAATACTTTAAAGTACTACTTCAGTAGTTTATTTGGGTATCTGTACTTCACTATTTCTATATTTTGGACAACTTTTACTTCTACTTCACTACATTCCTCATGAAAATAAAGTATTTTTTACTCCATACATTTTCCCTGTCATCCAAAAGTACTCATTACATTTTGAATGCTTAGCAGGACAGGAATATAGTCCAATTCACACATTTATCAAGAGAACATCCCTGGCAGACTCACTAAATACACATGCTTCATTTGTAAGTGTTGGAGTGTGCTCCTGGCTATCTGTAATTTAAAATTACAAAAAAAATGGGTCTGGTTTGCTTAATATAAGGAATTTTAAATGATTTATACTTTTACTTTTGATTCTTAGATATATTTAAAACCAAATACTTTTAGACTTTTACTTAAGTAGTATCTTACTGGGTGACTCATTTTTACTTGAGTCATTTTCTATTAAGGTATCTTCACTTTTACTCAAATATGACAATTGGGTACTTTTTCCACCACTGAACAAATGATACTAGGAATTTATCTTGGTGTTGCAAATAGAAGCATCCCCATCAACAATCACATCAACAATCAATCAGATCACCATCAACACAGATAAAACATCAACACAAATACATTAAGAACACCTGCTCTTTCTATGACATAGACTGACCAGGTGAATCTAGGTGAAAGCTATGATCCCTTATGGATATCACCTGTTAATTCCACTTCAAATCAGTGTAGATGAAGGGGAGGAGACAGGTTAAAGAAGGATTTTTAAGCACTGGGACCATGTGTGTGCCATTTAAATGCTGAATGGGCAAGACAAAACATTTAATTGCCTTTGAACGGGGTATAGTAGTAGGTGCCAGGCACACCAGCTTGTGTCAAGAACTGCAACGCTCCTAGGTTTTTCACGCTCAACATTTCCAAGAATAGTCCACAACCCAATGGACATCCAGCCAACTTGACACAACTGTGGGAAGCATTGGAGTCAACATGGGCCACCATCCTTGTGGAATGCTTTCGACACCACTCAATATTAGATTAGGAAGGTGTTCCTAATGCTTAGTATACTCAGTGTACATGACCTCCCTTGTAGGAAAAGTGTCATGGCATCACACAGTACATATAAATGTTGCATACAACATTACACAGTACATACAACATGAATATATTGACTTACTTCTGGGGATAGACATCTCTTGGGAGAACCCTTCTTGATCTTGACAACAGAATGTGTCTTGACGTCCTGGAAAACTTTCTGTATCAGTTGTGCTGCAGCAGATTCTAGTCTGTAGATCTCTTCTTCATCTGTAGCCTCTTCAGCCACGGTGCTAGAGCTTGTTCCTCCGCACTGTCGGGATACTTCCTTCAGCATATCCTCTAGCATTTTCCTCTCAAAGTAATTATCAATTTGAAGGTTCAACAATCCACATTCAGGCATAGAAAGGGTGCGTCTCACCTCATTCTTCACTGATTGGGCCAGATTGTCTTTGAAGGGTTCTGTGCTGAAGTGGTCCATAACTGCATCCACAACAAGTCCATACAGGTTGGGAAGAGAAGCGCTTCTGGTGGCTGCATTTTCTTTCTTCACCTTGTGCAAGAGAATAGGCTTTGAAACAACTTCTTCAGTATTGACTGAGGGGACAGAAAGGACCTTGTCTGTTTCACTGGTGTTACCATTCTCTACTCTTTCTTCTTTGCATTCTACAGTGGTTGTGGTATCCGTCTCCTGGGACGAGGTTGATGCAGCTGCGGAGGCCTCTGAGCTGCTTGTCTTACTGTTGTTTTCTGAAACCTCTGAAGTGTCAGATGAAAACACCATTCCATAACTGGGAGAGTTGTATAAAGATGAGATCACTGGCTCCGAGGGAAGTATTTCCAGAGTCAGGGAAGGAGCTTTTTCTACAAAAGAGATTTGTGTGTCACTTCTGATAGCCCTTGAGTTGATTGGTTGTTCATCTCTTTCACCCTGAAGCTCAGGAAAAGCCAGCTCGAAAAGGATGCTGTCATATGCAGTGCTAATAAGGTCACAGGCGACACCTTCTAGTTTTGAACAGGAATCTCGGCGGTTCTCGGGGTCTGCCTTTTTTAATGCAGTCAATGCAGGTGGCTGAATGTTTGTTATACCTGAGGTGCCTTCTTCAGCATCACAGTCTAGTGCAAGCGCTTCAATGTTTTCCTCATTTAATAAGTGTCTAATGTCTTCCAAAACATTGCTTACCACATCAATGGCTGTTTGGCTGGCCTTTGCAGAGACAACTCTGAATTGGGTAGGGGAGTACCCTCGGATCATTACGATAACCTGCTCCTGGACTTCCTCCAGAACGTCAGTGATCAACGTTGTCACATAGGCGTTTATGTCTTCTCCGTTGGCCATCCGCTCCTCTGGTTCTGGATCATCTGCTTGAGCATTGGGTTTGATTGTGTTTCCCCCACGGAGTCTGCAGGCAGGTTCATTGCTAGGATTGGCCGCTCGAGAGACGCACTTCAACACATCGTAAGCGATTCTGGCACTCAGAGCCCTTTGTGCCGCTGGTGTAGTCCCTGGAATCGTCAGTTTGACCTCATCCCTGATTGACTCCGCCAGCTGCTTCCTGACAAGCTTGGAGCCTAAGTGGTCGAGGATGACAGATTTCAGCTGAGCTCTGTCTGGGATGCTTTGTCCCTTGATGGCTTTGAAGATCCTAAAAACAGGTTCTTGGAAACCCTTCAGCGGTGCCAGACCATCCAGGCATGGTCTCCTCTGGAGTGGTGCAAGGCTTGGTCTCCTCTGTAGCATGGCTGGCTTTTCCTTAGATTTCCCTATTAATAACACACACACATTTAAAAAAAATGATTTAATTTAGCATTCACTGATTATGAACATACTCTGAAAGATATTTCGTAATGAAATTATGGTTCTTTAGTAAGGAAATGTTCTTACCTGACAGAGAAACGGTTTTCTTTATAGTTTTGGAGTGAGCAGGTTTGAGAGCAGGCTGAGCAGATGCTATAATAGATTTTTTTTTTTAATGCAAAATACGATATGATATACAGCACAACACATTCAACTGCTCCTTGTAGGTTGCATTTGGCATAGTCATTTAAACATTGCTTAACTGTGTGATGAATTCAAATGAAATCTTACCTGGTTTTTCAAATATTTCTTCCAGCAGCTTATTTGGTTTGATAGAGGCCTCTCTCAACCTCTCAAACTCCTGGAGGTTTTTCAATTCCTCTTCCATTATCCTCAACTGAATAGCCTGTTTTTGTTCCATAATGCACATTTTCTGTGAAGAACATAGAGTCCAAAAATAGTGATTTATTCAAACTTGAACATAATTGTGGGTAGTTTTGTGAAGTATGATGAAAGTGTGACATTTGTACCTTTCTGATGCGCTTTTCTTTGGCCTCTTTCATATACTTCGCCTTGTTCAAATCGTGCCTCACATCCTTTTCAATGAGTTTCAGCCTGGATCGCTCCATAGAAACCCAATCCTCTTTAAACTCTCTCTCTTGGTCATACAACGCAGTTTGCAGGCCATATTTCTGTCCCCTGTCCCTATCAATACATTAAACAGATGAGTCATGACATTGCCAACACAGAGTAGGCCTATATAACTCTACTTTATTACCTCATGCACTTCTTGCCTACCTGGAACCAATGGTTGACTGCAGATGCTTCAGGTTCTGTGCTTCTTTATTCAGTAAGTACTCTATCATATGTTCCAGGGTAACGTCCTTAGGTATATGGCCTTCCTCTTGCAACTGAACCATTCTCAGTATCTGTTCCTTCTTAAATAGGATAAATAAAATGTTTGTACATTTTAAACACTTATCTACCTAATAAAATACATGTTACATTGTTTTTAGAGTGATGAATGATCATTTCACATTTTCTCGTGAAAAGAACATGTGTGATCTTCACAGAAGTTCACATTTAAGAACGCAGTCAAACTGCCCACATACCAACTTTTTGCTGTACGTTTTATGATGGTCAGTCTTGACCGTATCCAGGTAATGTTTGTATGTGTTATACTCCTTTAATGAGCATACAACCTTGAGAAGAGAGAAAATCAAAATGTTTCCTGCTATAATACTCCTGGAGTTAACTATCGGTAAAGCTTACAGTCTTCTACTACACTGTTCAGAAACAATAATATTAACTTCAAACTTACGTTGTCCTCTTTAGTGATGAAGATTCGCTTCTTTAACTTCTCATGCATTTCCTTCTGATGGAAGTATTCATTGAGGTTTGGGTCATGCAAACTGTTGTACGTCGGCCTCATAATGTGACAGTTTGGGTCACTGAGGTTGAAATCAGATGTAGGCTGATACAACTGAAGGAACAAGGATATAAACAAAAAAAATAAACATTCTACTGGATCCTTCTTCCATTCTAAAGCACCACTCTACTGGACCCTTCTTCTATTCTACTGCACCATTCTTTCAAAAACTGTTATACTGTATCCTGTTAAATATATGTTCTGCTTACCTTTTTACCCAAGCTGGCCCTATGAAATTTAAATGCGACCCCAGGTAGGACCGGAAGCTTTGTCATGGCAGGCAATCTGCTGCTCACTGACGGCTTTGTTTCTATCATGATCTGTGGAGGCTTCCCTTTCAGTGGACGAGTTTGCTTCTCTGGTCGCGAGGGTATCTGACACAGGGGCTTTGAGGTCTTCTCCTGA
Organism: Salvelinus fontinalis; assembly: GCF_029448725.1. NCBI lineage: Eukaryota > Metazoa > Chordata > Actinopteri > Salmoniformes > Salmonidae > Salvelinus > Salvelinus fontinalis. Next base: position 18,923,758 of record NC_074695.1, read on the forward strand.
AAACAGCAACATAGCAATAATGTATTTCTTACAAACTCACCTGTGATAGTTCATCCGACCATTATGACATGGCGGCGAGCCTGATATGTCATCATAGGTTGACGCCCAATGAACTACTGTTGCCATAGCCTGAGTGCCAGTCTATTTGTTTTTTTATATCAACTCCCTGCCACTCACTGTCATGCCAAATATGATTTTTGGCTTAGCTATAAGAGCAATGAAGTTGACAAGAGCACAAACAAATCTAGGCCCAGGCTACTGTTGCCACAGAGATTCTAATTATGTGACCTGTGTCTGACCAGTAGCGGTGCATGTGTAAAATCACTGGGGAAGCTGTGGGAGTAAATGGTACATATAGGGACAGATATAAATTTGTACATCAGACCACAGGAGGAGAAGGCGACACATAGGCGCACAGGACAGCTGGACACACTAATGTTAGAGGGACACATAGTCTGCTGATCCTAATAAGGGCAAACATACCAAAGGGCACACCAAGCTAAGGCCAAAGACATAGGCCCATAGGATAGATGGACATATATTATTTTTAGGACAAGAAGGGGTCCTGCCACCATTATAACCTAACTGAAAGCAGATATGGGCGTTATTGGGCGTGAACAAGCAGGAAGCTTAAACTGAAAGATAATGGTGGCAGATGGACTAAGGGATGGAACTTAATTTGCATGTGGGATGGACTCATTTGATGTATGTGTATAAGAACAGAGCCAGTACTTATGGAAGTTGGTCTTTTCCGCGGACTGACACGGCTTCTGATATTTTGTATTAAAAGCCTTTATTGAATTCACAAGTTCTTGTAAGTGTTATATTTGTAATATGATTTTCCAAGACAAAGCCAAGACAGTAAAAAAGCCATATTACAACCTATGTTGTGATATTTGCTCTTTATACAACGGCTGGATCTAATCCTGAATGCTGATTGGTTTAAAGCTAATTCCAGCCGGTGTCTATTCCACAAGTTACCACCGGCTAAATCTATGATGTTAAAATGCCTATTTACTCTGTTCCATCTGACTGCGTAATCCACTGTCTCATCAGTCCAGGCAGGGAAGTTAAAACTTGATCTCCACTGTAAAAAGCATCTAGACATTATTTAACAATTATTTTATACTAACAGTGAGTTTTCAACAGCAGAGATTTGTATAAACCTTGCTGTCTGTCTCTCCGACATTTGCAACATTGTTTCAATATTCAAATTTGATCTCCAACTGTCCCATAGTAATGAACGTGTAGGGGTCGGGTTTTGGGATGAGAGAGAGAGGCAGACAGCATTTCTCAGCCAGTCAAAATCACGAATCAGCTGGCATGATTTTTATGGATATATACAAAGAAATGTCAAGTGAAAAAAGGTCAAATGAAACTAAGTGCAGGTAGTTTGCAGTCTTTCCAGCTTCAGTTTGAAGTTATTGTGTTAGCTGTGTTGTTGGCTAGCTCCTCTGAACAACAGTGTCTTAAAAACAGAACAGATGGCGCCGACAGATATGGCAGCTCTGCTTCTAGCTCCTAAGCAACTTTGCAGTATTTTTTTTGTGTGTGTTATTTGTTACATTATTAGCCCAGAAAATGTTTTGTGTTATTAGATGCAGCCGGAAATAACTTTTGGATATCAGAACAGCGGTACCTCACTTTTCAGAATTGGATCCTTTGTTCATACCTCCCAGGGCAATTTAACTTATTCCAAAGGTTGCTCCAAAACACTGCCGGCAGAGAAGAGGTATTTGGAGTGGACTTCTAGTCCGACTGTGGAGGCATGCACACCATCCACCGCTTCAGAGTATATTACTTGCTAATGTTCAGTCTCTGGATAATAAAGTAGACGAGCTCAGGGCGAGGATCTCCTTCCAGAGAGACATCAGGCATTGTGACATACTCTGTTTCACGGAAACATGGCTCTCTCGGGATATACTGTCCCCGTCCATACAGCCATCTGGGTTCTCAGTACATCGCGCAGACAGGAATAAAGAACTCTCCGAGAAGAAGAAAGGCGGGGGTGTATGTTTCATGATTAACCACTCATGGTGTGATTGATATAACATACAGAAACTCAAGTCCTTTTGTTCACCCGACCTAGAATACCTCACAATGAAATGCCGACCATATTACCGCCCAAGAGAATTTTTGGGGGTTATAGTCACAGCCTCCTCTCCACCCTCTCCGAGTTGGGCATCTCCGGCGCAGCCCACGCTTGGATTGCGTCCTACCTGACAGGTCGCTCCTACCAGGTGGCGTGGCGAGAATCTGTCTCCTCACCACGCGCTCTCACCACTGGTGTCCCCCAGGGCTCTGTTCTAGGCCCTCTCCTATTCTCGCTATACACCAAGTCACTTGGCTCTGTCATAACCTCACATGGTCTCTCCTATCATTGCTATGCAGACGACACACAATTAATCTTCTCCTTTCCCCCTTCTGATGACCAGGTGGCGAATCGCATCTCTGCATGTCTGGCAGACATATCAGTGTGGATGACGGATCACCACCTCAAGCTGAACCTCGGCAAGACGGAGCTGCTCTTCCTCCCGGGGAAGGACTGCCCGTTCCATGATCTCGCCATCACGGTTGACAACTCCATTGTGTCCTCCTCCCAGAGCGCTAAGAACCTTGGCGTGATCCTGGACAACACCCTGTCGTTCTCAACTAACATCAAGGCGGTGGCCCGTTCCTGTAGGTTCATGCTCTACAACATCCGCAGAGTACGACCCTGCCTCACACAGGAAGCGGCGCAGGTCCTAATCCAGGCACTTGTCATCTCCCGTCTGGATTACTGCAACTCGCTGTTGGCTGGGCTCCCTGCCTGTGCCATTAAACCCCTACAACTCATCCAGAACGCCGCAGCCCGTCTGGTGTTCAACCTTCCCAAGTTCTCTCACGTCACCCCGCTCCTCCACTCTCTCCACTGGCTTCCAGTTGAAGCTCGCATCCGCTACAAGACCATGGTGCTTGCCTACGGAGCTGTGAGGGGAACGGCACCTCAGTACCTCCAGGCTCTGATCAGGCCCTACACCCAAACAAGGGCACTGCGTTCATCCACCTCTGGCCTGCTCGCCTCCCTACCACTGAGGAAGTATAGTTCCCGCTCAGCCCAGTCAAAACTGTTCGCTGCTCTGGCCCCCCAATGGTGGAACAAACTCCCTCACGACGCCAGGACAGCGGAGTCAATCACCACCTTCCGGAGACACCTGAAACCCCACCTCTTTAAGGAATACCTAGGATAGGATAAAGCAATCCTCCTGACCCCCCCCCCCCCCCCCCCTAAAAGATCTTGATGCACTATTGTAAAGTGGCTGTTCCACTGGATGTCATAAGGTGAATGCACCAATTTGTAAGTCGCTCTGGATAAGAGCGTCTGCTAAATGACTTAAATGTAAATGTAATGTAATGTAATGTGTATATTCCCCCTCAAGCCGATACCACGATGGCCCTGAAAGAACTACACTTGAGTTTATTCAAACTGGAAACCACAGATCCTGAGGCCGCATTTATTGTAGCTGTGGATTTTAACAAAGCAAATGAGGAAAACGTTACTGAAGTTCTACCAACACATTGACTGTGGTCAATATTCCTCCTCAAGCAGATACCACGACAGCCGTCAAAGAACAACACTGGACTTTATGCAAACTGGAAAATACATATCCTAAGGCCACATTTATTGTAGCTGGGGATTTTAACAAAGCAAATTTGAGGAAAACGCTATCAAAGTTCTACCAATACATTGACTGTAGTACTCGTGCTGGTAAAACATTGGACCACTGCTACTCAACTTTTCGAGATGCCTAGAAGGCCCTCCCCCGCCCTTCCTTCGGCAAATCTGATCACGACTCCATTTTGCTCCTCCCTTCCTATAGGCAGAAACTCAAACAGGAAGTATCCATGCTAAGGTCTATTCAATGCTGTTCTGACCAATCGGAATCCATGCTTCAAGATTCAAACCCACGCTTTTAGTTTGTTTTCATAGGCTACCTAGCTACAATTTGTGCTGTCCTAACTTCCTCACATTTGGCAACAATGAACCAATTATGTTAGCTAGCTAGTTAATGTGAGTCTACTAGGCTACATATTGAACTTCAATCGTCTCAGGCCAGTGGCATGAATTTATGGTTAGATCAGAATTGCCGTTATAATCATTGGCCTGTACAGAGAATTAAGTCAAAACCTCAAGTCCAAATCCCTATCTCCATCACCTCAAGTCCAAATCCCCATTTCCATCCATGCCTCAGGAAAGGGCCGATTTAGCAAACTAGCTACTGCAAGACATCAACACAAGAAGATTAGAAATCAACACCTTTTTCTGACAATGATGAAGTTTTGCTCAGGATGTGATTTGATTGGTGTGAAGCCAAATCGGCCTCCCTTGGGGGGCATTTTGCTGCACCAGGGCAACCCACAGTTGAGCTCAGCTCAATGCTGATTGGCCAAAAAAAATCTAAAAATCAATCAGATTCAGCCACTTGCGAATTTATGGATAATTATGATAACACAGAGAGAAAAGATTAATTATTTTATATTTTTATTGGTTAAATATTTGGGAAAGCCTGGCTTCCCTTGGCATCTATGAATACACGCCACTGTGTCTGAGTTTGAACTGGAGTCATCTGCATGCCACAAGACTGTGTTAGCCCACTGCTGAGCGAATGCCTAGGCTCTAGCTCAAGTATTAGGCAAGGTTATTCTGTTCACGGAACCACCGCTACACTTCACCCCTCCCCTGACCTCCTCTCACAACACCCCAGCAGCTGATAGACATCAACTGTGCGATCAAGGTCCAATGGCACCAATGAGACTGACTGTGATTGAACCCAGATCATATCCACACCACAAGACTGAGGGGATTAGTTTATGTGGCCCGGGTTACCTCGGTGGGAGGAGTTTGAACTGGTTGAAAAGTGATTGCATTCGTTTTGGAACCGCACCGCCTCCTGGGGGTGAGCCAGGTGCCCCGCTCTGGCCGAATGCGAAGTCGGCTCAAAACAAAAGTGACGTAATTATTAAGCTCATGGAGTGATGAGTAGGATTATGTGTTTTCACATGCAAAAGTGATTGCTTTGATAAAAACGCTTTATCTGCCTTCCCAATGAAAACTAGTTTGAAAATTCAAACATCTATTTTATGCAAAAGAGATGTGTTTCTGGAAGATGCACCATGCTGCCTTGTTGACAACATGACCGACTGGTGCAGATTACTGTTGTATTGAGAAGGGTGCTCCTTCCTTCCTGCTTTCACCCAATGATGTGACTGGCCATTGCCTGGTTCAACCCGGGCCAGCGTAATAGAACTCCCTCACTGTGTGTGTTGGCCAGAGGGTTGTTGCCAGGGGTCGGATCCATAGGATGTCCCAAGGATACCGCCTAGCATCAACCATGAGACTGACTGGGTTTGAACCGAGGTTAATCTGCATGTCACAAGAATGTGTTAGCCCACTGAGCTTAAATCTAGGCATTAGCTCAGACAGATAACACACATTTCAGGCAAGGTTACTCATCACACAAGAATAGTTCACTTTGTAGTCCTTTGTAGCTCAGTTCAGCGCATGGGACTTGTAAACTTTGATGACAATTAGGCTTGATTCACATAGTCCTACAGTTTATGTTCAGACTTCATATTATTGGAGTACACAATCGTCTATTTTACCTTTTCAATTACACAATACTTAGGCTAGACAATTGTTTACAAGTTTAGCAAAATGCAAAGGTGAAAGCAAAAGTGTTTACTTGACTGCTTTTAAAAACGTTGTTCTCCATTGCACAGCATGACAGGAAAGAGCAAAATGCCTCTGAAAATGATTATTTGTCAATACATATGCATCATAATGTAGTGAGAATACTGTACCATCTGTGACGCAACGCATTGGCATATCCGAAATTCCATTGATTATACCGCATGTATTGGAGTCACATTGTTTAATTTTTCCCTTCTAAATCTGTTGGATAAAAAAAGTAAGGATCAATGTATATAATTAACGATTTAGGCCTATCAATAAAGATATTTTACATGAAAAACTGGGCTATACATTTCATTGTGTCAAAGCAAATTACTAAAGTTACACAGAATTTACACACAAAAAACAAAAAAAGATTTATGATAGCAATGTACCAACTCAAAGCGGTTGAAATTTTACTGAAGAAGCAGACGGGTCGATTTCTGATGGATGAAACAGATTCCGCATTTAATTATCCAAGTCGTAACGGGCATTCCGAGTCTTTTCGGTGATTTGTCTCCATTCACCTAAGGAGCCGTTAATTTTGCTCCCAACGGGCTTTTCGTTCAGTAGTTCTTAGGAATTAACCTAAAACCATGATAAAATTGTCAATATATAATTTAAATCGTAAAAAGTTGCCTACCAGATCGTGAAATTTGAGTTCAAATACACTTTTACCTGACCAGATTATTAGATGGCCTGCAAAAACTAATTGAGAAAAAAATGTAATGCACTGAAAAAATGAGCCCGAACTAGACTGAGGCTCCTCACTAGATTGTTCCTGCACTGAGCAATTTCCATCTTCAGTGAATATTTTTATAATTTGTCAGCAGATGAATCGATGTCTGGTTTCTGGGGCTCAAAAAGCAATAACAGTAGGCTAAGCAAATCAGGAAGCCAAATTAACGGCTCGTTCACAGCTGCAATTCGGTTCCCGACGGTCACCAAAAAGAGCCGTTCAAAGAGAGTCGTTCGTTCGCGAATGACCTACCACTACAACAAAGCAAGATGGCTGAAGTTGTGGAGCTCCAGAAACTTAAGGTTGTTAACCCATTTTAGTTTAGTTTGAAACGTCTAATACCGGTATTATATTTTGGGGAAATCAAGTATTGTATGTTGTTAGCTATCTTTACATTGTAAATCATGATCTAGCACGCTGGGGATCTTCGGACACAAAGAGTCGTAGGTAGCTAGCTAGCAGATGCTAGCGGACAGGATGGAAATAGTCCATGCTTGCTGCACGGTGTAGCTAGCTAACAAGGCATTTGGAGGTTTGAGATATCCACGCGTGTATTGGGTTGGGGTGCCTTTGTTATTCAACGAGGGCCAAAGTTTGCTCTGCTACGGCTGTGAAGTTGGCAACTGACATCAGCGCATGCGCGACTACAAGTGAATGAATGAAATTGTACAGGATGTTTGGCCTAACGTTCAAGCACTTCGCTGTTGGGCAGTAACATTTGAATTGCAAAAATTGCCATTTAGTAGGACATCCTCTCAAATGTAATCTACACTCATGTCTCTCCCACAGCTTGCTGAACTGAAGCATGAGTGTGAAACCAGGGGTCTAGATGTGAAGGGCAACAAAGTGGAACTGATCACACGACTACAGGCTTATCTGGAGGAACATGGTGAGCATGCAATAATGTATGGACTAAATACACATGGGGTCAGGTTCCCATACTCTAATAAAGCCTGGTGCTGTTTCCAATCAATCAAATGTATTTATACAGCCCTTTTACATCAGCTGATATCAAATCAGCCGATGTCAATCAAATCACATTTTATTGGTCGCATACACATATAGCAGATGTTATTGCGGATGTAGCGGAATGCTTGTGTTCCTAGCTCCAACAGTGCAGTAATATCTAACGACACACAAGTCTAAAAGTATGAAAGTGGAATTAAGAAATATTAGGATGAGCCATGTTGGAGTTGAGTGTGTGTGTGATGGGATTTATGGACAGTGTGGATATAATATGTAGTACATCTGAAGAATACGTGAATAGAATAGTATATGTACAGCAATAGTTGAATAGCATGGCCTTGACTAGAATACAGGATATACATATGAAATGGGGAAAATGGTATTAAACATTTATTGAAGTGACAAGTGTTCCATGTCTATGTACATGGGGCATCAGCCTCTAAGGTGCAGGGATGAGTGACCGGGTGATAGCCAGCTAGTGACTAAGTTCAGGGCAGGATACTGGGTGGAGGCCGGCTAGTGATGGCTATTTAAGTCTGATTGTCTTGAGATAGAAGATGTTTTTCAGTCTCTTGGTCCCAGTTTGGATGCACCTGTACTAACCTCGCCTTGTGGATGATAGTAGGGTGAACAATCTGTGGCTCATTTGGCTGAGGTCCTTGATTATGTAATTGGCCTTCCTGTGACACTGGGTGCTGTAGATATCCTGAAGGGCAGGCAGTGTGATATGTTGGGCTGACCGCACCACCCTCTGGATAGCCTTGCGGTTGTGTACGGTGCAGTTACCGTACCCGGCAATGCTACAGGCCGACAAGATGTAGGCAATGATACAGCCTGACAAGATGCTCTCAATGGTGCATCGGTAAAAATGTGAGGGTCGTAGGGGCCAAATTTCTTCAACCTCCTGTTGCGCCTTGTTCGCTACATCGTCTGTATGGGTGGACCATTTCAGATTGTCAGTGATGTGTATGTTGAGGTACTTTAAGCTTTTCACCGTCTCCACTGTGGCCCCATCGATGTGGATGGGTGCGTGCTCCCTCTGCTCTCTCCTGAGGCCACGATCAGCTCCTTTGTTTTGTTGAGGTTATTTTCCTAGCACCACTCCGCCAAGGCACTCACCTCCTTCCTGTAGGCTGTCTCGTCATTTTTGGTAATCAGGCTGTTGTCATCTGCAAACTTGATGATTTTAATTGGGCTATGAAAGTGTAACTTGCTGAATTCCAAATCAACTTCTACTAGCCCCTACCCCTTGACACCCTTTTATTTTTAAAAGGTGTGAGCAATATGGTGAAAAGTCTACCCAGTCTATGAAATGGTCAAGTGAATCATAAGCCTGATTTTCATCCTAAACAGAGGATGACATGGGCCTAAATGAAGATGATGTTCTGGGAGAAGAGCCAGAGGTAAGCCTGGTTTTAAACCACTATAGCAGCAATGGCCCTTGATGTATGGATTAGATGGGTTCCACCATGTCCAGTAGAATTTTGATCATACAGTATAAAGTCACTTTGTACATGCTGCAATTGCTTTGGTGAAATATCTGCTAGGAAAATAAATGTAAAATCATAGGTGCATTTCTTGATGCTGCTTTATGCATTTGAACATGTAGGACCTCACGAAAGAGGATGCCATCACTGAGGATAATGACAAGAAACCCATAGTGTCTGAGGAGTAAGTTTTTTTCCTTTTATGTGAACACACATTGAAGAGTGACATTTTCTCTCCATTTTCCTGATGATCTGATGTAATCATGTGATTTTAATGTGTTTTAGGACGGCTGAAAAGAAAGTGGTAAAAATCACACCCCCAGCGTCTGTGGATGAGGTAATATGATGCTTGCTGCACTCTCACCAGTCATGACAAGTCTTCAATGCAATGGTGGTGTGCTAACCTTATAATTAAAATGTTTTATCCTGTTTTCCCAGAGGGTACAGAAAAGAGCAGAACGCTTCAATGTCCCTGCGTCAGCTGATGGCAAGAAGGCCATACGTGCTGCCCGGTCAGTATCCCACAAATATTCCCCACACTATTGATTGGGCATATCTATTAACCTATATTGACAATTTGCATTGTGTTCCCCCCCAACCCCCCCTTTACGCTGCTGCTACTCTCATATATGCATAGTCAATTTAACTATACATTCATGTACATACTAGCTCAATTGGGCAGACAAACCAGTGCTCCAGCACATTGGCAAACCGGGCTATCTGCATTGTGTCCCACTACCTGCCAACCCCTCTTTTACACTACTGCTATTCTCTGTTCATCATATATATATGCATTGTCACTTTAACCATATCTACATGTACATACTACCTCAATCAGCCTGACTAACCTGTCTGTATGTAGCCTCGCTACTGTATATAGCCTGTCTTTTTACTGTTTTATTTACTTACCTATTGTTAACCTTATACCTTTTTTGCAATATTGGTTAGAGCCTGTAAGTAAGCGTTTCACTAAGGTCTACATCTGTTGTATTTGGCGCACGTGACAAATAAACTTTGATTTGATTAAATATGTATTGTGTTCAGGTTTGGTTTGCCCGCTGCTGCACCTCCAACTTCCACCCCAGGTCAGTGTGAATCTTCCAGTCATTTTCACAGTTCTCATGTGGTTTTATTTTTTTAAATCCAAGAACCATAACCTGCAGTCAGTTTATAAACAAGTGTTGAACAACCTCATTATTACAAGTAATTATGTTTTCTCCTGCATTTGCACTCTGGTTTTAATTAGTGTTTCTCTCTATCAAAGGTGTTACTGTGAATAAATCCACTGTGAGTAATCCAAATATGTGATTAACAGTGACCTCCCCTCATTTAAATAATGTAACCATAAGTGACCCAGAAGATTTAATCAAGCATCTATCTCTGTGTTCTGTGTAGGCGGTCAGCGTTGAACAGCTAAAAAAGCGAGCAGAGCGATTTGGCGGGAACGTTTCTTCAGTTTCCAAGAAGGTGAGCGCCTAGGGATAGGGCAGCTTCTATCCTCCCTGGACAGCTTATTAGGTACACCTATCTAGTACTGCCTTAGACCCCCCCCCCCTTTGCCTCCAGAACAGCCTGAATTCATCAGGGCTTTCTAAAAGGTGTCGGAAACATTTCACAGGGATGTTAGTCCATGTTAGTGCGATAGCATCACGCAGTTGTTGTAGATTGTACGGAGGTACATTCATGCTGCGGACAGCCTTTTCCATCTCATCCCAAAGATGCTCTATTGGGTTGAGGTCTGGGGACTGCGCAGGCCACTCAAGTAAACTGAATTCGCTGTCATGTTCCATGCAATGTTTTTCCACTCCTCAAATTGTCCAGTGTTTGATCGCGTGCCCACTGGAGCCACTTGTTGTTTTTAGCTGATGGGAATGGATCCCGGTGTGATCGTCTGCTGCAATAGCCCATCTGTGACCGGGATTGATGAGTTGTGTGTTCCGAGATGCCGCTCTGCGCCGTTATTTGCCTGTTTGTGGCCCGCCTGTTAGCTTGCACGATTCTTGCCATTCTCCTTTAACCTCAACATGTTTTCACCCACAGGAGTGCTGCTGACCAGATGTTTTTTTGTTTGCTGCACCATTCTTGGTAAACCTTAGACACCGTCATGCTTGAAAAGCCCAGGAGTGCGGAAGTTTGAGATACTGGATCCGGTGCACCTGGCACCGTAGATTATACCACACTCAGTTGCTTAGGTCACTCCTTTTGACAAGTCTAACGTTCTATCGAACAGTAACTGAATGCCTCTGCCTGGTTTATATAACAAGCCACAGCCAAGTAACGTACTGTCTGTAGGGGCGATCCATTTTCGTGAATGGGGTGGTGTACCTAATGAACTGTATAGTGTGTATTTTTGACTACAGGGCATCCTGTAAGAAATACTCAATTGCAACTTTGTGATTATTACACTTCAGCATTTCTGATTAAACCACCTCCAAGTTAAATATTTAAGACCATATGTCAAATCACATTTTATTGGTCACATACACATTTAGCAGATGTTATTGTGGGTGTAGCAAAATGCTTGTGTGTTACAGGTTGAGGAAGATGAAAAGCTGAAGAAGCGGAAAGAAAGATTTGGGATCCTCGCTGTGGTTACACCTGACGTTGAGGTATGTTTTCACATTCTGTATTGAATCAATACAGGTATTATACAATTTCTTTGATACTTAATACCGTAGAGATTTTTTTTTAGTGGTTACATTTTTTTCCCACAGGCAAAGAAACGGAAGCGTTCTGAACGATTTGGAAATGTGACTGTGTAAATTGTGGTATTTACAGATGTTTTTATTTTATTTTGTTGCAAACAGAACTGAAATGTACTGTATATAGCTTGGCAATTATCAGTTGCATTACATTTTGTCATTAAAGTCGTTTTCAATTATTTTCTGTGATTCTTTCTATGGGTTTGCTACTTGATTATCATCTAGTTGTACCAAGTGGAGTACACGGCCTGGTAGCAGGGCACCCGCCTCATTGGGTCCCCCAAGATAGCAACTTTAACTACTTTTTAGCTACTTTGCAATTACTTAGCATGTTTGCCAACCCTTCCCCTAACCTCAATTCGTACCATATGTTTTTCAAATTCGTACCATAAAATGTATGATGGACATCCACAAATTAATACACACCAAGTGACTCGGATTTATATACAGGATAATATGAAGTGTCCTGAGACCGGGTTGGTTTGTGTCATTCTGCTGAGTAGTAATAAGAATAGTAATGGATTTATTTTAAATAGCAATTTCTAAATAGAATCTCGGTCGCTTTTAAAATCGAACCAAAAATGTTGGCTTTATTGGGCGATGTCTTCCACACCTTCAGATGGGCTGTTCAGAAGGGCTATCTTGAGCGGAGGGAGCATTGATCCAGGCAGGGAGGTAGAAACACTCGGACACAGCAGGCCCCGGAGTTCTTCATAGGGGACATGGTCGTCTGACGTTCACAGCTCCTCAATTGGTAGGCTGAATTATCCACTACTGAAGTGTGATTGAAGGGTGGTTATTCCGCGACTGTAAAAGTGACCAGACCATCACACCTGCAATAATACAAAACAGTCCCCAGACGAGGCGATATTCTGCATCCCACGTCCAAACCGGGAATATGTTATAGATTAACTCACCCTTGTCTGCTGATTGTAGGCCCTTTGCATTTACTTTTCTGTCAGGCCATGGACACGATAGGTTTCATTTATTTGCCACAGATGTTAAGAAATTATGTTTAGGGACATATGGCATATGTACGCCATCCACACCATTGACGTCAGTTCCTGTGACGTACCACGAGTCTAAAATATTGTCCTCAGTAATGGCGGCTTCGTTCCCTTCTCCTTCTGGAACAAACAACAAATGGTACTTCACCCGAGAACAGATCGAGAATAGCCCATCTCGTCGTGCGGGGCTTGATCCAGACAAGGAATTATCCTACAGACAGCGACTCAATGTGTATCTTTTTGTCGGGCCGGGGACAATTTGTGCCTGCTAACGGTTAGCTATAGAGATCGATGCCGGTTTGGCGGCATGGCTAGTTGCTTTCTTATATGGATACTAGAGGTCGACCAATTATGATTTTTCAATGCCAATACCGATTATTGGAGGACAAAAAAAGCCGATAACGATTAATCGGCCGATTTATTTATTATACATTTTATTAAAAAATATATATTGTAACGACCCTGGGTTCATGAGCGCGGAAATCGACTCTGCCGCACGAGCATGCTTTTGCGGCACAGTCGATAGCGCGCCGGACCTCGGGCTAGGAGGTCGAGGGTTCGAGACCTGCTCCCTGCCTGTTTCATTACAATATCATACACACACATTTTTGTAATAATGACAAGTGCAACAATACTGAATGAACAATGAACACTTATTTTAACTTAATATAATACATAAATACACACACGCAGCTCTGAAGTGACAATGATACTGAATAGTTTGCTTAGGAGACAAATACTCTCAACTGTTTGAATAAAAATAGATTAAGTTACCTGTGATGAATGTTGAAAACAAAAACTTTAATTTCCTAATGCAGGAAATCTTATTTTAATAATGGGCATGGTAAGAATTGACAACCAAAGTGCGAGTCATAATTCCCATGACACCTTTTAGCAAAATCTGAAAAGCGGTTCCTTCATTTATTCCATAGGATATTTTAAGATTCACTTAAAATAAGGTCTGTGTTTCGTGTAGGCTTACATCACCGTGCCAATTTTATAACTGTAGATATCCATAGGACAAGGTAACTCTGATCAATATTGGCTAATTATAAGCGAAGATAAAAATTGTAGAGTGGATTTATGAAAATATGTTGACAAACGTTACCTTATCCTAGTGAAATATACACGGTATCAAAACGTCGAGGCGGTTTAAGCCTGCACGAAACACAGACCTTATTTGAAGTAGATCAAGACATTCTCTATGGAAGACATGAACGGTAAAATAACGAAGGAACCCCTTTCAAATTCAGCCGCAAGTTATTACAGGAATTATAACGCGTCGACTATTTCTCTCTAAACCATATACCTTTGACTAATCTAGAAACTATCACCTCGAAAACAAAACGTTTATTCCGTTCCGTATTTTATCTAACGGGTGGCATCCATGAGTCTAAATATTCCTGTTACATTGCACAACCTTCAATGTTGTCATAATTACGTAAAGTTCTGGCAAATTAGTTCGCAAAGAGCCAGGCGGCCCAAACTGTTGCATATACCATGACTCTGCGTGCAATGAACGCAAGAGAAATTACATAATTTCACCTGGTTAATATTGCCTGCTAACCTGGATTTCTTTAAGCTAAATATGCAGGTTTAAAAATATATACTTGTGTATTGATCTTAAGAAAGGCATTGATGTTTATGGTTAAGTACACATTGGAGCAATTACAGTCATTGATTGATTGTTTTTTATAAGATAAGTTTAATGCTAGCTAGCAACTTACCTTAGCTTACTGCATTCGCTAACAGGCAGGCTCCTCGTGGAGTGCAATGTAATCAATGCAAGATTGATTCCCCGAGCTGACAAGGTTAAAAATATGTCGTTCTGCCCGTTCCTAGGCCGTCATTGAAAATATGAATGTGTTCTTAATTGACTTGCCTAGTTAAATAAAGATTAAATAAAGGTGTAAAAATAATAATCGGCAAATCGGTGCCCAAAAATACCGATTTCCGATTGTTATGAAAACGTGGAAGTCGACCTCTAATGGATACTATATTCATGTTAGCCTATTTATTAATCTGTGTTGTGTACAGACTGGTGTAGTTACTAACTATTTGTAACAAGCAGCCCAGACTTGCTGCTGTGACTCGCGAGGGCCATGGAATTGTGTTCTATTAGCACAACTAGATAGTTAGCCAGTTAGCTAACGTTGTGTGTAGGCCTAGGCATACGCTTCCTGCTGAGAACAAAAGCCAAGCAGGGGCCGTTTGTCAAAGTTATTTATTATTAACGGGGTTCAGGTGTATTAAACACGTTCTTATATTTTGATAAAAGCATTGGTTTTGTTGGCCATAGTGTTTGGGTGATATCAAAGATATGTGGCGCTGTTGTGGGAGCTAAGCTGGCAAACTTTTTCTGCTATTACGAGTGGCTAGCTAGCTAGTAGGCCAAAAACATCCTGGGACAAGCGAACGTTAACTGGCGTTAATTAACTACATAATATAAATGGTATTGGTGAGGTCCAATGCTGTAATGTGATAAAGTGCCCCTGTGTATTAAAGCTTGTTAGTTTCTTATTTCTGATAACATGTCATTGGCTTCTTCGTGGTCATTTATTAATTACTTCCTTAACTACAACAAATTCTGACCCAGAATGTCAAACTGGTCTCAGAGTAATTCGTATTATTGTGTACGTAAATCAAAGAAACATAATTTAGTATGATATGTTACATTTCGTATGGTATGTATTAATTTGTTCATGTGCATCATCCATTTTGTATATGTTACTAAATACAATTCTTAGCAAAACGTACAATATGTTACGAATTCTAGCTAGGTTGCTTACATTAGCTAGCTCACTAATGTTAGCTAGGTTAGGGTTACGTTTAGGAGTTAGCTAACCCTTCCCATGGCCCTGTCCCCTAACATAAAAAGTAGTTAAAGTTGCTAATTAGCTTAAATGCTGAAGTTGTCCTTGATGATATTTGAACTCGCAACCTTTGGGTTACTAGACATTTGTGTTTTACCTCACCCATCCACCCCAACCATACTAAATGGATTGACTCGGATTTACATACAGAATCTGAAAACTCAGACCAGGTTGAGAATGCTGTTCTAGCCAGCTGGTATGTTGTTCTAGCTAGCCAGTTATGTCCTACTATGTACCATCAGTCAACAATAAGAGGAGTTACAATAGATCACTTAGTTACACCCACAACTAGCTAGTTTAGTTGAAAATAATTTGGTAGCTGCTGTTACATAACATAACTGTAATTTCTCAAAAAATACTTTGAGTTAAATCTCGCTGAGATATTATGTTATCCTTACCCCTTATGTATCAGGTCCCAGCTAACAATTAATACTGCTATTGTGTATATGCACCGATTCTACATGATCCAGTCCTTCACCAGGTTCCACAGAAATGTAAGTACTTTTGCACACTGACAGCCTCCCTTGCACAATTGTGTCTTGTAAAGTTTTAATTAAATCTTATGTGAAATGCATAATGCGTAGCACTAACAAGACACCAGTTTTGATAAAAATTTATAACTTTTTTTTTTTACCCCTAGGTCATAGCTCCAGCAACACTGTTCCTGGCTGCAAAGGTTGAGGAACAGCCCCGCAAGTTGGAGCATGTTATCAAGGTGACCCATGCATGCCTCAACCCTCAGGACCCTTCACCAGACGTCCGCAGTGATGTAAGTCTCCATGGTCTGACCACTCCACTTCAAACTCACTATGACACTTGCAGTGTGATCCTCTGACAACAAACTGATTGTGTAGATCCAGTGTTCTACCTTTTTTGATATTTTTAAGCTGTTCAACTGTTCTGGGGAACTACAGTAAGCTTCGTCATGTGACAGGTGCAATGAACGCAATCAGCTTTATCTCTTAACATGTTGCCTGAAATTATTAACTTAAAGTAGCTACAAATTTTCACATTTATTTAAAATCTTAAAATAGTCAAACTGTGTGAAAATGCCCTAAAAAAGCCTAAGGTCAGGTCCGTGAACAACACACACAAATCAACTTTACATGTCCCATGTTTACTGTACTGTGGTAGTAGCAAGATGCACTCTAGTGCCCCCTGTATTCTCTGCTTGCCATCACATATTGCCCGAGTCTCAACTGACTAACCATGTTGACGCTTAACTGTATCGTTGCTGCTTCAGCACCTGGTGCTCCCCTAAAGTATGTATTTCCCTTCCAGAACCACTAATGAACAGGATAAGGATCCACGTGTTGCCGTCAAGCTGGGGCCATTTGTCCCAGACTGCCCGTACCCAAGAGCCCAAGGCCTGTCAAGGCCCTGCTCCCAGCCCCGCCTGGAGGGAGTTCTGCATCAAACACGTCCTGGAGGACAAGAACACCCCCTACAGACAGTGTAGTTATGTGTGTAACAAGAATGGCAAGCGCTTCCCGAATGCAGCCCCTAAGGTTGAAAATAAAGAATGGTGAGTGAAGCAACTTGGATATAAATGTCTTCTATCCAGCTCTCAAAACAACAACTACATGTTGTATGTAGGCTTAAATTGGGGAAATCCCTTGAAGTGTATCAATGAAGTGTCCTTTTCAAGTTTGTTTGCCATAAATACATTGGGAATATCTGCGCCATCTGTGATTCTCTGTGACCTTAGTTCTTATCTGAAGTGTGACTCTTATGTCTACGTTCAGGGTGACCTTCTGCGTGGAGCACTTTAGGTGGAATGCCATGGCTCTCCAGGCCCAGTTGAGGAAGGCCTCATCTGGTCCCTCTCCTGAGGCCTTCCTATCTCTGCTTAGTGGATACAACTGCACTGAGACCCATGAGCAGGACAGTGGCCGCAGTGAAGCCAGCCTCATCCTAGGTGTGAAATGCTTCTGCACCATCTTTTTTCTTTCTACACATATGCATTGGCAACATATTTTAACCTCCTATTTTATTTATCAGAGACCATGCACAACAAAATGTGTTGCACCATATTTAACAGCTCATTTTTTACTCTCCGGTGTCCTGATAGCTGTTCTTTTTTATAATAGTTGCTATTCCAGGTAAAGGGAGCATTTACTATTAAGTGCATGGTCCCATTCCTGTACATTCCTCCACTGCATTGAGCCAAGTCACAGTCCAGGGGAGCTGATGAGGATTGTCTGTCCAGCTGTCCTCATCTACAGAGTGAGGGTGAGCAGGGACCACTCGTTCCTGACCAGACCTGTAGTGGAGACCCAGACAGTGAAGCTGACAGCATTGACAATAACCACAAGGACCCACTTAAGTAAGACTGCAATATTCAGATACTGTGTTCTCTACCACATTACATACAGTTGAAGTCGGAAGTTTACATACACCATAGCCAAATACATTTAACTCAGTTTTTCACAATTCCTGACATTTAATCATAGTAAAAATTCCCTTAATTAGGTCAGTTAGGATCACCACTTTATTTTTAGAATGTGATGTCAGAATGATAGTAGAGAGAATGATTTATTTCAGCTCTTATTTCTTTCATCACATTCCCAGCGGGTCAGAAGTTTACATACATTCAATTAGTATTTGGTAGCATTGCCTTTAAATTGTTTAACTTGGGTCAAACGTTTCGGGTAGCCTTCCACAAGCTTCCCACAATAAGTTGGGTGAACTTTGGCCCATTCCTCCTGACAGAGCTGGTGTAACTGAGTCAGGTTCATAGGCCTCCTTGCTCGCACACGTTTTATCAGTTCTGCCCACAAAGTTTTTTTTTATAGGATTGAGGTCAGGGCTTTGTGATGGCCAGTCCAATACCTTGACTTTGTTGTCCTTAAGCCATTTTGCCACAACTTTGGAAGTATACTTGGGGTCATTGTCCATGTGGAAGACCCATTTGCGAACAAGCTTTAACTTCCTGACTGATGTCTTGAGATGTTGCTTCAATATATCCACATCATTTTCCTGCCTCATGATGCCATCTATTTTGTGGAGTGCACCAGTCCCTCCTGCAGCAAAGCACCCCCACAACATGATGCTCCCACCCCCGTGCGTCACGGTTGGGATGGTGTTCTTCGGCTTGCAAGTCTCCCCCTTTTTCCTCCAAACATAACGATGGTCATTATGGCCAAAGAGTTCTATTTTTGTTTCATCCCAGAGGACATTTCTCCAAAATGTATGATCTTTGTCCCCATGTGCAGTTGCAAACTGTAGTCTGGATTTTTTATGGCAGTTTTGGAGCAGTGGCTTTTGTCGTTATAGGACTCGTTTTACTGTGGATACAGATACTTTTGTACTCATCTCCTCCAGCATCTTCACGGGGTCCTTTGCTGTTGTTCTGGGGTTGATTTGCACTGCTCGCACCAAAGTACGTTCATCTCTAGGACACAGACCTCGTCTCTTTCCTGAGCGGTAAGCCGGCTGCGTGGTCCCATGGTGTTTATACTTGCGTACTATTGTTTGTACAGATGAACGTGGTACCTTCAGGCATTTGGAAATTGCTCCCAAGGATGAACGAGACTTGTGGAGGTCTACCATTTTTTTCCTGAGGTCTTGGCTGATTTCTTTGGATTTTCCCATGATGTCAAGCAAAGAGGCACTGAGTTTGAAGGTAGGCCTTGAAATACATCCACAGGTACACCTCCAATTGACTCAAATGATGTCAATTAGCCTATCAGAAGCTTCTAAAGTTATTTTATTGTAAAAAAATAATAAAAAAAATAATATTTATTAAGTATTTTCTTTACTGCATTGTTGGTTAAGGGCTTGTAAGTAAGCACTTCACTGTAAGGTCTACACGTGTATTCAGCACATGTAACATAATGTTTGATTTGATGTCTTGTTTTGAGGTGTTTCGACTGATTTCACTTCTATGCTAATATGGCTAAAATTCGCTAGCTAGCTTATCAACAACTAACAATGTATTTGAGAGACAAGTACTCTTTGTGCAAATGTATATATGTTTTCAATAAACATTTGGAGACTAAATATATTTTGTTAACAATCTAAGCCAACCCTGTCTGTTTTGCCCCAATGTTCCGCATGCATCGGTTTTGTTGCTAAATAACCAACCTGTTTATAGCACCGTAAAACCACTCTGCTTGACCTTCCATGTTCAATACAGTGCCAGTAGAGGGCACAGTGTGATATTTTGCTGCAGACTATACAGATAGTTTGCAAGATTTCGTGATTAACTTGTTAGCAAATGCATGTGGGACCTCTGTTCAAGGTTCTCCAGCCACCCAAGTCATAGACTGCTCTCTCTGCTACCGCACAGCAAGCGGTACCGGAGCGCCAAGTCTAGGTCCCAGAGGCTTCTACACAACTTCTACCACCAAGCCATAAGACTCCTGAACATGTAATCAAATGGCTACCCAGACTATTGGCATTGCACCCCCTCCCCCTCTTTTACGCAGCTGCTACTCTCTGTTTATTATCTCTTCGTAGTCACTTGAATAACTCTAACCACATGTACATATTACCTCAATTACCTTTACTAACCGGTACCCCTGCACATTGACTCTGTACCGGTGCACCGTGTGTATAGCCTCGCTATTGTTATTTTACTGCTGCTCTTTAATTATTTGTTACTTGTATTTTCTTTTTTTTAGGTATTTTTTCTTAAAACTGCATTGTTGGTTAAAGGGTTTGTAAGTAAGCTTAACAATGTAAGGTATTCTACACCTGTTGTATTCGGCACATGTGAAATTTGATTTGATTTCAATAGCTGACATTATTGATAATATGTTACAGACTGCACCAAATTAACGTGAGTTCATACTGTCTGCGATAGAGATCAAATGACTCAATCCTAGATCTAAGACAGGGAGAAACAGACACTCAACCCCCCCTTCCTCCCTGGCTCCATCCGTTGCTAGGTAATGAATAAGTTGCTTGGATACAGGCCTAGTATCCACCGAAAGCGTCTTTATCTCTTAGTCACATGTCCAAGCTTGAATAACAGCACTAATGGGGAGGAGGACAGAGCTGCATCAGTGGGGGGTGTGACTGTGGCTTTCCTCCCAGACAGTCCCTACCCCATTCCTTGTTTTTATTTTCACTCATCCTGCGTTCAATGAAACAGGGACAATACGGTTTTCTCAATGTAGTATGTGCTGGAATAGAACAAAATGTAGTGAAAAACAAGCATGCTGGCAGATACCCATGGACTTCCAGTTATTGCGCTAACGCTAGTTTATTACTGGCTTGCGAAACTGCCTCTTACTTCATTCACACTGTGCATCGAGACATACAACATTCATCCACGAGTTCATCTGACTCTGGATAAGTAGATAAAGGGCTTCATTGGCAAAATCCTGAAGTATCCCTGCAGTGGAATGACAACAATCAGTAAGCAAATAAACAAGCATGCTGGCAGATACCCATGGACTTCCAGTTATTGCGCTAACGCTAGTTTATTACTGGCTTGCGAAACTGCCTCTTACTTCATTCACACTGTGCATAGAGACATACAACATTCATCCACGAGTTCATCTGACTCTGGATAAGTAGATAAAGGGCTTCATTGGCAAAATCCTGAAGTATCCCTGCAGTGGAATGACAACAATCAGTAAGCAAATAAACATATTCACAGTCAACAATATGCTTATTTTTCAAAAGTGGCTTGTATCATTCTCTTTCATTCAATAGAGAAGCTTCAACTTGTTCATAGAGATCATCAGTAGGCCCAGAGGCGTCATGCCCATAAGGGACACAGGGGCATGTGCCCACTCAGATTTGTACTGTTTAATAATTATTATTATAATACTGTAATACTACTAGCCACCTGGCAATTTTCTGATGAAGAAAAGTAATCTAGATTCTTCAGCTCGTGGCAATTTTCGGGCCAATCTCCAACCATCCATTCTTTAAAACCTCTCTGTGATAGGCGGGACGCTTGCGTCCCACTTGGCCAATAGCCAGGGGAAATGTAGAGCGCCAAATTCAAAAATATTATATAAAATCAAACTTTCATTAAATCACACATGTAAGATACCAAATTAAAGCTACACTCGTTGTGAATCCAGCCAACATGTCAGATTTCAAAAAGGCTTTTCGGCGAAAGCATAAGATACTATTATCTGATGATAGCACAACAGTAAACTAAGAGTGTAGCATATTTCAACCCTGCAGGCGCAACACAAAACGCAGAAATAAAATCTAAATCATGCCTTTGACGAGATTCTTTTGTTGGCACTCCAATATGTCCCATAAACATCACAAATGGTCCTTTTGTTCGATTAATTCCGTCCATATATATCCAAATTGTCAATTTATTTGGCGCATTTGATCCAGAAAAAAACAGCTTCCAATTTGCACAACGTCACTACAAAATATCTCAAAAATTACCTCTAAACTTTGCCAAAACATTTCAAACTACTTTTGTAATACAACTGTAGGTATTTTTAAACGTTAATAATCGATCAAATTGAAGACGGGTCTATCTGTTTTCAATGCAGGAGGGCAACAAACTAACGCTACTTTTTTAGTCTTGCGCAACTCTCAAACAGTACATGTGACATTACACTGATTCCAGATGGCCGTACTTCTTCATTGCACAAAGGAATAACCTCAACCTATTTCCAAAGACTGGTGACATCCAGTGGAAGCGGTAGGAACTGAAAACGGTGATTAGAAATCTAGTATCCCAATGAAAACTCATTGAACAGACAGTGACCTAAAAAATAAAAAAAAATGAATGGTTAGTCCTCGGGGTTTTGCCTGCTACATAAGTTCTATTACACTCACAGACATGATTCAAACAGTTTTAGAAACTTCAGAGTGTTTTCTATCCAAATCTACTAATAATATGCATATCTTATATTCTGGGGATGAGTAGAAGAAAGTTGAAATTGGGCACGCTATTTATCCAAAAGTGAAAATGCTGCCCCCTATCCTAGAGAAGTCTGTCACGAGAGAGACTACAGTATTTGTATTGTTTTTTTCTCCATTTGGAGACTACAGTGCCATGTTACTGTCTGCAAACATTAAATTTTGAGGTTAGATATCACGTTCTCTTTTTCTACATACACTACATGACCAAAAGTATGTGGACACCTGCTCTTCAAACATCTCATTCCAAAATCATGGCATTAATATGGAGTTGTTCCCCCCTTTGCTGCTCTTCAAACATCTCATTCCAAAATCATGGCATTAATATGGAGTTGTTCCCCCCTTTGCTTCTGTAACAGCCTCCACTCTTCTGGGAAGGCTTTCCACTAGATGTTGGAACATTGCTCTGGGGACTTGCTTCCATTCAGCCAGAAGAGCATTAGTGAGGTCGGTCACTGATGTTGGGCGATTAGGCCTGGCTCACAGTCGGCGTTCCAATTCATCCCAAAGGTGTTCGATGGGGTTGAGGTCAGGAATCTCTGTGCAGGCCAGTCAAGTTCTTCCACACCGATCTCGACAAACCATTTCTGTATGGACCTCGCTTTGTGCATGGGGGCATTGTCATGCTGAAACAGGAAAGGCCCTTCCCCAAACTGTTCCCACATAGTTGGAAGCACAATATTGTACAGAATGCCATTGTATGCTGTAACGTTAGGATTTCCCTTCACTGGAACTAAGGGGGCTAGCTCAAACCATGAAAAACAGCCCCAGAACATTACTCCTCCTACATCAAACTCTACAATTGGCACTGTGCATTCGGGCAGGTAGCGTTCACCTGGTATCCGCCAAACTCAGATTCGTCAGTTGGACTGCCAGATGGTGAAGCATGATTCATCACTCCAGAGAACGCATTTCAACTGCTTCAGAGTTCAATGGTGGCAAGCTTTACAAGACTCCAGCCGACGCTTGGCATTGCGCATGGTGATCTTAAGCTTGTGTGCGGCTGCTTGGCCATGGAAGACCATTTCATGAAGCTCCAGACAAATAACTATTGTGCTGACGTTGCTTCCAGAGGCAGTTTGAAACTCGGTATTGAGTATTGCAACCGAGGACAGATGATTTTTACGCGCTTCAGCACTCTGCGGTCCTGTCCTGTGAGCTTGCATGGCGTACCACTTCACGGCTGAGCCGTTGTTTCTCCTAGACATTTCCACTTCACAATAACAGCACTTACAGTTGACCGGGGCAGATCTAGCAGGGCATAAATTTGACGAACTGACTTGTTGGAAAGGTGGCATCCTATGACTGTGCCATGTTGAAAGTCACAGAGCTCTTCAGGACAGGCCATTCTACTGCCAATGTTTGTCTATGGAGATTGTGTGGATGTGTGCTCGATTTTATACACCTGTCAGCAACGGGTGTGGCTGAAATAGCCGAATACACTAATTGGAAGGAGTGTCCACATACTTTTGTATATATAGTGTAATTCATAATACATACTCCTCTGTCTAAAGACAAAGCAGAAACCAACACTCGCCCTGTTTTCCTCCAGGAACAAATTACCATCAGTCTGAGCCAGTGTATCCTGCACAAAACATGGACTGGAATGGTATCTTTCCTGACGGAACACCTTCCAAGAAAGGCGGTGTCAAGCCCCCTGCATATGTGTTTGTATGGAAGACATGGGGTAAAGTGCAGCTGCGACCCCTCTCACCTATTAGGGCCTACGTAATTCATGTTTTACTTAATGTCTGCTAAAAATGTTATAAACCTGTAATAACACTGTTATAAGCATGTAATAAGCCATTTTCTTTGCTTTACAGGTCAGTACTGGCAAGTGTCTGATGGCACATCCTCCTCCCTCACCATTGGGACAGACGATGTCCCTCTGGGTTCCTACATCGTGGACATTGTAATCTACCACTACCGCAGCCATGAGAAGTTCATCCCTCTGGGATACGCTTTAACACAGTTCTCCATCACTGGTTAGTGTCATAAATGGATGAATGAATGGATGAACGAATTAATGGATGAATGAATGAGTAGCTGACTTGAAAAATAAGATAGGTGTCTGAGGGTTTTTCTCCATCTCTATATCTTTAGATCAAATCCCCTTCGCAGTCTCGATGACCCAAGTGAACGACGTCAACGAGGCAGACCTGAGCTTCGTCCAGAACAGAGCCATAGCCTTCACCATCAGCCTCCACGACCCCAGCGAGTACCTGAGTGACGCCGACATCACCTACAACTGGGGCTTTGGTGACAGCAGCGGGGCGCTCATCTCCAGAGAGCTGACTGTCACCCACACCTATATAGTGGCTGGTGGCTTCAAGCCCCAGGTGGTTGTACAGGCCGTTATCCCTGATAAAGCATGTGCCACACCAGCTGGTGTCAAACCCACTGGTAATGCTGTCACCATCGGGCCTGCAAACCCGGGCCGGCACAACAGGTCATTCTCATCTTGAAGCGCTTTAGTCCAGAAGTGAATTTCTAAAGTCTTAACTTGGATTCTTTGCATCCTTAGTGTCTTCAAGAAGAGAGGATGTGGGGAATCATGGAAAATACTTTTGAGATTCACTCAATATGTAGGCTATGCCAGGATTGACAAAGCAAATAGAACATTTAATCGTCCTGTTTCTACCTCTAGTGAGAGCTCCTGCTGCTGATGCGTCAGCTGCTCCAGTGATGGTGGCCACACAGGAAGCTACAATAAATGTAGGCCCATCAGCTCCCGCTGAGACTGACACAGAGGACATCACTGAGGAGGGAGCCTCCACCGCTCGGGACACGAAGATACCTTCTCAAGTTAATCCTGACACTCCAACTGGCCCTGCTGCTGAGGAATTAGAGCCAGCAGGTGCTGTATGTTCTCAACAAATTAACTGTTCATCTAATGTGCTTTAGATTGTTGGATTTTCAATTTAGTAACTGGAATCCATTATTGTTTCTCCTGATACAGGACAGACTGCTACAGGCCAAGCTCCTGTGGGGATAGTTGTTAAGCATGAAGCCAATGACAAAAAGGATGATGACTGTGTGATCTATCGCTATGGGTCCTTCTGCACTGGCATTGACATCGTTGGTAAGTCCACTGTCTCTAAATAAATCAAATAAAATTTTATTTGTCACATGCGCCGAATACAACAGACCTTACAGTGAAATGCTTACTTACAAGCCCTTAACCAACAATGTAGTTTTAAGAAAATACCTAAAAAAAGGCAAGAGATAAGAACAAGAAATAATTAAAGAGTAACATGTAACATGTAAATCTCTATCCTATTATTGTATTTGATTTACATTCAGGATTATTTTACGGACCGTCTTTCTGTCTTTGTATTCAGAGGGCATTGAGAGTTTGAAGATAGTGCAAGTGGACAATGCTGTGATCAAGATGGATGAATCTGAGGTTGAACGAAACGTAGTGGATCTAACTGTCACCTGCCAAGGGAGGTGAGTATTCCTTCTCCAGACCCAATTAAGGGAGACTGTCTCAGACAATCACACCATTTATTATTTCCCTAAGCAGACAAATCCACTAGGTATGTAGACCTATATTCCACCACTTAGGCACTAGGATCAGTTTCATTGCCCCAGATCACAGGATGCTGCTGAGGGGAAGATGGCTCATAATAATGGCTGGGTTGAAAAAATGGAATGGTATCAAA
Source organism: Salvelinus fontinalis (assembly GCF_029448725.1). NCBI lineage: Eukaryota > Metazoa > Chordata > Actinopteri > Salmoniformes > Salmonidae > Salvelinus > Salvelinus fontinalis. The sequence continues at coordinate 18,949,753 of NC_074695.1, forward strand.
CACATGGAAACCTCGTGCTTAACGTGTTTTATACCATTCCATTCACTCACTCCGTTCCAGCCATTACTATGAGCCCGTCCTCCCCGATTTAAGGTGAAACCAGCCGCCTGTGCCTCAGATCAATCCTAATCCTGGATTTAAAATCATTCTTGCATTTTAGTCCAGTATTAGTCTGGGTCCGGGAATTCATATTCAGAAAACTGTAATGTCCTCAGAGAGGCAATTCATCTTGCAGCAGTCATAAAACATATCACATCTAATAATAAATAGCAAAGAAATCCGGTCCTTAGAGTTTCACTGAGTGTTTCTGACCCTGTGACTGTTCTCCATCCAGCCTTCCCACAGAGGTGTGCACGGTGGTTTCCGATGCAGACTGTTTTATGCCCATCCACACCATGTGTAACACAGTGGCCCCCTCTTCTGAGTGCCAGCTGGTACTGCGTCACTTTTTCAATGACTCCGGCATCTTCTGTATCAACGTGTCCATGACCAACGATGTCAGTCTGGCAGTCACCAGCGCCAAATTTAGCGTGACCGTGGGTATGTACTGTAAGATGTCTGCTCTGCACATCTGCCTCGCCACGTCTTGAACCTGGGTCCCTGGGACAATCAGTCCAACACCTATTGTTATTGGTAATAATATAATTAATATATTGTAATATGATGTTATATTAAGTTGTTTTACATAAATTATTGTCTGGGTTTTTTGGTGGCAGGTTCCAGTCTGTCCTCAGCGGGCACTGTAGCCATGGCGATGGTGGTCCTGATCGTTGCCCTGGTCGCAGGAACCATGGCCTACACTTACAAGTGAGTCACAAATCAACATTGGTCTACTCTAGTCACAGCTCTCTGAAGAGTTCCATATCACCACAAGGTATAACCTTTTCAGCTTGCTTGAGACATGACCCCTATGGTGTCTGTCTACACTGTATAGCCATGTTTCAGGGCAACTGTATGCCGCATATTGTACCATTGATAACACTTTTCTCATGACCTTTTTATCCTTTATTTTACCAGAAGAGTCACATTGAGATTTACACATTTTTGTAAGTGAGCCTTGGAAAAAATGAATGTAATTAATCATTTTCCTTTTGTTCCACAGACGGTTCAAAGCCTACCTTCCTCTGAAGGAGGAGTCTGTGGTTGGCTCCACCTCCCAGAGCGCTGAGAGCAGTCCTGGTTGGAGCTCTGGGTCTCTACTGTTCTGGAACCTTCTGAGTTGATGGGGCCTTATAGAGAACAGCCCACTTCTCGATGACAGGCTGGTGTGAATGGAAAACAACCCATTCAACTGCCAAATACACAACAGCATAGAAACATCTTATTTTCATCTGTCATCTGAAATGTTTTGCTTTTTCTTTTATCGTTTTTTAAATATATTTATTTTTAACTGAAAGTTCATTAATGGATATAATTTGGCTTATTTCCATCAAACTTAAATGTGCATCCTCAAATGTTTATACTGGAAGTTTTATCAGTGAATAGTATTGTAAACTACTGTGAAGTCAGACATTTTTATGTCTTTTCCCCATTAAAATCCCCCCAAAACTGTACTAATGTCTTTTTGTCAAGATAAGGTGGTGAATAAGGTCCAAGAGCACAAATAGCTAATTGATTCAATGTTTTATTAGGTATCATAATAAGATCATGCAACAGTAACAGTGTTTGACAATGGCATGCCTGCAGGGGCATTTCAATACTCTTCTCCCTCCTCCTCTCCCTCACCCTCAATGGAGTCAACCCCTACCTCTTCATAATCCTTCTCCAGGGCAGCCATGTCCTCTCTGGCATCAGAGAACTCTCCCTCCTCCATGCCCTCACCCACATACCAGTGCACAAAGGCACGTTTGGCGTACATCAGGTCAAACTTGTGGTCAAGCCGAGCCCAGGCCTCTGCCACAGCAGTGGTGTTGCTCAGCATGCACACAGCCCTCTGGACTTTGGCCAGGTCTCCACCAGGGACTACAGTAGGAGGCTGATAGTTGATGCCAATCTTGAAACCAGTTGGACACCAGTCAACAAACTGAATGGAACGTTTGGTCTTGATGGTGGCAATGGCAGCATTGACATCTTTGGGTACCACGTCACCACGGAACAGAAGGCAGCAAGACATGTACTTGCCGTGGCGAGGGTCACATTTCACCATCTGGTTGGCCGGCTCAAAGCAGGCGTTGGTGATCTCAGAGACAGAGAGCTGCTCATGGTAAGCCTTCTCTGCAGAAGTAACTGGGGCGTAGGTGGCCAGAGGGAAATGGATACGGGGGTAGGGCACCAAGTTGGTTTGGAACTCTGTCAGATCAACATTGAGGGCACCATCAAATCGAAGGGAAGCAGTGATGGAGGAAACAATCTGGCTAATGAGCCTGTTGAGGTTGGTGTAGGTAGGACGCTCAATGTCGAGGTTCCTACGGCACATGTCATAGATAGCCTCATTATCCACCATGAAGGCACAGTCAGAGTGCTCTAGGGTGGTGTGGGTGGTCAGGATGGAGTTGTAGGGCTCCACCACAGCTGTGGACACCTGGGGAGCTGGGTAGATGGAGAACTCCAGCTTGGACTTCTTGCCGTAGTCAACAGACAGGCGCTCCATCAGCAGGGAGGTGAAACCAGAGCCGGTGCCACCTCCAAAGCTGTGGAAAACTAGGAAGCCCTGAAGGCCTGTGCACTGGTCAGCCTGACGAGAAAGAGGAACACATCAATAAATGGGCAGAAAAAGATGTCCACATTATGAACAGATAGTTGATAAAATATTTAATTCAGTCATTCTGAAATTCCCACCAGTTTGCGGATCCTGTCCAGCACCAGGTCGATGATCTCTTTGCCAATAGTGTAGTGTCCACGAGCGTAGTTGTTGGCAGCATCTTCTTTGCCAGTGATGAGCTGTTCAGGATGGAATAACTGGCGATAGGTCCCAGTGCGCACCTCATCTGAGGAGAGAAAATTAACAGCTCATTAAGGAGCTCAATAGCAAGAAAGCAAAGGAAAACCTCTTTGACATACCCTTATTTCAATTAAATGAGAAACAGAAATCTTACCAATAACTGTGGGTTCCAGGTCCACAAACACAGCCCTGGGGACATGCTTTCCAGCCCCAGTCTCACTGAAAAAGGTATTGAAGGAGTCATCTCCTCCGCCAATGGTTTTGTCGCTGGGCATCTGCCCGTCCGGCTGGATCCCATGCTCCAGGCAGTAGAGCTCCCAGCAGGCATTACCAATCTGGACTCCAGCCTGACCTACATGGACAGAGATACACTCACGCTGGAAAATAAATGGAAAAAAATGTAATGTAACAGAATTACAATACATTTGACAAAAATGTACAATTGGCTAAAACACCACCTAGTGGAAGAATGGGTAGGCTACATGTAAACTAGACAACCGTTACAATGGATAAACTTGAGAACATTACAATGGAGACAAATCAACTGATGTGCAGAGGAATATTGCCATTTACACCTATGGCCATTACTAAGCTGACAAGGAGGTCATATTACATCACTAAGGAATTAAAAGGAAGCTGGGGTGGAATAGGTTTATTTTCAGGGTTAAACTAGACAGTCTACAACTGTAGACACGTGTTACAGTAGAGAGAGACATATATTCCCCTTCTGTCCCCACCTAGTCTGCCCTCTCCCACCTAGCAACACAATGGATGACCTTAAGAATAAGATCCCATTTTATTCCAATCTCCTATCCATTACCTGGATAGATAAATAAATGCTGCTGTATTTGATGAATACTGTACAATTCAACTGTGTTCAATAGCTACCAAAAAGTATGCATTCTAAATGTAGTGTTCTTTAATTCCATCCCCATTTTATGTAATAGCCTTGTGATAAACAGAAATAGCATGCAATACCTATCCCAAACGCGTTGATTCAGTCTACGTAAATTCGTCATTTAAAAGTGGGTTAGCAACACCAAGATGTTGCAAATTCGCCCCTATTTCGAATTCATTGACCGATACAATAAAAGTCGACCCATTATAGCCACTATACGGTCGTGTAGTGATTGTCTCATCATTTGAGAAATTCTCAACAGAAAACATCATACACGTAATTATTTCAGGCTTATTATTGCTGAAAAACTACATGACTTACCATTTTTTCTGAGGAGGATCGAACAATAAGAGAAAATACAAAGAAATAGCCTACGCAGAGAGATCTCTATTTGTGTCTGAATTAATGGGTGTACTGTACGCTCAGCCCGTCAGCGCCGACGCAACAACTGCTGATGGAGATGGGCGGCGCTCCCAGATTTATGCACAGCCAGTGCACACTATGTAATGCGCCTGTATGAGGCTGACATTTACGTTTTTAAATCGCTTTGCGATTGAACAAAAAAAAGAAATGTTATGTAGGGAGAAGACATATTTTCTCAAATTGAGGGAATGCATGGGAAGGTAGTGGATTTACCCTAAATGATGTCCTCTGTCACCCTGTTTAAAGATATAGTTCACCCCAATTAAAAAAGCATCTTATCACGAATACCACTGAAAGTGAGCAATCCAATGTTTAGATGTAGGGACAGCTTTATCATTATAATTGATGACAAATCAATGGGAGTGACCGTGGAAGCCATGTCAGAATGCTCCAAAAAAACCTGCCAATGTCACCATACCTAAAACAAATACCCACATTTTTAAGTATGGTTATGTATAAATTTGCATCCAAAGTCATTTTGTGGAACAGTACCGGATAAATCATGTAGAATGGCAGAATTAGGAGCCAATCCTTCTCACTATCCTCCTCCTATCTCTCCTTCCTCTTTGTCCTAGACACTCCTCAATGATGATGTCATCCATCTGGGCTGATCACGTGATCACAGTGTCTTGCTGCTGAATGCACTGTGCTGGCCTTAGTGTATGTATGTTAAGGAAGTAATCCGTTTATCTTTCAACCCATCTATCCAATTCAATACCCACGATGACCAAACATGTATTGACTTTTAGGGCTCAGGTCTCTGCAAGTGCATTTTGGTAATCCAAGCTTTCTGATAAAGCCAGAGCGTACATCACGATACTCATGTTCCCTAGAAGGATTACACAACATCCGATGCTTGAAAATCCTGCATTTTGTCAGACTATCCCGAATACTGGAATTTGGCTGGCAGCTATTTAAATTAAAGTTAACATCAGTTTGTACTACAAAGTCATGTGCTACAAAGTGAATTGTCGCCTCGATACATTCTCTGCAAAATCCACTCAAAAGCATCTGTGACACAAACTACACTAGTTGTATATATCTGTGAATGTATTGTAATGTTTTAAAATTGTATAAACTGACTAAATTTTGCTGGACCCCAGGAAGAGTAGCTGCTTCCGAGGGATCCATAATAAATACAAATACAAATAGCTATTTAGAGCTTTATTTTGAACTTTTCTAAATATAGCCCACCCAGTGAGCAAAAATGGTTGAAATTACGTATTTTCAATCAGTTTTACTCACTGGGCGGCTTACCAAGCAACAAAGATGTAAAGTGTGGGGTAATACAGTAAGTGTAAGTGTGATTTAGGCAAAACAAGACGTGTGGCCCCATGCAAACTGTTCCAGTAGAAGGTCCTCATTCCCCAACAGTTGAGGGACAAGGAGGAGCCTGACATTAAACAGTTGCAAGCAAGAAGAGGGTGGAGTGTTTGAGATGGGAGTGGTCCTCCATGGAATGAGCACACTTTTCCTTTAAAGGTCCATTGTAGAAGTTTTTAGTATCTCAATATAAAATAATTTCTGTGTAATACTTAAGTACCTTACTGTGATTGTTTTCGATTAAAATGATCCAAAATAAACAAAAATAGCTTATTTATCAAGCAAGAATTTTGCTAGGACTGTCTGGGAGGGGTCTGAGCAGGGAGGGGAAAACTGAAAACTATCTGTTATTGGCAGAGACGTTTGTAACTCTTTCTTATTGGTCTATTAACTAATTTACCGCCTGGTGACATCACCAGGCAGGTCAAAACTCCATTCCACCAAAACAGGCTGACATTTCAGGCGGTCTTTTCAAACAACTCTTACACTAAAAGTGCATTATCATAATTTGCACAATTTCACAGTATTATTCCAACCTTATAGTGTGGAAATATACAGTATATAAAACACAGGTATATCATGTTTTGGACTGCACTGGGCCTTTAATGGAATACAAAGCCTTCAATGCAGTCAAAAAGCAGTTATAGTGTAACGATCGTCTGTTGAATTAGGTGTGGACCAAAGCACAGCGTGGTAGGTGTTCATGTTATTTTTATTTAAACAGAACATTAAACAAAATAAAGAAAACAACCGAAACCACAACAGTTCTGTCAGGTACTCACACAAAACAGAAAACAACTACCCACAAAACCAACATGGAAAATGGCAACCTAAATAGGCTCCCCAATCAGAGACAACGAGAAACAGCTCTCTCTGATTGGGAACCAATTCAGGCCACCATAAACCTACAATCCCCTAGACCATACCAAATCCCCATAGATAAGCAAAACCCCTAGACAAGACAAAAAACCCTAGACAATACAAAAACTAAACAAACCACCCTTGTCACACCCTGACCTAACCAAAAAATAAAGAAAACAAATATAACTAAAGTCAGGGCGTGACATATAGGCCTACTCAGGGGTGTCATGCGCCCCAAAAATCTAAGGGGGCACAAAGTACGTGAGAATGGGTGGGTGGGGGTGGGGGGGGTACTGTGGGAGTAGTGGTACTGTGGGGGCTGACCCTTGTGGCTCAGTTGGTATGGCGTTTGCAATGGCGTTTGGTATGGCGTTTGTCAGGGTTGTGGGTTAGTTTCCCACAGGGGACCAGTACAGGGGAAAAGTATGAAAATGTATACACTTTAAGTCCAGAGCTTCTGGTAAATGATTGAAATGTAAAAAATGTCCAGAAGTTGGAGAATTTAGCATTATGCTTAATTCTAAGTAAAAAATAGGTATATATATATATATTTTTTTTTTTTCTTTTTTGGGGGGTGGATCAGCTTAATATTGCGGAAAGAATGTTGCTTCCAATGTAATTGTCTGCATCATTTCCAATCCCCCATATTTTGTTGGGTAAATATATATATCCATTCACGTATGCATACATATACACATATATACATACACATACCTACATAGACATACATACTTTTTTTAAAGAGTATACCTTTATTATTATTCCCCGCAAACCCTAACACCGATCCCCCAATTGGAGTAAACTGATAAACATTTCTGTTTTTACCTTCAATTTATACATCTTATACACATTTTACAGACACAGTCTACTTTATAATAGTTCTCTCTTGTTTGTTCTTAGTCCTTCCTCTATTTCTGTTGTCCATCCAGTTTGATTTCCACTTGTAACTGTGCTATTTCACAATAGCTCCGCACCTATACACATTTCACAGATCCCGTATGCCCTACATTGTTTATCTTGTTATTAGTCCCACCCTTCAGCTCCACTCAACCTTTCCCATCTATCTTCCAACATCATCCATTTCGGATTTTTATTTGCCATATATTTTTCAATTGTGCTGTGATGCTTCACAAAAGATTTGAATCTTCCTATTCTCATAGCTTCCATGGATTGTAAATTAAAAATAAACATTTTTGCTAAAATAATTATTATATTATTGATTGATTGACTATGGCTTTTCAAATCCCCCAGTATTGCTATCTGTAGCGTTAGTTCTACGCAAATGTTGCAATTCTTCAACCATTCCTGGACCTGTGACCAAAAACGAGCTACATGCGGACAATACCAAAATAAATGGTCTAATGACTCTGCCTCCTCACAGCAGAATCTACAGAGCTGGGAAGAATGTATCCCCCATATATATAACATTCTATTAGTTGCAAGAATTTTGTACAATAATTTAAATTGAAAAATTCGAAGTTTTGAATCCGGCGTTGTTTTGCGTATCAATTCATAAACCATGTGCCATGGAATGGGTACATCGAAAATCTCTTCCCAACTATTTTGCAATTTATATGGCACAGCTGTAAGTTTTTTGGTCCTTAAATTAAATTGGTATATGTTTTTATTTATCACACTTTTCTTTAACCATTTATGTTCTTTAATATAAGGCCGACATACAAGTTCCTTACTTTTATCCCCTTCCACCTGCCTCTTCCATTTTTGTGGTAATGCCGCAAATAATTGGTTGTAATTTTGGGTAGAGCAGACATTTCCATATGTCTGTGTTAGCTGCATGTGTGACATTACTCCACCAGTCCTATTTATGATATCATTCACAAAAATTATACCTTTTTTAAACATTTCTTCGATAAATACAGTTTTTTTATCAATTACTATATTTGAATTTAACCACAAGATTTGTTGTACTATTTGTTCCGTCCTTTCAGGTGGATTAAACTGAAATTGCAACCAACTTTCTAAGGCTTGTTTAAAAAATAAAGATATTTTGGAAATTATTTCCTTTTCAAGCAACCGAAAGTGAGCAGGTGTAATCTGAATAAAGGGAAAAAGGCCCTTCTTGAACATAGGATGAGACATTCGTACCAATCTACTAGAGAACCAGTTTGGATTTAAGTATAACTTTTGTATGACTGATGCCTTTAGTGAGAGGTCTAAGGCTTTAATATTTAATAATTTCTGCCCTCCGAATTCATATTCGTTATATAAATTAATTAATTAATTTTAATTTTATCTGGCTTGCCGTTCCAAATAAAATTGAATATTTTTTGTTCATATAATTTAAAAAGCAGGTCACTAGGTGTAGGCAAAACCATAAGCAAATAGGTAAACTGTGATATGATTAAAGAGTTAATCAGGGTGATTTTCCCACAAATAGACAGGTATTTTCCTTTCCATGGTAGCAAGATCTTATCTATTTTTGCTAACTTTCTATAAAAATTTATTGGAGTGAGATCATTTCTTTCTTTTGGGATTTGTATACCGAGTATGTCCACATCACCGTCAGACCATTTAATTGGTAAACTACATGGCAATGTAAAATGTGTATTTTTTAGTGATCCAATACGTAATATGGTACATTTATCATAATTTGGTTTTAATCTAGAGAGGATGGCAAATGTATCTAGATCCTCTAAGAGGCCGTGGAGAGATTCTAGTTGTGGTTTTAAAAGAAAACATGAATCATCAGCGTACAATGACATCTTAGTTTTTAGGCCCTGGATTTCTAATCCCTTAATATTAATGTTTGATCTAATTTTAACAGCTAACATTTCGATGGCAATAATAAATAGATATGCCGATAGTGGACAACCTTGTTTTACTCCTCTAGATAGTTTAAAACTTTCTAAGATGTAGCCATTATTTACTATTTTACACCTAGGGTTACTATACATAATTTTTACCCATTTTATAAGAGATTCCCCAAAATTGAAATATTCTAGGCATTTATATATAAACTCCAGTCGTACTTTATCAAAAGCCTTTTCAAAATCAGCTATGAAAACCAGGCCTGGTGTCCCCGATATTTCATAGTGTTCCATTGTTTCCAGTACTTGCCTTATATTATCTCCATGTAAAAAACCTGTCTGATTAGGATGAATAATATCTGACAAAACTTTTTTTATTCTATGCACCAAGCATTTTGCTAGGATTTTTGCATCACAACACTGAAGTGTAAGAGGTCTCCAATTTTTTAAATGGACTGGATCTTTATATATACCACTTGGGTCCTGTTTCAGTAATAATGATATCACACCTTCTTGTTGCGTGTCTGATAATCTATCATTTATATAGGAGTGGTTAAAACAAGCTAATAATGGTCCTTTGAGTATATCAAAAAAATGTTTGTATACTTCCACTGGTATGCCATCCAGTCCTGGAGTTTTCCCATCCTTAAAGGCCCCAATTGCATTAAGTAGTTCCTCCTCTGTAATTAGGCCTTCACATGAGTCTTTCTGTACAGATGTTAATTTTACATTATTATTAGGGAAAAAATCCATACAATTAGTTTCAGTTAGTGGAGATGGAGGAGCCTGAAACGAAAATATATTCTTAAAGTACTTTACTTCCTCTTTTAAAATATCATTTGGTGAATCATGCGTGACTCCATCATTTGTAACAAGTTTTAATACGTTTTTTTTGGTAGCATTTCTATATTGACGATTGAAAAAGAATTTGGTGCATTTTTCCCCATATTCCATCCAGTTCGCTTTATTTTTGTAATATATTACACTGGATCTTTCTTGAATAAGTTCCTCCATTTCTTTTTGTTTTTCCTCTAACTTATTCTGTGCCTCTATGGTACCGTTTTTATTGTTATCTAACTGTACTGTTAGTCCTTCAATTTCCTTTGTTAATATGGACTCTTTTGATCGAAATTGCTTTTGTTTTATAGATGAGTACTGAATTGCATGGCCTCTAAAGGCACACTTAAAAGTGTCCCATACAATATGGGGATCTGCTGTACCTATGTTATGTCTAAAAAAAGTCAGTTATAAATTCTTCTGTCCTAGTTCTAAACAATTTATCATCTAGTAGGCTTTGATTAAATTTCCAATATCCTCGCCCACGTGGAAATTCTGTAAGAGTAATATATATGCCAATTATGTGATGGTCCGACCGCATTCTGTCCCCTATCAAACACTTTTTAACTTTTGGTGCCAGAGAGAATGATATAAGAAAGTAGTCAAGGCGACTAGCTTGATTAAGCCTCCGCCATGTATATCTCACTAGGTCAGGGTATTTAAGTCTCCATATATCCACTAATTCCAATACATCCATGACATTCCTGATTTCCTTAAGTGCCTGAGGGTGATAGTTTGTAGTGTGATTTCCTTTCCGGTCCATAGAGGTATTTAAGACCTTATTAAAATCTCCCACTATAATAATAGAGTCTAGTGTTGCTTGTAGAGTTGATACATTCTTATATATATTGTCAAAGAAGCTTGGATCATCATTATTCGGACCGTATAGGTTAATAAGCCATATATGTTTATTGTCCAATGACATATTTAAAATAATCCATCTACCTTGAGGATCTGTTTGGACAAGTTGCACATTTGGATCAAAGTTATTATTAATTAAAAACATCACCCCTTTTGAATTTCTTTGCCCATGGGAGAAATATATTTTGCCCCCCCAGTTCTTTTTCCACAAAACTTCATCTAAAACTGTCGAATGGGTTTCCTGTAAACAGTAGATATTATAATCCTTCTCTTTTAGCCAGGTAAATACTGATCGTCTTTTCTTATTATCTGCTAAGCCATTACAATTGTAACTGGCTATACTTATTTCACCACTTACCATAATGAGACACACCTTTCAATTATTTTTTATCAAAATATATGTTTGTAAACGTCCTATTAAAAAGTAACATAATGATTGAGTGTCTATATAGTTGTACCATGACATTTGCATCTCCACTAAGCAAACCTCCAATTGGTCCCCACTATTCCACCCGCCAAAAGCCCCCATCTCGAGTTGGGTTGTCATCCCAATGCCCGGCAGACCACCCCCGACCCCCCGCATCGCACAGCCCCGGACCGACTGGGATCCATCCTTCGAAAAGTGCACACAGCACCATCCACCGAACCGAAGCAGATCCATTGCCAAATGCATTTCCATCGCCCTCACCTCGATTTTTATTACATATTGCTGTGAATCATCCTCTATAGTCCCTAACATCTTTTACTTCTTCCTTCGCAACAGTTGTGGGATACACACATACACCCACACACATTCAGCCCTTACCCCCACACAACCATAAGCTCACCCTCTCAACAATTGCACCATCCCAGAGCCCAACCCAAGATGGGTCATGATTTACAAATGTACTTGCAGTTGCAGCTGCATGAGAAGGCCTGCAAGACCGCGCAAAAAATGAGCATAAATGTAGAGATTTATTTACCATTGTCACATCCTAGATGATGGAGGTCAAATGTACACCTTCTTCCTGAAACACCCACAATACGGTCATCCATTTTGACCATGTTCCCAAGCATCTCCATGCAGTCCGATTGGTTTCGTGCCACCAGGGCCACAATAATATACCCCCTCTCTGAATGTCCGAGTGTGACCCCCTCCCCATGGGTTACTGCAGCTAGTGTTGCCAGCACTGCCACTGCCTGGGTGGGGGCACCACACCGGAATCCCCACCGGCTAGGTACAAGGTCGTCAAGGTTCTCATTAGCAGCTTTGAGAATTTCCTTGTTTATTATGCTCTCCCTTTAGGGGGCTTTGGCTTTGCAGGACCAACCCTGCCAAGCAGGCTCAGAATCTTGAGGGGGCAGTGCTGCTCATGGTCCCTGTCCTCATTTTGGCTGCATACAGACCGTTTACAGCATGCACATAAAACAGTTAGGGACTTCTCCTTAGTATCTGGGCCATTCATGTGGGTGTCTAGGGTATAGGGCCATGGACCGTGCCATTAAAATAGGATAATAAATAATTAGATATAATTTATTTTAAAAATGTAGTTCCCCATGATAGGACAATAAATAAATAAGACGTATAATTCATTATAAAAGTATATCCATCATTTGAACAACATTGAAAGCCCTCTCATACCCGGCCCACAGCAATACACTGGCTCTGGGATATGCAACTATTACATTACTCACTCACTCAACTTTCCAAACATAACAAATAAAAATAAACACACACCACACCATCCACACATACTGTGCCTTCTGTTTACTTAGTTTTTATCTTCACTATGTAGAAATAGTGCTTGTGTTCAATTAGTTATATGTGAAGATTTATAGAAAAGCTATATTTTGTATTGTATTGTTACAATCAGTAACCGGGCTTGAATTGTGTTTATTTTCCTCATCTATGAGAACTTTGTAATTTTTAAAATAACCATGGAGTAATCTTTGTGTCTCTGAACAACTGGTTATCAATATATAGTTTATCCACGACGAGAGCTACTCGTTTCGCTTTTAATCTATTTTCTTTGAAAATTAGATACAGAACTTTGCGCCGTTCTGCAATTTCTTTCGGAAACTGATCATTCATGCCAATTTTGGTCCCAGCAAGTCTTTTACCCAGGCTTTTAACCATTATTTTATCTTTAAATGAAGCAAATTTGGTAACGATTGGGCGTTAGTACCTCTGCCCGAGGCGGTGTACACGTTCAAGTTTGATCTTATCGATAACTTCGGGTGGAATCTGAAGCTCTGCAAAAAGGTACTCTCTAACTACAGATTCAGGAACCTCTCCTTCTTTCTCTTGGATACCTGTAAGTACCAAATTCTCTCTCATGGATCTAGTTTGTATGTCCAGTAAGCATTCTTTCAGAACGTTGTTCTCCTTTTTAAATTCATTCATTTCGGTTTCAATCTTATTGACCGTCACTTTTAGCGCGTGTGTTTCCTTCTCCAAAGCCACAGCTTTTTCATCACTCATCTCTAGGCTTGCCTTCAAGTCTTTTATATCTTTACTAACTAATTCAAGTATACCCAGTTTGTCATTTATTGATTTTAACAGATCGGTTTCGACCTTTACCATTGCTGGTGTTGAGAATATTAGATCATCCGTGTCGGTTGAGGAGTCACGTTTTCGTTTTTGATTCGGTTCCCCTGTCTTATTCTCCGTCATGTTTGGGTGTTGCTTGTTTTCGTAATATTTGTTGATAAATGTCTCTAGTTTTAGGATTTGTTTTGTGTTATTATCCAGATTGAAGGTTATCACCCACCAGATTATTTAGTGCTAATATTTTAGTCTAATTTAGCAGATATTTCGAATATTATGTTTTATCTTGAGGTGCTCTACATAACTTCGTTCAGTCCGCCATTACCTTTACGTCCGCCGTCTACGTCCTACGTCTACGTTGGCTCTTACTCTAACTCCCCCACTGGCCACACCAGTTGGCTCTTACTCTAACTCCCTCACTGGCCACACCAGTTGGCTCTTACTCTCTAGGTATATTTGTCTCTGCATATCTAAGCATACCTCTTGAGAGGTCTATATCCTCCTGACTGGTGTTTCTTTTCTTTTTTTAATAAATACGGTATGCTCTTCTGCATCTATGCTAAAATCTGGGTAACAGATTGAAAGGATTGTGAGTCTTATTCAGTACATTTAGTTATTACTTGATTTTCTAAAGTCTACCAACCTTGCCAGCAGGCATGCCAGCTAAGATAGTTAGACTCACTAGGCACAGATGTCAATTCAATGTCTATTTCATGTTGTCTCAACGTAATTATTATTGAAATTATGTGGAAATAATGTTGATTCAATCAGTGTGTGCCCAGCAGGTAGCTACTATAACTTGATAGCCTGAAATGGCTTCTTGGTAGCTAGTTAAGAGGTTGGGAGATTGGGAACCTATCTGGGCTAGCTAAAGCCAACTTCAAATCAAATCAAGCTTTATTTATACAGCACATTTCAGACATGGAATGGAACACAATGTGCTACAGGAAAAAATAAGTAAAACCAATAGAAGAATCATTAAATCAATTCTGAAACTCACAGGCAGCCACTGCAGAGACCTTAACACCTCTGTAATGTGTGCTCTCTGTCTGGTCTTGGTCAGTACCCGTGCATTCTGTATGTTTTGCAGTTGACCAATGGCTTTCTTGGGTAGACCAGACAGGAGAGCATTACAGTAGTCAAGCCCGCTTGTAATAAAAACATGTATCAGAGAGACTCGTCCATTACGACCTGAGAAACACTTTGGCAATGCTCCTCAGGCGGTAAAAAGCTATTATGGTAAAATTACTAATGTGTGATTTGAAATTGAGTTCAGAATATGAAATAACACCTAGGTTTTTACCTGGTATTTTATCTTTACTGCCTGTGAATTAAAATGTGCAGCTAAATTCTCTCTCTGTGCTTTGGCTCCAACAATAAGTACCTCGGTCTTGTCTTGATTTAGCTGGAGGAAGTTGTGAGCCATTCAAGTATTTAAATCACTAATAAAGTCTAATAATTTATCCGTAGAACTATAATCCTCTGTTGACAAAGAAATACAAAATTGTGTATTGTCTGTAGAGCAGTGAAAATCAATGCTGTGCTTTCTGATAACGTTGGCAAGGGGTAACATATATAAACTGAACAGTACCGGAGCCAAAATCGAACCTTGCGGAATGCCACATGTGATATGTATTTTCTCTGAGTTATGTTCACCAAGGGTGACAAAAAAACTATTGACCGGTTAAATAGGTCCTAAACCAATTTGAACCATGATGTCCTTCTGGACAGACTGGAGAGGTGGGTTGGCCTCTCCAGTCTGTCCAGAAGGACATCATGGTCAATAGTGTTGAATGCAGCACTTAAATCTAAGAGTACAAGGACAGAGAGCTGTTTGGCATCTGTGTTGGCTCAAAGATCATGTACCACTTTGACCAATACTGTCTCTGTGCTGTGTTGGGCCTGAAAACCAGATTGGAGTTTTCAAAAATACAGTTGGCACTTAAAAAAAACATTTAGCTGTTTGAAAACCAATTTCTCCAGAATTTTGCTTAAGAATGGATGGTTGGAGATTGGCCCGAAAATTGCTACGAGCTGAAGAATCTAGAATCTAGATTACTTTTCTTCATCGGAAAATTGCCAGGTGGCTAGTAGTATTACAGTATTATAATAATAATTATTATTAAACAGTACAAATCTGTGGGCACATGCCCCTGTGTCCCTTATGGGCATGACGCCTCTGGGCCTACTGATGATCTCTATGAACAAGTTGAAGCTTCTCTATTGAATGAAAGAGAATGATACAAGCCACTTTTGAAAAATAAGCATATTGTTGACTGTGAATATGTTTATTTGCTTACTGATTGTTGTCATTCCACTGCAGGGATACTTCAGGATTTTGCCAATGAAGCCCTTTATCTACTTATCCAGAGTCAGATGAACTCGTGGATGAATGTTGTATGTCTCTATGCACAGTGTGAAGGAAGTAAGAGGCAGTTTCGCAAGCAAGTAATAAACTAGCGTTAGCGCAATGACTGGAAGTCCATGGGTATCTGCCAGCATGCTTGTTTTTCACTACATTTTGTTCTATTCCAGCACATACTACATTGAGAAAACCGTATTGTCCCTGTTTCATTGAACGCAGGATGAGTGAAAATAAAAAGAAGGAATGGGGTAGGGACTGTCTGGGAGGAAAGCCACAGTCACACCCCCCACTGATGCAGCTCTGTCCTCCTCCCCATTAGTGCTGTTATTCAAGCTTGGACATGTGACTAAGAGATAAAGACGCTTTCGGTGGATACTAGGCCTGTATCCAAGCAACTTATTCATTACCTAGCAACGGATGGAGCCAGGGAGGAAGGGGGGGTTGAGTGTCTGTTTCTCCCTGTCTTAGATCTAGGATTGAGTCATTTGACCTCTATCGCAGACAGTAGTTCTATGACAAGCAAGAACTCACGTTAAGTTGGTGCAGTCTGTAACATATTATCAATAATGTCAGCTATTGAAATCAAATCAAATCAAATTTCACATGTGCCGAATACAACAGGTGTAGAATACTTTACAGTGTTAAGCTTACTTACAAGCC
Source organism: Salvelinus fontinalis (assembly GCF_029448725.1). Taxonomy (NCBI): domain Eukaryota; kingdom Metazoa; phylum Chordata; class Actinopteri; order Salmoniformes; family Salmonidae; genus Salvelinus; species Salvelinus fontinalis. Next base: position 18,966,157 of record NC_074695.1, read on the forward strand.
CTTAACCAACAATGCAGTTTTAAGAAAAAACACCTAAAAAAAAGAAAAAAAAGAAAATACAAGTAACAAATAATTAAAGAGCAGCAGTAAAATAACAATAGCGAGGCTATACACACGGCGCACCGGTACAGAGTCGGGAGGGGGTGCAATGCCAATAGTCTGGGTAGCCATTTGATTACATGTTCAGGAGTCTTATGGCTTGGTGGTAGAAGTTGTGTAGAAGCTTCTGGGACCTAGACTTGGAGCTCCGGTACCGCTTGCCGTGCGGTAGCAGAGAGAACAGTCTATGACTAGGGTGGCTGGAGTCTTTGACAATTTTTAGGTCCTTCCTCTGATACCGCCTGGTATAGAGGTCCTGTATAGCAGGAAGCTTGGCCCCAGTGATGTACTGGGCCGGTACGCATTACCATCTGTAGTGCCTTGCGGTCGGAGGGCGAGCAGTTGCCATACCAGGCAGTGATGCAACCAGTCAGGATGCTCTCGATGGTGCAGCTGTAGAACCTTTTGAGGATCTGAGGACCCATGCCAAATCTTTTCAGTCTCCTGAGGATGAATAGGTTTTGTCGTGCCCTCTCACGACTGTCTTGGTGTGCTTGGACCATGTTAGTTTGTTGGTGATGTGGACACCAAGGAACTTGAAGCTCTCAACCTGCTCCACTACAGCCCCATCGATGAGAATGGGGGCGTGCTCGGTCCTTCTTTTCCTGTTGTCCACAATCATCTCCTTTGTCTTGATCAAGTTGAGGGAGAGGTTGTTGTCCTGGAAACCCCCGGCCAAGTCTCTAACATCCTCCCTATAACTTATCTCGTCGTTGTCGGTGATCAGGCCTACAACTGTTGTGTCTTCGGCAAACTTAATGATGGTGTTGGAGTCGTGCCTGGCCATACAGTCATGAGTGAACAGGGAGTACAGGATGGGACTGAAGACGCACCCCTGAGGGGCCCCTGTGTTGAGGATCAGCGTGGTGGATGTGTTGCTACCTACCCTTACCACCTGGGTGAGGCCCGTCAGGAAGTCCAGGACCCAGTTGCAGAGAGAGGTGTTTAGTCCCAGGGTCCTTAGCTTAGTGATGAGCTTTGAGTCCACTATGGTGTTGAATGCTGAGCTGTAGTCAAGGAATAGCATTCTCACATAGGTTTACCTTTTGTCCAGGTGGGAAAGGGCAGTGTGGAGTGCAATAGAGATTGCATCATTTGTGGATCTGTTGGGGCGGTATGCAAATTGGAGTGGGTCTAGGATTTCTGGGATAATGATGTTGATGTGAGCCATAACCAGCCTTTCAATGCACTTCATGGCTACAGAAGTGAGTGCTATGGGTCGGTAGTCGTTTAGGCAGGTTAAATTAGTGTTCTTGGGCGCAGGCACTATGATTTGATATGGAATTGGTTATGGGATCGTTACGGGAAATCTACCCCATTTGAAGAATGTTTCTTTTTTTATATAATTTTTTAGAGCTGGATATGGTCATGCTGCAACGGACAGTAAACATTAAAACAAATATCTTCATAGCTTGAAATGGATATAAATCATCACTATGACACTCATGTACTACATAGGTCTATATTTCACTAACAATCCACGACGATGTCAGTGGATCCCTCTCAGTGGAAAGGACCGGGATGCCTGCATTCTGCAAGGTTATCCTATCTCAAGAATACACTTAATATGTTGTGAAATCTGTTGGAGAAATCTGTTGTGAATGTATTGTAATGTTTTTAAAAATGTATAACTGATTTAATTTTGCTCGGTCCCAGGATGGGGATCCTTATTAATAAATACAAATAGAAGTATTCTAGATTTCACATTTGTCACAAGGATCATATGGTGTGCTCTATTTAAAAAAAATATATTTAACCTTTATTTTGACAGTGGGTCATGCTGAGACCAAGGTGAGCAGATGAGCCCTGTATACACATCAATACACATCAACACACTCTACACACATAAATATACACATCAATATTCACATCAATATTCACATCAATACTCGAAAAGCAAAGCACAACTATAGAAACCAAACACATTTTTCTGTAAAATGCTAGGCATCTCCATTAGATGTGTTTCTTTGAAGCAGCTTGGAGGTGGTGAGAAGATAATTAGGCTCTTTTCTGCAGATCAATATGAATGGAATAGGCTACGATGGAAACATTTTCAAGGCATTCTCTATGCAGGATATATGCGACTTTTTTCTGCAGATCAATATGAATGGAGTAGCCTACGATGGAAACATTTTCAAGGCATTCTCTATGCAGGATATATTATACTTATTTCTGCAGATCGATATGAACGTAGTAGGCTACGATGGAAACATTTTCAAGGCATTCTCTATGCAGGATATATTATACTTATTTCTGCAGATCGATATGAACGTAGTAGGCTACGATGGAAACATTTTCAAGGCATTCTCTATGCAGGATATATGCTACATTAGACTAGGCTACAGATTTCAAATCAGTGTTGACATGAAACTCAAATTCAGTCAGTAGTGAAATATATATATATTTTTTGTGTGGATTTGCCTGTAGTCTTATTGAGATAATACAATAATCTACTGTATATGAAAATACCATCACTGAAACAGGGATATGCAATAAAGGCTACTGGTGTAGGTGGTCCGTTCTTGCAATTAATCTGTTTGCGGCTGCAAAAGTGTTTGCATAGGCATTAAGGTATAGCATTTATAACAGCTGGGTGATGTTAGGTGGAGGTGCTTTTTGACGATGCTCTCGTTTATCCAATGGAAAAAATGCAGAGTTTTCTTTACTGGGCAGATTTACCACGACTTGCCCAGTAGCGATAAAGGAGACGAAGTCGTTAGGCCAAGACTTGTATATATATTGAGCTGTACGTAGTCATTTGCATAGAATTTTACATCGACTTCCTTGCAGTCATATTGTAAGACGCCCTATCGAGTAGCCGAAATAAAATAAATATGGTAAGATTGTTTTTATTGTATTTACATTTATTTACTGAATAATTTGAAATTGTATATTTGAAAAATGTGACATTTATATCAAACTCTTTAATAAGAACCTGATTTAGAACCGTTTATTCCTAAACAGCTATTATTGTTATTATATATATATATTTGTTAAGTGTTTCATTTGATTCTATATGACATTTTAATTATAGCATTAGTATTAAATAGATATCCAAGGCAGACTTTTGTTCTGCTCAAATTATGTCTGCGCCTGATATAACATGAAATACCAGATTCGAGCGCATGTTACAATAATGGCGTAATGTCCCAGACAAAACCGGGGTAAGGAAGGTTGTGATGTGAACGGAATTCCGTAGAATGTGCCAACCACTAGGGGTGCCAACAATATAATTAAATAGGCTAGAACAACTTAATGTATCTCTACGGTGCCAACCGGTCCCGTTTTGTCCCGGTGTTTTTGTAAATAAAATAGCACGATCTTCGATATGTTCACCGCTTCCTTTCTCATCCCCGACTGCAGTGGGATAATTTAGCTCAACAGATCGAAATGGAGGATGCACAGTGTTCTTATTTCATCAAATGGCTTAAGCCCAAAGAAACATTATCCTCTTTTGGTGAAATGCACTGACAGCATGCATCATAGTCATCAAAAATGCATGTTGCCGGTGATAGAGGATCAGGATACCCACCAGGAGAGAAATGATTCTGGATAATGTAGCATATTATTATAGAGCTATTATTATTATTTGAGAGATTCTGATACTGGGAATGCTGTTAGAACGTAACTACCATATAAAGTCTACACTGATACATGAATGCCTAGCACAGAGCAATTCCTAAGGCGTTGCCTTTCTTTCAAAACAAACCTACATTAAAACATACTTAACTCTCTTACAACTTATTTTGAGAACATTACACCTCTGGGTGATTTATTTTCAAGATGTTCTGAATGTATAGAAAAGTTGTCCAGACAAAATAGGCCTATGTTTTCTCCACAGCGTGAGTGTATCTCAGTTCATGTGGGTCAGGCTGGAGTCCAGATGGGCAATGCCTGCTGGGGGCTCTACTGCCTGGAGCATGGGATCCAGCCAGATGGACAGTGACAAGACCATCGGAGGAGGAGACTACTCCTTCAACACCTTCTTCAGTGACACTGGAGCTGGAAAGCATGTTCCCAGGGCTGTGTTTGTGGACCTGGAGCCCACAGTTATCGGTAAGATTTCTGTTTCTCATTGAATATGAATTGAGTCAAAGTGGTGTGGTAGAAATGATTTCTTGCCATTGAGCCCCTTATTAATCTGCTGCTCTCCTCAGATGAAAAGGGTTCCATGTAGAACCCTCGTCCCTGTAGAATAACTCTTTTAGAACACCCCTTTCTCTGAGTGTTCTGCTTCTCATGAGCTGTTAATTTTCTTTCCTCAGATGAGGTGCGCACTGGGACCTATCGCCAGTTATTCCATCCTGAACAGCTCATCACTGGCAAAGAAGATGCTGCCAACAACTACGCTCGTGGACACTACACTATTGGCAAAGAGATCATCGACCTGGTGCTGGACAGGATCCGCAAACTGGTGGGAATTTCAGAATGACTGAATTAAATATTTTATCAACTATCTGTTCATAATGTGGACATCTTTTTCTGCCCATTTATTGATGTGTTCCTCTTTCTCGTCAGGCTGACCAGTGCACAGGCCTTCAGGGCTTCCTAGTTTTCCACAGCTTTGGTGGTGGCACCGGCTCTGGTTTCACCTCCCTGCTGATGGAGCGCCTGTCTGTTGACTACGGCAAGAAGTCCAAGCTGGAGTTCTCCATCTACCCAGCTCCCCAGGTGTCCACAGCTGTGGTGGAGCCCTACAACTCCATCCTGACCACCCACACCACCCTAGAGCACTCTGACTGTGCCTTCATGGTGGATAATGAGGCTATCTATGACATCTGCCGTAGGAACCTCGACATTGAGTGTCCTACCTACACCAACCTCAACAGGCTCATTAGCCAGATTGTTTCCTCCATCACCGCTTCCCTTCGATTTGATGGTGCCCTCAATGTTGATCTGACAGAGTTCCAGACCAACTTGGTGCCCTACCCCCGTATCCATTTCCATCTGGCCACCTACGCCCCAGTTACTTCTGCAGAGAAGGCTTACCATGAGCAGCTATCTGTGGCAGAAATCACCAATGCCTGCTTTGAGCCGGCTAATCAGATGGTGAAATGTGACCCTCGCCACGGCAAGTACATGGCATGTTGCCTTCTGTACCGTGGCGATGTGGTGCCCAAAGATGTCAATGCGGCTATTTGCAACAATCAAAACCAAACGTTCCATTCAGTTTGTTGACTGGTGTCCAACTGGTTTCAAGGTTGGCATCAACTACCAGCCTCCCGCTGTGGTCCCTGGTGGAGACCTGGCCAAAGTCCAGAGGGCTGTGTGCATGCTGAGCAACACCACTGCTGTGGCAGAGGCCTGGGCTCGGCTTGACCACAAGTTTGACCTGATGTACGCCAAACGTGCCTTTGTGCACTGGTATGTGGGTGAGGGCATGGAGGAGGGAGAGTTATCTGAGGCCAGAGAGGACATGGCTGCCCTGGAGAAGGATTATGAAGAGGTAGGGGTTGACTCTGGCGAGGGTGATGGACAAGAGGATTGAGAGGAATACTGAGTGTTCATGCAAGGATGCCCCTGGCTCCCATATCTTATAAAGGCACAATAAAAAAAGCAATGCATTTTTTTTAACGGTTTCATATTTTATTGTTGCTTGTTTAGGTTTAAAACACAACTGGCCTGTCATAGTGACAGTCACAGAGAAAAAAACGAATGTCTCATTGAAGATTCACCAATAAAATGTGTTGAAATTGATTCCCATGTATATGATTTGTTGTATACTATTTCATAAATGACTTATCTATGTTTTCAAAACCAACATATTCACCAGAAGTAGAGGAATTTGTATTCAATAGACCTTGGTGGCAGATAGCCTAGCGGTTAAATGAGCGTTGGGCCACTAAGTGAAAGATTGCTGGTTTGAATCCTAGAGCTGACTAGGTGAAAAATGTATCATTGTGCCCTTGAGCAAGGCACTTAACCCTAGTTATTCCTTTAAGCTGCACTGGATAAGAGCAACTAAAAAATATACTGCAGTTACAATGTAGTAAAATCTTAATAATTTGGTGACATATGAATTCGGAAATTGTAGTACTGCAGTTGAACTGCAAAATCAATGGATACAGCATACTACAGTGAATGGGAATATTTTGGACATATAACTGCAGTTATACAGTGTTACTTCAACTTGCACAAGTAGGCTCTGAAGATGCTTACACTTATATCAGAGAAAAACCCTCATGTAGAGTTTCAACATGCCTATGAGATACTGTGTAGTATTCTACTCTGATAGCCAATTGGGACAAGGCATATCATAAGATCTTCCAATCAGTTTCGACAAAGCCTGTCTGTCCACTGTATCGTGGAACTATAAATGGCCCCACCCACTGAATTTGGTATCACACTGACTTCTTACTACAGACTTCTAAAGGTCTGCCTGTAAGTGTTGAACTAAAAGAAGATTCATTTTCTCCGCACCACATATTGAATCTTCTCAGCTTAAACATGGTGAGTATAAAACAAATACTATTATTGTTGCTTTCAATAATTTTGTATCAGTGTTCGGATGAAGGCTGTTTCTTTTTTATTTCTTCAACACAATTTGTCAATTCGACTAAAACGATTTTTAAAGTCACTCTTACACAGATTTCATTTTGTAGCCTAACCCAAACCAAAATGATAAACAGTCACAATTATTTTGATAATTCCAGTCAACTACTCTAACAAAACTTAATGTCAAAATGGATGTCTCTGCTTAGTGGCATATTTGTCAGTGACATTTCTCTCTGCTTTGATGTCTGGATTGTCTACATTAGAAGTGACCCAGGGAAGATGACTTATTGTAGAGGTAAATGTAAACTCGGTCATTGACACTCATAATATATTCAAATAATTGCCTCGTTTATGAACTAGGCTATAAGTAATGAGTAGGCAAGTCTATCCTGTAAAATGTATTTAGAACTCAAATATTTCATGAGATATTTCAGAATTTCTGATGATATCAAAGTTCAAACTGCTTTGCTGATATGCTATTACATTTTTTAGTGCAATGTTAAATACCTTGATTTAACATTGCATATTAAAATAGATTTGGTTAGCATTAAAGGTCTACTAAATACATTTGAAGTAAAATGCATTGTGTTGGTCAGATGAGAATGATTTGTCAAATGAACCACCCACAGTAAACTATGTCGGACATTTGGCTTCAAAAACACTGTCTGTTTGTCTGTTCAACAGCTGATCACTTGTTTCTTCAGTCAGGTGATGCGTTCCCATGTGTTCTGGTTTAAGCCGGTAGCCTATCTTCTTCTACAATGAAAGCATTTTCTGTCATGCCCCATGCCCACACCTCTCCTCCCCTACAGAGTTGCTAAGAATAATGTAGAACAAACAATCCTATTGGCATTTTTGAACAAATTAAATATTGTTGTTGCTATTCCAGTTTTAGATGAATGTTTTGGTACAATTGTCTATTGTGCCCAAAGATGTACTCAGATATAACAGTTTGCCCACTGGGCACACACTGGTTGAATCAACGTTGTTTCCACGTTTCCATTTCAATGTAATTACGCTGAAACAACTTGGGATAGGTGTTGAATTGACATCTGTGCTCAGTTGTTCTTTCAGAAGATTGTACATTAGAACTTTTGACTATAACTAGACTTATGTGTATAGTTCATATTTGATTGATTTTCAAATTAAAAGTAGTTATTGGTTTGAGAAAGTTGTAAACAACTCTCTTTCCCCAGCGTGAGTGCATCTCGGTCCACGTGGGTCAGGCTGGAGTCCAGATTGGCAATGCCTGCTGGGAGCTCTACTGCCTGGAGCATGGGATCCAGCCGGACGGACAGATGCCCAGTGACAAAACCATTGGAGGAGGAGACGACTCCTTCAACACCTTCTTCAGTGAGACTGGGGCTGGAAAGCATGTCCCCAGGGCTGTGTTTGTGGACCTGGAACCCACAGTTATTGGTAAGCTTTATGTTTCCTACATTGAGTCAAAGGTGTTTGTTAGATATGATTTTTTGCTTTTGTGGTATTGAGCTCCTTAATGAGCTGCTCATTTTCTCTCCTCAGATGAGGTGCGAACTGGGACCTATCGTCAGTTATTCCATCCTGAACAGCTCATCACTGGCAAAGAGGATGCTGCCAACAACTACGCTCGTGGACACTACACTATTGGCAAAGAGATCATCGACCTGGTGCTGGACAGGATCCGCAAACTGGTGGGAATTTCAGAATGACTGAATTAAATATTTTATCAACTATCTGTTCATAATGTGGACATCTTTTTCTGCCCATTTATTGATGTGTTCCTCTTTCTCGTCAGGCTGACCAGTGCACAGGCCTTCAGGGCTTCCTAGTTTTCCACAGCTTTGGAGGTGGCACCGGCTCTGGTTTCACCTCCCTGCTGATGGAGCGCCTGTCTGTTGACTACGGCAAGAAGTCCAAGCTGGAGTTCTCCATCTACCCAGCTCCCCAGGTGTCCACAGCTGTGGTGGAGCCCTACAACTCCATCCTGACCACCCACACCACCCTAGAGCACTCTGACTGTGCCTTCATGGTGGATAATGAGGCTATCTATGACATCTGCCGTAGGAACCTCGACATTGAGCGTCCTACCTACACCAACCTCAACAGGCTCATTAGCCAGATTGTTTCTTCCATCACTGCTTCCCTTCGATTTGATGGTGCCCTCAATGTTGATCTGACAGAGTTCCAGACCAACTTGGTGCCCTACCCCCGTATCCATTTCCCTCTGGCCACCTACGCACCAGTTATTTCTGCAGAGAAGGCTTACCATGAGCAGTTAACTGTCTCTGAGATCACCAACGCCTGCTTTGAACCAGCCAACCAGATGGTGAAATGTGACCCTCGTCACGGAAAGTACATGTCATGCTGCCTTCTGTACCGTGGTGACGTGGTACCCAAAGATGTCAATGCTGCCATTGCCACCATCAAGACCAAACGTTCCATTCAGTTTGTTGACTGGTGTCCAACTGGTTTCAAGATTGGCATCAACTATCAGCCTCCCACTGTGGTCCCTGGTGGAGACCTGGCCAAAGTCCAGAGGGCTGTGTGCATGCTGAGCAACACCACTGCTGTGGCAGAGGCCTGGGCTCGGCTTGACCACAAGTTTGACCTGATGTACGCCAAACGTGCCTTTGTGCACTGGTATGTGGGTGAAGGTATGGAGGAGGGAGAGTTTGCTGAGGCCAGAGAGGACATGGCTGCCCTGGAGAAGGATTATGAAGAGGTGGGACGTGACAGCGGTGAAGGAGATGAGGACGGGGAAGAGTATTAGAAATGGCTGTCTTTCAAACTCTTTATCACCCTCTTCTTTCATTTCTCTTTTCCATAGATCCACCTTTATCTTTTCATTCTGCCTTTCCATAGATCCACCTTTATCTTTTCATTCTCCCTTTCCATAGATCCACCTTTATCTTTTCATTCTGCCTTTCCATAGATCCACCTTTATCTTTTCATTCTCCCTTTCCATAGATCCACATTTATCTTTTCTTTCTCCCTTTCCATAGATCCACCTTTATCTTTTCATTCTGCCTTTCCATAGATTCACATTTTCTATTATTTCCATCCACTACACTTCTAACTTCAGTCAAAAAGCACTTTAATTTTGACAAGAAATGTACATTGTATGGAAAACTACATGTTTACTTGTCGTAATTTTCAGGTTCCCCTTTAGAGGTGTTCATACCTTTAGTTTATAATCCTCTCCCTTATGTGTATTCTTGTATTGGTGGCTTAGACAAATTCATTGGATTCTAGGAACACTGTTAACAATCACACAATTTTAAATAATGTCTATCAGTGGAGGCTGCTGAGGGGAGGACAGCTCATAATAATGGATGGAATGGTATCAACCACATGGAAACCACGTGCTTGATACCATTCCATTCACTCCATTCCAGACATTATTATGAGCTGTCCTCCCTCAGCGCTGCTGTCTATTATGGATTCATAATCATTTATAAACTATTTTTTTTAACTACTAACTTAAAGTTGAAATAATTTCAGTATTAAACTTTGTCATGAGACCTTATCTTTAAAAGAGTGGTGCTTGTGTTTGTTAGTTTGCTTTGCTACTTAACCACTTTCATGTCTAGAGGGCAGTGTTGTGCAATAGATACATGTCCATTTCCTTCTGTGAACATGAACGGGTAACAATTCCCAATACATACCCCAACAGATCAATCCTTTCCTGAACGCTAAAAAATATCATGAAGGTAATATTAAAACAACACACTCAGAAAATCACAGCCATAACTGCATAGAGGGTAGACATAGACTCTGCATTTTCTCACCCTCAGAATGCTAACGAATAATACATGCAGAATATTACATTCTATGTCATCTACATTCATTGTGAATTGGAAATGTGAACTGTGAAATGTACTCTCCAATTTACCAATGTGAAAGCCAGCTAGGCCTGAGAAGAGCCCAGTCCCAGTTCACGGCCCTGATCTAAAATAGGTCCTGGTATTCATACCCTGCCCTGTCATGGGGGAGATCTGTCAAGCTGTTGGACAGGACAGGTGGGGTTTAAAAATACTGTTCCCAATGTGTCTAGATTTGACCTAAACTGGACGACTGCAGATGCAAAACATGATATAGGCTCGTTTACAATTATATTGTTGTTACCTGCCTAGCAACCTCTTCAAGAGGTTTGAACCTTGTGGCGTAACGGTTAAGGTGTTGGCTTGACAGTTCCTTGGACCTGTGTCCAGGTCCCGGTCAAAGCTATCCCCCGATTTTGATAAAATAGACATATATGAGCAAGGGGCTTCACGTGGGTCTGATGTCATGAGACCAGAAGGATGCAAACAACAATATATACTGTAGATCATTAGTCATGTGCAAGTACGTGCCCCATGAAGAAAATAACATATAGAGTGCAAGCGGAAAGTTTTCAGATCCCTTGACTTTTTCCACATTTTGTTATGTTACAGCCTTATTCTAAAATGGATGAATTTGTCCCCCCCCTCATCAATCTACACGCAATACCCCATAATGACAATGCAAAAACAGGTTTCAGATTATTATTTATATTTTTACAAATGTATAAAAAAATGAAGGTTTTCATCAATGAATTTTGCTGCCCTCATCTTTCCCTCAATCCTGACTAGTCTCCCAGTCCCTGCAGCTGAAAAACATCCCCACAGCATGATGCTGCCACCACCATGATTCACAGTAGGAATGGTCCCAGGTTTCCTCCAGACGTGATGCTTGGCATTCAGGCCAAAGAGTTCAATCTTGGTTTCATCAGACCAGAAAATTTGTTTCTCATGGACTGAGAGTCCTTTATGTGCCTTTTGGCAAACTCCAAGTGGGCTGTCATGTGCCTTTTACTGAGGAGTGGCTTCCGTCTGGCCACTCTACCATAAAGACCTGATTGGTGGAATGCTACAGAGATGGTTGTCCTCTGGAAGGTTCTCCCATCTCCATAGAGTAACTCTGAAGCTCTGTCAGAGAAGGCCCTTCTCCCCCGATTGCTCAGTTTGGAAGAGGATGAGTCTTGGGGGTTCCAAATTTCTTCCATTTAAGAATGATGGATGCCACTGTGTTCTTGGGGACCTTCAATGCTGCAGAAATTTGTTGGTACCCTTCCCCAGATCTGTGCCTCGACACAATCCTGTGTCGGAGCTTTACAAACAATTCCGTTGACCTCATGGCTTGGTTTTTGCTCTGACATGCACTGTCAACTGTGGGACTTCATATAGACAGGTCTGTACCTTTCCAAATCATGTCCAATCAATTGAATTTACCACAGGTAGACTCCAATCAAGTTGTAGAAACATCTCAAGGATGATCAATGGAAACAGGATGCACCTGAGCTCAATTTTGAGTCTCATAGCAAAGGGTCTGAATACTTATGTAAATAAGGTATTTTTGCTTTAATTTGCAAACATTTCTGAAAACCTGTTTTCACTTTGTCATTATGGGATATTGTGTGTAGATTGATAAGGAAAACGTTTATTTAATCAATTTTAGAATAAGGCTGTAACGTAACAAAATGTGGAAAAAGTAATGGGGTCTGAAAAGTTTCCGAATGTCTACAGAAAATATTCAAGACTTTTTCCACATTTTGTTTCATTACAAACATTGATTAAAATTGATTTGTCTTTTTTTTATCTACACAAAATACTCTAATATTTTTTATTTTATTTCAATTAACAAAAAATAAAACATTAGTATACACTATATTTACAAAGGTATGTGGACATCCCTTCTAATTAGTGGATTTGGCTATTTCAGCCACACCCGTTGCTGACAGGTGTATAAAATCGTGCACACAGCCATGCAATCTCCATAGACAAACATTGGCAGTAGAATGGCCTATCCTGAAGAGCTCAGTGACTTTCATTGTGGCACTGTCATATGACGTCACCTTTCCAACAAGTCAGTTGGTCAAATGTCTGCCCTGCTAGAGCTACACTAGTCAACTGTAAGTACTGTTATTGTGAAGTGGAAATGTCTTGGAGCAACAATTGTTGTCGAAGTGGTTGGCCACACAAGCTCACCAAATGGGACCATGAAGCGCTGAAGCGCGTAAAAATCGCCTGTCCTCGGTTGCAACACTCAGTACCGAATTCTAAACTGCCTCTGGAAGCAAGATCAGCACAAGAACTGTTCGTCAGGAGCTTCATGAAATGGGTTTCCATGGCCAAGCAGCCGCACACAAGCCTAAATCACCATGTGCAATTCCAAGCATTGACTGGTGTGGTGTAAAGCTCACCTCCATTGGACTGGAGCAGTTGAAACGAATCTGGGTTTGGTGGAAGCCAGGAAAACGCTACCTTCCTCAATGCACAGTGCCAACTGTAAAGTTTGGTGGAGGAGGAATAATGGTCTAGGCCCCTTAGTTCCAGTGAAGGAAAATCTTAATTCTACAGCATACAATGACACTCTAGATGATTCTGTGCTTCCAACGTTGGGGAAGGCTCTTTCCTGTCTCAGCATGGCAATGCCCCAGTGCACAAAGTGAGTTCTATACAGAAATGGTTTGTCACGATCAGTGTGGAAGAACTTGACTGGCCTGAACAGAGGCCTGACCTCAAACCTATTGAACACCTTTGGGATGAATTGTAACGCCAACTCCGAGCCAAGCCTAATCGCCCAACATCAGTGCCTGACCTCACTAATGCTTTTGTGGCTGAATGGAAGCAAGTCCCAGCAGAAATGTTCCAACATCTAGTGGAATGCCTTCACAGAAGAGTGGGGCTGTTATAGCAGCAAAGGGGGGACCATCTCCATATAAATGACCATGATTTTGGAAATAGATGTTCGACGAGCAGGTCTCCACATATTATTGGTCATGCAGTGTACAGTATTTTTATGTTTAGTGTTAGAGAAAATGTGCACATTTTCTATAGGTTTCTCTTGATCAAACCTCTGCCCTCATCACAGTGAACGTCTCACCGAGCTCTAGCTTTGCTTCCTGAACTTGTTAATATTTCTTCTCATATTAGTATTTGTCTATGACAAAGAGAAAGTGTTTTTTTGTTTAAAATCCATGAATAGTTTTAGATGAATGGCTATAAATCGATCTCTGAATATGCTACAGTGATGAAACCACTCTGCTGGTGCGCTATGATGTAAGGATTGCAGGCATGTGCTTTGTCAGTTGCTTTGACATAAGGTTCAGCCAGGAGTTGATGGACAGTCGAGAGAGTGCATTAAATGGAAGGAGGGGCATCCCAGATTCAAGTGGTTTCAGATTTCACATCTTTCATCACACACACTCAGAAAATCTAATACGGTGTCCGTGGGAACCAGGGCTATCACTCAATGCAAGCCATTTCAATCTATGGTGTCCACAGATTGATTTATAAGTGAAAATGGCAGTCGAAACCGGTACCAGAACCACGCAGGTCCCCTAAACAGGGGACATTACATCTAAGAGCTTTTTAAATAAATACATGTTGGCTCCTGGGTCAAACTAAAGTCACTTCTGATTGTGGGCCTCTTCAGTGTATTATTGCAATGAAATATGTTACAGAAACCTTTGATGTTTTACAAAATAATGTAATGGAGAGTAAGGAAACTGGTAGGGAGTCTTATGTAGTTATGACCATGATATAATGCAAGTGCATTGTCCATAGTGGGGAGTTGAAACAGTAAGGAAATAGATCTATAGAAATAGAGTCCTCTTTTACTTTACCAGGAAACTGGCAAGAGTACCTTATTTCAAAGAACTTTTTCCACTTATTTATCAATCATCTTTTGAGGCGAAGACAACCTTTTGGGACAATAGGTAAAATAAAGCTAGGAATATTGATTTAGAGAGTGCACAATCTCAGAGTGATCTCCATTAAAATACGCTACATTTTCCTCTCTCCCCCAAACATGAGGTATAATCTCATTGACTCTACAACAAAAATATATATATATATGTGGGATTGGATATTACTCAAAAATGCAACCACAGAATACTTTCGTAGATTAAAATATGTGTACTTCAAAAAGGTACAAAAACACACACACAAACAAACAGCGCCCAGATGCTTACAAAAGTTGGGAGGAAAATCTGCTTAATTGATTTTGAAGCGCAAACTGTTTGTTCTGAATGAAATGCATTTTAAATAGTGTGACCTACTCAAACATACAGACCAACAAAATCCCTAAACAACTGCTCACAATTACATTCTAACAAAGCAAACCCATTTGTTCAAATAATTACCCTCTCAAAATCTTCACAAAATGTTCCCGAATTGTTTTGACAGAATTGACCCCCCACCCACCCACGTTTGTCACTGTGACTCCATTTAGTCATGCTTTTATTGAAATCAAACCATAAAATAGGGTGCTTTACCTTACTTTTGATCAGACAAACAGAAAACAGTTTACATACAGTAGACATTACACCAGAAATTCAATACCACACACACTGGTTAAAGTCCTAAAATGTATCCTCTATTCTGTGTCATTTGAAAACCTCTTACTGAATTATACAACGCCTTTTATTAGTGCAGTACCACTCCCGTTACAGATATTGTTTTAAACACAAGTGCAGTGTGACACACTCAAACATTTGCCTTGGAAAGCGAATATTTGATGTGAAAACATAACCGTACATGACATTGCACTGCTGTGGTGGGTTGTGTTGCCATTGTGGTTAAAAGAATCACTGATTCTCAGGCATTGCCGAATCAATATTCTATATTTCATGTTTTACAAGAGCCCTGTGATGTCAAAGAGACTGCGTCAAAGAGACTGTGAGATGTCTTTACTGATGTCTACTGAAGAAAGTTGAGAATATGGCAAAAAAATAAAACAGATAATCTAATGTTGGCATAATATATATTTTTTCTAAACAAATTGGAACACTGAGTGTTACCCCCCCAAACAGCTAATCTTTACTGTCTTCATCTATCTCAGCGTTAGCCAAACTCGGTCCTCGGGACACCAAGGGGTGCAAGTTTTGTTTTATGCCCTAACACTTTACAGCTGATTCAAATGATGATTAGTTGATTATTTGAAACAGCTGTGTAGTGCAAGGGCACAAACCAAAACGTGCACCCCTTGGTGTCCCGAGGACCAAGTTTGGGAAACCCTGATCTATCAAACTAAATTTAAAGGAAAAAAATGAGTGATGGATATTCAGTTTATTTGAGATTTTCCAAGAGATTACATTTCTATAGGCAAGACATCAGTTAAATGAATATCTAATTACATAACTAATTATTTAATGACACTTAGGCTGCGTTTAGGCAGACAGCCCAATTCTGATATTTTTTTCACTAATTGGTCTCTTGACCAATCAGATCATCTCTCTAAAAAAAAAAAAGATCTGATGTGAAAAGATCTGATTTGATTGGTCAAAAGACCAATTAGAGGAAAAAATATCAGAATTGGGCTAACTGTGTGAACACAACCTCACCTGTCCAGTCAACAACCACTCTAATCTGTCGGTGTTAAGCCGTTTGATAGCGTAGACTTAACTTGTGTATAACATGCAACAACATCTCCAGTGTAGATACTGAAACTCACTAGTGGATCCCCCCTTTACAAGCACAGTGTCCATTCAGACCCTCTTCCTGACATTCAGATTCATTGATGTCCTGTAGTCTCGATTCATATGGATTCATATGTCCTTCAATTCGGCTCCAGATATTCCAAGACTGAAAATCAGTTTGGCCTCAAAGAGCCTCAACACAGTCACAAGAGGCTGTGTGTGGAGAAGCTGTTGTCAGTTTCCTTCCATATAAGGCTTGAATTTCTTGGTAGTCTCTTTGTTCTGGATGATCCTTGCTTAAAAATGTGGGCAATCTTACCTCAACACCAATGCAAGCTGGTGACCTGTGGGGAAAAGTTCAAGCAGACAAAACAAATTTGAAGACAAGTTAATATGTCTCATCAACATTATCACATTGAAGTACCTCAGAGTCAAAACAGTAACTTTTGGTGTAATCAGATCAAACAGACATTTCCTTACATGTTGCAAGGGTAAGAAGTTGAGCGCCATTGTGTTTTGACTGCTTGAAACAAAAGCAACAGGTGCCTTCAGTGTATATCTGTAACTGGCAGGACAGTCAGAGAGCTGTGTTAGTTACCTGGGTCGACAGAGTTTCATGACAAGATGTGTACGAAGAGAATGGCCAGGCCAATGTTGAGCAGAATCACCATGGTTATCATGATGGTGTTCGGACCCTGCAAAAGAGAGAGTAGATATATTTAATGTTTTATTTAACCTTTATTTACACAGGTTTATCATGTTGTGATAAATTCTGCAAGACAGACCTGTTCAAGATAGCAGCAGATGTTGTTAGAACAATGAATATGCCGGTAAAGTACTTTTAAACTCCTATAAATCTATAAAACATCAGCAATATGAATGGGATGAACAAAAATCTCAATGATCCTTATGGTAACATTTTACAATGAAGCTGCATCTATTCCTGTGTAGCAATTCTGTAATGACTCTAGTAAGAACATTTTTTAAATGTGGTGACGGGGAGAAAAGCTGCTGCATTATAAGGAACACAATCTGTCTACATCAGCTGTGGCCGACTGGTAGGTTCTCATATGCAGTAAGCCCCTTTCAACACAGGGGGCCTGGGCTATTGGAAAACCTCCCCTAGAATACATGCCTTATAGGGCAGACTGCTTAGGGCTCACATACCAGTCAAACCCCTAGTCTGCACGGCATCTAAAATCTACATAATAATTCCGAACAAACAACTGTTGCTTCTGTAAACACCTATGTAACAGTCACCTATGTTTATTTACATATTTTCATTGATGTGAATTGGTCATCCGGATGACAAAATAGGAATTTTCTTAGCAACTCAGAGCTACTGATGGTAGCTGTTGGTTGCTGGAGAAAAATGTTTGTCATGTAATCTGTTCATAATTTCACTTGTACGCTCCAAACCAGAAATGGGAGAATTGTCTTGATTGTGTTAGTCAAAAAGTAAATGCTGTTGAGAATATGTACAAGCATAACTAGAGGGGCAATTATTAACATAACGGAGTAGAGGAGGAGGGGAGGTTACTGAGATAGGGAGTCTGATTAGTCTAGTTTGAAGGACCAGCACCAATGGCAGTAAACAGTCTCCAGAGTAACATCATGTTACAAATTTGCACTTAGAGGAGAGAGAGGACCTACTGTATGCTATGAGTCTACTTTTAGAACTCAGGTCATGGGAGAATGTACTACAGAACATATAAGAAGAGTCTTCATTTGACTTAATTTGTTCTCAAAACTGTTCATTACATGAGATATTAATTGCTTGAATTGCCTTACCTGCTCAAATTCATCTAGCTCTGTAACTTCACTTGTACCTGGGCTCTTTACCATGTTCTTCATCAGCTTGGCCTCCGCTTTGGGTTCAATCTTAGGTGCTGGTTTGGGTGCAGGTGTGGCAGGTTTGGAAGCCGGACTGGCCTCTCGTTTTGGCGATGGCTTTGGTGACGGCGATGGCTTGGGTGGCACTTTATTAACAGACTGAGCGCTGGACCCTGGTTTGCTCTCAGATACAGTGGACACTGGTCGTTCATTGACCGACTCTGTTCTTTGTTTGGGCTCTGCCTCATTAAGCTCGGGGGTGACGGCAGCTTTGGAAGACTCTTTGGAGGCGGGATGAGGGGGTGGGACTTCTTCTTCTGAGTAGGTGACACTGGTCCTTACCAAGGGAGTAGCGTCGGACACTTTAGCATCAGAGATCGTCTTCTCCAGGGGCTTGATCTCCAGGTCGGAGCCCTGCTCTATCTTGTTGCTCAGGCGGCTGGAGGCGCGGGAGTTCCCCCGGCTGCTAATGGGGGCAGAAGTGGGGCACTCTTCAGGGGGAGCAGTGGCAGGGGCGGAAGTGGTGGTGGCCACATTGGACGAGGGGGTGGTGGGTCGGCTGTTGGTTCTGCTGTTGGGACGGCTGCTCCCCCGACTTCCACCACCTTTGTCCCCGTTCCAGCCAGCAGGGCCGAGCAGATGGGAGTCCTCTTTGCTGATGCTGCCCTGTTTGGAGTGCCTGGATGCTGGAGGGGTGATGGCCGGGCTGGGGGAGGGTGTGCAGGCTGGAGTGGAGCCAGGCCTGTCGTGCAGCATTGGGCTTTCAGCAGGTGTCAGTGGTTGCTCTGCTAACAGTTGCTCATGCATTATAGGGTCTGTGTGCTCATTGGCCTCTGAGATCTCCTGTAATGCTCTCTTTTTCATGTACTCTGGGCCTGTGGAACAACATGAATAAATGTTATGGTTGATGAGACTCTAATCTCAACAACAAGCTAACACCCTGACTAGACTGGCCACGTTGTGTGAGCGGCGAGCGTTGCAAGATAAATGTACACATACATGTTATTCAATCAAACTATCAAAACTGCTCACGGGCGTTTACGTAGCCAGGAGCGAAAATAGAACTTGGTTCTATTTGAGATGCTTGATGAGCTGCAAGTCCCGCCTCTTCCATCTACTTATTGGTTTTCACGAGCATACTAACCCACATGGGTGATTGAAAGATAAACGAGGAGAGATTAATTAAAGAAAAACAAACTAAGTTTCCTCTTTTATCTGTGGATTGTCAGAGTAGAGAGCACAAGATTTTTTAGGACTCAAAATGGGTCAAAATTCTACAAAGATCCAGAAAAATAGGACCATATACATTTCAGGTAAAATAACAAATCAAATCTCCCAGGACAAATTAGCTAGCAACAGCAAGCTAGCTAAACATCCATGAATGTTTCATGTGTGTTTCGACCATTCCCCAAATTAATATAGTTGGTTGTTTTTGGTATTTTAACCTTCATGCCATGAAAGCGTCTGGTGGGGACACACAAAATCAACATGCGCACGATGGCGCACACGCTGTGCCAGTTTGGCCAATATGTAAGACTAGATCAGACTAGATAAAGATCAGACTAATTAGTTTAGCTAAGTGGAGACAGTGAAGGATGGATTTTCCGTGGTATCACCAAGATCTCTATTTGAGGGGTATCACCAAGGTCTCTATTTGAGGGGTATCACCAAGGTCTCTATTTGAGGGGTATCACAAGGTCTCTATTTGAGGAGTATCACCAAGGTCTCTATTTGAGGGGTATCACAAGGTCTCTATTTGAGGGGTATCACAAGGTCTCTATTTGAGGGGTATCACCAAGGTCTCTATTTGAGGGGTATCACAAGGTCTCTATTTGAGTGGTATCACAAGGTCTCTATTTGAGGGGTATCACAAGGTCTCTATTTGAGGGGTATCACCAATGTCTCTATTTGTATTTGGAGCCACTCTGTCTGCTTGTAACACAGTCATGTTCCAGTCACCCCAGGAACGTCTTGCTAGAAAACCTCATGTGAGGTGACTACAGCTGAACTGAGAAAACAGAGCAACTGCTGATCCCATTAAAGATCCCATTAAGATTGATTATTCATAGTTCTCATTTTCACAGTCTGATAAAAAAACATGGTACTTTAGGCTGTAAATATCACAGAGTGGACAGTTGGATTGCAATATGCCAATCCAAACAAGTTGAGTCTGTAAAATAGGCCTAATGAAATATGAACTGCTAGCTGGTTCTTGATGTACAACCTATAACATAATTCAGCATGGTAGGATTTGAAATACTGACTTGTAAGAGCCTTCTATTTACAGGCTCTGATGTAACTACTTACTATCTGACCTAAAGTGCAGGCAAGCAAACACGTACCCAGACAAAAAGACTAATAGATGGAGTGAGAAAAGATTGATCACATACTGTTGTTTAGCTCCCAATTTTTCATTCAAGAAGATCCAGGAAAATTCTTGCAGGTAGAATCTGGGAAATATTATATCCTCTAGCAATGTTTCTCCCTGTCAGCTTTGTGTGAGTGATAGTTGATGGTGGAATTCACAGTGGGATATGCCCATTTGTACCATAAGACACAGACATTTCAGGCAGGCACTCAACAGTCAGTGACAACTTGTTATCAGTGTCTTTTTAGATCTGCTAAGCACTCCACGGTGTCCTGTGTGGGTAGAGAGTGACTGAGAGGAGAAAGAAATGCAGGGGCACACTGTGTGGCCCTAGGCCACTGACAGACCTGTAAGGAAACTGATATGATCCCTCTACCCAAGTAAGACGCTTCTTTTTTTAGACCTTCAAAGGCGACTACCCTTGCAGAGAGCCTACCTCAGCCAAGCAAAGAACAGAAACAGCAGCAAGACAGATCTTTCTATCGGTCTGTACAGCAAGATGCTAGATACCTTGAACAGGACTTTACTTCGCTTTTAATATCTTGTAATATTGTTCAATTCACTTTTCAATACTGTTCTTGAAAGTATTGCTTTACTGTTCTTCCAAGTCTTGTACAGCACTTGCCTATTGGAAGGTATGTGAGAAAGCCTGGATATCCAGGTTCTTGGGTACTGTATCTCTTGTCAGTATCATGCCCTGGATCATACAGTTGAGAAGTCCACTTCACATACCTGGCTGATAGAAGGAAGGGGACAGTTCCCTGGCCACCACCCTGGCGACGCTGGACTCCTGGTTGGAGGCCTGGGAAGCCTGATCGGCAGCATCTGACTTGGCCTTAGCATGGGTCGTCCTGCAGGGAAACAAACAAAGCCTAATTTACTCAATATCCACAAACCCAACCTAATAATGACTTACTTGACTTATTTCTTATACTCCTGATATACTATATACAGTGCATTCGGAAAGTATTCAGACCCCTAGACTTTTTCCATATTTTGTTACACTACAGACTTATTCTAAAATGGATTAAATAAATGTTTTCCCTCATCAAACTACACACAATTGTTGTATTTTTGTATTTAACTTTTATTTAACTAGGGAGGTCAATTAATTAAGAACAAATTAGTATTTACAATGACGGCCTACACCAGCCAAACCCGGATGACGCTGGGCCAATTGTGCGCCGCCCTATGGGACTCCCAATCATTGCCGGTTGTGATACAACCTGGATTCGAACCAGGGTGTCTGTAGTGAGATGCAGTGCCTTAGACCAATGCGCCACTCGGGAGCCCCAATAGAACACCCCATACATTTTTGCAAATGTATTACAAAAAACAAACAGAAATACTTTATTTACATAAGTATTCAGACCCTTTGCTTTGAGACTCGAATGAGCTCAGGTGTACCCTGTTTCCACTGGTCATCCTTAAGATGTTTCTACAACTTGATTGGATTGCACCTGTTGTAAATTCAATTGCTTGGACATGATTTGGAAAGGCACACACCTGTCTATATAAGGCCCCACAGTTGACAGTGCATGTCAAAGCAAAAACCAACCATGAGGTCGAAGGAATTGTCCGTAGACCCCCGAGACAGGATTGTGTCAAGTCACAGACCTGGAGAAGGGTACCGAAACATTTCAAAACATTGAAGGTTCCCAAGAACACAGTGGCCACCATCATTCTTAAATGGAAGAAGTTTGGAACCACCAAGACTCTTCCTAGACATGGCCGCCCGGCCAAACTTAACAATCGGGGGAGAAGGGCCTTGGTCAGGGAGGTTACCAAGAAGCTGATGGTCACTCTGACAGAGCTCCAGAGATCCTCTGTGGAGATGGGAGAACCTTCCAGAATGACACCCATCTCTGCAGCACTCCACCAATCAGGCCTTTATGGAAGCCAGTCCTCAGCTTGGAGTTTGCCAAAAGGTACCTAAAGCACTCTTAGACCATGAGAAACAAGATTCTCTGGTCTGATGAAACCAAGATTGAACTCTTTGACCTGAATGCCAAGTGTCACGTGTGGAGGAAACCTGGCACCATCCCTACGGTGAAACATGGTGGTGGCAGCATCATGCTGTGGGGATGTTTTTCAGCAGCAGAGATGGGGAGACTAGTTAGGATCGAGGCAAAGATGAATGGAGCAAAGTACAGAGAGATCATTGATGAAAACCTGCTCTAGAGCGCTCAGGACCTCAGACTGGGGCGAAGGTTAACCTTCCAACAGGACAACGACCCTAAGCACACAGCCAAGACAATGTAGGAGTGTCTCTGAATGTCCTTGACTGGCCCAGCCAGAGCCCAGACTTGAACCCAATCAATATCGCTGGAGAGACCTGAAAATAGCTGTGCAGTGATACTCTCCATCCAACTTGACAGAGCTTGAGAGGAACTGCAAAGAAGAATGGGAGAAACTCCCCCAAATACAGGTGTGCCAAGCTTGTGGCGTCATACCCAAGAAAACTCGAGCCTGTAATCACTGCCAAAGGTACTTCAACATAGTACTGAGTTAAGGTTCTGAATACTTCTGTAAATGTGATATTTCCATTTATTTTTTTTAATACATTTGCACAATTTCTAAAGAACATTTTTGTCTTTGTAATTCTGGGGTATTGTGTGTAGATTGATGAGATTTAAAAAATAAAATCAATTTTATAATAAGGCTGTAACGTAACAAAATGTGGGGTCTGAATACTTTCCGAATGCACTGTATATATACTTTTTTTTTTACATCACATAAATGTTTGGGGTGAAAAACAACATGTTACAAAGAAAAATACATTGAACAAATATTTGTAATTACTTTTTATTGTATGTGCACTGTATTGGCCATTAGGCCTCAGTTGATGGTAATTATGAAACATTTAGTATTACAGTAAATGGGGACAGTGGGTATAAAACATAGTTAGAGCATCCTGATTTCCACTACAGAGGACATGTATTAACAAGCTTTTATTAAGCTCTTATTTAATGTGAAAAAATTATTACACTACTCTAAAAACTCACCAAACTATTCCTGAGATATTTACCCATTAGAAACAATTTTACTCACAAAATTAATAATTACACACGGTGACACCCCACATATGAAATATCTTTGAAAAGCCCAGAATATCCTCTCTAAAGGTACACAGTGGCATGTGTGGCTTTAGAGTAACGGACCAAAAACAAATCTCCCCTAGACAGGACAAAATGTATTGCTGGGTCTCAAGAGGTTATAGCTTCTAGCGGAGCAAAGGACCACAAAAGTGCATCTTTAGTGAACCCTGTCTGTTAAACTTTACAATGGCTAAATCTGTAGCTACTTACGTCATCGTGATCAAATATTAAAATGTTCAAATAAACAGATCTGACCTAAAAGCTGAAATATTGTTAATCAGATTTTGATCATTGATCATGACAATTGTCTGTGAAAATGATTGGGATATTCTGCTACCCTTTCACTAGGTTTTAGGTGATCACTGTTGCCATTGCAAACCCAAGCACCCCATAGACCTCATTCCCCTCCTATTTATTTGGAAAGATACTTTGGCTGGACTATAAAAAGCAAAGAGAACATCACCAACACTTAAGTCTGTTCCAATGCCTTATAGCCAGCTAGCCCTTTGGTCCAAGAGATGAATACTGATACGAACCAAAAACTGAGGTGTTGTGCTTTAAGAACCAACGTTACTGTAACAATCCAAAACCAGACTCAGATGGACCAAAATACTACAGAGATTATTGTTTACAATATTTCATTTAAAAATATATATTTTATATGGCTGTTGTGTGGAGTTGAGTTGGTTGCATGGTTTATTATTAGTATTAGCTGGAGAGGGTGTCCTATTCTGCTGTTGGAGAACTGGAACAGAAATAAATGACTCTTTAACACCTCAACCCAGACAACGAGATACTGCCAGGGGATGTTATCCTGTATGTTATATTCACAGAAGTATTAGTTTATCATGTGAATTTATTAATTAAGTTATTTCTTAATTAGAATACTGTATAAGAGGCAAATGCAATAAATTAACATTCCCAGTCTGCTGGTACTCCATTAAAAAAGTTGACCTATTTGCTGTGTACTACTTTAAAAATAAATAAAATGCATATACAGTATATCGTATCTGCACAATGTGTCTGTGTGGCATAATGGCTACATAATATTGCATTAAATAAATGTATATCAAATGTTGGACCTTGACAGCACTTCAAGATGTATACTGTATTTAAACATAATCTACAGAGACTCCTCCTCCTGCCCAACACTTTCTCTTCTATTTTTCTCGGGTTACCTCACAGGGTTATTATAAACCACTCGTGAAGGAGTGAGTGTGTTATTATAAACCCTAGTGAAGGAGTGAGTATGTTATTATAAACCCTAGTGAAGGAGTGAGTGTGTTCGGGGTTCAATGCTACTGATATCTACCCCAGGCTTACTGATTGTGATGACTCCGTGAATACTTGACATACTGTAACGTTACACTGGGACTTTAAATAGATCCATCCACTTGAAGACTTTGAGGGGTAGGCAGCACCATAGAGATCCAACCTGGACTCAGGGGTAGATGTAACATAGTAAATGTAAATCCAGGACCTTACAATTAGTCTGATATTTCACTTTTCATTTGGTATTTATTAATTGGTGGCTGTCCATCATCCATTTCATATGAAATGTTTAATACAAATTACAATTTGTATTATATTATATGTTACGAATTGCAATTAGTACAATATGTTACGAATTTGCAAAACATATGATATTTTACGAATTCCAATTTCTTGTGGCTGATGTTAGCTAGGTGGCTAGATGGCTTACGTTAGCTAGGTGGCTAACATTAGCAAGGCTAGGAGTTAGGGTTAGGGGTTAAAGTTACAGTGAAGGTTACAGTTTATATTAGGGTTAGGTTAAAGGGGAAGGGTTAGCTAACATGGTAAGTAGTTGCAAAGTAGCAAGTAGTTGCAAAGTAGCTAAAATGCTAAAGTTGTCCGTGATGAGATTCGAACACGCAACATTTGGGTTGTTAGACATTTGCGCTATACCCTCACCCATCCACGCCGACCAACCACACTTAACCATACCAAACACAACATTCAAATTTGAGTGTCCTGGATTGACTTTACTATGTTACATCTAGTCTATGAGACCAGGTTGAGAGATCCTATTAAATTACTAGAGGGACTATGTCATAAACCCTCAAAGTTCCAGAATGGTCCAAAAATTCTAGTATTCTAATTCCTAATTATGTGGAAGCACTTCCCCAACAGAATAATTACGTTGAGG
Organism: Salvelinus fontinalis; assembly: GCF_029448725.1. Taxonomy (NCBI): domain Eukaryota; kingdom Metazoa; phylum Chordata; class Actinopteri; order Salmoniformes; family Salmonidae; genus Salvelinus; species Salvelinus fontinalis. The sequence continues at coordinate 18,991,638 of NC_074695.1, forward strand.
AGGCTGAGAATCCCTGTCTTTATATAGTACAGTAGATCAACAACTGTCTGCTCTTAAGTCAACAATCCCTGTTTTAAGTGCTTCTTCACTGTTTCTTATACAGTAGTCTCAGACACGCTGAAGTCTTGATAAAATGGCAAACAGAGAGGCAGAGAGTCTGTTCGATTGAACAGCTGACAAGCCCATCTGCAGTTTACAAGTTTATGAACTAGGATATGAACACTAAAACTCAAAATGAATACTTAAACAAATTCAATTCTTCTAGACTAAAATGGCAGTTATAGCTGTGTAGCGTTATAACAGTATAGTGAGTGTAGTGGGACTTCAATGAACATACAGTATATACCTAAAATGTAAACAGTTGACAGATACGACAGGCTCCATCAAGGAATACATAACAAACACGACCTGGTGTGTAGTTTTTAGAGGTTCTTAAAATGGCCGTTCTGTTGGGTTGCCAGGCAGTGCTGTGCCTTTCCGTGGGAGGAGTGTCATGACAGATGGTGCTTCTTGACTACCTGCAGTACTCCTCACAGTCCTCTTAGATAGCTTGTAAAGTAAACCATCAGTGTAGGCCCTGATCCCAGATCTGTTTGTGTGAAGTGAACCGACGAGGAGAGGGCCACCAATGCTAGTATATTGCTTCTGAACTACTGATGGTAGCCTTGTTCCAGATCTGTTTGTGCTATTTAGCCAACTCCTATGGTTCGGTAATAACCTTAGGAATTGGCAAGAAAGACAGCACAAACAGTTCTGGGACCAGCCTGCACTGGTGGTTTTACGTAGCCTGGTCACAGATCTGTTTGTGCTGTATAGCCAGCTCCTATTGCACGACAATGACCATAGGAGTTGGCAAGACAGCACAAACAGATCTGGGCCCAGGCTACAGAATTATCAGTGCTCACTGCTCCTGAACCAAGGCAGTTTTACCACACATAGTGGTCCTCTACTCATTGGTTCACTTCAAAAAGTTTGTTGAACAAAGTCTATGTGAAGCTGCAACCTAAATACCTATGCACTATTCTGAGGGCAAGAGGCCAGTGAAAGCAAGACACTCAGTCGGTCGTCACAAACTTGTCATAGACAGAAATATTCCTCAGCACCTCACCCCATCCTCAGACGATCCTGCAGGTGAAGAAGCCGGATGGGGAGGTCCTGGGCTGGCGTGGTCTGCGATTGTGAGGCCTGTTCCCTGGCAAAAGCTCTGTTGGACATTCCTGTAGTCAGCATGCCAATTGCACACTCCCTCAAAACTTGATACATCTGTGGCAAAACTGCACATTTTAGAGTGGCCTTTAATTTCCCCCAGCACAAGGTGTGCCTGTGTAATGATCGTGGTGTTTAATCAGCTTCTTGGTATGCCACACCTGTCAGGTGGATGGATTATTTTGGGAAAGGAGATCACTAACAGGGATGGAAACAAATTTGTGCACAACATTTGAGAGAAATAAGCTTTTTGTGTGTATGGAAAATTTCAGGTATCTTTTATTTCAGCTAATGAAAAATGGGACCAACACTTCACATGTTGCGTTTACATTTTTGTTCAGCATATATTTTTAAACATTAACATAAAGCTAGCTTGACATTCATTTGAAAAATAATAGCTAATGTAATTTTCCTTAAAAAGCCTTCATTAGCCATGACTATCACTGGACATTACATTTAGGTCAGTCTGCTTTTCGTCATGCTACAGCTCAGACTTCACACGACAGTCACAGATACTCTGTCATTGTGCCTGTCACTGGAGCTCTGCAGATGAGTGAGGTCCTGAACTTATGCCAGTGGGAGGGTTTTATAGTACTACTAGCAGTATGGATGTGCTAGTTGACTGAGCAGTCAAGCGATACAGTATCTGTTTGTTGTTCTGGGTGAAAGGACACCAACATTAGACTTTCATTACCTCTTCTGATTTGAAACAATGTAAACATGAAAACTGCTGACAATGTAGTCAGGTAAAAGTTTGTCTCATTACTTCACAGTTTTCAGCATCACATTAATTCTGACAATAGACATTTAATGTACTCTAAATGGGTTTTGAGGGAGTGTACATACAGTACAACGGTTAGAATAGACAGTGTTATCCCAAACACTCATATTTACTAATCATATGATTGACTGCGTTGAGGCAAAACCCACTGGGCACAAGCGTCATTTAAAATTCTAGTTTTGATTTACATTTGGTTGATTTGTCAACTAACTTGAATTTAACGTGAAATCAACATTAAATGTCACCATGTCATTAGATGAAATTTAAAAGTGAAAAAAATATACGAAATGCCCTTACGTTGATGATTTTTTTACAAAAACAATGTTTCCCACTTGATTCAATATCATCACGGTGAATTATTTGGATTAAATGACATAGAAACAATGTTGATTCAACAGGTTTTTGCCCAGTGGGAATGTACATGCCAAACTCTTACCTCCACTGCTCTAGTATCCATGAGGTGTTGCTAGGCTACTGACTGCCCTAGTATCCATGATGTGTTGCCTGTCCGCTAGGCTACTGACTGCTCTAGAATCCATGATGTGTTGCTAGGCTATTGACTGTCCTAGTGTCCATGATCTGTCGCCTGTCGGCTAGGCTACTGACTGTCCTAGTATCCATGATGTGTTGCTAGGCTACTGGACTGTCCTAGTATCCATGATGTGTCGCCTGTTCGCTAGGCTACTGACTGCTCTAGTATACATGATGTGTTGCTAGGCTACTGACTGTCCTAGTATCCATGATGTGTCATCTGTCCACTAGGTTACTGACTGCCCAAGTATCCATGATGTGTTGCTAGGCTACTGACTGCTCTAATTTCCATGATGTGTCGCCTGTCCGCTAGGCTGCTGACTGCTCTAGTATACATGATGTGTTGCTAGGCTACTGACTGTCCTAGCATCCATGATGTGTCGCCTGTCCGCTAGGCTACTGACTGCCCTAGTATCCATGATGTGTTGCCAGGCTACTGACTTCTCTCGTATCCATGATGTGTTGCTAGGCTACTGACTGCTCTCGTATCCATGATGTGTTGCTAGGCTACTGACTGCTCCAGTATACATGATGTGTTGCTAGGCTACTGACTGCCCTGGTATCCATGAAGTGTCGCCTGTCCGCTAGGCTACTGACTGCCCTAGTATCCATGATGTGTTGCTAGGCTACTGACTGCTCTAATATCCATGATGTGTTGCTAGGCTACTGACTGCTACTGACTGCTCTAGTATCCATGATGTGTTGCTCGGCTACTGACTGCTCTAGTATCCATGATGTGTTGCTCGGCTACTGACTGCTCTAGTATCCATGATGTGTTGCTCGGCTACTGACTGCTCTAGTATCCATGATGTGTTGCCTGTCCGCCAGGCAACTGACTGCTCTAGTATCCATGATGTGTTGCTAGGCTACTGACTGCTCCAGTATACATGATGTGTTGCCTGTCCGCCAGGCTACTAACTGCTGTAGTGTCCATGATGTGTTGCTTGCAGACCTGGGTTTAAACACTATTTGAAATTGTTAAAATACTTTTATTGATTGCTTTAGCCTGCCTGCAATGTCAGATAGGTGAGGTTTGTATTGCGCCAGGCAAACTCATTTAAGCCCAGCTACAGTACTTGAAAAAATGTCAAATACTATTTAAACCCAGGTCTGGTTTCTTGTCTGCTAGATACCAGTCAGTAAGTTCTAAAACCTATTTGAAAGCCTTGTCACTGCATGGGGACTGGTTAGCAAACTGTTCCAAAAGACCACAAAGTTGTCTTCAGGTTTAGTTGAGGATACTAACACCATAAACATAGTACATTTTTAGGTCTTAAGAAGCAAGCCTGTAGTCATTCAAGTAAGCAAGACTTGGTTGTTTAATTCATTGATGAGCTGTTTTACAGATGTACTACTTCTACAGTAAACTATGATGTGACGTTACTAGTCTACCGTGTCAGACAGAGCGTAGACTGTTTAGCAGAGAAAACATCCTTTGGCTGTGGCTGACTGTGACTGGGCAGGAAAGATGAAGGAAGACGGGAGAGCAACAGTAATCAGCTGTTGCCTGCATTCCTTTGTGATTGTGATACAGCAACAGTGTGTGCCTGCCCTTATTTAGCCAGCCAGTCAGGGCTCCAATTTGTACTGAGTACTGACACTAGGCCTTTCTTTCTCTGTGCGTCATTTACACCCAGACAGTCCCAGACAGCCGTGGCCTCTTCTACCTTCAGATACTCTGAAGAGACTCAGCCCACATCAGACACACACACGTGCACACACACAGTACCAGGGACAACTCAAAATATTAACTAAAAGTCAGGGCAGGGAGGCATGGGGGCAGAGAGGGAGCATTAACTAACCTAACCTGCGGGCGGCTGAGTGTCTCAATAAACCAACCACGTCTCAAAGCATTTCTTATAAATCTGTACGTAAATTCCAGACACTCCATTTAGTATGATATGTTACATTTTGTATGGTATGTATTAATTTGTGAATGTCCATCATCCATTTCGTATGATATGTTCTGAATTTGCAATGTGCACAATATGTTACGAATTGCAATTTGCACAATATGTTACGAATTTGCAAAACGTATGATATGTTACGAATTCCAATTTGTTGTGACTAACATTAGCTAGATGGCTAATGCTAACATTAGCTTGCTGGCTAACATTAGCTAGGCTAGGGCTTTGTGTTAAGGTTAGGGTTAATGTTAGGAGTTAGGTTAAAGGGTTAAGGTTAGGGGAAGGGTTAGCTGAAAATTAAGGTTAGGATTAGTGCTAGCTAACATGCTAAGTAGTTGTAAAGTAGTTAAGAAGTAGTAAGTAGTTCAAAAGTTGCTAATGAGCTAAAATACAAAAGTTGTTTGTGATGAGATTCGAACACCCAACCTTTGGGTTGCTAGCCGTTCGCATTATACGCTCACCCATCCACTCCAACCAACCACACTCATTTTTGCCTTAAGTAAACTGCTGTCTTATGTAAACATACCAAACGTAACATATCTTAGTAATTTGACTGTCCCGGATTTACATTTACTATGATACGTCTATACTATGAGACCAGGCTGAATAAATAGGTTGTATTTATAAACCCCTGACTTAATCACAATGGCTGCTGGTTGTTTGGCCCTGGCACCTTGGCTGTTGCCTGTGCAGTGGACAGGGAGCACTGCTGCTCTGCTGTCAGGGACATGGTTCACGTCATGCAAAATGATACCATCCTGGCTGCCTGCCCTGCCCTGTTCTCCACCCCACAACAACAGAGCAGAATGCTTCAATGGAAAACTCCTCTGGATATACGGGTGATTCAATCACTTCCCGGTTCTATTTCTAGAATACAAGTGACAATCTTCTCATGACTGTTTCCAGAGTAGCAATATGATTAAGTAGAATTATAATTTTTTTCATCACTATTGCATTACTGGCTGTTGGAGATTCTGGGTACCACTAAAATTAGCTGGATGTATGGGACAATCAGATTTGACCTCATCCATTGATGAAAAAGTCAAGAGACCAGACAGGTTATAACCACTGTGGTGTCCTTAATCCACTAAGTGTCGGTTTCCACAGTAAGTCCTCAAAAGGCTTCTGGTTGTTTCAGATGTCTATTCATGGAGTCTTCGGGACTAGGCCTGTCTAGAAGATAATGTAGCTGAGCCTTAAAACAATACAAAACACGTTTGGCCCATAATTCTTGTAATACTGCTTGTCTCTGTGGTAAAATATTTAGATTTCCATCTGTCTAGGAGTCAGCACAGGATCTGCAGTTCATCAGCCTAAGGATGTGTCTCAAATGGCAACCTATTCCCAATGTAAGTGCACTAATTTTGACCAGAGCCCTATGGGCCCTGGTGAAAAGTAGTGCACTATAAAGGCAATAGGGTGACATTTGGGATGTAAACCTACTGTTGTAAACACAGGGCTTATTTCAGGTGCTGCTGTGGCTTACAGTAGATCTAAAAGCTGCTGCCTTCTATGGTGAGGCACGAAAGAAACCTCTGTCATCTTGAAAGTCAGCGACTGGGTTTCTCTGTGTTGGTAGCCTAAGCATGTATGGACAAATTAGGTCTAGCCGGCCTACAGTAAACAAAGAACAAAATCATATTCTGATATCAAAACTTAATTGTAAAGAGACGTCTCAGAGATTTCCTTCCCTATCAGTTTAAGAAAATAGGGGAGTCTCAACCAACACCCTCTCTCAAAAGTGTACTGTATCAATATAAATTGAAGTGCACTGCAGATAATGATTTCCTGCCACAATGCCTAACGTCACACACAAATGACAGAGGTAAGAGGGATGTCACATAATCAATCAGACTTTGGTGTAATGGTGACGTGGGCCTTTCTCTAAAAAGTATGTTTGGTTCCCTGAGATCCCCCTTACCTTGCCAAGGGGGCTGCACAATAAACTGAAACCATGGCATTGCTTGCGCTGTCGAACCTGACATTGATTTCTGTGTGACATGGCTGACTTTGCCCCATACACTGCAGGAAGAGAATGGCCTTCGTGGTTTGAGGCACTGTGCTGTCAACGAACAGTGGTGCCAATTTGTCAAGGAACAACCTTCTACTACAACGGTTGCCCTCTGTATAGCACACAAAAGAAGCAGAAAAAATAGCTGCAGAAGACTTTCAAATAAGACTAGATGAGACAGGGTGGCACACAGACATTGTCCTTTTCTCTTCAGTCTGTTACAAGCTGTATATAATGACTCCACACAGAAGAAGTAACTTTTTTCTCTCTGTCTTCTATGACTCCTATAGTGACCACAGCCAGAGAAATCACAGGAGCAACACCTACAACTGCTGAATCAGATCTAACTCAATGGCGTCTTTATTTGCCATCATCAACCTATTTTTACCATTCAGTGCCATACAGTAGCCCTGCTGTCCATGTACTGTTATGCAGAGGTAGGCATCAGTGTCTAAAACATTGAACATTGACATTGATGCAGAGCCTTGCTCTTGTGGGTGCATTTCTTGGTGAATTGCTAAAAGGAATAGTGGGAGGAGAGGCATAGGGTGAGTTGTTATAGAGAAGAAATGTGGTGTACTTGAAGGATTTTAAAAGTATTATTTTTTAAGAAGGAAAGTGATTATACATGGACAATAAATATTTATAATACAATGGGTTGAATAAGTGTGATTGTTATTTTGGTGCTACTGAAGTGTTACTGAAAATGTGTCTGATCATGATCACCTAGTCTATCCCAGTAATGAATATGCATGGTCTTTTCCATACCTGGAGGCAGCGATCTCTGCTTTCTGTTTGGCGATGGCCGCCGCCCGCTGAGCTCCCTCCACACTGCGCTCCACTTTCTGCCTGATCTTGCTGCCCTTCAGTTGGATAACCCTCTTCTTCATGGCCTTCACCAGCATGTTGTTCATATACTTTCCTTCCTCCTTCCCTCCTTCCGCAAAGGTGGTGCATCCATAGCCGTGTCGCTGGTTGTCCAGCCATTCGCCTTCATACTTTAGCCCACTGGAACGTTCGCTTATTCCATAGCCTGAACGCTTGTCGTTCTTCCACTCCCCCATGTATACCTCTGTGGTGGTGGCATCGATGTCGGCCTCCACAGGGGGGAAATCCTCTGCCCCGGCTAGGCTCTCATCTCCCAGACTGATGGTGGAGTTGGCATCGCTGGCCACATCGCTGGCCGCTGAACTCAACGCTGACTCGCTCCTCGCTCCCAGGAAGCTTAGCTTACTCCTCACGCTGGATAAGGAAGTACGGGAGTCAGACTTCTTCAGTTTCCCCAGGAGAGACCCCCTTCGGAACAGGCCCTTCTTCTTGGGCTTGACGGCGTCTGGGTCCACCTGGAGCGTGAGGGCGAAGCCACCCCGGGAGGGTCCCAGCTGGGTGGGTGTGGTGACTCGGGCCTCCTGGCCGGCGGCGTTGGTGGCAATGATGACGGGGACGTCCTGCTGGAGCAGAGTGCCATTACTTTGCTCACTGCGGAGGGATGTGAGGGAAGTGCGGAGAGGGGAGCGAACCACCGCCGCCATGCCGTAAGGCACGCTCTGACGTACTCCGTACCCATGTCGCATGCCACCAGTAAATTGGCCCTGAAATGTGCCTGGAAAGACAAGAGAGGGAATTGATAGATATGTTAACATCTGGAGAAATAGCCAATAAAAAATTAAGCTTTGCCGTCCTCTGATTTGATTGAAAATGTTTGGGCTAGCTGTTTAACTCACACCAAATGATCACCCTTATATAATTGCAAGCACTTCAACAGTGAGACAAGATAAGTGGTTTTGTTTTGAAAGTAAAATAAAGTAACCAGAACTTTTTCCTGCACTGTGAAGTGCATTGGCATAGTCAGCCTATACGGTTTGACACAGTAGGTATCATACACTGAACTAAAATATAAACACAACATGTAAAGTGTTTCATGAGCTGAAATAAAAGATCCCAGAAATGTTCCATATGCACACATTTTTCTTTCTTCAAATTTTGTGCACGCATTTGTTTACATCCCTGTTAGTAAGCATTTCTCTTTTGCCAAGATAATTCACCCACCTGACCGATGTGGCATATCAAGAAGCTGATTAAACAGCATGATCATTACACAGGTGCACCTTGTGCTGGGGACAATAAAAGCACACTCTAAAATGTGCAGTTTTGTCACACAACACAATGCCACAGATGTCTCAAGTTTTGAGGGAGCATGCAATTGGCATGCTGACTGCAGGAATGCCCACCAGAGCTGTTGCCAGATAATTGAATGTTAATTTCTACCATAAACCGCCTCCAATATCGTTTTAGAGAATTTGGCAGTATGTCCAAGTGGCCTCACAACGGCACACCACGTGTATGGCGTTGTGTGGGCGAGCGGCTTGCTGATGTCAATGTTGTGAACATACTGCCCCATGGTAGCGGTGGGGTTATAGTATGGGCAGGCATAAACTACAGACAACAACCACAACTGCATTTTATCTATAGCAATTTAAATGCACAGAAATACTGTGACAAGGTTCTGAGGCCCATTGTCGTGCCATTCATCTGCCGCCATCACCTCATGTTTTATCATGATAATGCATGGCCCTATGTCACAAGGATCTGTACACAATTCCTGGAAGCTGGAAATGTCCCAGTTCTTCCATGGCCTGCATACTTACCAGAAATGTCACACATTGAGCATGTTTGGGATGCTCTGGATCAACATGTACGACATCCTGTTCCAGTTCCTGACAATATCCAGTAACTTTGCACAGCCGTTGAAGAGGAGTGGGACAACATTCCACAGGCCACAATCAACAGACTGATCAACTATATGCGAAGGAGATGTGTTGCGCTGCATGAGGTGGTCACATCAGATACTGACTGGTTTTCTGATCCACACACGTACCTTTTTTAAAAAAGATATCTGCGACCAACAAATCCATAGATTAGGGCCTCATGAATTTATTTAAATTGAATGATTTCCTTATATGAACTGTATCTCAGTAAAATCTTTGAAATTGTTGCATGTTGTGTTTATATTTTTGTTCAGGGTAGTTGGAAAGTCTGTAGTTCAACTAAAGTTATTAATGTGACTCAAACTAATCATGGGTCTCTCATGCAAAATCAGACATGTGTCTGGATGCCATCGGCTGTAGCTATAGCTAGGCCGTCTGCTGGGCTATTATTACTTCCTGACACATGGTGTCAGAACCTCTCAATCATCCAATCAAAAGGGCCCAAAACTGATGAGTCAGCTACTGAGGGCACCAGGGGCTTGAAACAGACAGCAATGCCACCAATATCATTGGTGTGATCTCTCAGCAGGTTCAAGTGTAGTGCCAGTATGAGGACAATATAGCTTGGTCCTAGATCTCTACTGTATGTGTGTTTGCCAACTCCTCTGACTATTAGTTCATTCAACAGTAGAGCAATCAGTGTTTCTCCTCCTGTTCCTTTCATTTACTCTCACCGGTTCTTTGGGGCCCATTAAATGTCTCAGATTAGGAGTGCAGTTTTTCCTTTTAGCTCATAATGAATACAATTACATAGACAGTGGGGGACCTGATTCTAGATCAGCACTTTTACTCTAGGCCCATGACTTCTTGTGTGTGTGTTTGAAGGGGTGTTCGTTTGTGTGACAGCAATTGAAACAATAACTTCCACATAAAAACACAGCTTAACATCCCACAACATAGCACACACTTTTGTATGGACACACACTGCTAATGTGCCATCCGCTGCCACTATCGTTTGGCAAGAGGCCCTTAGGAATGGGCAAGATCCCAATAGACCATCTGCAGCAACACTTGGGTTCCTCTTCTTGGTTCACTGCTGCAAGCTTGAGTCACTCATTCTCTCATAAAACACCCAAATGGAACATTAGTATTGTACTGTAGTGTATAGCACACTGTGCTTTGTTGATAATCACTCATATTCCTGCTCTTATATTCTCAGCTGCACCTGGATATATCAGCATAAACCAAAATTGCATACCTGTCCTATGTAATTAACTACCACTACCCTTTACCTTCTTCAAATGTTAAATGTCAGGTATGACAAATGTCAATGAGGCTAATAGATGTGCTATTGTTATTACACAGTTATTACATATTACAAATGCAACATTCCCATGTTGTGTCTAGGAAGTACATGATGTGTCTAGGAAGTACATGATGTGTGTAGGAAGTAGTCCACCAGATTCAAGACAACATATAAATAAAGGAATAAAAAACATACCACCATCAGCATAGGTCTCTGTGCCATATCCATCTTGCAATCCGTTATTCCACGTTCCTTCATACTTTGCCCCACTACCAACACTCAGCCTCAAGCCATATCTCCCCTTGAAGCCATGAGTCCATTCTCCCTTGTAAACCCAATGTCCTTTAGTCTCAACTCCTAGACCATGGCGCTTCCCTTGCGACCAGAAGCCTTCATAGGCGTTTCCGCTTGGCCAGGTGTAGACTCCAACCACCTCAAACCCGTAATTCCAGGAGCCGGAGAACTCGCCCTGTCCTTTAGGTCCGGTGCAGATCCCATGCCCATGGGCTTTACCACCTTCCCAACCACCACAATAAGCTCCACCATCATCAAATTCAAAACGACCTCCACTCATACCTTCCCTTCTGTGACTGCAGACCAAAAAAAAATAGTTTTAAAGGCGGAGTCAAATCAATGACTTTTTGAAAATCTTGGTCAAGATAAAATATCTTCTGTCAGAATGGATCCGCCTTCACCTGTCATTTAAAACGATTTAAGAGATCCTTGACACTGTGTTTAGAATTTGTTCTTTGTATTGTTCTTGAATATTTTGGGGGTATTTTCCATGTAGCCTTGCACTCTATAGACACTTCAAATCAATTTGTTCAGGCGCGCATTTTAGTCTACTTAATTATCTCTTATTCCCTTTGATTATTTCAGTACTCTTCTTCTGTTGATCGCTGTTCGATTTCAGAGTCATGAACTTCATAAAGGCTCTGTGCTGACTGAGTAAGATTTGTTACGGATGTTTTCCCCCCAGAGGTAAAACTAATATGCGATTATTTAGTTGAACTGTTTTTGGATGTCTTCTTTTTTCTGGTTGAGCCAGGGATCTTGCATGGCTTTCCAAGGTGGCCATAGAAAAGCCCCTTTCCCTGTCCCTGCCTCCCCTCACTGGCGCTGCTATCACAACAGTTGGTGCTATTGGAAATGTTTTAGCAGACCTAACAAGGCGACCAGATCCACACACACTGTTCCAAAAATACAACCCAATCCTTACGCTGCTGCAAGGAGTGATGCCAGATCACTTGCCACTTCGGGGTTGGGCGTGCATATGGTCTATCTACAGTCACATCCTCTAATCTAGTACATTTAAAATAGGCCCCAATCTTCTATTTAACGCGTCAACCAATTGTGCACCACCAACAACGTATGGTGAAAGTAAAATGTCAAAATATTAAAAAGATGGCGTAATAGCGTAGTAATTGCTAAATAGTAGCACTGCTAAAATACAGTAAGTATTCCCCTTACTGGGACCAATAGACAACGACTTGGATGGGAAATAAGTAAGCTACAAATAATCAACCAAATTGTACTAAAACTTAGCTGCAACCACAGCTTTACTGCTTATTCATTTGACGCATCTTAAAACTTGAATTTCTGCCATTTACAGTGGCCGAATTTCTATTGAAACATTTCATATTCTGCACAACCCTTCGTTCATTATGCACTTGATTTGCACACTTAGCTTTACGCCGCCTTGAGGCTTGCTTGGGATATCTTTTGGCACTATAGTCCAGTGACTCAGATCCTGATTGCTCAACCCAAACATGTTATGTCGCCCCCTCTACTGGCACCGATCAATCATTGCAATATTTGCGGTTCAAAAACACAAAAAAACATAAAAATTGCTTTATACATGTGCATTCATTCTGGGGGGTTTGTATGTGGAATTAACACATGAACTGCAAGGAATTCAATGGAGATTTTTGGGCTATCATTCGCGGGATTGGGCTGTATCTTATTTCCACCTAAACACATTTTCATTTGGGTGAGTTTTAATGCAACTATCAATGTTGGAAACTATTATTTATTGTTTCAAAAATATTTTCTTTAATTAAGGTCTTTAATTAACTGCTCTCCGACACCCTGTTCTAATAGAGAGCACTTTGACCTTCTTGTCAAATGCACCCTCCTCCCATCACTAGCAAGGGGTTCCACCGCGCATGTTTGTGCGTGTGTGATAGTCTACACATTGATTTAATCGTAAACGTATTTACATATTTGAGTTATTAAGGGTTAGCGTTCTGTGGATTACGCGGTACCATTTTTGCAAGCTACCTTTATCGAAAGAGATCTAGATTTCAGAACCGGGCGCTGTCCGAAACTGATTATACCACATCGCGTTGAATTGATGATGCTCAGTTCGTGGTGCTGACATCCTTTGCGCTTTCGCTCTCTTTCCTTTCCTCTCTGTCCCTCCCTCCCTCCTCCATCTCCCCCTCCCTTGGTTCTCTCTCATACGCACAAACCCCTCTGTCATGGCGTCTTCCAACAATGTTACCCCCACCAACTGTAGCTGGTGGCCCATCTCAGCCTTGGATGAAGACGGTGAAATGACAGACGGAGAGAAAAGCGAAGAGCCAGCTATCGAGTCGAAACCAAATTTCTCTAAAGACAAGCTTGTTTTGTATCACTGGACGCAGTCTTTCATCTCTCAAAAGGTAACACACAGACATCATGAAAACGAAATGGGGGTGTCTCTCTTACATGTCATATCTGCTATAGGAGGTAAATGTGTTATTCGATAAGAATTATTTGAAATATAATGTTATAGGTCTGTGTTAGAAATTATTTAATTCTGGCAATATTTCCAATATGAGACGTTATGAAACGTCTGCAGCATGTGTGGACATTTTCATTGACATTGGTTTATACGAGATAGGCTATAGCTGGATGGGTGATCAATATTATATAACAATGGATGATTCAGCGAGAAGAAGATGGTGTCTAATTCTAACAGGACGTCTGTTTTGACAGTTTTTCCCTCATCGATGAGAAATCAGTCTACACCGCATATGTGGTCCGACGTGACAAATCTAAATAATTTATGTAAAATTAGGTACTTCTGTGAAAAACAAAGGAAAGGCAACATTTCAACCCTCCTTGTGGCTTTCTCTCAGGGCAGCGCTTGTAAGTTATTCTGAAATATATCAATATACTTGGCCATTTTTATTCAAATGGTATGTAGAACCCCACATGAGTCTTTATGAATCAGAGATCTTTCCCTTCAGATGTGTAGAGCGTGATCTTATTCATGTTGTCTGCAGACCACCATAGCTCAATCAATGCCTTGAGATCTCAGCGTTTTGAGTTAGTGCCACTTAAACCCGTACAGCCGTGGGGCCTCTGTTAGAGATGTTGTATTATAACAGAGCTTCAATCTCCTTTCATTATTATCAACAGCTTTCCAGATTAGGAGTTAACTGTCAATTTAACCAACAGGCGGATGACAAAGTCTGAGATTATTGCCTCATCTAACATTTTCTGTGAAAAATCATGTCCACCTCATTTTGATATTATTCTATCCTCTTTGCATGTGCTTTTCAATGTACAGTATATGTAATAGATAGGCAGGCCTACAGTATGTTTCGATACTCGGGCATAATGCTTACATTTCCAGCCCTGAAGGACATGTAAATTGGCAATGAAAGATGTAGACCAAATCTATATTACGCATTTTGAATGTAGAGACAGAATTTTTTACCTTTCCCGACATACAATTATAGTGAAACCAGGATTGACACCTAGCACCAATATGACATGATATGGTAAGTTACTAATCATTGTGAAATATCATGCAATGCAGACATGGGCCAGTGTTGCTCTGCACCTGATGAGACATCCACTCTCACAGCTGTTTGGACTGTGCTCAGCTAGCTTTGCTCCACTCCCCATGTGGCAAAGATGTGTGATTTAGTCTGTCAACCATTAGGATATTGGCTACGAGCCTCTCTGGAAGCTACTGCTGATCTGCCTGTTGTCACTCAACAGTACTAGTAAAACATGAGGCTCATTGTCGTCGTTCCACTCAATACAGGCATTAGAGATGCTGCATTCATTTAAGTTAAACAATGCGAAGTGGTCTTCTGGTCAGGCTCCATAGACGGGCACATCGCGCACCGCTCCCGAGCATACTACTCGCCAAGTCCAGTCTCTTGACAACAAGGTTGAGGAAATCCGAGCAAGGGTAGCATTCCAGAGAGACATAAGAGACTGTAACGTTCTTTGCTTCACGGAAACATGGCTCACTCGAGACACGCTATCGGAGTCGGTACAGCCAGCTGGTTTCTTCACGCATCGCGCCGACAGAAACAAGCATCTTTCTGGTAAGAAGAGAGGCGGGGGTGTATGCCTTATGATTAACGAGACGTGGTGTGATCATAACAACATACAGGAACTCAAGTCCTTCTGTTCACCTGACTTAGAATTCCTCACAATCAAATGTCGGCCGCATCATCTACCAAGAGAATTCTCTTCGATTATAATCACAGCCGCATATATTCCCCCCAAAGCAGACACATCGATGGCCCTGAATGAACTTTATTTGACTCTATGTAAACTGGAAACCACATATCCTGAGGCTGCATTCATTGTAGCTGGGGATTTTAACCAAGCTAATCTGAAAACAAGACTCCCTAAATTCTATCAGCATATCGATTGTGCTACCACAATCGGAAACATGACCGAATACAAACAGTGTAGCTATTCCCTCTGCAAGGCAATCAAACGAGCTAAGCGTCAGTATAGAAACAAAGTAGAGTCACAATTCAACGGCTCAGACACAAGAGGTATGTGGCAGGGTCTACAGTCAATCACGAATTACAAAAAGAAAACCAGCCCGTCGCGGACCAGGATGTCTTGCTCCCAGACAGACTAAACAACTTCTTTGCTCGCTTTGAGGACAATACAGTGCCACTGACACGGCCCGCTACCAAAACCTGCGGACTCTCCTTCACTGCAGCCGACGTGAGTAAAACACTTAAACGTGTTAACCCTCGCAAGGCTGCAAGCCCAGACGGCATCCCCAGCCGAGCATGCACAGACCAGCTGGCTGGTTTGTTTACGGACATATTCAATCAACCCTTATCCCAGTCTGCTGTTCCCACATGCTTCAAGAGGGCCACCATTGTTCCTGTTCCCAAGAAAGCTAAGGTAACTGAGCTAAACGACTACCGCCCCGTAGCATTCACTTCCGTCATCATGAAGTGCTTTGAGAGACTAGTCAAGGACCATATCACCTCCACCCTACCTGATACCCTAGACCCGCTCCAATTTGCTTACCGCCCCAATAGGTCCACAGACGACGCAATCACAACCACACTGCACACTGCCCTAACCCATTGTCACGTTCCTGACCTGTTTTCTTTTGTCTTGTATTTATTTAGTTGGTCAGGGCGTGAGTTGGGTGGGTTTGTCTATGTGTGACTTTCTATGTTGGGATGTTTGTGTTCGGCCGGGTATGATTCTCAATCAGAGGCAGCTGTCAATCGTTGTCCCTGATTGAGAATCATACTTAGGCAGCCTGGGTTTCACGTGTGTGTTGTGGGTGTTTGTTTCCGTGTTTGTATTCGTGCCACACGGGACTGTTGTCGGTTGTTTCATTTTGTTTCATGTTAGTGTTCAGTTTCGATTTAATAAGTTATCATGAGCACTACCCACTCTGCGTGTTGGTCCGATCCATGCTCCTCCTCATCCACGCAGAGTGTGGCAAAGCCGGGTAGGATACCTGAGCCAACTCCCCGTGCTTACCGTGGAGTGAGAGGGCGTCGTACTGGTCAGACACTGTGTTATGCGGTAAAGCGCACGGTGTCCCCAGTACGCGTGCTTAGTCCAGTGCGGGCTATTCCACCTTGCCACACTGGTCGGGCTAGGTTGGGCATCGAGCCGGGTGTCATGAAGACGGCCCAACGCATCTGGCCTCCAGTGCGTCTCCTCGGGCCGGCGTACATGGCACCAGCCTTACAAATGGTGTCCCCGGTTTGCCAGCATAGCCCAGTGCGGGTTTTTCCACCTCGCCGCACTGGCAGGGCTACGGGGACCATTCAACCTGGTAAGGTTGGGCAGGCTCGGTGCTCAAGAGCGCGTGCCCTCCTTGACGGTCCGGTTTTTCCGGTGCCACCTCCACGTAACAGTCCTCCGGTGGCAGCCCCCCGCACCAGGCTGTCTCTCCGTCTTCTCTCTCCACTTGCTCCCACCTGTCCAGCGCTGTCAGAGCCTTCCTCCTCTCCAGCGCAGCCAGTGTCTGAGCTGCCTGCCTGCCCAGCGCTGTCTGAACTGTCTGCCTGCCCAGCGCTGTCTGAACTGTCTGCCTGCCCAGCGCTGTCTGAGCTGTCTGCCTGCCCAGCGCTGTCTGAGCTGCCTGCCTGCCCAGCGCTGTCTGAGCTGCCTGCCTGCCCAGCGCTGTCTGAGCTGCCTGCCTGCCCAGCGCTGACCGTCTGTCCCGAGCCGTCAGAGCTGCCCGTCTGTACTGAGTCTTCAAAGCCGCCCGTCTGTACTGAGCCTTCAAAGCCGCCCGTCTGTACTGAGCCTTCAAAGCCGCCCGTCTGTCCTGAGCCTTCAAAGCCGCCCGTCTGTCCTGAGCCTTCAGAGCCGTCTGCCAGACAGGAGCCGCTAGAGCCTTCCGCCAGACAGGAGCCCGCTAGAGCCTTCCGCCAGACAGGAGCCGCTAGAGCCTTCCGCCAGACAGGAGCCGCCAGAGCCGTCCAGCCAGACAGGATCCGCCAGAGCCGTCCAGCCAGGACCAGCCAGAGCCGTCCAGCCAGGACCAGCCAGAGCCGTCCAGCCAGGACCAGCCAGAGCTGTCCAGCCAGGATCCGCCAGGGCCGCCAGCCAGCCAGGATCCGCCAGAGCCAGCCAGCCAGGATCTGCCAGAGCCAGCCAGCCAGGATCCGCCAGAGCCAGCCAGCCAGGATCCGCCCCTCAGTCCAGTGCTGCCCCTCAGTCCGGTGCTGCCCCTCAGTCCGGGGCTGCCCCTCAGTCCGGAGCTGCCCCTCAGTCCGGAGCTGCCCCTCAGTCCGGAGCTGCCCCTTAATCCAATGAGGTTTATATGGAGGGTGGCCATTGGAAAGAGGCCACGGAAGCGGGGTTTGACTATGGTGGGGTGGGGACCACGACCAGCGCCGCCACCGTGGACAGACGCCCACCCAGACCCTCCCCTAGAGTTTATGCTGGTGCGCCCGGAGTTCGCACCTTAAGGGGGGGGTTATGTCACGTTCCTGACCTGTTTTCTTTTGTCTTGTATTTATTTAGTTGGTCAGGGCGTGAGTTGGGTGGGTTTGTCTATGTGTGATTTTCTATGTTGGGATGTTTGTGTTCGGCCGGGTATGATTCTCAATCAGAGGCAGCTGTCAATCGTTGTCCCTGATTGAGAATCATACTTAGGCAGCCTGGGTTTCACGTGTGTGTTGTGGGTGTTTGTTTCCGTGTTTGTATTCGTGCCACACGGGACTGTTGTCGGTTGTTTCATTTTGTTTCATGTTAGTGTTCCGTTTCGATTTAATAAATTATCATGAGCACTACCCACTCTGCGTGTTGGTCCGATCCATGCTCCTCCTCGTCTGAGAACGACTATGACGACCGTTACACCCATCTGGACAAGAGGAATACCTATGTGAGAATGCTGTTCATCGACTACAGCTCAGCATTTAACACCATTGTACAGCAGAGGGAGCACCCCCCTATCCACATCGACGGGACAGTAGTGGAGAGGGTAGAAAGTTTTAAGTTCCTTGGTGTACACATCACGGACAAATTGAATTGGTCCACCCACACAGACAGCGTGGTGAAGAAGGCGCAGCAGCGCCTCTTCAACCTCAGGAGGCTGAAGAAATTTGGCTTGTCACCAAAAGCACTCACAAACTTTTACAGATGCACAATCGAGAGCATCCTGTCGGGCTTTATCACCACCTGGTACGGCAACTGCTCCACCCACAACCGTAAGGCTCTCCAGAGGGTAGTGAGGTCTGCACAACGCATCACCGGGGGCAAACTACCTGCCCTCCAGGACACCTATACCACCCGATGTCACAGGAAGGCCATAAAGATCATCAAGGACAACAACCACCCGAGCCACTGCCTGTTCACCCCGCTATCATCCAGAAGGCGAGGTCAGTACAGGTGCATCAAAGCAGGGACCGAGAGACTGAAAAACAGCTTCTATTTCAAGGCCATCAGACTGTTAAACAGCCACCACTAACATTGAGTGGTTGCTGCCAACATACTGACTCAACTCCAGCCACTACAATAATGGAAAAATTGATGTAAAAAATGTATCACTAGCCACTTTAAACAATGCCACTTAATATAATGTTTACATACCCTACATTACTCATCTCATATGTATATACTGTACTCTATACCATCTACTGTATCTTGCCTATGCCGTTCTGTGCCATCACTCATTCATATATTTTTATGTACATATTCTTCATCCCTTTACACTTGTGTGTATAAGGTAATTGTTGTGAAATTGTTCGGTTAGATTACTCGTTGGTTATTACTGGATTGTCGGAACTAGAAGGACAAGCATTTCGCTACACTCGTATTAACATCTGCTAACCATGTGTATGTGACAAATAACATTTGATTTGATATTAGCCAAAGTCTACCGTCTTCTCATTGAGGTTGGTTTAATGATAGTTATGGGGCATTCATGTTGAGATAATGAACAAGGAATGTTAGGATCCCCTGGTTACTCTGTCCTCTCAGCAGCTGTATATGTGGCCTGTAGACAGGCAAATAGAGTATATTTCATACTTACAATCTTAGAAAAAGGGTTCAAAAAGGGTTCTTCGGCTGTCCCCATAGGAGAACCCTTTTTGGTTCCAGGTAGAACCCTTTTTACTTCCAGGTAAAACCCTTTCCACAGATGGTTCTACATGGAAATGTCTGCCGTGCTAGAGCTGTCCCAGTCAACTGTAAGTGCTGTTATTGTGAAGTGGAAACGTCTAGGCACAACAACGGCTCAGCCGCGAAGTGGTAGGCCACACAAACTCACAGAATGGGAATTTTTACGTAGTGCGTAAAAATCGCCTGTCCTTGGTTGCAACACTCACTACGAGTTCCAAACTGCATCTGGAAGCAACGTCAGCACATTAACTGTTCGTCGGGAGCTTTATGAAATAGGTTTCCATGGCCGAGCAGCTGCACACAAGCCTAAGATCACCATGCACAATGCCAAATCAAATCAAATTTATTTATATAGCCCTTCTAACATCAGCTGATATATCAAAGTGCTGTACAGAAACCCAGCCTAAATCCCCAAACAGCAAGCAATGCAGGTGTAGAAGCACGGTGGCTAGGAAAAACTCCCTAGAAAGGCCAAAACCTAGGAAGAAACCTAGAGAGGAACCAGGCTATGAGGGGTGGCCAGTCCTCTTCTGGCTATGCCAGGTGGAGATTATAACAGAACATGGCCAAGATGTTCAAATGTTCATAAATGACCAGCATGGTCAAATAATAATAAGCACAGTAGTTGTCGAGGGTGCAACAAGTCAGCACTTCAGGAGTAAATGTCAGTTGGCTTTTCATAGCCGATCATTGAGCATATCTCTACCGCTCCTGCTGTCTCTAGAGAGTTGAAAACAGCAGGTCTGGGACAGGTAGCACGTCCGGTGAACAGGTCAGTGTTCCATAGCCGCAGGCAGAACAGTTGAAACTGGAGCAGCAGCACGGCCAGGTGGACTGGGGACAGCAAGGAGTCATCATGCAGGTAGTCCTGAGGCATGGTCCTAAGGTTCTGGCCCTCCGAGAGAAAGAAAGAAAGAGAGAATTAGAGAGAGCATACTTAAATTCACACAGGACACCGGATAAGACAGGAGAAATACTCCAGATATAACAGACTGACCCTAGCCCCCCGACACATAAACTACTGCAGCATAAATACTGGTGGCTGAGACAGGAGGGGTCAGGAGACACTGTGGCCCCATTTGATGATACCCCTGGACAGGGCCAAACAGGCAGGATATAACCCCACCCACTTGGCCAAAGCACAGCCCCCACACCACTAGAGGGATACCTTCAACCACCAACTTACAATCCTGAGACAAGGCCAAGTATAGCCCACAAAGATCTCCGCCACGGCACAACCCAAGGGGGGGGGGGGGGGGCAACCCAGACAGGAAGACCACGTCAGTGACTCAACACACTCAAGTGACGCACCCCTCCTAGGGCCGGCATGGAAGAGCACCAGTAAGCCAGTGACTCAGCCCCTGTAATAGGGTTAGAGGCAGAGAATCCCAGTGGAGAAAGGGGACCGGCCAGGCAGAGACAGCAAGGGCGGTTCGTTGCTCCAGTGCCTTTCCGTTCACCTTCACACTCCTGGACCAGATTACACTCAATCATATGACCTACTGAAGAGATGAGTTTTCAGACTTAAAGGTTGAGACCGAGTCTGCGTCTCTCACATGGGTAGGCAGACCATTCCATAAAAATGGAGCTCTATAGGAGAAAGCCCTGCTTCCAGCTGTTTGCTTAGAAATTCAAGGGACAATTAGGAGGCCTGCGTCTTGTGACCGTAGCGTACGTGTAGGTATGTAAGGCAGGACCAAATCGGAAAGATAGGTAGGAGCAAGCCCATGTAATGCTTTGTAAGTTAGCAGTAAAACCTTGAAATCAGCCCTTGCCTTAACAGGAAGCCAGTGTAGGGAGGCTAGCACTGGAGTAATATGATCAAATGTTTTGGTTCTAGTCAGCATTCTAGCAGCCGTATTTAGCACGAACTGCAGTTTATTTAGTGCTTTATCCGGGTAGCCGGATAAAGTAGTCTAACCTGGAAGTAACAAAAGCATACATTTTTGACCAGAAAGTTTCAGATTTTTGCAATGTTACGTAGATGGAAAAAAGCTGTCGTTGAAACAGTCTTGATATGTTCGTCAAAAGAGAGATCAGGGTCCAGAGTAACGCCGAGGTCCTTCACAGTTTTATTTGAGACGACAGTACCACCATCAAGATTAATTGTCAGATTCAACAGAAGATCTCTGTGTTTCTTGGGACCTAGAACAAGCATCTCTGTGTTGTCCGAGTTTAAAAGTAGAACGTTTGCAGCCATCCACTTCCTTATGTCTGAAACACAGGCTTCTAGCGAGGGCAATTTGGGGCATCACCATGTTTCATTGAAATGTACAGCTGTGTGTCATCCGCATAGCAGTGACAGTTAACATTATGTTTTCGAATGACATCCCCAAGAGGTAAAATATATAGTGAAAACAATAGTGGTCCTAAAACGGAACCTTGAGGAACACCGAAATGTACAGTTGATTTGTCAGAGGACAAACCATTCACAGAGACAAACTGATATCTTTCCGACAGATAAGATCTAAACCAGGCCAGAACTTGTCCGTGTAGACCAATTTGGGTTTCCAATCTCTCCAAAAGAATGTGGTGATCGATGGTATCAAAAGCAGCACTAAGGTCCAGGAGCACGAGGACAGATGCAGAGCCTCGGTCTGACGCCATTAAAAGGTAATTTACCACCTTCACAAGTGCAGTCTCAGTGCTATGATGGGGTCTAAAACAAGACTGAAGCATTTCGTATACATTGTCTTCAGGAAGGCAGTGAGTTGATGTGCAACAGCTTTTTCATTTTTTTTTTGAGAGGAATGGAAGATTCGATATAGGCCGATAGTTTTTAATATTTTCTGGGTCAATGTTTGGCTTTTTCAAGAGAGGCTTTATTACTGCCACTTTTAGTGAGTTTGGTACACATTCGGTGGATAGAGAGCCATTTATTATGTTCAACATAGGAGCGCCAAGCACAGGAAGCAGTTCTTTCAGTAGTTTAGTTGGAATAGGGTCCAGTATGCAGCTTGAAGGTTTAGAGGCCATGATTATTTTCATCATTGCGTCAAGAGATATAGTACTAAAACACCTGAGTGTCTCCCTTGATCCTAGGTCCTGACAGAGCTGTGCAGACTCAGGACAACTGAGCTTTGGAGGAATACGCAGATTTAAAGAGGAGTCCGTAATTTGCTTTCTAATGATCATGATCTTTGCCTCAAAGAAGTTCATGAATTTATTACTGCTGAAGTGAAAGCTATCCTCTCTTGGGGAATGCTGCTTCAAGAGTCGGCTGGAGTGGTGTAAAGCTCACTACCATTGGACTCTGGAGTAGTGGAAATGCTTTCTCTGGAGTGATGAATCACACTTCACCATCTGGCAGTCCAACGGTCGAATCTGGGTTTGGCGGATGCCAGGAGAACGCTAGTGCCAACTGTAAAGTGGTTGTGGAGGAGGAATAATGAGCTAGGGCTGTTTTTCATGGTTCAGGCTAGGCCCCTTAGTTCCAGTGAAGGGAAATCTTAACGCTACAGCATATAATGACATTCTAGACAATTCTGTGCTTCCAACTTTGTGGCAAAAGTTTGGGGAAGGCCCTTTCCTCTTTCAGCATGACAATGCGACCTTGCAGAAAGTGAGGTCCATACAGAAATGGTTTGTCGAGATCAATGTGGAAGAACTTGACTGGCCTGCACAGAGCCCTGATCTCAACCCCATCAAACACTTTGAGGATGAATTGGAACGCCAACTGCAAGCCAGGCCTAATCGCCCAACATCTGTGCCCTACCTCACTAATGCTCTTGTGGCTGAACGGAAGCAAGTCCCTGCAGCAATGTTCCAACATCTAGTGGAAAGCCTTCCCAGAAGATTGGAGGCTGTTACAGCAGCAAAGGGGGGGGACCAACTCCATATTAATGCCAATGATTTTGTAATGAGATGTTCGATGAGCAGGTGTCCACATAGTTTTGGTCATGTAGCGTATGTCCCTGCACAATTCACATCATCCATATGGATTCTTTATCTAAGGAGGACTAAGGCGGATGTCCAATATGCTGCAAATATAGCTGAGACAGACAGAAAATGGCTGTGTCATTGCACTACCCTGTACAAACCTGTTTTTCTTGCTGTCTTTAGAAATGCATCAAGATATCTAAACTACTTCTGAATAGTTATCTCATATAGTAGTTCCTTTGATCACTGATCCATCTGTCATACAGTAAATTATGGATTGGTGCACACAAGAGGAATGACTGTAGCGGGAGTTTGATAACTTAATGTAACCGCATATTTGGAAGCCATTGAAGATCAATACTCCACTGTCATTCTAAACTGCTGCAGCAGGTTGGAGATTTACATTTTCGTCACGATAGTATAACTCAGAGCCTGTAGGTCTCTACTGCTAGATCTATACAGTAGTCAACACTCAGTTGTCAGTCAGCAACTCAGATGACAGTGAGTCCAACTCGGGTGTCAGAAGTTCTCTGAGTAAGATATAGAGATCTCTATAAGTATCTGTGGCTCTGGTGGTTCCAGCTCAGATGTCAGAGGTTGTCAGTGGATCCATGTCAGTTTATAATGACGAGTTAATGTTAGGGTGTCATTAATTGTCTGGTTAGCAATTATATTGATACAATTGCTGCAACCAGAGATTATGTCATTGATTAAGAGATAAATATGATTGAGAAATATTTGTCATTATTGAATCACTTGGTCTGGTTGATTGTATCTCCTAATCCTTCTCTATAGTCATCTACTCCAGTCACTGTTAAAGTTGAGGTTTCATGCTAATACATACGTAATCAGTGATGGGAATTGTTGCAGTATTCTTGGAAAAATAATAATTATACAGTAAATTGAGCGAGCTACAAGGTCTTCCTGTTCTGTCTTGCGCAAGGTTATCCTGTACTAGACGGGAGTGGTAACAATTCCTACACTAACTGTTTACTCAGTCGGTGCACTCACACTTTGTGATGTTTTGTTACAAGTTTACAACAAAAGTCCAATGTTTCTCACTCCATGGCCCCCTCACCTCCATAGTGTGATCTACTGTACACAGTGCTTGACTTGGACTGAAATTGATGAGTGCCGGTACTGTTTACATTTAGGTGCAGGAGCTCCACAATACTTTTGAGCTAATATTCTATGAGAGGAACAGGAACTCAAACTGTAGAAAATTTGAGCTGCCGGTACTCAGTTCCGGTGAGCTCCTGCCAAAGTCAAGCGCTGACTGTACATTCATTCATCTTATTTCTACAAATAACCCTCCATGCATCTCCATGGCTTTAAATAGACACTGTAAATGGATATTGTCTGCCTCACAGAAGCCATTTTTGTTTCATATTGAGCTCAACAAAACATTATTTTGCCTGGGGATAGGAAAACAAAAGATGTAGGGCCTATGTCTGGCAATGATGCATGACTGTTACTTCTTCTAAGGCCTTTTAATGGCCTGTTTTATGCCTGTACTTGTGTAGGTAGAGCAGGGTTCCCTGCTCTAAGGTGTGCAGTTGGTTAGAAATAGAGATATCATTGTTTTCTTTTTTAATTGTTCTTCAACAAAACATTGTAGACTACAAGTAGCAGCAATAAGCCAAATTACGAAAAGCAAATTACAATTTGCTTTTGAATATTAACCTTTGTAGACCTGAATGAGTTTCTCTACCAGAGTAACTTGCCAAGCACATTTATGTGTTATACAATTGTAATAACATAGACCATTAGAGTACTGATTGTACTAAAACACAAAAACACATACAAACAAGAGTCAAGCTATGAGACAAAGATGTAACTTGTGTCTCTGTTCGCCGTGTTTCTCTGTGTTAATCTTCCTCTAGGTGCGTCTGGTGATCAATGAGAAGGGTCTGCTGTGTGAAGAGAGGGATGTGAGTCTCCCTATAGCCGAGCACAATGAGCCTTGGTTTATGAGGCTCAACCTGGGGGAGGAGGTGCCTGTTTTCATCCACGGAGATACCATCGTCTCAGACTACAACCAAATCATAGAGTACCTAGAGGCTAACTTTGGGGGAGGTATTGCCTTTTAGACTACTTGATTTCTTTCCATTATGATAGTGACTGCAGTGTGATCTGATGCGAGTGACTGCAGTGTGATCTGATGCGAGTGACTGCAGTGTGATCTGATGTTAGTGACTGCAGTGTGATCTGATGCGAGTGACTGCACATGCTCTTTTTAAGGTTAATTTAGGAGAGGTATTGCCTTTCAGACTACTCATCTCTTGTCATCCATGATGTTACAGTAGTGACTGAATAGCATACAGTATACAATCAGATAATAGAGTATACTCTTGTAAAAAAAAAAAAAAAGGTGCTATCTACAACCTAAAAGGGTTATTTGGCTGTCCTCATAGGAGAACCCTTTGAATAATCCTTTTTGGTTCCAGGTAGAAACCTTTTGGTTCCAGGTAGAGCTCTTTTGGGTTCCATGTAGAACCCTGGCCAAGTCTACTTTGGGGGAGGTATTGCTTTTCAGACTACTCGTATCTTTATTAGTGACTGTAAACGGTCTCTACCAGGTTATTGACTACTTAGAGACTGAATTTGGGGGAGGTATTGCTTTTAACATTACTATTGATCTGTTTTCATAGTTTTTTTAATGTATTTTTAAGTTTGCTATTACAACCAGATCATTGAGTAAATAGAGACTAACTTTGGGAGGGGGTATTGCTTTTCAGACTACTCATCTATTCCGGTGTCCATGATGTTTAGTGAGTGACTGCATAGTAAAACAGTATACCGTCTTCACGGTTACTTTGGGAGAAGTATTGCTTTTCAGACTAACTTGATCTCTTTTGTTGATGATGTTAGTCAGTGATGGACTGCATAGGAAACAGTATGCACATTTTAAGAATACTGATCTCTATCAACCATTTTTTCATATTAGGTGCAGTTATGAACATGTCAGAGATACATCTAACTGGCCAATTATATGGTTCATTGCAGCTCAAGGATCAATGATCGTCCATGAAGTTAGTGACTGGCTGGCGGCTGCATAGCAAAGATTAGGAATATTTTAAGGTTTCTATTGAGCCTAAGGTTGCTATTTTAAGGTTTATAAACATTGGTAAAATGTTGCTGTTTTTCATCAGGGAAGTGTAATTCAAGTATGTATGTCGTTTGTCCTATCATGGTCCTATGGGTCATTTTAGGTGCTGGTGATTGTGGGTCGGTATGTAATGACCTGAAAGGATGACCCCAGGAAGGCTGGAGGGGATATTGAACATGGCCTATGGATGAAGGACGACTTCTCAGTTCAGATGGAGATACTGCATGCTCACCCCCCATGACAGAGAAGCTTGGTGCTATAGCTGCCAACTACTGTACAATGATTTCAGATTTCAGAGGCAACGGATAGGCTATTGTTCAATGGTTGCTCAATATCCTAACCCAGCTCTTGTCATTAATGTACGTTTGCTACTTTGAAGCCCATTTACTTTAAACAAATGTAGCTATTTTTATGACATCTCCATTATTTTCAGTTGATATTTTTAATGAACGAATTTAATAACAAATTCGTGTTCAGCAGGGTACAGTCTAGCAAAGCGTTTAGCATTTGCTTATTTGACAAGTTCACACAGTGGTATACCTCACCGTTTCACTTCGTTGGAAAACGCTTTCTGCCTAATGAACATGACTCAGACCTCATGCTCATTCTAAAGAGGATATTTTGTCATTCAGCAGCTTGATTTACAGATATTTTCTCAACTCTGTGTAATTTCTAATGCACCCTGCCAAAGGGGATGGAGCTTGCCTAGGAAGTGCAGATGGTGCAGCAGAGAAAATCCTATTATAGTGGACAGAATCTCCTGCCAAGGCAACTCAAGTTACCCTATAGTGTAGTGGACTCAGGTGAAATCCTACCTCCAGCAAGGTGTAATCCACTGCCAAATCACATAGTCTTTTATGATAGCTAAGCTCTCCGTATGCTCTTCTTATGCTTTCTCAGTGAGAATCTTGTTTTGGTATTTTGTCAGCTGTAGCCCATTTGCTTGATACATTCTTAGAAAAAAAGGTGCTATCTAGAACCTAAAAGGGTTATTTGGTTGTCCCCATTGGAGAACCCTTTGAATAACCCTTTCTGGTACCAAGTAGAACCCTTTTTGGGTTCCATGTAGAAACCTTTCCACAGAGGGTTCTACATGGAACCTAAAATAGTTATATCTGGAACCAAAAAGGGTCCTCCTATGGGGACAGCCGAAGAACCCTTTGGAACACCTTTTTTCTAAGAGTGTAAATGTGACTGAGCAGTAACACAGTCAGAGATCATTGGGTTCTCTCCTGTGTGACATTTCATTGTGCACCATCACCATGTCGGTCCAGCAGTATTGTGTACCCAAGCCAAGGCCATGCCCCCTGTTTGTGCTAAGAACTGATTTAAGGAGCCTGCTCTGATATTCACACCCCTGTACTGCTTAGCGCTGCAGAAGAGAGCACCAGCAGATTTCCAGAGCCAGGGCACGTACAGCCACACCCATGCCCAGGTCAACATGTTAGTGATTGACTGATTAGTCAGTAGTCTGGCCCTCCGCCAGGTGCAGCCCCGGGCATCGTCCTCCACCCTAGAGCCATGCAACCGGAGAAACAGCACAGACTGGAATATCCCTGGGCCTTTCCTGTGTCCCCACTCCAAATCATCAGTCATCATCAGTAAGCCTTCTCCAGCCCATAGCCTACCTTTATGGTGTCCTAACTTAAAGTAAAAACACAGAGCTATCTGTTAATATGGTGGAATGTTTGCTTCTATTTCTGTCTATTGGCCTATGGATTCCATTCTCAGAAACAGTTTTGTAGCTGAGTGTACTCCATTCACAGGAAAATACCCCTAATGCACCATTGTTATCCTTTGTGATATGTTAAGTGGACTGTTGCACATAAAGTAAAGGCTGAAGTTGGTATACAGTGCTGTATCTTTATGTTACAGACCTAATATGTTAGAATGCTGTACGCTCCTATATGTGTAATTATGTCACAGTGCTGTACACACCTCTGTCTGTTTGACCCTGGTGTCCTTGTAGAAACGGTGGCCCAGCTGATTCCCGATGCTGGCTCTCCTGTCCACGAGTGTGTGCAGCAGTACCGTAAGCTGCTGGACGGCCTGCCCATGGATGCTTACACACACGGCTGTATCCTGCACCCAGAGCTCACCACAGACTCCATGATCCCAAAGTACGCCACCGCTGAAATACGTAGTAAGTCAAATCAGAATTCTGTGTTTGACAGTGGGAACACCCCATTCACAATTCATGAGAAATATTGCTGTAGAATATGCAGGACATGAAAACACACATGTAAATAACATTCAATATAATATTGAATATAATTATTTAATATAAATTTGATTGATAGTATCTGCAATTTGCCATTAATAATGCACTACTCAGCATTCTCACAACATTTTCCGATTAACAGGTTGTGTCTCAACCAAATCATGGTGTCCAATTTGACCTTGTTTAAAATTAAAATCCCTATCACAGCAAAGTTCTTGGAAGCAATGTCATTAATTCCCTGTAGGAGATATTAGGTAATTGAGTCTGCAGGCACTGCATTGCTCCTTCATGGACGTGTTTGTGTAAATCAAGAAAAAGGCTGGTCTGGCCTAAACCCTGCAGTGGAATCAATTAACCAGAGATCCCCCTGCCCAGTGTGTTGTCTGTTAAATCATATTGATGCTTCATTTGTTGTTTATTTGTTTGAGGAAGTTCACCGATGTTAATATTTTTAAATCAGTCATTCATGTGTTTTCATGAACAACACTTTATTGATTTATCTCTCACATTTGAAATTGGTTGTCGCTGGCAAATGAAGATTTAGCAGGAAAACAGAATAGTCTATGGGGTCTCTGCGTATTTGTAAATTGTGTATTTCTAACACAATATATTCTTGTATGTAGGAAAGTATACACTAGTTATAATTTGTTGTTATTGAACATCCACTCTCTGTTTTGGTACTACTTTAGACCACAGAAAGGTTTCAAATGACTATTTCCTCCGAGAGTCACTGACTATTGTGTCTTACCTCAGAGCAGTATTTCATCCAGGAGTCATTAATGTCTCTATCTCTCTGTCCTCAGGACACTTAGCCAATGCTGCGTCTGAGCTGATGAAGCTGGACCACGAGGAACCCACGCTGACAGAGCCATACCTCTCCAAGCAGAAGAAACTCATGGTGAGACTGATAGCATGGCACCACACTGTACAAGAAGGGTTAGGGTTAGCATGACCCTAAACAGGGTTAGGGTTAGCATGGCACCACACTGCACAAGAAGGGTTAGGGTTTGCATGGCACCACACCGCACGAGAAGGGTTAGGGTTTGCATGGCACCACACCGCACGAGAAGGGTTAGGGTTTGCATGGCACCACACCGCACGAGAAGGGTTAGGGTTAGCATGGCACCACACCACACGAGAAGCGTAAAAAGAGCGAAAAAATAATTGATATAATGCAATAGCAACAATAGACTTTTCCAGTCGCCCTATATACCATTTATATCTGTGCATGTGTTTCTCTATGTTAGAGGCATATTAGGATTTCATTAAATGAAATGGCCTCACAAGATTGTTAAGATGACCTGATAATGGTCCGACTCATAGTGTCACATACTGTACACAAACATCAAGCAATATGAGTTATTGAGTAAGTTATTACTAAGCAGAGCAATTCCAACATCGTTGTTATTTACAATGTTTCAGTGTGATGTAGGATAGATATTTCAAAATGACCCTAATTGCTTGTGTCAGGGTCTGTGCTAGTTCTGTATCGACCCATAATGAATCAACATGGATAGCTGTCATTGCCAGGGCCAATCTGCTGGCAAAAAAAAAAAGATTTCCTTTTAACGGCTTGGCTCGGCCCTATAGTCGGTACCTTTATTTTCCATTGTTATTAGTTACACTGTTACAAATAGGTTTATTTTACTCTGTTATTGTACTTCAAGGGGACATATAGATGCTTGCTTACCCCAGACGAAGACATGCCATAGCTGTCTGTTGTTCAAGACAGCTGGTAGGTGCTCTGTTCTGAGACCAGTCTCTTGGCAGATGTTGTCCACCAATGTTTTCTGTGGTCTTCACCTATGAGCGGATAGCGACAATACGAGACTGCATAGACAGACATATTGATGGGTTGTACACATGTGACATGAGCTTGTTCTTGTTTTCACAGGCAAAAATATTGGACCACGATAATGTGACGTACCTAAAGAAGATCCTTGGAGAGTTGGCCATGGTACTAGATCAGGTAGAGGCCGAGTTGGAAAAGAGGAAAATCGAGTATGAAGGTGAGTGCAGATTATTACTGATGTTTATGTTCTTCAGTTCAGACATTACATTATCAAACATGGTGGCCGTGTCCGAATACCTATACTACCGCATGACATACCTAAACTGCACATTCATTTCAACCATTTGATCTAGTAGAATTCACTCCTCTTTTCCGACAACAGTTGATAATCAGATAAATTGACAAGCTGCACCAAAATGAACGAATGGCGAGAGTCAACGCAATCATGCATTAGATTACGCATTCGGCTTACTATTTACATTTTTTCCGCATACTATTTAGTATGGGTATTTGGACATGGCGACTCTGTTTTATCTTCCTAGCCTGATCCCAGATCTGTTTGTCCCGTCGTATATGACCATAGGAGTTGCAGTTGGCAAGATAGCACAAACAGATCTTGGACCATGCTACTTTGTACCACTCTGCTACAGTAGCATGTTTTATTTTGGCAGGTCAAAAGTGTGAGTTGTGGCTATGTGGACCTGAATTTACATTAGCTGATGTCTGCCTGGGAGCCTTGTTGCACAGGCTTAAGTTCTTGGGACTCTCAAAGAAATACTGGGAGGACGGCAGCCGACCCAACCTCCAGTCCTTTTTCGAGCGGGTGCAAAAACGCTACGCTTTCCGAAAAGTTCTGGGCGACATCCACACAACCCTTCTGTCAGCAGTTCTACCCAATGCATTCCGAATGGTAAAAAAGAAGCCGCCATCTTTCTTCGGGGCCTCTTTCCTCATGGGCTCTCTGGGAGGGATGGGCTACTTTGCCTATTGGTTTCTAAAAAAGAAATATGTGTAGTGAACGCCCCCCCTCCATGTCTTAAATGTCTGTGTATTTGTGTGATGTTTCAATTTTTCTGTAATGTTTTACAACAGGAGGAAAATATGAATCTATATAGGGAACACTATTACTTACCTAGGTGAACAAAGATAAGAACATTCCATACACAAAGGAATTGTTAACAGCACATTTTTCTGGTATTCCAATGCCTTCATCTATTTAATTTCTGGCTCCCTTCATCAGATCTCTATCAACCTAGAGTATTACTTTCTAATCAGCTCACTTTAGAGGCATGCATTATCCCGTTATTTTAATTAACGGAACACTTATTTGTATGTTTTTAACAATCATTAGGGTCATATTCCCTACACATGAGAGAGACAGACAATGTTTTGACATTGCATCGCCATATCCAAAGTGGGGCTCATCCACACCCTGCATGTCACTATAGAGTTTTATTAAGTCGTTTTTCATCACAGTTTTGGCGTTCACCTATTGCCCTTTATGCCGCTGTTGGCCATTGGTTTATTTTATTAAATCCTTCTGATACTTCCTGTGCTGCCAGAAACTGCCAGATGAGAAGATAGTGAGACGTCCAGTCAGTCCCAATTTGCTCCCTTTCCTTTTCCCCCTTGACCATAATTCTTGTTTGCAGATTTGTAAGTTTCACCACTGTTTATACCAATCCAGACCCTTCAGATATGCAAACATTGAAGGATCTGGCCAAAGGAAAGGGGTAAGGAGTGAATTGGGACTGTATACAGACACTCTCAGCCATATACAGACACTCCCTTTAAAGCACTATGAGAGTTTATGCACTCCATCAATTCATTCATTAATAAAATGTGATTGTCATTTCTCACACCACAGGCTTGAGCTGATCATGAAGTGATCTCTGACTTTAAAGTCAGAGAGGATGGGTCTGATAGAGAAATACTATAAGGGTCAATTGAGCCGTCCGCAATATTGAGCGAGGAATCACTCAGTGGCTTTTGACAGTGTCCATACAGAGTGACTATGAAATTATACATTGTTCAGTTAAATAGTCACATAAATAGCTGACATGGTTGGTTTGATCCTAGCAACATTGAGCAGCACCAGTTTTAGTTCAATAATCCAAGCTTTTTTTCATGACTTGTATGACTAGCCATTTAAACTAAACCTCTTCTTAGAAAACTGTGACTAGGGTTGCAAAATTCTGGGAACTTTCAATACATTCCCTGGTTTTTCCAGAAGTCCTAGTTGGAGGATTCCGG
Organism: Salvelinus fontinalis; assembly: GCF_029448725.1. Taxonomy (NCBI): domain Eukaryota; kingdom Metazoa; phylum Chordata; class Actinopteri; order Salmoniformes; family Salmonidae; genus Salvelinus; species Salvelinus fontinalis. Next base: position 19,024,192 of record NC_074695.1, read on the forward strand.
ATTTCCTGCTTATTCTCTCCAGGATTCCCGGAATTAGGAGAGAATAAGCAGGAAATCCAGAATCCTCCAACTAGGATTCCTGGAAAACTAGGGAGTTGATTGAAAGTTCCCAGAATTTTGCAGTCTAACTGACCTATACAATGTTCCCCTCTGTTCAGGAGTGCTAGCATGTACACAGCTGAATGTCAATGGGGTTTACATTGTACAACTACGAGGATTTATTTCAATTTAAATAAGGTCTGGGTAGAAAAATAAAACAACATACAGTAACTTGACATTCAATGCATAACAAGACAACATACAAGACAGGAAGATCCAGTTCTGGTTTGCCACTGAAATAGCTCTTTCTCAATAGTCTTTCCTCATGTCCTCCTCCCATCCTCCTTTTCAAAATGGCAGAGGGAAGTGAGTAGACAGGAGAGCATTAAAGGAGAAGACAAGAGTAACATTGGATCTTCAGTTAAATCTCATTGTGAAGTCATAGGCAGCAGACTTTGACAAAGAATATTTTTCTTCCTTGTAATTTTAGAAAAAGGCAAGATTTTTGAGTGTACAGAGTAACCGTGAGTATGGTTATTAACAGACTGCATGCCTGAAAAAGCAATGACCAATGTTTCATTAACAGTGTCAGCTGTGTGGGATATCTATGTTTAAGTACTAAATGGCACCCTATTCCCTATGTAGTGCACTACTTTTGACGAGGGGCCACAAGGCTCTGATCAAAAGTAGTGCACTATGTAGGGAATAGGGTGTAATCATAAGGCTCTGATCAAAAGTAGTGCACTATGTAGGGAATAGGGTGTAATTTTGGATTCACATAAAGGTTTCACTTTGAATACTTGTCAAGACACACCTGGAACCGGTTTCTGAACACATATTAAAGCTAGTCCTGGACTAAATAGCATGTTCAACGGAGAATCTCCATTGACATAACTTTTTAGTCCAGGGATAGGCTTAATGTTTGTCTGGGAAACCATCCCTACAAGTTCATCTGTAAACAGGAAGTTGAGACGTCACAGTTCATCTCATCACATTGGGTGTTTGTTGGTGAGAAGAAAACATTCACAACTGAATAACTGTCTGGCGTTTTCTTCATGTTGAGCTTTGGAGATCTATGTAATGGAAAGAACATTTGACACCAGTAGCTGCCTGTATAACAACAATAACATAAAATGGCACAGGTTTGAAAATCTTAAGTTTGAGCTTTTTTGTTGTTGCTGGAAGTAAGCAAGTTAACACATTTTACATTTAGCCTAGTACTCAACTAATACACTGGCTTTCATTATTAGCCATACAGTAGTTAAAATCAAGTGCGTCTACAATCCATCTTATTTTGTGGGTTTTTTCCTGGGACTTTCACAGATACATAAACTAACACTTACATAAACTAAGGATACATAAACTAACACTAACACTGGGTGTAATGTCAGAGACCAATTGAGAAATTCCATTCCCATAACTAGCCTATCATTGGCAGTGTTTTTCTAGGTTTCATTATAACAAGCACCATTGTTACCAATAATTCACTGCCTCTTAAAACTGAGTTCCTGCAAATTATGTGTTTATTTCATATGGCTCACATAACTCTCGAGCCAAGGAATTCAACAAGTTGAGTAATCCTATTTGTTATTTGTGGCCATTATATTTCACAATAGTATTTTTTATTTTTATATTTATAAATATGCATTTATTTAGTGCTTTTGATGATGTCTGTTCATAAGCCTTAATTTATTCAGTTGTCAAGGAAAAATAAATTCTGAAAATTAAAAACGTAACTTGCAGTTTACAGAATTGTTATTTCAACATGATTGAATGTAATGCATTTTCTCTTATTTTGTACTATATGGCTTTTTCGCAATGCCAAGCAAAACAGACACAATTCCCCTGGTTATGAAGTGTTATAATGCATTGTTAGGCAACCTACTAAAAATCTATTTTATTTTACTTGCACATCATGCTGAATATTCCCTTGGTAGTGCTGAAAATAAACAGATAGGCCTACAGCTAGTAGTAGCCATAATATGATTAGAATCTTTTGGTTCTGGAAATAATTGCATGTTGTCCTTAATGATTTGTATAAAAAAAATTAAAAAGTTAGGATAGCATCTTATCCAGAGCGACTTACAGTTACTACATTAATCTTAAGATAGCTAGGTGGGACAACCACATAAGAACTGATCTCATTTCTATTTGGAGGGTTGTGTTACAATAAAATGAGTTGGCAAAGCACAAACAAATTATATTTAATTGTAAACATTCTCAAGTGTTCCCCACTACATTTGCCACTAAAATTATTACTTGATATATTTCTCTCCAATATACATTTCCACACAAATAAAATAATGAGAATGGAAACAAACTGAAAATGAACTAACACTAAAATGACACTCTCCAACTCTACATACACATACAGCAAAAGCTTTCACAACAACATTGGCTTTTAAAAGATGAAGTATACAAAAAAATAACACGACCCTAGAGTTGTGGTGAATTTATTTTTCTTTAGGTTGGGGTGCACACCTTTTTCTTTAAAAAAAGTCTGTTTACTGCCTAAAATGAAATGAAATTGACCCCAACCCTGGGGACGACTAGCTAGTAGATAGGCCTTGGCACTAACGCCATGCACTGCACTGATCTCGGATGACATCAGTGTCATTTTAAGAACACCAGCTACAGCTACACAGGGAGTTGAGACCCGCGTGTGCAAACCAACCCTGGTCCCCTGTCCAATGACCTTTCTGAAGGAAAGAAAAAAAACTTTCAATGGCAACAGTCAACTTGGAACGTGAGAAGAATGTCAATGTTTTTAACGTGAGTGTTTTGAAGGTGGCACAATACAGTAGGAGAGTAGGAGGTCTAGCCTAGTGCTAAGTAGTGCTGGTTTTAAGCTAGTTGTCTCTGCTCTTTTGGCTGATATGGGAGACCAGGAGAGAAGGGCATTGAATACCATATCCGATATGTGACAAACCATGGCACAATCCCCAAAACTGTCCCGAGAAGCTTCTCAGGGAAAGAATGAAAGTACACCGACGTACACACAAACATCCATATCCAGATGATTACTATCCAATTAAGGGAAACATATAACAAATCCAAAACAGTATTCCTGTTCTTCTTCACCATGTGCACCATAGGTGCCATTTCTTCGGCAATGACGAGTGCAGAGTACGACAGAATGAACGAGTGTCCTGAGATGGCAATGCCGTCCCATTGACCCCCAGCATTCCTGCATGAGGTGATGTCATCATGAGGGACTTGATCCATGGCTTCAGATTCAGGAACGTGACAGGTACCTGTGGCATTGTTGATGTAGGAAAAAAACTTGGTGATGGTGTACCAAACGGCTGTGGCCACCACCAATGAGCTCAGTCGCCGGAGGGCAAAGGTCAAGTTCTTGTATGACGTGAAGAGGATGAACGGGGTCAACAGCAGCAAGGACCAGCCCCAGGAAACTTTGACAAAATACCTGGAAGAGATACAGGAAGTGGTCATTTAGATAGCACTGTCACACACAGTTGAGAACCAGACTGCAGGTATTGGTAAATACATAGCTGCAGGCAAACTCTCTCGCCGACGTGTGTCTAACGTGAGCCTAGAAGAAGAATTTAGTAAGGGGTTGTTGTAGCTAGCGATCTTAGCCCCATGTCACTCCTTCTTGACAATGTAAAGATGGCACAATGGGCTGACGCACCATAGGGGGCACACTGCCTGCCCTCCTGGACATCTGCAGCACCCAGTGTCACTGGAAGGCCAAGAAGATCAAGGACCTCAGCTACCCGAGCCACAACCTGTTCACCCTGCTACAACCGAGAGACTGATAAACAGCTTCTATCCCCAGGCCATTAAACTGACCCTGCCATTTAACTAACCCTGACCACATTCGCATAGAAATGTGAGTTATACATCTGTCACTCTAATTGAATGCAAGTCTAAGAAGCGGTAGATCTGTTCAGTGTGCTATTTCTATGCTTTTTTCCCCCCTTTCTAAGTTTTTTTTCTTCTCTTTCATCTTTTAGTTTTCTACACCAGCTTCAAACAACTGAAAATAAAAACATTTTTATCGATGGGATATATATATATAAAATATTTAGATGGTACAATGACTCGACTGCTTGTTTTGTCACATTAACTCAAATTAGGCAAACTATTAGAATTTTAGCAACCAGGAAATGGTGGAGCGATATCTGCATATTAAGTGCCATAATGGTATTTTAGCGATCAATGGTAGATGTCCTTCCTAATAAACATGCCCCCCCCCCACCCATCCAGCTGATTTGAGCTGCTGAAAAGTATTTGCACTTGAGATGTGTTTATGGATGAGAAAGTGAACTTGCCATTTCCAAAAAGTTTGGAGGGGATGCCCTGCTTTGTGATGTATTGCTCTAGGACACCAAGAGCCAGCCAGGGTGTCCATTTAGGCCTAATTCAACTGACACATTTGGCGATATTCAACTTCAATTCACTTGGCACTATGTATGGTAGGTTAGCCATACTCATTGATATTAAATTATAGATTAGGCTATACTTTTGGTGAATTTACAAGGCATTGCAAGCCAAGACATTGAAAGACACAGATTATCAATATCCCTTGCTGGCTCACCTGCTCTTTATCTTTGCTATGAAAGATGCGAGTGTGTTCAGTCACAGAGTTTCTAAATCCAGAGGCACAACATCGCAAGACCTCTGGGAAAGCTTGCGAAACACACCAAACAGGCCAGGCAGAGGTTTGGGGTTTGAGAAGTCCATGAAAGAAGTAAAAAGTATGCCTTAGTTGTACATTTTCTTGAAATCTAAAGGCATAACCTAGATTCGGGCCAATGTCTTAAGTAGTTGAACATGTTATTACTCCAAACTCGTGAAGGCGACAAACTGACATTTTCGTGAAAAACAAATTTATATTGAAGGAGTGCCTTTGATTTGACGGCCTATATATGCAGAGTTTGGCGTGAGACGACTGCTAGATCCGGTGACTGTTTCCTTTTCTATTGGAGATGCAGTTTTATCCTATCTTCATAATGTACTGTGTATGGTTCAGTCTATTGCATGTAGAATATTCAGCCTACTCATTGATAGACCCTACTTTAGTGAACTTGAGAGACATTGCAAGCCAAGAAATTGCGAGAGCCTACAGCGTTGTGACAGCCTATACATATTTTGATTACCGCAGTTCTGACTGTAGGCCTGCTGGCCGACCTGCCTACCTATGCCGCTCCCATCTCTCTCCCTTCTCTTTGCCGTTGAAGACGTAAGAGATTGTATTCTCCGAAGTAGCCTATAGCAACTACTCAGTATCCTCTGTTGCAAAAATACTGAATCTTAGGAGTCGATTCCGCTACTTGAGTCGACAGGCAAGGAGTTGAGGAATCTATTATTTTGTAGTCGACAATCTCTCAACCAGTGGCATAAGGGCTTTTTAGGTGAGCTTTGATACCGCCCAGTGATAAGCAGTGCCCATTTTGTCAAAGGCAGGGGCTCAACATATTTCCCTTGTACATTCCCAGCGCGCCTCTCTAGTGCAAAGTAAAATGGACAATATAGAATGGACAATCACAACTGTTGTCCAAGAATTTCACCCCATTGTCATGATCAGTGGTTCAAGTTTGTATCTGACAATATTTGACAAGCTGATCATAGCAAAAACAAAATACTTTTGCATTTCCCATTGTGTAAACACATTGCAAAATAGGCTCACAATAACCCCTGATGAAGTTGGGTAGCTGGGTAGTATGAAAAAAGTATGACAATTTATTGGTGTATACATGTATTGGTTTTTGGTCTAGTCCGGACCAAATCATAGACGTTAATGTTTGGTTCAGATTTTGTCCGGTCTGGACCAGCCTTGATTTGGACCAAACATAGACAATTACGTCTTTTCTACTTTCATTCAGAACCAACATCCGGGAAATACGTATTTTCAACTTTCATTCAGAACCGAAAATGAACCTGATTTCAACGTCCCGAAAATATGCATTTTAAACTTATGTAAAAATGCATATTTTCACTTGTCATTCATTACTTAAATTTAACGTCTGCACCTATCCGCTGTACAGTATTTGACAAAAAAACACAATCATGGCTGTGCTCGAAAGGGTTTGCCACTTCGCAAGCTAACTTAGGTAGCTAGCCTACAGCCTCAATGATTATCGAGCTGTCATTGTGGCTAGCTAGTTTGCTAATGGATAACCGCTACTTACATATTGACAACATTTCTTCTGTTGCTGAAATATGTCTCCGGAACGAGCTGTGTCCAATTTACAAAGGATCCCACTATTGAAATAGCAAAAAAGATCTGAGCCAATATAACACGATTAAACGGTTTACTCCACAGTGCCGCAAAGTTGTCCACGATGACATCCACCGCTGCCATGTTGAACTGCGGACACTTGGAACAAGAATGATCTGGGGATTGGTAGGTACATCAGCCCTCTCTAGCCAATGAACTCTTTGAATGTTGGCATTTTGGTGTTACGAGAGGCGGTTCTGACTAGGTGGAATAGAGCAGTGTTGGAAAAAGTTAACAATTGTCATACTGAAGTAAAAGTAAAGATACCCTAATAGAAAATGACTTAAGTAAAAGTGAAAGTCACCCAGTAAAATATTACTTGAGTAAAAGTTTGATTTAAATATACTTAAGTATCAAAAGTAAAATGTATTTGCTAAAATATACTTAAGTATCAAAAGTAAAAGAAGAAATCATTTAAAATTCCTTACGATAAGCAAACCAGATGGCACAATTTATAGTTGTTTTTTTAAATAATTAGGGATAGCCAGGGGCACACTCCAACACCCAGACATAATTTACAAATGAAGCATTTGTGTTTAGTGAGTCTGACAGATCAGAGGCAGTAGTGATGACCAGGGATGTTCTCTTGATAAGTGCGTGAATTGGACCATTTTCCCATCTTCCTGAGCATAAAAAATGCTATGAGTACATTTGGGTGTCAGGGAAAATGTGTGGAGTAAGGAATGTAGTGAAGTAAAAGTGAAAGTAACAAATATATATCAATAGTAAAGGTTAGGAAAAAGGTTAGGGTTAGCAAAATTGCGCTCCTAACCTGCTTATGAAAAGTCACTTCAAGTCGTAGATGTATGCCGGGTCCACATATTAGTCGGAACTAGGAAACTTGGACATTTCCGACTTGCTGATTAGTTGAACGCTGCACGTGCATAATTACAACCAGTTAGCAAGCAGTAGCGGTGCTTGGGTAAAATCACTAGGAGAGTCAAGCCAGAAAAAAAGCCATATTACAACCTATGTGCTGTGATAATTGCATTGTTTGCTCTTTAACCTGTTAGTTCATATGCCTTGTGACCATGATATACAGTGCATTCAGAAAGTATTCAGACCCCTTGACTTTTTCCACATTGTTACGTTACAGCCTTATTCTGAAATGGATTTTAAAGTTTTTTTTCTCTCATCAATCTACACATAGCACCCCATAATAATAACACAAAAACAGGTTTAGGAATTTTAGCAAATTTATTAAATAGAAAAAATAGAAATATCACATTGACATAAGTATTCAGACCCTTTACTCAGTACTTTGTTGAAGCACCATTGGCAGCGATTCCATCCTTGAGTAATGCTTACTTACAAGTCCTTAAAACAACAATGCACTCCAAGAAATAGAGTTAAGAAAATATTTATGGTGATGCAACCAGTCAGGATGCTCTCAATTGTGCAGCTGTAGAACTTTTTGCCAAATCTTTTTAGTCTCCTAAGGGGGAAAAGGCGTTGTCGTGCCCTCTTCACAACTGTCTTGGTGTGTTTGGACCATAATAGATTGTTGGTGATGTGGACACCAAGGAACTTGAAACTCTTAACCCGCTCCACTACACTACTTTGCTGAAGCACCTTTGGCAGCAATTACAGCCTCAAGTCTTATTGGGTATAACGCTGCAAGCTTGGCACACCTATATTTGGGGAGTTTCTCGCATTCTTCTCTGCGGTTCCTCTCAAGCTCTATTAGGTTGGATGGGGAGCATCGCTTCACAGCTATTTTCAGGTCTCTCCAGTGATGTTTGATCGGGTTCAAGTCCGGGCTCTGGCTGGGCCACTCAACAACATTCAGAGACTTGTCCCGAAGCCACTCCTGTGTTGCCTCGGCTGTGTGCTTAGGGTCGTTGTCTTGTTCACCCCAGTCTGAGGTCCTGAGCCCTCTGGAGCAGTTTTTCATTAAGGATCTCTCTGTACTTTGTTCCGTTCATCTTTCCCTCAATCCTGAATAGTCTGCCACTCAAAAACATCCCCACAGCATGATGCTGCCACCACCATGCTTCACCGTAGGGATGGTGCCAGGATTCCTCCAGACGTGACGCTTGGCATTAAGGCCAAAGCGTTCACTCTTGGTTTCATCAGACCAGAGAATCTTGTTTGTCATGGTCTGAGTCCTTTAGGTGCCTTTTGGAAAACTCCAAGCGGGTTGTCATGTGCCTTTTACTGAGGACTGGCTTCCGTCTGGCCACTCTACCATAAAGGCCTGATTGGTGGAGTGCTGCAGAGATGGTTGTCCCTCTGGAAGGTTTTCCCATCTCCACAGAGTAACTCTGGAGCTCTGTCAGAGTGACCATCAGCTTCTTGGTAACCTCCCTGACCAAGGCCCTTCTCCCCCGATTGTTAAGTTTGGCCGGGCGGCCAACTCTAGGAAGAGTCTTGGTTGTTCCAAACTTCTTCCATTTAAGAATGATGGAGGCCACTGTGTCCTTGGGGGACCTTCAATGCTGCACACATTTTTTGTACCCTTCCCCAGATCTGTGCTTCAACACAATCCTGTCTCGGAGCTCTACAGACAATTCATTTGACCTCATGGCTTGAATTTTTGCTTGGACATACACTGTTAACTGTAGGACCCCTTACAGACCGGTGTGTGCTTTTCCAAATCATGTTCAATCAATCGAATTTACCACAGGTAGACTCCAATCAAGTTGAAGAAACATCTTAAGGATGATCAATGGAAACAGGATGCATTTGAGCACAATTTTGTCTCATAGCAAAGGGTCTGAATATTTATGTAAATAAGTTATTTATGTTTTTCCATTGTAATAAATCAGCAAACATTTGTAAAACCTTGTTTTCGCTTTGTCTTTATGGGGTATTGTGTGTAGATTGCTGGGATGTTTTATTTATTTATTAATACATTTTAGAATATGGCTGTAACTTAACAAAATGTGGAAAAAGTCAAGGGGTCTGAATACTTTCCGAATGCACTGTACATACAATGATATGTGGACACCCCTTCAAATGAGTGGATTCGGTTATTTCAGCCACACCCATTGCTGACAGATATATATGCAATATCCATTGACAAAACTTGGCAGTAGAATGGCCTTACTGAAGAGCTCAGTGACTTTTAACGTGGCATTGTCATAGGATGCCACCTTTCCAACAAGTCAGTTTATAAAATGTCTGCCCTGCTTGAGCTGCCCCGGTCAACTGTAAGTGCTGTTATTGTGAAGCGGAAACGTCTCGAAGCAACAACGGCTCAGCCGCACACAAGCCTAAGATCACCATGCACAATGCCAAGGTCAGTAAAGGAAGAGAATGTGCTTAACTCTAAATTCCCTTCTGTAACCCATTAAAAAGGATGCTTGGAACCTGACATTTATTTTTATTTTGTATGATACCCATCAAGGACGAGACTGGTGAGGCCACCTCCAAGGTGATAGTGAACATCTTCATCACCCACGGTTCTCCTGAGGTCATCTCGAGTTTTGGAAGGTAGGCTATACTTTCCAAAACTGTTGAAAAGTACATTTCTCCCTTTTATAATACCTTACAGGCCGTCATTGTAAATAAGAATTTGTTCTTAACTGACTTGCCTAGTTAAATAATGGTTACATTTAAAATTAAAATAATCAAAAATGCTGGGGACAATAAAAGGCCACTCTAAAATGTGCAGTTTTGTCACACAACACAATCCCACAGATGTCTCAAGTTGAGGGAGCATGCAATTGGCATGCTGACTGTAGGAATGTCCAACATAGCTGTTGCCAGAGAATTTAATCTTAATTTCTCTACCATAAGCCTTCTCCAACGTTGTTTGAGAGAATTTGTCACTACGTCCAACCGGCCTCACAACCGCAGACCACGTGTAACCACGCCAACCCAGGACCTCCACATCCGGCTTCTTCACCTGCGCTACCCAAACAGCTGATGAACCTGAGGAGTATTTCTGTCTGTAATAAAGCCCTTTTGTGGGGAAAAACTCATTCTGATTGGTTGGGCCTGGCTCCCCAGTGGGTGGATCTGGCTCCCAAGTGGGTGGGCCTATGCCCTCTCAGGCCCACCCATGGCTGTGCCCCTGCCCAGTCATGTGAAATACATAGATTAGGGCCAAATGAATTTATTTCAATTGGCTGATTTCCTTCTATGAACTGTAACTCAGTAAAAAATCTTAGAAATGTTTGCATGTTGCGTTTATATTTTTGTTCAGTATAGAAACGCAGGTAAAACAAATACAAATGCGCATAGATTGCTGTCATTTCAGCTGCTTGATCTGATTGTGTGTAGTTGGCTAGCAAAGGAGAAGTAAAGTAATTAGCCGAGCTATCCTCCATAACTAACGTTAACGTTGTATTATTGACTTGATAATCAGCAGTTTTTTGCCTATTTATACATTATTTATTAAATTATTATTTATAATATATTATTAAGTTCTTGTCTCTCGTGATCATTGAACCTCTGCTAGCTACTGTAGCTAGCTAGCTACATGCCAAGAATTTGTTCAACATAGCAACAATAAATGAATATAATGAACGACTGAGTTAAAACATCCCAAAATAATTAATGACCAGCCTGTTTGCTTAGCAACTTCAGAACCTCATAAGTAACAACTGGCTTTTGCCATGACTATATCATATATAACACATTTACACATTAAAATAAATGTTTTACTTAAATGTTGGCAACCACACATCAACACAATGCTGGCTTTATTCCACTTCAAATACAGCAGGTTGCCCTCCCTCCTCCACCTTATGGATCCACTCTGGGATTTCATGGTCAGAGCATTTGTCTCAATGTGAACAGGGTCTTCAAGCACCAATTTTCCTGGATAATAAATCCTGGAACAGTTTTGGAATTGTGTAGAAATTGTCACAGTAGAGATGGTAACCAGTGCCCAAGTAGGACGGCTGAATGACACTCATGACAGCGTCGTAGCATTGTCCGTTGCCAGAGGAGGAGTTGGACTTTCCAGTGTACACACTGAAGTCAATGGTGTAGCAATTGCTGGAGTCAGCCAAAACAAAGGGCTTGAAGCCCCACTTGACCGGCATTGCTCTTCATGCACTGAGGCTTTTAAGATTTAGCCGTAGATGCCACCATTTGCTCATCGATGGACAGATTTCTGTAAGGATGGTAATATTTAGCGAGTATTCAAAAAAAAAATGTAAAAAAGGTTATGGTTAAAAATGTTCATGTTTTACTGTGACTTGTTGTACGCTCCTAAGTGGACCATAAGGTTAAAAACCAAACCAAATTAAGAAAACTAAACTAAAAAAAAAATAAAAAAAAATAAAAAAATAAAATGTGAGTGTCACTTTTGGGTCACTTTTGTACATTTCAATGAAACATGGTGAAGGCCCAAAATTGCCTACCATGGAAGCCTTTGTTTCAGATATAAGGAACAGAATGGTGAAAAAGTTGTTTGTTTTGTCCAAGTTTAAAAGTAGAAGTTCTAGGTCCCAAGAAACAAAGAGATCTACTGTCGGATCTGACAGTGAATCTTGATGGTTGTACAGTCGTCTCAAAAAAAACTGTGAAGGACTTCGGCATTACTCTGGACCCTGATCTCTCTTTTGTTTGAACATATAAAAAATATTTAAAGTACAGCCTTTGCAAAAATCTTAACGTTTTGTCCCAAAATTATGCATAAAAGCTAATCCATGCTTTTTTTCACTTCAATATTAGACTACTGCAATGGTCTACTCTCTGGCTACCCAGATAAGGCACCACATAAACTTCAGCTAGTGCTAAATACGGCTGCTAGAATCTTGACTAGAACTAAATTTGAGCATATTACTCCAGTACTCGCCAATGGCTTCCTGTTAAGGCTGATTGCTAGGGCTGATTTCAAGGTTTAACTGCTAACCTACAAAGTATTACATGGACTTTCTGCTACCTATCTCGCCGATTGGTCCTGCCGTACATATCTACACATTCACTATGACCACAAGACGCATGCTGCCTTATTGTTCCTAGAATTTCTCAGCAAATAGCTGGAGACATGGCTTTCTCCTATAGACCTACATTTTAATGGAATGATCTGCCGATCTATGTGAGAGATGCAGACTGTGTTTCATCCTTTACTGAAGACTCATCTCTTCAACAGGTCCTATGATTGAGTGTAGTCTGGCCAGGGATGTGACGGTGAACGGCAAGGCACTGGAGTGACGAACCACCCTGGCCGGCTCCCCTCTCTCCACTGGGAGAGGGTCTCTAACCCTATTATGGGGGCTGAGTCACTGGCTTGCTCACGCTATACCATGCCGTCCCTAGGAGTGGTTTATCTCGTCGTGCCAGGCTTTTTTCTGCTATACTCAACCTGAGTGGGTTGAGTCACTGACGTGATCTTCCTTCCTATCCTCGGGCTCGTGTTGTGGGAGAGATCTTTGTGGGCTAAATTCGGCCTTGTCTCAGGGTAGTGAGTTAGTGGTCTGTTGATATCCCTTTAGTGGTGTGGGGGCTGTGCTTTTGCAAAGTGGGTGGGGTTATATCCTGCCTGGTTGGCTCTGTCTGGGGGTAACTTTGGACGAGGTCTCCTGTATATAAGCTGCAATAGTTTATGTGCCAGGGGTCTAGGGTCAGTCTGCAATATCTGGTGCAATTATTTTATTATTATTATGTTTATTTGTCAGGGACCATGTATAACATGCCATTGCACCAGATTTAGCTAGATAGCTAATTTTCATCTGTAGTCCCTGGGCAGAAAACAATCAACATTAATACATCAATGTCTTATCTGGTGTCCTGTGTGATCTTAGATTTGCTCCCTCTAATTTTCCCATCTCTCCCCTCCCGGAGGACCTGAGCTCTTGGACCATGCCTCAGGACTACCTGACCTGACGACTCCTGGCTATCCCCATCCCCAATCCACCTGGTCCTGCTGCTGATCCAGTGTCTGCTGCTGTTCTGCCTGCGGCTATGGAACCCTGACCTGTTCAACAGTCGTGCTACCTTGTCCTGGACCTGCTGTTTCGACTCTCTCTCTCTCTTTACTGCACCTGCTGTCTCGATGCTCGACTATGAAAAGCCAACTGACATTTACTCCTGAGGTCCTGACCTGTTGCACCCTCGATAACCACTGTGATTATTATTTGACCCTGCTGCTAATCTATGAACGTTTGAACATCTTGAAGAACGATCTGGCCTTTATGGCCATGTACTGTTATAATCTCCAGCATATCCAGAAGAGGACTGACCACACCTCACAGCCTGGTTCCTCTAGGTTTCTTCCTAGGTTCCAGCCTTTTCAAGAGTTTTTCCTAGCCACCATGATTCTGCATTGCTTGCTCTTTGGGGTTTTAGATTCAGTTTCTGTATAAGCACGTTGTGACAACTGCTGATGTAAAAAGGGCTTTATAAATACATTTGAGTGCTTGATAATATGAATTGCCCTGTTGTCCTATCAGTATAGCCATATCTGAAAAACACAGAATTCAGATTGTATTTTGTCATAGATAAGGCTATATCTAACAGATCGGATACTTGTAGAGTTACCACCACGATGCAGTAATTTCTAAAGAAAAATGTAAAGAAAAAAAATTGGACATCCATTTTTTTATACCTTTTTGTTCATTTATTGTTACAGAATAATAAGTAGTTTTCAGTTATATAGGCTATTGTTATATCAGTGTCCCAACAGTATGGGACCAGGCATCGCATGGCCCCTAGATGGCTGTCTAAGCATGAGGGATATTGAACTCGAGGGTTCAGAAGTGGGCTATCCTTCAGTGTAGCTTGATGCACTTGATGCACTTTGACTTGGCCAATAAGCTTCTCTTAGAAATCACATTTCCCCATCAGTGTCTTGTGTTTGGCTGTTGTTCTTGAAATCACTCTGTCTCAAGAATCCATGCCTGACTGTACAGTCTGGGCTGGGTTGAGGTGAAACACTGGTGTTTGAAATTAAATGGTTACAGATTTCAACAATGTCTGGCAGAGGCAGGCATAGTTTAGAAGGAATATGCTAGTTACATTTGGACGTCCAATTGTAATCTTGAGTCAGATCTTTACCATGTGTTTGTACAAGACGAGTTATAGAAAATGTTTCAATGTGTTGCACATTACAGCAGACACTGCAGTTTGAGATTGACATTGCTTTATAACAGTGACATGAACATACTTGGTGGTTATGATATCCGGCTCAGTGCTTTCTGATCATTTGTCAATATAACATTTTATGGATTGGTGAGCAGCCAGAGATTACACATGTTGGTTGGATCCATATGTTTTCCAAGCAAGAGCAGGCGACTTTTGCGGTATTTTTGTTGGTCTGTTTTCAAGCAAGGACAAGAAACATTTGTGATTATGATGCATTGCAAAATGTATGATAAATATGATCACATACACACAGTATTGAATGCCTCAACAAATCCAGTCATTGTTCAAATTGAGTGCAAAAATCACTGCAAACTAATTTAAAAGTCAGTTGGCGAGAGTGGGGAGGGAGACCCTTTCCAAGTTTCTCTGGAGTTTCAAAATGTTGAACAAATACTGTGCAGGAGATAAAACATTGGATGCTGTCCTGCAGACATTTTGGCCCAATGATCAAGAGGGTCTGGACTTACCCAGAGTACAACACTTAGACTGTACATTTTTTAAACAAACTCCCCTGACCTGGCCTTATAGGGTGCCAACTCTACATGCATTCCCCCACAATGACGGGCATGGTGACTACTGTCTGTTTTACTGTCCATGTGTTTATTAACTTCAAGCTGAAAAACAAAGCAGACCCAACTTTGTCTGAGACCTTTCTCTAATTGACATATGTATCAAGTACTCCTACCAAGTTTGTTTCTTTATTTGATCTCCTTGCTTGGAGAGTAATATAGTCAGTGTTATTTTCCCATTGACTATGGGATATATTTGCTGTACATTCTAGACTGTTAGTTGTGTGTCTGCTGTGACACATAGGTAGAGCCTATATTTCACCTGCCAAACCTCTTCCCTCAAGGCACCAGCTGCTAATGAGGCCAGGGTGAAGAGGAGCTAGCTGGCTGAAAATTGAATGCTGTGGCTAAGGGACTTCAAATACATTTTTTTTTGTAAGGTTCATTTTATGCTCACTGAAGGTAAATACGGGGTTCATTTAGTGCGCAGGAATTTTCTGTGCCATGCATTTGGCACTACCTAGACACTACAAGGTCACAGAGTGCTTTTGTATGCAAGGCCACAGTCAGCTCTGTCTAGACCCAGACAGATGATGTCATATTGCAGGGCCAGGGGGTGGGATTGTCTCTGGACTGATTGTCTGGTCTGGGTATCATCCTCCCAAGCTTCA
This sequence comes from Salvelinus fontinalis, assembly GCF_029448725.1. Taxonomy (NCBI): domain Eukaryota; kingdom Metazoa; phylum Chordata; class Actinopteri; order Salmoniformes; family Salmonidae; genus Salvelinus; species Salvelinus fontinalis. Next base: position 19,039,695 of record NC_074695.1, read on the forward strand.
GTCTGACCTACTCCAAGCTTTCCCGAAGAAAGGTCTGGTCAGATTTATTGGACAGTTAGCAATGCTTCAGCAGAGTTCCAAACGATAAATCACCAGTCCAGACCTGGGTTCGAATAGTATTTGAAATTATTTAAAATACTTTAGCTGTGCATGATTAAGCTTTCTTGTTGCAATGTAAGCAATAAAGCACTCCCAAAAGTGCAAACCATGCCCACCTGGCACTCCAGGCAGGCTAAAATAAACTCTCAAAGTATTTGAAAGATTTCGACCAAGGTCTATACTAGCCTGGCAATTATTAATTTGGTGTTTTAGGTGATCGGCTAATTGAATACTAAGTGACATAATCTTCTAAAATAGTAGCCTTAGTTGTTTTAGCTTGAGGGATTGTGTAGTTTGTGATCATGTACAGTAAATGTCAAATAAATACATGGAAGAGAAGACTGAATGAATGTTGTGCTGAATTTCACACAGTTAACACTTTTGGGACTATTCCGTTGGTTCCATTGTACCAGGCCAATTAAATCAAGCACAGCTTGATTATTTGAAGTATTTGACATACTGTATTTGACCCAGGTCTGATACACATTATATAGCACAATATTACACTGGTTATTTCAAGTCCATTACGAATGTGGCAATCAGCATAGTTTCCTCTCTGCTGGCGGTGCTGGGAATAACAGTGTCTTGTCTTTCTAAAGTTCACTGACGTACATAAAACACACAAACGTTCCAGAAGTAGGCCTAATTATGTGTGAAGGATTAAATTCTATAACATTGCCATTTTTGGACCTTCATAACACCTGTCAAACCATTAATTGTGTCTAAATGCCTGGCTGAAAGTTCCTCCTAGAAAGCAGAATGTTCAATTCTTTCAGTTCCTGTAAATTCCACCAGGAACGATGACCCAATTGTCACTGTCTACCTCCGTCTGTCTATGTTTCACCGGTCGGTCCGGGAGAGGCTCGCTGCTACATCACTGGGTAAATTTGTTTTCTTGCTGCCAAAATAAAGTTTGGACAAAGTTTTCTGACATGAAAAAAAAAACAACGGCTCATTACATGGAAGCAGCAGGAGCATAGAGAGCAGGACTCTTTCTTGGATTCATGCTAAATGACGTGCTTCACATAGAGATAGCTAGGCGTTACTCTACCATTTCCTTGACTGGGAGGGGAGGGAAAATCACACAGCCGTGCACTCCTTGACCTTCATGTCTACAATTAGTTGTTATTCAACATCCAACTGGCCTGGGACTGGGAGAAAATAAGGAAATATCACTGCTGACTGCTCATATGTACTGACTCTTGAGGCAATGAGTTTGTCTGAGGAGGAGGAGGAAATCATTTTTTGACAAGCTTGTTGCCTACATTACACCCAAACACACCAATAACACCATCACCCAACATGTCCTGTTCCATCCCATAATGTTGCATCATTCATCTAAATCTTGCATGATAGTCCATATCCTCCTCCTACTAGGCTACTACTGTGCAGGTTTGATGGATCCATTTTATATTGCCACAACATTTTTCCTCTCCTTTGATGTGTGATGACAGAACTGGTAACTATGTGGCAGAACTGACATGGGTGTGCTTGTTGCTATATTTAAATGCTAGCCCTGACAAGGCTCTGTTGTCAGTCGTAGACCTGGCACTTGGTGTCTCATGGTCATCCTTCATTTTATCATAACCAACACCAAAACCTTCCATTGATGTAACTCTAAAGATAACAGTTTGATTCAGGCCAGTGTCACTGGAAAATGCCAATTGTTTAAAAATGAGGGGAACAGCAACTGTATGACACAGCGCTAAGAGACCATCTATTATATAATCATGCTGGTTGGCACATATATCCAACATATTAAAGTATACAAACATGTTAAGTGAAATAAAGTATTTCTTAAATTTTTTAACAAGTAATTCAAACAACTGTCTAAATAAAGTACAAAATTAATGTCCAAGTCTTTTGTGGTACTACCACTGCAAATCAGTGAAGATTGAAGATCACCAACAAGATGTTGAGGGTAAACCTTGACACAGACAAGGGTCTTTAGCTTTCTGGTGACCTCCTATGACATCCTGAGCTCACACAGACTCTTTGAAGGAGTTTGCTGTGCATTTTAGACACTCAATCGCAAAGTCTGACAACACTACTAGACTGTGTTGAGGTATTTTTGAAGGCTTTGAAATTGGGGCATATAATTGAGTGATCAGGTTTTACAGGCATATGAAATTGGCTTTGGTTCAAGATTGGTTGTTTTGTAAGCATTTGACCATGGCTGCATGGACAGCCTGCTAATCTTGTGAAAAAAGGAGGACATGTTTAATAAAGCAACAAAGACTGTGGCTGGCAAGGAAATTAAGGCACCTTGCTTTTCATAACCTACATACTAACATAATCACAAGAGCATGTAAAATGTAACTCAAAAGGGCAAAATGCTTGTGTTTCTACTCAGGTGCCTACAGTCAGAGTTCCAGAACTCTCTGGAACCTATTCCTGAACCTAATCACTGTCACCATGGTGGTCCAAACTGGACTAGGTCGACTTGGCGGTATGTCTTGATTTACAGAATAAAAACAAACCTCTCAAGTCAAAATTTGGTGACAACTCAACAGAGTCTAGAGTGCTGATTCTGCTTTTTGGTATTGTACCGATTTCTGCAATATACCCTGTTTTCATCCTTTCACATACAATTAATGCCGAAGTTAACACAGACAATCTGTCAGTGAATTATATAAGGTTTTTATGAATAATGGCAGTACAATTTGGTGTTTAGATCAGGGCTGTTCAATGTCGCTCCTGGAGGGCCAAAACACTTTCATCCTCTCCTTCTAATAAGGGACTAATTCAGACCTACACTCTTAGAAAAAAGGGTTCTTCGGCTGCCCAACCCTCTTCCTGGAGATCTACAGTCCTGTGGGTTTTCAGTCCAACCCTAATTTAACACACCTGATTCTACTAATTAGCTGCTCAACAAGACCTTAACTAGCTGAATCGGAAACGCTAAATTAGGTTTGGATTGAAAATCTACAGGACACGAGATCTCCAGGAAGAGGGTTTGGCAGCCCTGCTGTAGGGGAACCATTTTTGGTTCCAGGTAATGGGGACAGCTGACGAACCCTTTTAGGTTCTAGATAGCACCTTTCTTCTAAGAGTGTAGGACACCAGGTGATTGCAATTAACCACCAGGTAGAAAAAAAACAGAATTTTTTTGACCCTCCAGGACCAGAATTGAACATTCCTGGTTAAGGTAGTGACCTCAAGTATCTGAAACTTCATCAGAAAGATCCCACTTACAGGTTCCAAACACCTTGTGCAGACCTGAGGTAAAGACGAAACAGATATTCCACAACACCTTTACTGTAATTTGGTTTCTATTCACCATGGCTGTGTGGAATAGAAAGGAAGAGGGGGATTACATGCATGTGCAGGCTGTATTGCCATGCTCCTATACAGACTGTATACCTGGTTTTCTTTCTCAAGCTTGCTTTATTGAATTTGACGTCCCATATACAGTACACACACTACTCTGTCACACTGTCCTGGCCAATTCTTTTTGCCAGGTCATTAAAATGGGAAAGTCTGTCCATATACCATAAATACTCTATATAAAAATGTATGGGGTTTATTTTCATTTCCTATTAATTTTTCCATTGTGTGGTCTGACTGATCCTTGTTCCATGAGTGTCACATTCCTCTCACACCAACATGATGTCAAGATTAGCCAGAGTTGAGGGAATGTCAATAATTTCACCACACATAGGTCCAGTTAGTACCTACAGCAGGCATCAATACAGTTGTACCTGAATGATTTATTCAAAACAGGATGCTTTTCAGGAAGTCTATATTTTACTGACAGAATTATGGGTTTTCATTTGCATGAAAAAATTGTACTTATTACAGTTTGCATTTAGGCCAATTTGACTGAAATCCATTAAACTCTACTATAAACTGAGCTAAACAAATAAGGACTGAGATCCCGAGCTTTTCCTATCCACTCAATGTGAGAGATAGACTCACTGGAAGGCCTAAGTTAAAGATTGCTGGTCATTCTGTACACAGACCATGTTTCTCCTGGGACATGGCATGGAGGCAGCGCAGGGTTTCATAAATTCGGTCTTGGGGCCCACCCTGGGTGCACATTTTGGTTTTTGTACTAGCACGACACAGCTGATTCAAATAATCAAAGCTTGATGAGTTGGTGATTTGAATCAGATGTGTAGTGCTAGGATCAAGTTTGGGAAACCCTGGGGTAGAGAATAGATGGAGCCTCCAAAAAGTAAGGAATATATAAATATGAGCAATGTCAGAGAGACATAGACTAAAATACAGTAGAATAAAATATAGTATATACAGTTGAAGTCAGAAGTTTACATATACCTTAGCCAAATACATTTAAACCCAGTTTTTCACAATTCCTGACATTTGATCCTAGTAAAAATTCCCTGTCTTAGGTCAGTTAGGATCACCACTTCATTTTAAGAATGCGAAATGTCAGAATACTAGTAGAGAGAATTATTTATTTAAGCTTTTATTTATTTCTTTCATCACATTCCCAGTGGGTCAGAAGTTTACATACAATCAATTAGTATTTGGTAGCATTGCCTTTAAATTGTTTAACTTGGGTCAAACGTTTCAGGTAGCCTTCCACAAGCTTCCCACAATAAGTTGGGTGAATTTTGGCCCATTCCTCCTGACAGAGCTGGTGTAACTTTTTCAGTTCTGCCTCCAATATTTTCTATAGGATTGAGGTCAGGGCTTTGTGATGGCCACTCCATTAACTTGACTTTGTTGTCCTTAAGCCATTTTGCCACAACTTTGAAAGTATGCTTGGGGTCATTGTCCATTTGGAAGACCCATTTGTGACCAAGCTTTAACTTCCTGACTGATATCTTGAGATGTTGCTTCAATATATTCACATAATTTTCCTCCCTCATAATGCATCTATTTTGTGGAGTGCACCAGTCCCTCAAGCAGCAAGCACCCCCACAACATGATGCTGCCACCCCCGTGCTTCACGGTTGGGATGGTGTTCTTCCAAACATAACGATGGTCATTATGTCAAAACACTTCTTTTTTTGTTTCATCAGACCAAAGAACATTTCTCCAAAAAGTACGATCTTTGTCCTCATGTGCAGTTTCAAACCGTAGTCTGGATTTTCTATGGCGGTTTTGGAGTAGTGTCTTCTTCCTTGCTGAGCGGCTTTTCAGGTTATGTCGGTATAGGACCCGTTTTACTGTGGATATAGATACTTTTGTACCTGTTTCGTCCAGCATCATCACAAGGTCCTTTCTGTTGTTCTGGGATTGATTTGCACTTTTCGCACCAAAGTGCGTTCATCTCTAGTAGACAGAACGCATCTCCTTCCTGAGCGGTATGATGGCTGCGTGGTCCCATGGTGTTTATACTTGCGTACTATTGTTTGTACAGGTGAACATGGTACTTTCAGGCATTTGGAAATTGCTCCAAAGGATGAACCAGACTTGCGGAGGTCTACAATTGTTTTTCTGAGGTCTTGGCTGATTTCTTTTGATTTTCCCATGATGTCAAGCAAAGAGGCACTGAGTTTGAAGGTAGGCCTTGAAATATATCCACAGGTACACCTCCAATTGACTCAAATGATGTCAATTAGCCTATCAGAAGCTTCTAATGCATGACATAATTTTCGGGAATTTTCCAAGCTGTTTAAAAGCACAGTCAACTTAGTGTATGTAAACTTCTGAACCACTGGAATTGTGATGCAGTGAATTGTAAGTGAAATAATCTGTCTGTAAACAATTGTTGGAAAAATTACTTGTGTCATGCACGAAGTAGATGTCCTAACCGACTTGCCAAAACTATAGTTTGTTAACAAGAAATGTGTGGAGTGGTTGAAAAATGAGTTTTAATGAATCCAACGTCAGTGTATGTCAACTTCTGACTTCAACTGCATAGATTCTGTAGATTCTGCTACATTTTGATTAAGTCCCTAACCACTGATTTAATCACTGGATAGTTACCTCTCCTTTGCCATTTACAGTTTAAGTGCTCTACTGACGATGCCAGTGTCTTGGCGATCTCTTTGACCTCACGCTGCTGGTAGAGCTTTGCCAGTTGTTGCCGTGTAGTGTACCTTGGCAGTTCCATGACACTTGTGCCGTGTAGTGTACCTTGGCATTGCCAGAACCTTCTTCCCTAGAAATCCCCAGGACAGCTGGAGATGAATGCTATTGGTGCAGTGTCAGGGACTTTCAAAATAGGACCATTAATGCTTAACATGCATTCTTCTGTCTTTTCATTCCCAAAGGCTTTCTGCTTATTTATTATTTATTTTTATTCTGTTTCATTGAAATAACCTGGGGATGGCTGGGGAGGTAGAGGGCCAGCCAAAGCATGTGTTCTACGATTACAAACAGCTCTTTAGGCAGACCTCAACACTCCCCAAAAATATTGGTAAATAAACATGTCCCAAACTCCAAACGAAATGGATGGTTTTTATAGCCGTTTTCTTCCCTGAATAATCTGCTCCTTCTTTTAATGGAAAAATCTCATTCTATAGTTAATCTATATGGAAGGATGAACCACACAATCTTAATTATTCAGTGGTACTATTTTTCAAGTAAGCAATACATCTAAACAAGAAAATACAAAAAGAAATGGAAATGTTTAACAGTTCTATAGAAACAGAAGATAATTCTGTACAGTATATACAGTGCCTCCGGAGAGTATTCAGACCACTTGACTTATTCTACATTTTGTTACATTACAGCCTTATTCTGAAATGGATTAAATAAATAAAACTTCTCAGCAATCTACACACAATACCCCATAATGACAAAGTGAAAACAGGGTTTTAGAAATGTATGCAAATGTATTTAAAACAATAAATACCTTATTTACATAAGTATTCAGACCCTATGAGATTGGACATCATTTGTAAAGGCACACACCTGTCTACATAAGGTCCCACAGTTGACAGTGCACGTCAGACAAAAAAACAGGCCATGAGATTGAAGGAATTGTCCGTAGAGCTCCGTTACAGGTTTGTGTCGAGCCACAGATCTGGGGAAGGGTACCAAAACATTTCTGCAGCATTGAAGATCCCCCAAGAACACAGTGGCCTCTATCATTCTTAAATGGAAGAAGTTTGGAACCACCAAGACTCTTCCTAGAGCTGGCCGCCCGGCCAAACTGAGCAACCGGGGAAGAAAAGAAGGGCCTTGGTCAGGGAGGTGACCAAAAACCCAATGGTCACTCTGACAGAGCTCTAAAGTTCCTCTGTGGAGATGGGAGAACCTTCCAGAAGGACAACCATCTCTGCAGCACTCCACCAATCAGGCTTTTATGGTAGAGTGGCCAGGCGGAAGCCACTCCTCAGTAAATGCATATGACAGCCCATTTTGAGTTTGCCAAAAGGCACCTAAAGACTCTCAGACCATGAGAAACAATATTCTCTGGTCTGATGAAACCAAGATTGAACTTTTTGGCCTGAATGCCAAGCGTCACGTCCTTGAGTGGCCCAGCCAGAGCCCGGACATGAACCCAATAAAACATCTCTGGAGAGACCGTGTTACGCACGCCTCTGAGAAGAGGGAACGCAACTCCCTGCTATAACTCAACTCTCTGAAGTGCAAGAGGTATGGACTGTAGGTGCAAGCAAGGATGACACAAAAGCAGATTTTACCGTTTACTTGGATTTATTTTCTTACACGGTAATATGGGGAAAAGGGGCTGGACGGAACCAAAGCAAAGAAAGTAAATATCAAAGTTCCCCCTCTCCTATCTAACCTGCCTACCCACTTAACTTACCTAACTTAGCACCGTCTGGTGCCCTAACCAAAATACAGGGGGTGGTCCGCCCAGGTCTTACCTAGTGTGCCTAGACAGTAAATATACTACGGGTATATGTATGCCCGCGGGCCTCTTGCCTAAGCACTCCCAAAGTGCCTTCTCCTTCCCCCCTGGGAACAAATGAAACAGAGTAATTATTAATGATTTCACAAACACTCACAAACACAGGACATAGAAAAACTGCTACCAACAACAACAGTACATACCACACTTTCTGATACACAACCCACACTATATCACAATCTAATTTTTCTCTCTCAATCTCCAAATCTCCAAATCTCTACTCCAAATCTCATCTCCTCCTCTCTCAATCTCTCTCCTCATCTCCTCCTCTCTCAATCTCTCTCCTCATCTCCCCTCTCCTGGGGCAGAACACTGGCTTTTATCTTCAGGTGGCAATGGTGATTAGTGTCAGCTGCTTCTTGACGAGGGGGCGGGGTCAGCTCCAATCACCAATTAGCCTGGGGTTGACCAATCAGCTGGTTGGGGAGTACTTCAGGAAGCCATCTCCTGAAACACACACTCAAATACAAAACAGAACACAGAAACTGGGGAACGTAACAGACCGCTCCCCATCCAACCTGACAGAGCTTGAGAGCATCTGCAGAGAAGAATGGGTGAAACTCCCCGAATACAGGTGTGCCAAGTTTGTAGCGACATACCCAACAAGACTCGATGCTGTAATCGCTGCAAAGGTGCTTCAACAAAATACTGAGTTAAGGGTCTGAATACTTATGTAATATTTATATAAATTGTATAAATTTGCACACATTTCTAAAAACCTGTTTTTGCTTTGTCATTATGGGGTATTGTGTGTAGATTGTATTGTGTGTAGACTATTTAATACATTTTAGAATAAGGCTGTAACGCACAAAAAAGTCAAGGGGTCTGAATAATTTCCAAAGGCACTGTATATATATTTAAATGATTACTGGAAAATCTTGTGTTTGTGTATTTTACAGGACCGAGTTTACATAATGAGTGTATTGAGAAAGTTAAATTGCCTATCAAATAGTTTTCTGGCCCCTGGGAAGGAACATCTCTGTGGGAGAAAAAGAAGAAGAGGGAGAGGAAGAAGAGGGAGGAGAAGAGGAGGAAGAAGAACAAGACAGGAGGACTTGTGAGTGCGTCAGATATCCTGAGAGAGTTGGCCCAGTTAAATTTCCCTGCCACAGATGTCAAACGGTCTTGTTTGCAAAGCCTAGTGTTTAAGTGTGGATCTGCTAGGCTTCTCTTCTCCTATCTGGCTGATCTGCTTTGCTCTACTGCACTAGAATCACTGATGAAGGTATGTACTGTCTGGGTCTGGGGCACTGTTACATCTGATGAAAGTATGAACTGTCTGGGTCTGGGGCACTGTTACAGCTGATGAAAGTATGTACTGTCTGGGTCTGGGGCACTGTTACAGCTGATGAAAGTATGTACTGTCTGGGTCTGGGGCACTGTTACAGCTGCTTTTTCATGCTCCCTTTTTATTTATTGAATATAAATGAGATTATTTGATAACTGTATGCAATAAGAAAGTTACTAGTATTTATTGATGTTATCAGATATGTGAGAATGAATTAATGGCTACTTGTTCAACAGACTATTTTTTTTGTCAAATTGAATGAATATTATATTGATTACAAATAGTTGTCTAAAGTACATTTAGAGCAACACTTATAATGTATGTTAAAAAATGTCATGATTACATTCAGTCTGTGCAATTGATGTATTAATTAATATGGTTGAAATATGGTTATATTGTCTCTATATTAGGGTCTACCTACAGTACTGGTATATATATTGTTTGCCAAACTACAGACAATACGTTAGGAATTGAAACAATTTTATTCTCTTTGTCTCCTGTGTAAACTTGATTCTGACTTCAAATCATTAAGTTGCTTATTAATTCTTAATTGATAAAAATGTTGATAGAGTCCAGCTAACACTTTGGACAGGAATTAGAAAAAATTACGAGGCAGTTAGCCAGGGGGTTGCTTTAGAGAAGCTTTCCCCCAACCATTTTTGCCCTTTTGACTATTTTTAAAAACATACGCAATTTAACATTGCCCTCAATGCCTCTGCCCTCCACAGAAGCCTACTAGAACCCTGTGTTGCCAGAGCCCTACCCAGAGACAAGAGAAGAGGGTTGAGATGCGTCCTGTTTGTGCTCAGCTCCTCTTAGCTGCCATCTTGTGGTCAATGCCTTACACTGGAGCTGCTGCTGTGCGGATCCTATCCAAATCCAACTGGACCAACCATCTCCACCTAACTAGACCTGGCTTCGAGTCAGACCCTGACTCTGACTGGAGTAATCAGAATCTTACCAGCATCAGCGTGCCTCGTATCCGAAGGAGGCGAGCCATCTCCTCCAGAGAAATGAATTCCTTGTTGGATTATCACAACCGTGTCCGCTCCCAGGTCTTCCCTCAGGCTGCCAATATGGAGATCATGGTGAGGCCCCTGCATCTGCTGAACCAGGGGAGGAAAACAAGGGGCTGCTCCTCTGTCACATTCTATGGCTGGGCTTACTAACACTTAATCAAATCTGAAACATAACTGTGGTCTTCTTGCTCTACACTAGAGTTAGATTTGACATTTTAGAATTCTATTTTTTTAATAATTGTTTTATTATGTATATTTATTGAATTAGTAAAATCTCACATAAGTAAGTACAGACAAAATCAAACATAATGTGAAAAAGAGTCGCGAGAAAGATAGGACCAGTGAATATCTGTAAAGCCATCCTCTTGGCAGGGACAGGGTGAATGTCGTTAAAAAATAAATACAAAAAATATTATTTGAGAAGTGTTGAACAGCTGCTCTCTCTCTCTCCATGCTTTAGGTGTGGGATGAGCAACTGGCTAAATCAGCAGATTCCTGGGCTTCCCGCTGCATATGGGATCATGGACCCTCACAGACAATGAGATATATGGGCCAAAACCTGTCCATCAACTCTGGCAGGTACTGTAGAACTACCCCTGTTCTTTCCATGTTTACAACGGTTTTATAGCTGTTGCTTATGTGATTGTTGGAGATCTGGTGTGTTTTTGTTCAACAATGACTGTTATAGGAACACTGTCTCCCTGTTATAATGGAAGACTTTTAAGAGTTCATTGTTTCTGGTCAAATATGAAGTAGGGTGGTATTTTAAGAAACATGAAATGCTGAAAGGTCTTTTCCTTCTCCTAGATACTGGTCAATCATTGAGCTGGTGAGGTCCTGGCAAGATGAGAAAAACTCCTTCTCCTATCCCAACACATGCAGTGGACCAGTTTGTTCCCACTATACACAGGTGTGTGTGGCTTAGATATTGCATTAAATAAGAATGTACAGATGTAGGATTTTAATTTGAGCCAGTTTGCTACAGCAGGAAAATAATCCTGCAGCTACATGAAATGTGAATTATTATGTGGATTATAATTAATGTACATTTTTGTAGGGGTTGATACATTTTTCATTAGGGCAAATCAAGTATTACATTTCAAAGTGGAAATTACAAACTTTAGAAGCCTTTTAAAACTCAAATATGCAACAAAAGAGTGTTCCAATTAAGATCCTACATATTTTTTGTGGTATGTACTATACATGGTCTGCTATTTACAGAAGATCTGTGCTTTCCTGGTATAGTTTATATTTGTATTAGTAAGAAATTGGGTGACTGTGTGTGAGAACTGTCTGTGATTGATCATGTTGACCATGAGAACTACACATTAAATCAACAAATTTCAGATGGTCTGGGCCAATACCAATAAGATGGGATGTGCCATCAACAAATGCTCAAACATGAATGTGTACGGGAGCTCTTGGAGGACAGCAGTGTTCCTGGTTTGCAACTACTCTATCAAGTAAGTACACACTTCTCTGTTCATGGCAAGAGCAAGCCATCTTGTTGTAATGAACACTTTACAGTATATGCAAATATACGTTTACAGTACATACCCAATATAGATTAACCTCTACAGGATCGGTGGGTCCCCCCGCAGGACGGATGAGCTAATGTGATTAGCATGAGGTTGAAACAAGAAAATTTGCCAGGGCATAGACAAATGTGATATTGGCAGACAGCTTAAATTCTTGTTAATCTAACTGCACTGTCCAATTTACAGTAGCTATTACAGTGAAAGAATACCATGCTATTGTTTGAGGAGAGTGCACAGTTATGAACTTGAACATGTATTAATAAACCAATTAGGTACATTTGGGTAGTCTTGATACAACATTTTGTACAGAAATCCAATGGTTCATTTGATCAGTCTAAAACTTTGCACATACACTGCTGCCATCTAGTGGCCAAAATCTAAATTGCACCTGGGTTGGAATAATACATTATGGCCTTTCGCTTTCATTTCAAAGATGATGGTACAAAAAAATATATATATATTTTTTTCTTTGTATTATCTTTTACCAGATCTAATGTGTTATATTATCCTACATGAATTTAATACATTCCTTTTTCTATTGTATAAGCTAGACTCATCAGAGCCTTATATTTAATTGAATATCCTTTATAATGACAGGAAACAAACAAGCAAACAAGATCAGCAGTTAACCATGTATTATTTCTCTTCCAGAGGGAACTGGGTTGGAGAGGCTCCCTATAAGAATGGCAAACCGTGCTCTGCCTGTCCATCAAAATATGGAGGTTCATGTAACAGAAACCAGTGTTCCTTCAGTGGTTCAAAAGCCAAAGCCAAGAAAAGAAAAAGGTATTAGAAATACATCAGTCATACTTTCCCTGTTATAATGGAAGACTTTTAAGAGTTCATTGTTTCTGGTCAATTATTCCATTCCATTCATCTTAACAACAAACAACTGCAAGAGAGGGTAAGTGTGAAAGGTGAAGGATTTCTAAACATAAAAAACGAATCAAAGCACAAGACCTGCTTTTTTCAGCGATTCAATTATAGTACCACTATTTTTGTGTTTATCATAAACTAATGTTTGATCCATCCACTGGATGTCAGGGAAATAATGTTTTCTCCCCCTCGGTCATGATGTTGTGAACTTAAATCTATGTAAACTCTTGGGTTGCAAAGCTCCATTTTCTCGCCATGACACAGAAAGAACCCAGCTACAAAAAACCAGACAGTACTTCTGTTGTATTCATTTGATTATGTTCTTTTTTGAAAATGTTAAGAAGATGAGTGCAATGTACACTATATACAAAAGTATGTGGACACCCCTTCAAAATCGTGGATTCTCTATTTCAGCCACACATTGCTGACAGGTGTATAAAATCAAGAACAGTCATGCAATCTCTCATTGACTTTCAATGTGGCACCGTCATAGGATGCCACCTTTCCAACAAGGCAGGTCTTGAAATGTATGCCCTACTAGATCTGTCCCGGTCAACTGTAAGTGCTGTTATTGTGAAGTGGAAATGTCTAGGAGCATCAACAGTGAAGTTGTAGGCCACACAAGCTCACAGAATGGGACCGCCGAGTCCTGAAGTGCGTATCGCGTTTAAATCGTAAAAATTGTCTGTCCTCTGTTGCAACACTCACTACCAAGTTCCAAACTGCCTCTGGAAGCAACGTCAACACAAGAACGGTTAGTCTGGAGCTTCATGAAATGGGTTTTGGCCGAGCAGCCGCTTACAAGCCTAAGATCACCATGCACAATGCCAAGCGTCAGCTGGAGGGGTGTAAAGCTTGCTGCCATTGGACTCTGGAGCAGTGGAAACACGTTCTCCAGAGTGATGAATCGCGATGCCAGGAGAACGCTACCTACCCCAATGCATAGTGTCAACTGTAAAGTTTGGTAGAGGGGGAATAATTGTCACGACTTCCGCCGAAGTCGGCTCCTCTCCTTGTTCGGGCGGCATTCGGCGATCGACGTCACCGTCTTTCTAGCCATCGCCGCTCCATTTTTCATATGTCCATTTGTTTTGTCTTGTTCCATACACACCTGGTTTTCATTCCCCAATCAATCTACATGTATTTAGTCCTCTGTTCCCCATCATGTCTTTGTCTGTAATTGTTCATTGTTAAAGGTGTATGTTCAGGCGCGATGCTTTTATAGTTTAGGTTTCGTGTTTTTGGGATCTTATGTCATTTTTTTGTGCCTATTGTTGAAAGGAATAAACGTGCGCCTGTTTACTCTGCTCTCCTTCACCTGACTTCGCCTCCATTACACAGCCTTAACAATAATGGTCTGGGACTGATTGTCATGGTTCGGGCTAGGCCTCTTTTAACGCTACAGCATACAATGACATTCTAGACAATTCTGTGCTTCCAACTTTGTGGCAACAGTTTGGGGAAGGCCCTTTCCTGTTTCAGCATGACAATGCACCCGTGCACATACCGAGGTCCATACAGAAATAGTATGTCGAGATTGGTGTGGAAGAACTTGAATTGACTGCACATAGTCCTGACCTTAACCCCATTGAACACCTTTGGGATGAATTGGAACACCGACTGCGAGCCAGGCCTAATTTCCCAACATCAGTGCTCGACCTCACTAATGCTCTTGTGGCTGAACAGAAGCAAGTCCCTGCATCAATATTCCAACATCTAGTGGAAAGCTGTCCTAGTTGAGTAGAGGCTGTTATAGCAGCAAAGGGGGGACCAACTCCATATTAATGCCCATGATTTTGAAATGAGATGTTTGACGAGAAGGTGTCCACATACTTTTGGTCATGTAGTGTATTTGTAGGCCTATGCCAATGTGTTTAAGTCCACAAATTGTTTGCACTGCTTTTGGTTAATTATTTGGCTCTTGATTGAAATTTTGCGAAGCTAAAAATAAGCACTTTTATAGTTACTGTTTTTTATTATTATTATTATTATTATTTTATAACACATTTGTTTACTGTAGATTTAAAGACATTGATCATGTTGGTTATTTGTTCTCTTGTAGACCAATTCTTTTTTTAATAACATTGTAATACACTTATTACAGCTCATGATTGGCCTGAATATGAAATCACTGTCAAGAATTATTTGAATAAAAAAAAAAGGAGTTTAACTCAGTAGTGGGTGTTTAAACCTTACAGTTCCAGGTTGCTTTTCACTTATATCTGTATTAAAAGGAGATTGTCTTCCTATTTCTTCCTTGCCAATCCCATCTTAATATTAATGTACCTAAACACAGCATGTCAGCATAGATATTATAAATTGGAAACAATGACTGGCTACATGTGCATGTTATCTCAAATGGCCCCTGGCCTGCATCTGTGCTCATTTAACTAGGAGGCTAGGGGGGGGGGGGGGGGGGGCTAGGAGTGGTAAGGGGAGGCTAGGAGAGGCAAGGGGAGGCTAGGGGAGGCTAGGAGAGGTGAGGCTAAGGGAGGTTGGGGAAGCTAAGGGGGCTAGGGGGAGCTAGGGGAGGCTAAGGGGGGCTAAGGGAGGCTAAGGGATGCTTGGGGAGGCGAAGGGAGGCTAGGGGAGGCGAAGGGAGGCTAGGGGAGGCTAGAAGAGGCTTGTGGAGGAGAGGCTAGGGAAGCTAAGGGAGGCTAGGAGAGGCTAGTGGAGGCTAGGAAAGGTGAGGTTACGGGAGGCTAGGAGAGGCTAAGGGGGGCTAGGGGATCCACTAGCCCCCCTTGCTGGTTTTCACCTCATAGACTCTCTGCAGATTAATATGGAGAATCAATCTCCACTATAAAACTGGACTCTAATGAGACTTCTATGGTCATAATTATGAGATTCAATTGGTTTATATCCATTAACAATGAGAGACTGAGACGAAAATATGATTTGTATATTTTATTCCATGTCCAAAATGGTTCACACTGATAACCCAATATTCTACCATAAAGTCTTAATATGTACTGCATACACCCCTCTTTACATGTTCATGCTTGTAAAATATATTTGAAGAGTGAAATTATATGACTCCTAATCAATCAACAAACATTTCAACATTTTCAGAGGATATCTGATTCTGTGGGAAATGGCCAACATGGGAAACTCCATTTCAGGACAGCAACTGACCCATACATGCAACCAAAAGTGAAAGTTCCCACAAGGTAAATGAATGAACTATTTTGTAACAATATCAGTGTGAGAAGAAAACTTGACCTGTACCATGTTAAGTTATCAACTTACTGCTATTCACAGGGATATTTGTATGTTATTGTATTTGTCCAGTGTTTTTCTGTTCATTCATTGTGTAACCTGGAGAGAAAAGGAGGACTTCTCAACCAAAACATTAGAAACTTAATTCACACTCACCATCTGAGGTGGGGAGGTGACACCCTCTCAAGTCCTCTCTCTCTTTCATGTCCCTTTTTTCCACCTTTCCTCTTGCAGGGGAGTTCTTTGTTCCCTCATTTACTCCCGTTCTTCCTTCCTTCCTTTATTCAATGCACATTAATAAAATAAACTTGTCTACAGACATGCTTTTTGTTTCTACCATCTTGTTGCTATAGCGACAGCTTCCTGACATATATATGTGGTCTCTTTATGAGCCTGGTTACTGTTTAACATCTCCACCCACATTTTTCTCAGATTAGAAAAATCAATAAGATAACAGCTAGAAGTACCTACCTAATGCTGGGGCCTTACCTTGCACCAACACCACCTTCCTCATTATAACGCAGCCAGTGGCTAACTTCCATATTTTAAACCCTAGAACTTTGGGAATACAGAAGAAAAAGAAAACACATAAGAAAGAAACAGGGAGAGAGATGGTTAATGTAAACTCACAAGTCAGTACAAGCATGGAGTTTCCATTCGCTGGTGGTGAGTACACAGTTTCTGTCTTTTATCATCTCACGGTTTCAGTGCATTATGGTGGAGCTCACGCCATCTGTTGACTTTGTTTAAACTGTAGTATGCAATACACACTGCAGAGGGTTTCTCTTATGGCAGGTCCATTCAATGTAGAAAATATCATCGACATTGTTTTGACAGGACTGCAATCCAGGAGGTGTGGCGACGATATGAAGGTTGTTAAAAAGGGCCCCATAATAAGCTGAGACTGACTGATGAGACTGATGTCAGCCTGGCATGTCAAAGCTTCGGAGTGTAGCATAACATGGTGAATAAAGGACCGCAATAGGCAGTGGGCTGAATGTAATCATAACAACACATTTCAGGAGGAGTCCTGTTAGTGTCAAGCACTGTAAAACACTTTGTCAGAGTGAATCTGGGTGGAATTGTAGCCAGGATAGTGGAAAGGTGTGGAGGGCAGCCTCAGACTCTGTGTCAGAGGATAACACTGGACTTTCACCTGAAAAACACATGGGAACCACCTGGGAAAAACTAGGAAAACACCTGACAGCATCTGCAAACTGAGTGTGACTCAGTTACGCTGCAAAGTGTCAGAACATGCCTTTTCAGAAGTGTACTGTGGCCTATGCGTGAATGGCTTGGGGATTGTTTTCATTATGTCATTGATCACACATGGTATAATTTACATATGAGTTAAGGAGATGCAAAACACCTTTGACCAACCAAACTGACGATATTAGTTGCCCCTTCCTGGTTTTATTATACTGTACCATCTTTCCTTTATAATACAGTCAAATGTTCGAAGCACTTTCTCAGGTTTCAGTGAATAAAACCTAGCGGTCAAGCAGGGAAATGGTTCCAATCGTCTTTCCACCATTCATTTTTCCCAGAGGAGATTTCAGAAACACTTCAAATAAGGGCTGTGTTTCTTGTAGGCTCAACCTGGCGTGACCTTTTGATAACCGTGTAAATCTCTTTAGGGCAAGGTGACTTTTATCATAAAGACCTACAAATGCCATGATGATCTAGACGAGACTGCCGAATCAAGGCAAAGGTGCGAATCTCTGAATTAACTATCTAATGTAAGCTAAATATAGTAAAGAATAAATTGGCTACATTTATTTGAATTGACAATTCTGTGAACTGTCTTGTGCAAGTTTTAAATGGACACAGTACCTGTCAGGAAAGGTGTCAGCTAGAGCTTGTAGGGATTTGTAGTTTTGCATGATGTCTACTTTGATGCTAATTAGCATTTTTGAATCTGAGAGTAAATAGAGCCGAATATATTGATACAAGCCACCTTGTACGAGAGCGATTTACATGGTTATCAAAACGTCAGTGTATCACTGCCTCCCGAGTGGCGCAGTGGTCTAAGGCACTGCATCGGGCGGCGCACAATTGGCCCAGTGTCGTTCGGGTTAGAGGAGGGTTTGGCCGGCAGGGATGTCCTTGTCCCATCGCGCACTAGCGACTCCTGTGGTGGGCCGGGTGCAGTGCATGCTGACACGGTTGCCAGGTGTACGGTGTTTCCTCCGACACATTGGTGCTTTCGGGTTAAGTGGGCATTGTGTCAAGAAGCAGCATGGCTCTCGACCTTCGCCTCTCCCGAGTCCGTACTGGAGTTACAGCGATGAGACAAGACTGTAACTACCAATTGGGGAGAAAAGGGGATAAATAAAACATTTATAAATAAATAACACTGAGTACAATACCTGCATTTTTCTCAAGGAATGTGTTACCTCTGTGTGCTTAAAAGAGCTTCACAAACCAGGACATTTACTGTATGTTGCAAATACATTTCCTTGGCAACTTCCCTGTTTAAGCTTATTTCTGGCTTAGATCTTGGGTTATATGTTTCTTTGTGCAGACACAAGAATGCTGCAAATCACTGTTGAAAAGGTCTCTTCTAATTCATAATAGTGCTTACACAATGTCTCTCATGCATCAGGAGACAGGAGACAAATACTGACATTAGTGTGTCACAGGCATGACCTGCAGTTATGAGTTCTTGTCCCTGGTGGACATGACCTGTGCTGCGTCTGAAATTGTATACAGTAGTTATGAGTTCTTGTCCCTAGTGGACATTACATGCTGTTCTGGTCCCTGGTGGACATTACCTGCAGTTCTTGTCCCTGGTGGACATTACCTGGGCTGCATCTGAAATGGCACTCTATTGCCTGCAGTATATAGAGCACTACTTGACCAGAGTTAGTGCACTATATAGGGAACCGGGTGGGCATTCAGAAGAATATGACGTCTGACCTCTGGTATTAACTCATAACATTTTTAACATTGATCTGCCATTTGAGATGAAGATTAAGTCTGAATTCAGGAGATGCAGTATATGACTCATATATAGTGACAGCGTTGGCATAAAGGGCATTGGAAAGCATTTGCCTTTTCAAATAACATGATAAATACCTTACTAAGGTGGAGAGAGTTTTCTGATCTGGTGCAGTAGACTTATGCTTTAGAGCACAGACAGACACATCCTGTATCTCTCCATTAATAATCTCTAAACCATCTCATTTGTCATTCTTTGGCTATTCATAACTGCTCTCTATGCTTGGATAGGCTACATGCTGAAACTTTTTCTCCTCATATTTTTTAACTATAAAAGTCATATGGAATTTGGCATTTCTTTTTCAATGAAGAGCTGTACTCAACTGCTATAATGAGTTAACATGGTCTAGATGTGTTTTAGTATTAAACCCAGCAGAGATCCCCATTAGCAGTGTGCGTGGATGGGTTTATTACACACTCTGTACACTTGACACTATAAAGCCCAGTGTTCAAGACTCCAATCAAATCTCATTGTGACAGGCATTATAGGATTATCCCTGCTGGTCACGTGGCTGCAGCCTCTGGCTCGCACACACACACGCACGCACATTTTACCTCAGGCCTTGGTGAAATGCTTATGGCCCTACATCCCCACCGGCTACAGTCCCCCTTGTTCTCCCTCCCTCAGACACACACTCCTTCACCTTCATTCTGCTCAAGCTGGGCCTGGGTGAGTACTGCAGTGTGCTCCCGGTGAGAGAGAGGCTGATGGGCATACGGTCTGGTCCCTAGGCCTGGTCACTGTCAGGGCTCAGCTATCCACAGTCAGGAGGATGTATGGAGGGGAACATGGAACACTGCATGGTCACCTCACCACTCCAGGTACAGATGTAAGATTTTCATTTAAACCAGTTTGCTACATCAGGAAAATAATCCTGCAGCAACAGGAAATGTGAATTATTATGTGGATTATAATTAGACATTTTTGTAGGGGTTGATAGATTTTTTATAAGGAAAAACCAAGTCTAAAATTGGAAGTCTGAAAGTGGAAATTACTAACATCAGAATACTTTTAAAACTTTGAATACATTACAATTAAAAACATTCTTGCATTGCAGTAAAGTTCTCTTGCAAGAGGATGGTCAAATTAAGATCTTACATATGTACAGTCAGTCAGAAACACATGTCACGGGGAAGTATTCTGTAATTCTATGACTGTTGTACTATAACTGTAGTACTATAACTCTCAGAATAGAACCGTACAATAGATTTTGACTACTACCCTGTTACACATACTTTTACATAGCTGGTGGAAAGAGAGAGGGATTTCATGCAGTAGATTATTCCACCACACAACAAGCTACTCTGTTGTCTGTTTACTTTTTAAACCATCCCACTGGGCAAAAACCGCTTGAATCAACGTTCTTTCCACGTAATTTCAACCCCCCCAAAATCTATGTGATGACATTCAATCAACGTGAAAAACTGATTTGCAAAAAGTAATGAACGTAAAGGCATTTCATCTTTTAACTTTTAACGTAAATCCAATGACATGGTGACATTTTTTGTTGATTTCATGTTGAATTCACATTAGTCGACAACTCAACCAAATGTAAATCAAAACTAGACGTTGAACTGACGTTAGTGCACAGTGGGATGGGACTGTGTTTTGAGAGCAGCCGAAGTACAGCTGCATACGGACTGCTCACAGAACAAAGCTTTGTGTTGTTCCTTAGTTGAATTAATGCTTTCTGACTTAAAAATATGATGATTTTAGCTGTGTCTGAAAATAGACACACTATTATAGATACATATTGATGTGGTAGCCCACATGAAAAAAAGACTACAGTTTACGATAGAGTACTACAGTACTTACTATAGAATTCTGTAGTTAACTGTAGAATACTATACTACACACTGTAGTATCCATCGATCATGTGTAGTACTTACTATAGAATGTTGTAGAATACTATAGTAAATACTACACTATTATTGGGAGAGAGAAAAAACAATGTCGTAAATACTACAGTAAAGTCTGCAGAAACACAAAACTTTTTTAAACTATAGTTAATACCTCAGTATTTTATTTGCATATACCCTGCCCATTCCCTGCCCCATATCCCAATTTGTGCCACCCATAAGTATATTGTGTACAGGTTATAGAAAAGAGCAGAATCTCTGAATTAGCCATTCCACAGTCCTACATACCTACCACCGACAGGTTATGGACAATTTGCTCTTTTATTTCCCCAGTAGGTTTCCTCAAGGAGAAAGCCTCCACTTCTATGTCAAAGGTAATAAAACAAAAACACTATAGTAAACATTACAGTAAAGTCTGCAAAAACACTACAGTAAATACTATAGTGTATAAATATAGTAATGCTACAGTATTTAGACCATAGTATAATATAGTATTTTTTATATGGAAGGCCATATTGGTAATGTAAAAGGCCAAATGAAACCATGTATTATCGTTAATGTGTATCAATTTATCTTTTATCTTGAGTCTATTCATACAAAATTGGGAAAACTGCAGATTAATTCATTTGCTCTGAGAGTTTACTTTGTCACAGACCAGTCTTCTTTTTGGGAAACTCTATTACAAACAAAAACCATAGGATACTGCCTCCTTTGTCCACAAGGTGGTGCTGCTACCAAGTGATTCCTTTCCCCCTTAAACTTAATACTTAGTACTTAGATACTTAGATCACTATCTGAACATCCTCTTTCAACTCTCCATAGGGTTGAACTGTTCAAACAGAGTGATGACTGCAGCAGAGAGGTTGCCAGTCATCAAGCTCAGTCAGTAGACTGTAGAAGGGTGATGAACCCTCATAATGGGGCCACTGAGTTTTTTTAAATGTTAAAACTGTCCTCTAAGAAGGTTATATACACATGTAGGATCTTCATTTGAGCCAGTTTAACACATTAGGAAAATAATCCTGCAGAAACAGGACATTTTAATTATTAGGTGGATTATAATTGATGGACATTTTTGTAAGAGTTGGTACATTTTTCATAAGGGAAAATCAAGTCTGAAATTTCTAAGTGGAAATTACAATTTTCAGAAGCCTTTTTAAACCTCAAATAAACTACAAGTTTTAAATGTCCTGCTATGCAGGAAAGTTCTCCTGCAACAGGGTGAGGAAATTAAGATCCTACATCTGTAGAAATAGCAGAGTTTATTAAAGAGGCACCAATGTCAGTTGCCGTCCAGCTTCTGCTGCTACTTAGGTATTACATTTTATTTTAATGTGATGATTTAGGATGAGGTTGAATTCCTTGGCTTATAGTGTCTTGTGATTCCTTCTTGATATTGATTGGTTGATCATGGGAGAGCCTATAGCAGCAGAGAGAGTGATAACCAGCCATGCGGTCTGCTGACAGATAGGATTTGTGCTAGCAGGCAAAATGAATTCTCAGCAAAAACAGCAGTTAATGATTAAAGGGCTTTATCAAGACACTGTGATTGATTTACGTGGAGCATTGGGTTAAATGTTTATTGATGCAATTGTTTACTTATTTAGTGTACAGACATGGGGCTACTTGAGGTTTCCTCCTGCATGGTGGAACAAACAACTAGGGGTGGATGTGTAAGAAAATATCCCAATGGTAGTCTAAGTTTTAGTTTAGGAAGTTTTGCATGTAGATGGTAGTCTAAGTTTTAAGTGTCAAATCCTTGATTGTTGAAAGTTATCTACAAACAAAGTGTAGCATATTCCCTCAACTTTTTTAACGGCAACTATTAAACTATCTTTATCTTCTTTATTGCACAATAATTTGGGATTATGGAGGGTGAGCAAATTTAGTCCCTAGAAGTTTATCATTGCCCTTAGACCAAACAGTCATGGGTCAGGACTATGAGAATATTTCAGTTGTTTCAGATAACTATTTTAACAATCTCAGATGTTTTTCATATGAAGATGTATGCATTTTCACTTTTTCCTTCTGTAAATCCACAAGGGGGAATTGAGTCCTGGATTTGTGAATAGTTAAAACTGGTAAAAGTGCATGTTTTTGTATGGCACCCTAAACCTTAATTTGCTGATAAATTGTGAGTAATTGAAAGGTCAATCCCATGGACAGTAGTACACAGCAGTCTTTGCTTTTGGTTTCCTCCTCTGTACTTGAATCAAAGATTTTATTTTATTTCACCCAATTAGTATCATTGAGCGAGACCTATTTTTCAAAAGAGACCTTGCTAAAATAGCGTCACACAGCGATTCAGATATAATTACACCATAAAACACTAAGTACTACAGTTTAAAAACATACATTTACACGTTGAACAGGCAATAATTATCTGGGGAGGTGTGTTGCATCTAGGGGTCAAAACATTGACAGACCCCGCTAAACTGTCCACCATAGATTTGAGCCTAGCTTTGAACTCATTCAAGAAGACAAACTCATTCAAGAAGACGAGCTCCTGCAGTGTCATGTCCTTTTGTAGCTCGTTCTAAGTGGAAGGGCCCCTCTGAAATAAAGGGATAAAGCTCAGGACAGAATTATAGAGAGCTCTGAAATGTACTATTGGTGCCTCAATCATAACTCTGTTGCTTTCTGTTCTGTCCTGAGATGGCAGACTAAAAGCTGCCTAATGTAGGCTCTCTGAACAAAGTGTAAGTAACATGTTCCTACTGTGTAGGCCTTGTTCACACTGGCAGTTTGAAGTGACTGAAATCCGATTATAAACTGGAGGTTTCGAACCCTGAATGCTGATTGGCTGAAAGCTCTGGTAAATGATACCCTATACCACAGTTATGACAAAACATTTATTTTTACTGTTCTTATTACGTTTGTAACCAGTATTATAATAGCAATATAGTACCTCAGGGGTTTGTGGTATATGGCCAATATACCACGGCTAAGGACTGTATCCAGGCCCTCCTCGTTGCGTCGTGCAGAAGAACAGACCTTAGTCGTGTTATATTGGCCATATACCACACCCCCGCAGGCATTATTGCTCAATTAGAATCTGATATTTTTCCTGCAGCCAAAAAGCACATGGAATCGGATATTTCAATTAAAATTTCAAACCACCTAGGAAGGTGGTTTAAAATCAGATATAAATCTGATTCCTGGCCATGTGACTTGTGTCTGAACGGTCAAATCTGATTTATTTGACCTCAAGTGTTTTTAGACTTTTATTAGGCATATCTTGTCAATTGCTAGTTACTCTGTTGACAGTTTGACAACAAAGTGTGGTAGCTAAATAGCTTGTTAATTGTTTACAAACAAATTAGTGAATGTGCTAGCAAACTAAACAGCTAGCTAGATGACTGCTGTGACTAGCCAAAAATGACTTGTTTGGAATGTTGCATCATCATATCCTTTGAGGCTATAAAAGTGTTCTTACACTATGATTTCGAACATTCTAAGCAACTAGGAAACTTCCATGGCAGGCATTATTGCCACCTTAGCTTGCTGCACAACTTCTTCTGAGTGAGATAAAGCAGGAACACCACCACCAATCAGCCAACGCCACCACACACACACCCACCATTACTATGACAACTAGCGTAGCCATCAGCAAATGTCTGAATACACACAAATCTGATTTGTTCACTTGTAACTTGCTGTTTGGACAGTCAGTATTACAAAACGGATTTGAAAAACAAAGCATTAAGGCCTACAGTCTGAACAAGGCTTGAGAGTCTACTACTACTGTAAGTTTTAGATTCAATGTTGTTCCAGACATTTGCACAAAATGGTTGTGAGTCAAAGCATTGATTTCACCTCAGCTTATTTTCTAACTGACAGCTGTTTTACCAAACAATCTACAAGAGGTGTCGATTACTGCCAACTAAATCAGGGGGAAGGGGTATCAAGTCAACATAATTACCTTCACTAGTAAACATAACATTTCAATTGCATTACCAAAACCAAAGCAACAACAAAAACAGCAAATAAGAATAATTTCAACAAATGTCAACATTAACACATTAAGTCAACAATTTTCCAACGGCACAGACACAGTGATATTACCACTGGTCAGCCAAAGGGGCTTGGAGTTGCACAAGCTGTGCGATTTGTAGATAGTTATCATCTGTTGACAAGGTCTTCGCCTGCCATGACACTACTACTACTCACATGGTATCTCCTACATCTAACACACACAGACAGACAGAGCAGCGCAGGCTCAACACTGGCCTCAAGTATGCTGCAACAAGCACATTGTTAATGTCTCCGTCCTTCTTTCATTCATCCTATCAACATCTACAACAGTGTAGAATACACACATCATAAACACTCACATTTGCCCTGTGCTGGAGCTCTCCTAAAAATAAATATTTCCCCATACAGTATATTCCAAATATCATTGACTCTTGGTTTTCCTCCAGTTGTTGTCTCCACTTATTCTCTTTTAGCTTCAGCAGCTCTTTCCATTGGGATCGGACGTGTGGAATGAAAAAGAGTCATTCAGTGGAAGGTACAAATAGGCAGTGGTTAACAAATGGAGTTTGGTCAGTGGTCGGACTATTCAGATTCCTATTCAGAAGGTAGACAGGACTTTGTTCACAAACTGGAGTTTGAAGTTAGTTTCAAAGGGGATAATTACACTAGTGTTACATCAGGTCTCATCAGAAGTCAGTCTTTTGACTTTTAGCCCCGGGCTGTTTGTGTGACTCATTATAATACTGACAGGACAGAACTTACATAAAGACGTCATACACACATCAACATGGCTGCTTCAGGTGTGTACGACGAGGACTGACTGTGTCAAACGGGAGCGTGAGGGAACATGTTATGTCATGCTAACCCTTCATAAAAAAATATCAATCATCTTGTTGAGTACACAGAAATAAATTATTTGTCTAGAAGACATTTAACTTTTGGAGTTTTATAGACTGCATGTTACTGCTATGGTCTAGTCTTCTGGTGGCTGTGTTAGGGTCTGGCCCAGTGTTAAAACAGACTAAAGTGAACTAGTTAAATCAGGAGGCTTCTCTGGTTACTCTATGATAAGATACTCTGGAAGCTGGTGGAAATGTGTGTGCTATGGGAATGTACCTATCAAACAGGGACTAATGTTAATTATAAACCGGGTGGTTTGAGCCCTGAATGCTAATCGGCTGACAGCCGTGGTAAATCAGACCGTATACCACGGGTATGACAAAACATTTATTTTTACTGCTCTAATTATGTTGGTAACCAGTTTATAATAGCAATGCGACACCTTGGGGATTTGTGGTATATGACCAATATACCATGGCTAAGGGCTGTGTCCAGGCACTCCGCGTTGCATCGTGCTTAAGAACAGCCCTTAGTTGTGGTACATTGGCTATATACCACACCCCCTCGGGCCTTATTGCTTAAACATACAACCTGATATGATAGAACTCTCCATATTTGCAAAAGCATGACAAATTAAATAGTTACCAACATTATATATTATAATTATAGATTATAAGATTATATTTAGAGTACTATGACATGTTATCCTGTTATCATTATGTAAATGACATGTAAATCATGAAAAAAATCAATATCAGTTACTAAAACGTAGACAAGTTATGTGAGTTTAAGGTGATGTTCCAAAATGTTGCTATCAGTATCTTTCTAAACCTGAACAGTCTGTCACTGCCTGAGTGTGATTAACAAAGTCTTAACCTTGCAGATTACACTTTATGGAGCAGTATATGATTGCTCTTGGAGGAGTTCACAGAAAAGGAAGACGTGAGCTGGCGATAATAAAGACGTTTAATGGCTAAGGAGATAAGATTTGTTCTAAGTGACTCGTTCTCTTTATTCCGTCACACAGATTTCCCTCTAACTTCACCATCATCACTGCCGTGGTGAATGAGCAAATATGGGCCCTTGAAGGGCACTCCAACAGAGTCTATGTATGTGTCCAAAATGTCACCCTATTCCCTAGTGCACTACTTTTGACCAGGGCCCATAGGGCACTATACAGGGAATAGAGTGATCATTACTGCCTTGGTTCTCAAGCAAACATGAGCAAATGTGGGCACTTGAGAGGCGTTCCTCTAGAGTTTATGTCTACCTAAGATGTGGAGAAGTAAGCAATGTAATGACCTCTGTTCAGACTTATGAAACATGGACATCCGGAAGCTCTGGCGAGGCCCTAGATTAGTTGCATGTTCTATTTGACCACCTCTTGTCATCCATTGATAAAAAAATGTGTTATTGGTTACAAATATTCCTCTCTAAAGTTTAAAGACGACAAGGTTCTTTGGTGCCATTTTGTTTGTGATGCTAAACTTGTTTTCATCCATCTAACTGGTTATCCTGGACAATGTAATTCTACCAAACATTAATCAAGATGGTGTCTCCCATATTGGCTCCTGATATGATTTGGATAAATTTTTGTCAATATACGATCTTCTCTACACTCTCAGGCGGATCACAGTGACCGACTTAACCACAGGAATGTTACGATGGTAAACTCGAAAGGAGAGATTTTATTTTATGAATCCTATATGCTCTGGGTGGGTGGTTCTCAAGTTCACCAGCCTGCGTTTAACTGCTCTGAGGTCTCAGTGAACCCTAGGTCATTGACCTGTGGCTTATAGTGTACTGGCACGTTCCCTTCTTCAATTACAACACTACTGTTTACCATGGCACATTTACTCATGCAGTGGGGCCACCTTATTTGCGTATTCTGCAACATTTATTCTTCTAAAATCAGTTGCGTTACAGGCCGGGGAAACAAATGTTTACTGTATTCGAGTTAATACTCAACTGTATTCGATGTTTAATGTCATTTTATGAACATATAATAGTAAACTTTAGAGTATTATAATACTTTTCTGACAGCGCATTCTGTTCTCAAATTCTTGTTAAGCCACTTTACATTGTTAATCCTGCTGGAAGCTTTCTAATGCGTTACTTGAACGTATCCCAATGCGGTCCTACAAACATAGGCTCCTACCATCACAAACCAATGACATTAGTGACCAAAAAGTGCTCTAAAAGCCTTCAATTTGACGTTAAGGAGCAAGTTTCTGAAGAGTTAGGTCACACTGCTTTGGTATGTAACGTGCGTACAGCATTTTGTGAAACAGTGAACTCCTTTGCATAAAGGCAACAAGTTATTTTCAGCAATAGTTATTTCCCTTGTTTATTACGAAATAATTAACTGAGATCTACCAGAGACATATTACATTTGGAAGTACAGTACCAGTCAAAAGTTTGAACACAACTAGGGTTTTTCTTCATTTTTTTTTTTTTTTTTTTTAACATTGTAGAATAATATCAAACCTATGAAATAACACATAGGGATCCATGTAGTAACCAAACAAGTGTTAAACAAATCAAAATATATTTTATATTCTTCAAAGTAGCCACCCTTTGCTTTGATGACAGCTTTGAAGGAGTTCCCACATATGCTGAGCACTTGTAGGCTGCTTTTCCTTCACTCTGTGGTCCAACTCATCCCAAACCGTCTCAATTGGGTTGAGGTCGGATGATTGTGGAGGCCAGGTCATCTGATGCAGCACTCCATCACTTTCCTTCTTGGTCAAATAGCCCTTACACAGCCTGGAGATGTGTTGGGTCATTGTCCTGTTGAAAAACAAATGACAGTCCAACTAAGAGCTAACAAGATCTGATGGCGTATCACTGCAGAATACTGTGGTAGCCATGCTGGTTAAGTGTGCCTTGAATTCTAAATAAATTACAGACAGTGTCACCAGCAAAGCACCCCCACACCATCACACCATCATCCATGCTTCACGTTGGGAATCACACATGCAGAGATCATCCGTTCACCTACTCTGCGTCTCACAAAGACACTGCATTTGGAAGCAAAA
This sequence comes from Salvelinus fontinalis, assembly GCF_029448725.1. Lineage (NCBI taxonomy): Eukaryota > Metazoa > Chordata > Actinopteri > Salmoniformes > Salmonidae > Salvelinus > Salvelinus fontinalis. The sequence goes on from NC_074695.1 coordinate 19,068,239, forward strand.
ATCTCAAATTTGGACAGATTTCCACCGGTGTAATGTCCATTGCTCGTGTTTCTTGGCCCAAGCAAGTCTCTTCTTATTATTGGTGTCCTTTAGTAAGGGTTTCTTTGCAGCAATTCAACCATGAAGGCCGGATTCACGCAGTCTCCTCTGAACAGTTGATGGTGAGATGTGTCTGTTACTTGAACTCTGTGAATGTACTAATGTACTTATCATCTGCAGCAGAGGTAACTCTGGGTCTTCCTGTTCCTCATGAGAGACAGTTTCATCATAGCGCTTGATGATATTTTGCGACTGCACTTGAAGAAACTTTCAAAGTTCTTGAAATGTTCCGTATTGACTGACCTTCATGTCTTAAAGTAATGATGGACTGTTGTTTCTCTTTGCTTATTTGAGCTGTTCTTGCCATAATATGGACTTGGACTTTTACCAAATAGGGCAGTCTTCTGTATACCACCCCTACCTTGTCATAGCACAACTGATTGGCTCAAACGCATTACGAAGGAAAGAAATTCCATGTTCATTGAAATGCATTCCAGGTGACTACCTCATGAAGCTGGTTGAGAGAATGCCAAGAGTGTTCAAAGCTGTCACCAAGGCAAAGGGTGGCTACTTTGAAGAATCTCAAATATAAAATATATGTTGATTTGTTTAACACGTTTTTGGTTACTATATGATTCCATATGTTATTTTAAAGTTTTGATGTCTTCACAATTATTCTACAATGTAGAAAATAGCAAAAATAAAGAAAAACCATTGAATGAGTAGGTGTGTCCAAACTTTTGACTGGTACTGTAGGTCTAAATCCAGACTGTTGGCAGGCCCCCTCATAATGCATTACTTCCTGTTGACCTGCACCTCTCTTCACGTTGAGTATACATTTGATTAAGACATTTAGCTAAAATGCTAAAATAATCGGTGTGCTTTCAGATTGCAATAAGAATCCATATGATAAGATGCTTTTTTGGTGCTGAAGGCGTGGGGTAAGAGTGTCTTGGCATTCTTTGGATGGCCTACAAGTTGAGCTTCCAATTTTTTGGTCAAAGCCATCAGTTATCTGATGGACAATTGGTTTAAACTGGCAGGAAACAACAAGAGGTGATGTCAAGCAAGTAAAGCACAATGATTTGGCTGAGATTCAACATTTTATGTCTCTCATAGTATAATTGTTGATCTATTACTGACAGCACGGTGAAAAGAGAAAGAAGGAAGGAGAGAGAGAGAGAGAGAGAGAGAGAGAGAGAGAGAGAGAGAGAGAGAGAGAGGAAAAGATTGAGAGTTCCAAGTTATGTTATCTTTGAGAAAAAACAACTGTGATACACCAATAGAGGAGTCTAGTTAAATATCAACTTGACATTCACCCCACCCCTCCTCTAGTTAGCAGCCTAACTGGGAGGAGGCTCCTCCTGTCAGTCACAACCAGGCTACTCATGGCCTCCTCCTCCGGAGCTCTGGAGGAGAGACTGTCCCCATCGCATACTCAGCGGTATCTCTATCTACCTTTATGAGGAGGAGCTTGGCCAAATATGGGAGAAGGGGGAGGAGGGGTGCAGGGGGGCACTTAGCCTCTTGGACAAATCTTTTTCCCCACTGTCAGGTAGCTGAGAGGGAATTTGTTTGTCCAAAGAACTAGTAGACATGGATATGGCAGACTATAGCGATGCCCTGGACCCAGCCTACACCACCCTGGAGTTTGAAAACATGCATGTGCTCTCCATGGGCTCAGGTGAGTCAGTCACACATTACATGGTTGAACTGTGAGACTTTTAACTATCAAACTGGTCTTCTGTAGCTCAGTTGGTAGAGGATGGCGTTTCAACACCAGGATAGTGGGTTTGATTCCCAGGACCACCCATACGTTAAACTTATGGGCAGGTCAGTTGTGGACGGAGGGTTTTAGTTGTTGTTATCAAGAGCAGCTGTCAGTTGTCCATCTTGTATTGGATGCTAATAGATGATAATGTGCTTCTTTCCTGATAATATTATCCCCTCTTCTTGCAGTAGTAAAACATTCAGGGGTTTTGACACAATGCATCTGGATAATTTGGTGGTGAAACAACCATTTGGTAGAGAATTACCTTCTCCTGTTGTAACATGTAGATTGTTATGGTATAGTGGTCATATTTCACTTAAGATAGAATTACAACGAATAGATATTCATACTATGCGATAGTGATTTAAGAGACATGGACATCTCTCTCTTGTTACCTACACCTATGTTATGCATTTTGAGGTCCATAAAATGAGAAAAACATTTCACAGAGTTGTGTGACAGCATGATATATGATTTTTGAAAGTGAGAAATTGTCCTTTCTAGTCTCCCATGACATTTGGCTGTGAACCTGATTCTAAAATGAAACAACTTCCTCGCAGGATGAAAAAGCAATGACCCTTGAAAGACAATTATATTGCAAGACCAATATCATCTTTGATATGCCTTAATTATTGTACTGTTTAATCCTCACAAAATGCAATTGTTTTATGATACTTAAACAGCATACAATGCAGCGTGTCGTTTATTTCTACTTTAGACGTTGTTACTAGTTTAATTACAGCTTTACTGCACAGGTATTAATAAGAGTAACTTAATGTGAAGTATAAGCAGTATAAGAGTAACCAGCAATGCCACTGACTTTAATGTAATCACCTGATGCAGTCAACCAATCAATGTCGCTCTCACCTTTTGAAATGAAATGAATCAAAATATCTGTTTTCTTTGACAGTATGTTGGTTAGTTAGTTAGAGGGACAATAGTGAATGACCTAAGTTATATTCAGTCAATATATTGATTATATTAGTCAATAAATGAGGACTGAGAGCTAAGAGTAAAAAAAAAAGAATACATTTTTCACATTTTGTAGAAAAACATTCTGGTTAAAGTAACAAATGATTTAAATGAATGACCTTTCCTCTAGTTCTCTCAAACTGTTGACCACTAGTCATTCCATAACATTCATCCCTATACTCGCTCAGGTTATCTTCCACCAACATAGCAATTCATTATTTAATTACTTCATATAGCCCTCAAATATCTATTCGTTTTGATTTTGGATCACATTACTGCACATATCCTCTATCTCATGTCCAACATTGATGGCCCAAAGAGCCCCTGACTTGATAAGGAATATCTCTCTATCTCTCACTCCATACTCTTAAGCATAGGGTGATACGCACATCTAAAATATACTGTATAAAATATGTCTTTATCCATTGTTGCTTCAGACTCCTCGCCGGCTGAGAGTGCCAACATGAATGCAGCCAACCACCTCGGAGTGGGCACCCTGTGTGCCATCTGTGGGGACAGGGCCACGGGCAAACACTATGGGGCCTCCAGCTGTGACGGCTGCAAAGGCTTCTTCCGTCGGAGCGTTCGTAAAAACCACATGTATTCATGCAGGTGAGGTTTAGGCCAATATTACACACAAGAGCAAAGACAGTGACCATCATATCCTTGTGCATTTACAATAAAATACTATTAAATTCAACAAGTTTTGGGATTGGGATACAGTACCTGTGCATAGATGGGGTGTTCATTGACAGTTGCAATATCAAACTGGTGTAGCTAGGCCTTGAGAGAAAGTGATAACTAATAGATTTCAACCTTCTACAGTAGGTTACAATAGCGCTGGCATATTCAACAAGAGTCTTCTAACTGCAATCTACTCAATAAACCCTTAATAATCAAGCCCTCTTCAAACCCACTTCCCAGGTTCAGCAGACAGTGCATTGTGGACAAAGACAAGAGGAATCAATGCAGATACTGTCGATTGAAGAAATGCTTTCGAGCTGGCATGAAAAAAGAAGGTATACAATTCATTCAACTTCATTCAAATGGTAATTAGAATTAAAGAATGACAACATTGAGAGAAGTCTATGTAGCCATATTGTGTTATTACCCATTATACTCAGTCTCTACACAATGTGATGACACTAGCAGTTATGATTTAATCATCTCTGGTAAGGTATATCCTAGAACTAGAAGGTTCCATTTTTATCAGCCAGTCCCTATCGTAGAGTTGTAGAGAGGAGCAGAGCCATTGGGACTGCTCATGGCTCAGAGTAGGGTATGTTGCAAGAGCCACGAGAGCAGCACTTTGTTAATGTTCACTCCATGATTCACTGAATTCTATGACCAGCTTATGCTGAGCGAAAACTTCTGTGAGGGAGTTATAGCCACACATACTAATAAACACATCAGCCCTGGGAGAATGTTCTCCCAATGCTGTTCTGACTCAATGCCTATAACCCACTAGGAACTATGAATGACTGTCAGATAATCTATGCACCGTTTATTACATGTGTTTTTTTTTTACTGCATATGGAATGGCATATTTGAGTTGAATGACTTTGTAGGTTTGTGAAGTGAGTTAGAGTGTGTCTGAGAAAATGGGGAGTGCTTTGACTAAACCATTTCTAGTGAACAATAGAGTATTTATTCTATTCTGATAGCCGTGGTTTATGTTTCTATTGTTTCTCAGCTGTACAAAACGAGAGAGACAGAATCAGCACTAGGAGATCTAGCTATGAAGACAGCAGTTTACCATCTATCAATGCACTTATCCAGGCAGATGTACTCTCAAGACAGGTAAGGCCCATGGATATGGCTTTTTCGATCGAAATCATGTAAGCATTTAAAACTCATTTTTAATTGCCCCAGAGGTTGTACTGAATAAAATGAAATGGAATTTAATGTTTATAATTTGGCTATGAATACATAGGAGACTCATTCATTTGTAATTCTGTATGTGTAGATATCCTCACCTGGACCTATACTGAATGGTGACATCAGGACAAAAAAGATAGCGACCATCACAGATGTGTGTGAATCAATGAAACAGCAGCTGCTGGTGTTGGTGGAATGGGCCAAGTACATCCCTGCGTTCTGTGACCTGCCACTGGATGACCAGGTAAGGTTACATTAGATTTAACATTGACAGACTAGGTTAGACTAAACCATACTACTCTCATTCAGGGCTATTGCACTTTAGGGGCTGTTTTTTCCTGGACTAAAAAGCATGCAATATAAGGCCAGAAACCGGTCTGATAATGACATTATTGGGATTCTTAAAAATAACAACTTGAAGGTATGTGTCCAGGGAATATAAAGCTCTTCAATCAGCATTTTGAGTATGGAGTGCTGCTGCTATTTTTTAAGACCTCCGAATCCAGTTAGAATATGATGAGCTAGTTTGATAGTTGTATCTCTGATCAGAACTATTCCAGAATCATTAACACCGTGACAACCAGGGCTTTGGTAACTGATTTGCTGATGTTGAATTAGTGAGGGATCCAGCAGGTGTATCTTCACACACTTACTTGACTCTCTCTCTGTGAGAATTTCTGGTTAGCTCTTCAGTGACCTTAAGGGTGGTATGAAAGGTTACTTGTTTAATGGTTAGGTATGATTGGCAGATGTGATGTAATATTTCCCATGTCTTATCAAATTGGGGCTCCCGAGTGGTGCAGCGGTCTAAGGCACTGCATCTCAGTGCTTGTTCAGTGTTCATTCTTAATATAATAAAGGATGTACGCATACCACGCTGCGCCTTGGTCCGATTCATACGACAGACACCCTGGTTCGAATCAAGGCTGTATCACAACCAGCCGTGATTGTGAGTCCCGTAGGGTGGCGCTCAATTGTCCAAGCGTCGTCCAGGTTGGGCCGGGGTAGGCCGTCATCGTAAATAAGAATTTGTTCTTAAATGACTTGCCTAATTAAATAAAGGTAAAAAAAATGTTTTATTAAAATGTAAATGCATTGTTTATTAATAGAGAAGTTCAGAGGCTGTGTTTTTCTGCAAGACAGCTTCAAGGTTAAAGCTACTCACTGGGCACAGACGTCAGTCAGTTCAACGTGTAGTTTGGATTTACATTTGGTTGAGTTGTCAAGTAATGTGAATTCAACGTGAAATCAAAAATTCACCATGTCATTGGATTTCGGTAAACATTTCTATGCAAAAAATACAAAATTCCCTTACGTTGATGACTTTTTTCAAATCCAATCTGTCTTTGACGTTGGATTCAACATAAAAAATGTTTTATTAAAATGAAATGGAAACAACGTTGATTCAACCAGTTTTTGCCCAGTGATTAATAATGAAAAGGCTTTCCTTTATTTCAGGTGGCATTGCTGCGAGCCCATGCAGGAGAGAATCTTCTTATTGGAGCTGCAAAGAGGTCTATGTTGTACAAGGACCTCCTGTTACTAGGTAAAGTCAAGATAAGATATTAGCTACTGTACACCATCTAATTGCTCCAGGGTCATCATTAATAATGGTAGACCCTGGCCGTGACCCCATTCTCCGAAGGTGTCTCAGATGGATTTGGTGTCACGCTCTGACCTTAGATATCTATATTTCTTTATATTTTGGTTAGGTCAGGGTGTGACGAGGGTGGGTATGCTAGTTTTTGTATTGTCTAGGGTTTTTGTAGTTCTAGGGGTTTTGTAGGTCTAGGTAGTTGTATGTCTATGGTGGCCTGATATGGTTCCCAATCAGAGGCAACTGTTTATCGTTGTCTCTGATTGGGGATCATATTTAGGTAGCCATTTTCCCTTTTATGTTCGTGGGTTCTTGTCTATGTGTAGTTGCCTGTCAGCACTCATTTGTATAGCTTCACGTGTTGTTTTTTTATTTTGGTTAGTTTGTTCAGTGTTCATTCTTAATATAATAATGTACACATACCACGCTGTGCCTTGGTCCAATTCATACTACGAACGTGACATTTGGTATATGCAAAAATCACATTTCCAATTAATGCATGCATATGGTAACTGATACACACTTGTAAAAATATAAGCACACACCAAAGTAATATTATTATTTTTATAATTACATCATGTCATATAATAGTTATGTAATATAATAGACTAGTTATGCAAGAGTTATGCTAGCAATATGATATTTGTTTGGGAGGGGGGCAAAATCGTCGAAAAATCACAGTGATTCGGTATACATGGCATTTATTGGTTTCTGTTCCTTATAGGAAATGACCACATTATTCCCCGGAACTGCCCGGAGATGGAAGTGTCCCGGGTAGCAGTGAGGATTCTGGACGAGCTAGTGCTGTCCTTCCAGGAACTCCAGATAGATGACAATGAATACGCTTGTTTGAAAGCCATTGTTTTCTTCGATCCAGGTATTACATGGAACACAACGTCACTTTTAAAATGAACAGCCTATCATCTGATTCAAACAGTGAGACATCATATGAAGCATTCTAGGACAGAAACATTTATGTTGCAAAACAAAAAACGATGTAACCAGTGAGAAACTAAACTAGTGACTAAGAATGCCTGTTATATGAGCAACGTGTCCAGGCAGTGAGTGACCAAGCTGTTGACCAAATGCCTACTCTCTCCTGCTCCAGATGCCAAAGGTCTGAGTGACCCAGGTAAGATCAAGCGGATGCGGTACCAGGTTCAGGTCAGCCTAGAGGACTACATCAACGACCGGCAGTATGACTCCCGGGGACGCTTCGGAGAGCTGCTCCTGCTGCTGCCCACACTACAAAGCATCACCTGGCAGATGATCGAACAGATACAGTTTGTCAAACTCTTTGGCATGGCCAAGATTGACAACCTGCTCCAAGAGATGCTCTTAGGAGGTTAGACATCTTGATATTGTTACAAAGAAACTAAAAAGTCTCAATCTACTGCCAAAAGTAATGCCAAAATAATTTAATACAAACAACTTTCCGTGAGTTCTTGTTGGCTAGAGAAGTTTACACTCTTCAATAGGATAGAATGCTAGTTGGTTATCATACTCTATTACCAATGGACAGTGAAGGAGGAAATTAACTGTTTGGGGGGTTTGTGTATGTTGTGTTGTTTTCCTCAGGTTCTGCTAATGAGGCACATCACACACCTCACTCTCTGCATCCACATCTGGTTCAGGAACACCTCAGCAACAATGTCATCGTTTCAAGCAACATGGCTACTTCCATCCACAATGGCCAAATCTGTGAGTATCAATAACTACATGCCAGACCAAATGTTCAACTCTAAGTGTTGGTTCCCCAGAGACAGATTAAGCCTAGTTCTGGATTAAAAAGCACTGAAAGCAATGTCTGGGACACTGACCCCAAAATTAGCCAAAAATACTTGAGATTCTCAACCAACAATGAGCTCAGTGGCATCAATCCACTGCCATGTCCAACAGAGTCACGTAGTTGGAAGGACACACAAGCTTGGCAGAATAATCCACTAAGAAGTTATTCAGAGAGACTAATCAGGCTAACTTTGTCAAAGAAAGCGTCTGTTATTTTTTATTAACATTTTTAATGCCCTCAGAAAATTTCACAAACGTACTTATTCCTTGTCTGAATATATTCATATTTTTTTCAAGTAATGTCATGCCACAAGGTAAATATGTTGATTTGTTTGTTAACCTGACTAGCTGCATAGTTTAGTGGATTCCTCCACTAATTGATTATTTCTGGTTTGTTGCAGCCACTCCTGGAACCCCAATCCCCTCTCCTCCCACAGCCTCCAGTTCAGAACACTATAAGATGGCTCAAGGGGTTATAGCCACTGTGCCCAAGCATCCTATCTCCATCCCTCAGCTCACCATCACCAAGCAAGAAGCCATCTAACACAGAACTGGACCCCACAAACCCATCCGACAAAGCATTTACAATTTTACCATCTTCGCTAGCATCTCTGTTTCTCTGTAAACATGCTCAGTATAAAGGTGCAACAACAATTCTCACATGTGAGAAATACATATTTTCAAAAAATCTCAGGGAGTGTACTATACAGTTGGGATACATTAATAAACTAACCCCCACCTGACGTACAGTACCTACGGTAGGCCTACTCATATTATTGCATGTAGTATCAAGCTGAAATTGCAAACGGCTAGAACAACCTCATTCATGGGCAATATGATACAGTATGCTCTTTGACATACAGTACCAGTCAAAAGTTTGGACACACCTACTCATACTAAGGGTTATTCTTTATTTTTACTATTTTCTACATTGTAGAATATTAGTGAAGACATCAAAACTATGAAATAACACATATGGAATCATGTAGTAACCAAAATAGTTGATGACAGCTTTGCACACTATTGGCATTCTGTCACGCCCTGACCTTAGAGAGCCTTTTTATTTCTCTATTTGGTTAGGTCAGGGTGTGATTTGGGTGGGCATTCTAGTTTGTCTGTTTCTTTGTTGGCTGAGTATGGTTCCCAATCAGAGGCAGCAGTCTATCGTTGTCTCTGATTGGGAATCATACTTAGGCAGCCTTTTTCCCACCTGTGTTTGTGGGTAATTATTTATTTTCTGTGTGTGCCACGGTTGCGTCACGTTCGGTTTCTGTGTACCTATTTTTTGCGAAGGTTGCACTTTATTAAAGATGTGGAATAACCCACCACAAAAAGACCAAGCAGCGTGCGCCAACTTGGAGGACGAGCTGGACCGGGGAGGAGATTATGACAGGAAGTTTGAAGACGGTGAACGTGACACATTCGCTCAACTAGCTTTACTTGGAATGCTTTTCCAACCATCTTGAAGGAGTTCCCACATATGCTGAGCACCTGTTGGATGCTTTTTCTTCACTCTGTGGTTAAACTCATCCAATAACATCTCAATTGGGTTGAGGTCGGGTGATTGTGGAGGCCAGGTCATCGGATGCAGGACTCCATCACTCTTCTTCTTGGTCAAATAGCCCTTACACAGACTGGAGGTGTATTTTGTGTCATTGTCCTGTTGAAAAACAAATGATAGTTCCACTAAGCACCAACCAGATCTGATGGTGTATCACTGCTGTCCTTTAGTAGGGGTTTCTTTGCAGCAATTCGACGATGAAGGCCTGATTCACGCAGTCTCCTCTGAACAGCTGATGTTGAGATGTGTGTTTCTTGAACTCTGTGAAGCATTTATTTGGGCTGCAGTCTGAGGTGCAGTTATTCTAATTAATTTATCCTCTGCAGCAGAGGTAGCTCTGGGTCTTCCTTTCCTGTGGCGGTCCTCATGAGAGCCAGTTTAATCATAGCGCTTAATGGTTTTTGCAACTGCACTTGAAGAAACTTTCAAGGTTCTTGAAATGTTCTGCATTGACTGACCTTCATGTCTTAAAGTAGTGATGTATTGTCGTTTCTCTTTGCTTATTTGAGCTGTTCTTGACATAATATGGACTTGGTCGTTCACCAAGTAGGGCTATCTTCTTGCCCACCCTACCTTGTCACAATACAACTGATTAGCTCAAACGCATTAAGAAGGAAAGAAATTCCACAAATTAAATTTTAACAAGGCACACCTCATTCCAGGTGACTACCTCATGAAGCTGGTTGAGAGAATGCCAAGAGTGTGTGCAAAGCTGTCAAGGCAAAGGGTGGCTACTTTGAAGAATCTCAAATATAAAATATATTTTCATTTGTTTAACACTTTTTTGGTTACTACATGATTCCACATGTATTATTTAATAGTTTTGATGTCTTCACTATTATTCTACAATGTAGAAAATTGTGAAATTAAAGAAAAACCCTTGAATGAGTAGGTGTCCAAACTTTTGACTTGTACTGTAGCTGTACAGGTTATCCATGTCTTTATACACAGAGTTCAAATTATGAATTGGTAAATAAAACATAACTGAATACATGTTAGATAGGTTTTCTTAATCACATTTAAATTGTATGAATGTTACAAACAGGCCTTATATCTGTGATGAGGCAGATCATGATGTTGGTGTTACACAGTATTTTAAAGATTGTTGTCAATGGCAATACAAGTCTTGTATAGAAATAAGAATACAATGATATTATCATGTTTTTAAATAATGTAATTATGTGACCGATAGAAATATACAGGTATGATAGGCAGTCAATTGTTTCTGAAAAGACATCTTTAGCTTTTTAAAGTTATCTTGTACTTGCTGTATGACAATTGTGTTGCATTGAAATTCAGGTTTAAGATATCCCTGTCTATATGCACTGGAAATCGTTAGTTTTGTAGTAAAATGCTTAAATGTTTGAATTTAAACAGCTCAGTTAATTTAATACCAGGGTTGGGGAGTAACGGATTACATGTAATCCGTTACATGTAAGAGATTACAAAAAACCTGTAACCCGTTACGTTACAAGCAAAAATATTGCAATCAGATTTCAGACATTTTTGGAAAAACTAGATGCTTACTTCAAACAGGATGATTGCGATTTTTTTTGACACTTCTGTTTTCTTAATGACATTCATATCAGCATTGAAAAAAGGCGCCCATTTAAATTTGTTCCACCTGAGCGAGTCTGACCACAAATCAGAGATCACTATGATGACACACCAAACGTGTTTGATGGATCGCAGGAAAAGAGCAGGAATGGGCTTTTGTAGGCTACAGTCCAAGCTATGTCTTCCAATGGTGCGACTGCTGTCTGCATCCATAGATTATTAAATTTGAATAAATGCTTGGAGGTAAGGATGACAGCAGTGGTGTAGTCTACTGCGATACGGATATAATTGACTATTGATATCTACATAGCGCATTGATGTGAATCACACTCCCTGCTCTCTCATTTAGCTATTTGCGCCTTACGGATTGTAGTTGTTGTTGAATGGCTGTTCACAAATCAAAATGTATATTTGAACACAATAGTGGTTGAATTCAACAAGTTTAAGCTGCCTATCAATCATTGTTTTTGAAACCAGTGGACAGCCAGTGAAAAATGCGCTCTTGCAACAGCTGCATAGTGCTGATCCCAGCCTATGGAACAAAAGTGGGGCTTTTATTAATCAATCTAATTCATGCTGATAAAAACAGACATCCATAGTCCTAATGGACACATGCTCAAACTCACACATTTTTGATAGACTTAAAGAAGCAATCTGTAGTTGCTACATCCATTTTTGGATTTATAAACTATATATATTAATGTAAAGATATAATTTAATCATATTATTATATGTAGTAGAAAGCAATGGGTTAGAAGAAGCCTTCATAACCAACCCATAAAGTAAAATGTTAAAATCCATGTATGACCAGTTATGTAAACTTTAACATTGATTTATCCTGCAATAGGCATTCACAGGTTGATGAATTCATAATGTTTTACCCATTCCATTTTTTCTTCTTCAGTTTTACTGTAAAGACCTTGTAGTGTTTTTTTTTATACCATAGAATGTTATTTTGTGATGGTATTATAACTACATGACAAAATACATGGTGCCTTGTCATCTGTACCGCCTTGTACTGCAAAGATTGGCAATATGTTTCACCTTACAATGTGAAGAGGAATAAAATGTCAAGGTTTATTTTTACATTGCATTGTACTGTGATTAATTTCAATAAGAGCAGATGTTAATATACAAAGGGACATGCAACCTTAAACTGTAGGAGATTAACTGTAAATGTAGCAGGATAGCTTCTGGTAAAGAGGAGGCGGAAAAATGTAACATTTTGTTAACATTATTTCAGAGGTCTTCCCCTGTCACACGCTGACACTTTGCTGGCTAAGTCAATATTGTACAAGTTAAGTGAATGAGCAAACTAGATGGTTTGTTATCTTCATTTTACTGTCCTGAGTTATAACTAAGCTATGATTATGAAGATGAAGCCTACTATCAAGATTAGTATTTCTCAATGATTATGCTATTGTAACGTGGATGATAACCAATGGCCATAATGGTATCCAATGTTTCTTTATCAAGGACAGGTTAACCCTGGCTAAAGATTTGGAGTGACATTTCAAAACCACTTTAAACTGCTTGTTGGCTGTTTTTTAGTGTCTGACCACTGGGCATAGACGTCAATTCAACGTCTATTCCAGGTTGATTAAACTTCATTTTATTGAAAGGATGTGGAAATGTTTTTGGTTCAACCAGTGTGTGGCCAGTGGGTGACGAACGATACAAGCTGTGGCCTACGTGGCAGTGCATGGTCAGGATAATTAGTACAAGAGGCGTGTTTCTTCAGGCTGATAAAATGTCATAAAGTAATTGCCGATAGAGGTGATAGAAAGCAGGCGCTTCACTTCAAAGCTTCTCAAATATTTCCTCTTGAGTAAAGAAAAAAAGTCAGTGATATCTTCCTCACTATTAATGCCTTTTATGATGGGTTACACACTAGGCATTTCGTCATAGGTGGACTCAACCAACTATTTTTTCCAGCATGTTGTATGTAGCCAATCGCTGCCCCTTCCCCCTTCCCCTCCATTTCTCACAATAGGCCTACTATGAGTTTGTTATTGTGGTCCAATTTTTGGAGTAGTGTTATCTTACAGGCATGTTCAGGAGCATGGAACAGCGACAATTCAATATAGGCTATGGTCTACAGTTGAAGTCGGAAGTTTACATACGCTTAGGCTGGAATAATTAAAACTCGTTTTTCAAAGACTCACAAATTTCTTGTTAACAAACTATAGTTTTGGCAAGTCGGTTGGGACATCTACTTTGTGCATGACACAAGTAATTTTTCCAACAATTGTTTACAGACAGATTATTCCACTGTATCACAATTCCAGTGGGTCAGAAGTTTACATAGGAAGACTTCCGCATTCAACAACCCGGTCGCATTCCGCTTCGCTCCACAGGTAGTATCACATTTCACTTCATTTCATTACAGTACAACGGTTTGATCTTAGCTAGCTACATAGCCGTCTTTGTATCAAAGATAATTGTGTAGTTTAGAGCGATTTTCTAGGTTAGCTAGCCAGCTATTTTCGTCCTTTTAACGTAACGTAACGTAATCAACACTGCTACTGCTCTCTCTTCGTCTGCCCACGTGTTCTCGCACACCCCGAGAGCTTCTGGTCAGCGGGGTGGTGGCACCGGGATCCTCATCTCTCCCAAGTGGTCATTCTCTCTTTCTCCCCTTACCCATCTGTCTATCGCCTCCTTTAAATTCCATGCTGTCACAGTTACCAGCCCTTTCAAGCTTAACATCCTTATCATTTATCGCCCTCCAGGTTCCCTCGGAGAGTTCATCAATGAGCTTGATGCCTTGATAAGCTCCTTTCCTGAGGACGGCTCACCTCTCACAGTTCTGGGTGACTTTAACCTCCCCACGTCTACCTTTGACTCATTCCTCTCTGCCTCCTTCTTTCCACTCCTCTCCTCTTTTGACCTCACCCTCTCACCTTCCCCCCCTTCTCACAAGGCAGGCAATACGCTTGACCTCATCTTTACTAGATGCTGTTCTTCCACTAACCTCATTGCAACTCCCCTCCAAGTCTCCGACCACTACCTTGTATCCTTTTCCCTCTCCCTCTCATCCAACACTTCCCACACTGCCCCTACTCGGATGGTATCGCGCCCAACCTTCGCTCTCTCTCCCCCGCTACCCTCTCCTCTTCCATCCTATCATCTCTTCCCTCTGCTCAAACCTTCTCCAACCTATCTCCTGATTCTGCCTCCTCAACCCTCCTTTCTGCATCCTTTGACTCTCTATGTCCCCTATCCTCCAGGCCGGCTCGGTCCTCCCCTCCCGCTCCGTGGCTCGACGACTCATTGCGAGCTCACAGAACAGGGCTCCGGGCAGCCGAGCGGAAATGGAGGAAAACTCGCCTCCCTGCGGACCTGGCATCCTTTCACTCCCTCCTCTCTACATTTTCCTCTTCTGTCTCTGCTGCTAAAGCCACTTTCTACCACTCTAAATTCCAAGCATCCGCCTCTAACCCTAGGAAGCTCTTTGCCACCTTCTCCTCCCTCCTGAATCCTCCCACCCCCCCCCCCTCTCTGCAGATGACTTCGTCAACCATTTTGAAAAGAAGGTCGACGACATCCGATCCTCGTTTGCTAAGTCAAACGACACCGCTGGTTCTGCTCACACTGCCCTACCCTGTGCTCTGACCTCTTTCTCCCCTCTCTCTCCAGATGAAATCTTGCGTCTTGTGACGGCCGGCCGCCCAACAACCTGCCCGCTTGACCCTATCCCCTCCTCTCTTCTCCAGACCATTTCCGGAGACCTTCTCCCTTACCTCACCTCGCTCATCAACTCATTCTTGACCACTGGCTACGTCCCTTCCGTCTTCAAGAGAGCGAGAGTTGCACCCCTTCTGAAAAAACCTACACTCGATTCCTCCGATGTCAACAACTACAGACCAGTATCCCTTCTTTCTTTTCTCTCCAAAACTCTTGAACGTGCCGTCCTTGGCCAGCTCTCCTGCTATCTCTCTCAGAATGACCTTCTTGATCCAAATCAGTCAGGTTTCAAGACTAGTCATTCAACTGAGACTGCTCTTCTCTGTATCACGGAGGCGCTCCGCACTGCTAAAGCTAACTCTCTCTCCTCTGCTCTCATCCTTCTAGACCTATCGGCTGCCTTCGATACTGTGAACCATCAGATCCTCCTCTCCACCCTCTCCGAGTTGGGCATCTCCGGCGCGGCCCACGCTTGGATTGCGTCCTACCTGACAGGTCGCTCCTACCAGGTGGCGTGGCGAGAATCTGTCTCCTCACCACGTGCTCTCACCACTGGTGTCCCCCAGGGCTCTGTTCTAGGCCCTCTCCTATTCTCGCTATACACCAAGTCACTTGGCTCTGTCATAACCTCACATGGTCTCTCCTATCATTGCTATGCAGACGACACACAATTAATCTTCTCCTTTCCCCCTTCTGATGACCAGGTGGCGAATCGCATCTCTGCATGTCTGGCAGACATATCAGTGTGGATGACGGATCACCACCTCAAGCTGAACCTTGGCAAGACGGAGCTGCTCTTCCTCCTGGGGAAGGACTGCCCGTTCCATGATCTCGCCATCACGGTTGACAACTCCATTGTGTCCTCCTCCCAGAGCGCTAAGAACCTTGGCGTGATCCTGGACAACACCCTGTCGTTCTCAACTAACATCAAGGCGGTGGCCCGTTCCTGTAGGTTCATGCTCTACAACATCCGCAGAGTACGACCCTGCCTCACACAGGAAGCGGCGCAGGTCCTAATCCAGGCACTTGTCATCTCCCGTCTGGATTACTGCAACTCGCTGTTGGCTGGGCTCCCTGCCTGTGCCATTAAACCACTACAACTCATCCAGAACGCCGCAGCCCGTCTGGTGTTCAACCTTCCCAAGTTCTCTCACGTCACCCCGCTCCTCCGCTCTCTCCACTGGCTTCCAGTTGAAGCTCGCATCCGCTACAAGACCATGGTGCTTGCCTAGGGAGCTGTGAGGGCAACGGCACCTCAGTACCTTCAGGCTCTGATCAGGCCCTACACCCAAACAAGGGCACTGCGTTCATCCACCTCTGGCCTGCTCGCCTCCCTACCACTGAGGAAGTACAGTTCCCACTCAGCCCAGTCAAAACTGTTCGCTGCTCTGGCACCCCAATGATGGAACAAACTCCCTCACGACGCCAGGACAGCGGAGTCAATCACCACCTTCCGGAGACACCTGAAACCCCACCTCTTTAAGGAATACCTAGGATAGGATAAAGCAATCCTTCTGACCCCCCCCCCCCCTTAAAAGATTTAGATGCACTATTGTAAAGTGGCTGTTCCACTGGATGTCATAAGGTGAATGCACCAATTTGTAAGTCGCTCTGGATAAGAGCGTCTGCTAAATGACTTAAATGTAAATGTTAAATGTACATACACTAAGTTGACTGTACCTTTAAACAGCTTGGAAAATTCCAGAAAATTATGTCATGGCTTTAGAAGATTCTGACAGGCTAATTGACATCATTTGAGTCAATTGGAGGTGTACCTGTGGATGTATTTCAAGGCCTACCTTCAAACTCAGTACCTCTTTGCTCGACATCATAGGAAAATCCGAAGAAATCAGCCAAGACCTCAGAAAAACAATTGTAGACTGTAACGCTCGTCTTGTGGTGAATGAGTGGACCAAGGCGCAGCGGGTGATGAATACATAATGAATTTCATTAAACAAAGACGAAACACGAAGAACACTTGAACTACAAAACAATAAACGACGTGACCAAACCTGAACTAGAGAACATATAACATGAACGCACAAACAGGAAGGAACACACGAAAAGAAAAGAAATGAAAGAACGAACGAACGAACGAAACGAAACAGTACTGTGTGGTGCGACATACACAGACACAGCAACAATCACCCACAAACAAACAGTGAGAACAGCCTACCTTAATATGGTTCTCAATCAGAGGAAACGTCAAACACCTGCCTCTAATTGAGAACCATATCAGGCAACACATTAACCCCAACATAGAAACACAACACATAGAATGCCCACCCCAACTCACGCCCTGACCAACTAAACACATACAAAACAACAGAAAACAGGTCAGGAGCGTGACAGAACCCCCCCCCTCAAGGTGCGAACTCCGGGCGCACCCCTAAAACTCAAGGGGAGGGTCTGGGTGGGCATCTGTCAGCGGTTGCGGCTCCGGCGCAGGACGAGGACACCACTCCACCATTCACTTTGTCCCCCTCCTTAGCGTCCTCCGAGTGGCGATCCTCGCCCCCGACCCTGGTCTAGGAACCTTAACACCGGTCCCCCCTAGATAACTCAGGACAGAGAGGTAGCTCAGGACAGAGAGGTAGCTCAGGACAGAGGGGCAACTCTGGGCTACTGGCAGCTCCGGGCTGAGGGGCAGCTCATGACTGAAGGGCAGCTCATGACTGAAGGGCAGCTCATGACTGGAGGGCAGCTCATGACTGGAGGGCAGCTCATGACTGGAGGACGGCTCTGGCGGCTCCTGACTGGCTGGCGGCTCTGGCGGATCCTGGCTGGCTGGCTCTGGCGGATCCTGGCTGGCTGGCTCTGGCGGATTCTGACTGGCTGGCTCTGGCGGATCCTGGCTGGCTGGCTCTGGCGGATCCTGGCTGGCTGGCTCTGGCGGATCCTGGCTGGCTGGCGGCTCTTGCTGCTCATGGCTGGCTGGCGGCTCTGGCTGCTCATGGCTGGCTGGCGGCTCTGGCTGCTCATGGCTGGCTGGCGGCTCTGGCTGCTCATGGCTGGCTGGCGGCTCTGGCTGCTCATGGCTGGCTGGCGGCTCTGGCTGCTCATGGCTGGCTGGCGGCTCTGGCTGCTCATGGCTGGCTGGCGGCTCTGGCTGCTCATGGCTGGCTGGCGTCTCTGGCTGCTCATGGCTGGCTGGCGTCTCTGGCTGCTCATGGCTGGCTGGCGTCTCTGGCTGCTCATGGCTGGCTGGCGGCTCTGGCTGCTCCTGTCTGGCTGGCGGCTCTGGCTGCTCATGGCTGGCTGGCGGCTCTGGCTGCTCCTGTCTGGCGGAAGGCTCTGGCTGCTCCTGTCTGGTGGAAGGCTCTGGCTGCTCCTGTCTGGCGGAAGGCTCTGGCTGCCCCTGTCTGGCGGAAGGCTCTGGCTGCTCCTGTCTGGCGGAAGGCTCTGGCTGCTCCTATCTGGCGGAAGGTTCTGGCTGCTCCTGTCTGGCGGAAGGCTCTGGCTGCTCCTGTCTGGCGGAAGGCTCTGGCGGCTCCTGTCTGGCGGACGGCTCTGGCGGCTCCTGTCTGGCGGACGGCTCTGAAGGCTCATGACAGACGGGCGGCTTTGAAGGCTCAGTACAGACGGGCGGCTTTGCAGGCTCAGTACAGACGGGCAGTTCATGCGGCGCTTGGCAGACGGACAGTTCAGATGGCGTTGGGCAGACGGGCAGTTCAGGCGCCGTTGGGAAGACGGGCAGTTCAGGCGCCGTTGGGCAGACGGGCAGTTCAGGCGCCGCTGGGCAGACGGCAGACTCTGGCCGGCTGAGGCGCACTGTAGGCCTGGTGCGTGGTGCCGGAACTGGAGGTACCGGGCTAAAGACACGCACCTTCAGGCTAGTGCGGGGAGCAGTAACAGGACGCACAGGACTCTGTAGGCGCACAGGAGGCTTGGTGCGTGGTGTAGGCACTGGTGGTAATGGGCTGGAGACACGCACCATAGGGCTAGTGCGTGGAGGAGGAACAGGGCTCTGGAGATGCACTGGAAGCCTAGTGTAGGCACTGGTGGTACTGGGCTGGGGCGGGGAGGTGGCGCCGGATATACCGGACCATGCGGGCGTACTGGCTCCCTTGAGCACTGAGCCTGCCCAACCTTACCTGGTTGTATGCTCCCCGTATCCCGCCCAATGCGGGGAGGTGGAATAACTCGCACTGGGCTGTGTATGTGAACCGGGGACACCATGCGTAAGGCTGGTGCCATGTATGCCGGCCCGAGGAGACGCACTGGTGGCCAGATGCGTTGGGCCGGCTTCATGACATCCGGCTCAATACTCAATCTAGCCCTGCCTGTGCGGGGAGGTGGAATAACCCGCACCGGGCTATGCACACGTACAGGAGACATCGTGCGCTCTACCGTATAACACGGTGTCTGCCCGTACTCTCGCTCTCCACGGTAAGCTCGAGGAGTTGGCGCAGGTCTCCTACCTGACTTCGCCACACTCCCTTGTAGCCCCCCCCCCCCCCCCCAAGAAATTTTGGGGCTTGACTCACAAGCTTCCGTGCTAGTGGAGTACCCTCATAACTCCGGTTCCTCTCTCCGGTTGCCTCTGCTCTCCTAATCGCCTCCAGCTGTTCCCATGGGAGGCGATCCCTTCCAGCCAGGATCTCTTCCCATGTGTAGCAACCCTTGCCATCCAAAACTTCCTCCCATGTCCATTCCTCCTTCTTGCGCCGTTGCTGCTGCCCGTTAACCCGCTGCTTGATCCTTTGTTGGTGAGTGATTCTGTAACGCTCGTCTTGTGGTGAATGAGTGGACCAAGGCGCAGCAGGTGATGAATACATAATGAATTTAATTAAACAAAGACGAAACACGAAGAACACTTGAACTACAAAACAATAAACGACGTGACCAAACCTGAACTAGAGAACATATAACATGAACGCACAAACAGGAAGGAACACACGAAAAGAAATGAAAGAACGAACAAACGAACGAAACGAACTAACGAAACTAAACAGTACCGTGTGGTGTGACATACACAGACACAGCAACAATCACCCACAAACAAACAGTGAGAACAGCCTACCTTAATATGGTTCTCAATCAGAGGAAACGTCAAACACCTGCCTCTAATTGAGAACCACATCAGGCAACACATTAACCCCAACATAGAAACACAACACATAGAATGCCCACCCCAACTCACGCCCTGACCAACTAAACACATACAAAACAACAGAAAACAGGTCAGGAACGTGACATAGACTTCCACAAGTCTGGTTCATCCTTGGGAGCAATTTCCAAACACCTGAAGGTATCACGTTCATCTGTACAAACAATAGTATGCAAGTATAAACACCATGGGACCACGCAGCCGTCATACCGCTCAGGAAGGAGACGCGTTCTGTCTCTTAGAGATGAACGTACTTTGGTGCGAAAAGTGCAAATCAATCCCAGAAGAACAGCAAAGGACCTTGTGAAGATGCTGGAGGAAACAGGTACAAAAGTATCTATAGCCACAATAAAATGATTCCTATATCGACATAACCTGAAAGGCCACTCAGCAAGGAAGAAGACACTGCTCCAAAACCGCCATTAAAAAGCCAGACTACGGTTTGCAATTGCACATAGGGACAAAGATCGTACTCTTTGGAGAAATGTCCTCTGGTCTGATGAAACAAAAATAGAATTGTTTGGCCATAATGACCATCGTTATGTTTGGATGAAAAAGGGGGAGGTTTGCAAACCGAAGAACACCATCCCAACCGTGAAGCACGGGGGTGGTAGCATCATGTTGTGGGGGTGGTTTGCTGCAGGAGGGATTGGTGCACTTCACAAAATAGATGGCATCATGAGGGAGAAAGATTATGTGGATATATTGAAGCAACATCTCAAGACATCAGTCAGGACGTTAAAGCTTGGTCGCAAATGGGTCTTCCAAATTAACAATGACCCCAAGCATACTTCCAAAGTTGTGGCAAAATGGCTTAAGGACAACAAAGTCAAGGTATTGGAGTGGCCATCACAAAGTCCTGGCCTCAATACTATAGAATATTTTGTCGGCAGAACTGAAAAAGTGTGTGCGATCAACGAGGCCTACATCCTGACTCAGTTACACCAGCTCTGTCAGGAGGAATGGGTCAAAATTCACCCAACTTATTGTGGGAAGCTTGTAGAAGGCTACCCGAAACGTTTGACCCAAGTTAGATCATTTAAAGGTAATGCTATCAAATACTATTTGAGTGTTTGTAAACTTTTGTCCGACTGGTAATGTGATGAAAGAAATAAAAGCTTAAATAAATCATTCTCTGTACTCTTATTCTGACATTTCACATTCTTAAAATAAAGTGGTGATCCTAACTGACCTAAGACAGGGAATGTTTACTAGGATTAAATGTCAGGAATTGTGAAAAACTGAGTTTAAATGTATTTGGCTAAGGTGTATGTAAACTTCTGACTTCAACTGTATCTATTTACCATTTATCTGACAAGTCCCTTGAAGCCTCAAGAAGACCAGTTGTAAAGCAAGCGTTCAATTCAATGGGCTCAATCTGTGTAGGGTAGGAGTCAACAAGGCGGCCCGCGGGCCAAAACCGGCTTGCGAGGGATTTTATTTGGGCCCCAAAAGATTTTAGTAAAAAAAATGTTTTACTGAGTTACAGTTCATAGAAGGAAATCAGTCAATTGAAATAAATTCATTAGGCCCCAATGCATACATTTCACATGACTGGGCAGGGGTGCAGCCATGGGTGGGCCTGGGAGGCTAAAAGCTCACCCACTTGGGAGTTAGGCCAACTCACTGGGGAGCCAGGACCAGCCAATCAGAATGAGTTTTCCCCACAAAAGGGCTTTATTACAGACAGAAATACTCCTCAGGTTCATCATCTGTCCGTGTGGCGCAGGTGAAGAAGCCGGATGTGGAGGTCCTGGGTTGACGTGTTTACACGTGGTCTGCGGTTGTGAGGCTGGTTGGTGTACTGACAAATTCTCTAAAACGACATTGGAGGCGGCTTATGGTAGAGAAATGAACATTCAATTATCTGGCAACAGCTCTGTTCAACATTCCTGCAGTTAGCATGCCAATTGTACGCTCCCTCAAAACTTGAGACATCTGTGGCATCGTGTTTTGTGACAAAACTGCACATTTTAGAGTGGCGTTTTATTGTCACAAAACAAGGTGCACCTGTGTAATGATCATGCTGTTTAATCAGCTTCTTGATATGCCACACCTGTCAGGTGGATGTATTATCTTGCCAAAAGAGAAATGCTCACTAATGGGGATGTAAACAAATTTGTGGAGAAAATTGCCGAGAAATAAGCATTTTGTGCTTATGGAAAATGTTTAGGATCTTTTATTTCAGCTCCTGAAACATGGAACTTTCCACTAGATGTTGGAACATTTCTGTGTTGACTAGCTTCCATTCAGCCATATGAGCAATAGTGAGGTCAGACACTGATGTTGGGTGATTAGGCCTGGCTCGCAGTCGGCGTTCCCACTGGCTCACAGTCGGCTCGCAGTCAGGGTTCTGTGCAAGCCAGTCAAGTTCTTCCACACCAATCTTGACAACTACTTCTGTATGGATCTCGCTTTGTGCACGGGGGTATTGTCATGCTGAAACAGTTCAGAGCTTTCCCCAAAATGTTGCCACAAAGTTGGAAGTACAGAATTGTCTACAATGTCATTGTACACTGTAGTGTTAAGATTTCCCTTTACAGGAACTAAGAGGCGTAGCCCGAACCATGAACAACAGCCCCAGACCATTATTCCTCCTCCACCAACCCTTACAGTTGGCACTATGTATCAGGACAGGTAGCGTTCTCCTGGCATCCGCTAAACTCAGATTCGTCAGTTGGATTGCCAGACGGAGAAGCATGTTTCATCACTCTTGAGAACGGGTTTCCACTGCCCCAGAGTCTAATGGCAGTGAGCTTTACACCACTCCAGCCAACGTATGGGATTGCACATGGTGATCTTAGGCTTGTGTGCAGCAGCTGCTCTGTAATGGAAACCAATTTCATGAAGCTCCCGATGAACAGTTCTTGTGCTGACATTGCTTCCACAGGCAGTTTGGAAAATCGGTAGTAAGTGTTGCAACCGAGGACAGATGATTTTTACACGCTACGCGCTTTAGAACTCGGTGGTCCTGTTCTGTTAGCTTATGTGGCCTACCACTTCGCGGCTGAGCCGTTGTTGCTCCTAGCCATTTCCACTCCACAATAACAGCACTTACAGTTGACCGTGGCAGATCTAGCAGGGCAGAAATTTGACAAACTGACTTGTTAGAAAGGTTGCATCCTATGATGGTGCCACATTGAAAGTCACTCAGCTCTTCAGTATGGGCCATTCTACTGCCAATGTTTGTCTATGGAGATTGCATGGCTGTGTGCTCAATTTTATACACCTGTCAGCAACGGGGACCAATCCACTCCGATGAAAAGTGAATGATAGGCCTAATCCCTACACTAGGGGTGTAGGCCAAGTTGCCTATCCCTGGTGTAGGGTGTAAACCTATCATCTGAAGTCTGTGGTACAATTGCATCATCTATTGGATACAATGTGCGTATAAAACCTGGATTTAACTTTACATTATAGTAGGCCTATTTTAACAGTTTTAGGCTGACGAGGATGAAATATCAAGTGTATCATAAATTATATTTGTATTTAATACGCATAAATGCATGAATGCTTAATTGAAAATAAATTCAACTAAAGCCAACACAATTCCTAATAGCATATTTAGCTGTGGATATCTCACACAAAAGACAAACCAAGAGATTCATTACAGTAGTAGACTACCAAAATCACCATCTAAATACAATGAAGTGAGTTTTGATGATGATTTGTTATTATAATGTAGCAAGTCCTGCAGCCTAGTCTCCCCTTCAGCCTGTGTAAGGATCAGATGTGTAGATTTATTTTAACATTAAGGTTGTTTAATTTGGTAAAAAATAAAATGTGGTAGTTTGGTCCTATTTTAAAAAATATTTGGGGGAGTCCTGTTTCCATCCTGCACAGTAGAAGGCAGGATGCACATTAAATTCTGCAATCCCCAATATACCACAGAAGAAGAAGAAGAGTGACGCAGCTCATCACACTCTCCAACGAGAGAAGAAATGTCGCAGGACCCGGAACTGTCCGCGGATTGCTCCAGGCAGGTTGGTTTGTTGTTAACAGCTTCTGTTATGATTAAGCAAGCATTTGTCTTGATAAAACGTTCAGAAAATCGACATGGAATTATGATATATTACCCCCAAAAAATCGACCCTGGAAATACTAATTCCATTGGCATTCCGGTTGGTATTCTGAAGCCGCAGTGGCGTGCAGCTAGCCTCAGCTTCACGAGTGCAGCGCTGTCAAAATCAGAAATTATGACAAATACATAAATGTTTACAAGGCAATGTTTTCAAGATATGTATTTTGTTTAGGTCACTGCTGTTGCTGTCTGCTAGACTAGAGAATACACTCAATTGTGTGGCTACAGTGTATGACTAATTGCTGATGACCTCAGCGATGTCTAGTGGTAATTGTGGTATTTCGCAAGTCCTATGGTCTTGTGATGCTCTCCAATACATTTTTTTTTGTACCAGGAATATTTCTGCTGTGTTTTTTAATCCCGACATTTATGTGGTATTCATACACATTTTAGTGGCCAAAATGATGTCTGAAGAAAGTGAGCCCATGAGGCACATTGATCTTGGGTCTCCTTCTCTGGAACAACCAGCAGCTGGTCACTGGTTCCCTGGCCCTCCCCCGCCCGTCTACTCCTGTACTCTGACTCCTGAGCTGGTGGCCAAGGCCCGGGAGGAACTACAGGAGAAGCCAGAGTGGAGGCTGAGAGACGCGCAGGCCCTGAGGGACATGGTGCTGAAGGAGCAGCCTAACCTCCGGACCAGGCTGGACGATGCCTTTCTCCTGCGCTTCCTACGGGCCAGGTAAAGCATGATGCACTACAGTAACTACCCATAATGCTCTCTGTAAAATGATCCAGGAAACTGTCCTTAAGCGTCTCACAGTAGGAGGTCTGATCTAGGATCAGGTCCCCCCTGTCCATATAATCATATTATTATGATTGGAATGGCAAAGCTGATCCTATATCAGCACCTATACTCTAAGACACTTTATGAATAAGGGCCCTGGTGTCATCTTATTGAAGATGGTCTATCTTGAAGCTTACATAATGATGACCTGTCCCGTCTCCTTGTCCATTCACCAGGAAGTTTGACTATGACCGTGCCATGCAGCTGCTCCTCAACTACCACACCAGCCGGCGGGCCTGGCCCGAGGTCTTCCAGGACCTGAAGCCCTCCACAGTCAAACATGTGTTAGACCTGGGCTTCCTGACTGTTCTGCCCCATCCAGACCATAATGGATGCTACATCCTCTGTCTCAGACCTGGTCAGTGTGTTAGCTCACACTATCTACTGTCGTTTTATGTCCTAGAAGGGTTTTATGTTCTAGAAGCGCTCTAACTCATTGTTCATCTTTATTTGGAAATACTTTATATGAACACTGTCTTCTTAGAAGAATATAATAATACATTATATGAACACCCTCTTCATAGAAGAATAGAATACTTTATTAATTCATACAAGACGGGAATTGGTTGTCTGCTTTACCCAAACCTGCATTGTAAGTGCATTTACCTACTATCCCTTATGACCTATGTATAATGCATGACATAGGTGCTAATAGCTGCCCATAAACATCTATAATATTATTATTTTTATCTTGAAAACATTTCCGATAATAGCCTTGATAAAACGGATTCAGATTGTCCTATGCTTGGCCTTTTTCAGAGTTACTAAATATACATTATTTTACAACAGGAAAATGGAAAGCAAATGATTATCCATTTGAGGACAACATCCGGGCCATTTACCTGACTCTGGAGAAGCTGATTCAGCCAGAGGAGACTCAGGTGAATGGGATCGTCATCTTAGCAGACTACACTGGGGTGGGCTTGTCCCAGGCATCCAATCCGGGCCCATTCCTGGCCAAGAAGGTTGTCAGCATCCTTCAGGTAAGCCATCAAAGACCTTGTTATTGTTCTGTTATTTAAGTTTTGATAATGTCACCCATGACAGCATGATCAAAATACACTGATCTATCTAGAATATGTATCTTATCAAATATGTTTTGTTGAAAACATAACACCCTCGATGTGGCTTGTGTCTTCTGTCAATAACAGACATTTTAATGTTGGATTTCAGGATAGCTTCCCAATAAGAATCAAGGCTGTTAACATCATAAATGAGCCCCGGATTTTCAAAGGGATCTTTGCAATAATTAAGCCTTTTCTGAAGGAGAAGATGGCAGAGAGGGTGAGTTTCATTTCTTTGTCTTTTACATAATATGGAGTCTTTCTTCAAATCCTCCTTTTTCTGTACATGGTAACCTGCTAATTTGATCACTGCATTCAGATTACATTTATCTCGTATAACAGTCGTGATATGATTTCAGTGATTTCCAAAGTGTTTTAAAGCCATTATGAATAAACCTAATCAAATGAACATGGGCAGAGGCCCTCTTGAAGTACTGTAGGCTCCTTTGTGATTGTGTGACATCAGCCTAACATAATTCCCTTATTTTTTCATACAGTACGTTCTCCACGGGTCAGACCTGCGCTCTCTGCACCGCAACATTCCTCGATCCGTCCTGCCAGAGGAGTATGGTGGTGAGGCCATACACCTTGACATGTCAGCCTGGTCAAAGACATTACTGGACTCTGAGGAGGAGTTTATAGTGGAGTTCTGCCAGCCAGATCCTCTAGAGGGCGTAGTCCTCCCAGACTCCATGCTGTTTGAAGGGGAGCAGCCTGGTGGTGGTGCCAGGGATGACGACACCTTCAGGGGGCTACGCTCTCAGCTCTACTACTGTTACTGATAATGACCACCACCACCTCTCGCTACTATGAAGACACTAGCCTGGTCCCAGATGTGTTTGTGCTGTCTTGCCAACGCCTATGGTCATTGATGTGACATTGACCATAGTTGGTAAAACAGAAAACTAGATCTGGGACCAGACTGAGGACACCACTGTTTATTTTTCCCACTAATTGTTATTTTGACCAATCACATCA
Organism: Salvelinus fontinalis; assembly: GCF_029448725.1. Classification (NCBI taxonomy): domain Eukaryota; kingdom Metazoa; phylum Chordata; class Actinopteri; order Salmoniformes; family Salmonidae; genus Salvelinus; species Salvelinus fontinalis. Next base: position 19,095,106 of record NC_074695.1, read on the forward strand.
GATATTTTTTTGATCTGATTGTTTTTCACTAATTGGTCTTTTGACCAATCAGAATAAGGCTGCCTGTATAAACGCAGCAACAGTTATTTAGTAGAAATCACTACAGGAAGAGCTAAAGAGATGTCTGGGCCCATATTCAAAAAGTGTCTCAGAGTAGGAGTGCTGATATAGCATCGGTTTTTACCTTTGAGATCAAAATGAATATGGGGCCTACTACACTCCACATGGCCAAGCATAAGGCAGCTTTAGGTTCTGGTAAGGAAGCGTTACAGGAGCTGCTAATTCATTTTTACTTATTTAGTAGTTTGTGCCTCTTGGTTTTAAAACGGCTCTGATTTCCATTGTAAGATTTATTTCCTATAGAGGAAGACGTTCAACTGTGCCCATTTGAAATGCCACTTCCACTTTCTCCTTAATTTCTCAGAATACACGTACTGAGGCTCTTCATCTGCATGGTGATATTCAACACTATGTAGTTACAGAATACACGTACTGAGGCTCTTCATCTGCATGGTGATATTCAACACTATGTAGTTACAGAATACACGTACTGAGGCTCTTCATCTGCATGGTGATATTCAACACTATGTAGTTACAGAATACACCTACTGAGGCTCTTCATCTGCATGGTGATATTCAAACACCATGTAGTTACAGGACACATACTTTGCCTTAATCTATTTTTGATAATGATAGATATGCAAGGGGTTATGAATGGGGTTTAATTTGTATGTAATCATACAAGTATGCCAATTTTATCCAAAGCAACGTACAGTGCAGTGAGTGGATAGCGTACAATTGTAGCATGTATATGTAATTCCTGCAGGAATTGAAACCCATGAACTTGCCGTTGCTGGCGCCACGCTCTTCCTGAACCACTCAAGACCTGTAATGTCTGCGTTACTTAGCGCCGAAGCCTACAGTGTACCTACATGGTAGTGTACCTACACTACCGTTCAAAAGTTTGAGGTCACTTTGAAATGTTTTTGAAAGAAAAACACTTTTTGTCCATTAAAATAATATCAAATTGATCAGAAATACAGTGTAGACAGTGTTGTAAATGACTATTGTAGCTGGCCCATTATCAGCAACCATCACTCCTGTGTTCTAATGGCACGTTGTGTTAGCTAATCCAAGTTTATCATTTTAAAAGGCTAATTGATCTTTAGAAAACCCTTTTGCAATTATGCTAGCACAGCTGAAAACTGTTCTGATTAAAGAAGCAATAAAACTGGCCTGTAGACTGGTTGAGTATCTGGAGCATCAGCATTTGTGGGTTCAATTACAGGCTCAAAATGGCCAGTAACGAAGACTTTATTCTGAAACTCGTCAGTCTATTCTTGTTCTAAGAAATGAAGGCTATTCCATGCGAGAAATTGTCAAGAAACTGAAGATCTCGTACAATGCGGTGTACTACTCACAGAAGAGCGCAAACTGTCTCTAACCAGAATAGAAAGAGTGGGAGGCCCCGGTGCACAACTGAGCAAGAGGACAAGTACATTAGAGTTTCTAGTTTGAGAAAGTTCATTAAATAGTACCCGTAAAACACCAGTCTCAATGTCAACAGTGAAGAGGTGACTCCAGGATGCTGGCCTTCTAGGCAGAGTTCTTCTGTCCAGTGTGTGTGTGTTCTTTTTCCCGTCTTTTCTTTGGCCAGTCTGAGATATGGCTTTTTCTTTGCAACTCTGCCTAGAAGACCAGCATCCCGAAGTCGCCTCTTCACTGTTGGCGTTGAGACTGCTGTTTTGCGGGTACTATTTAATGAAGCTGCCAGTTGAGGACTTGTGACGTGTCTGCTTCTCAAACTAGAGCCTATTGTACTTGTCCTCTTGCTCAGTTGTGCACCGGGGCCTCCCACTCTTTCTATTCTGGTTAGAGCCAGTTTGCGCTGTTCTGTGAATGGAGTTGTACACAGCGTTGTACGAGATCTTCAGTTTCTGGGCAATTTCTCGCATGGAATAGCCTTCATTTCTTAGAACAAGAATAGACTGACGAGTTTCAGAATAAAGTCTTAGTTACTGGCCATTTTGAGCCTGTAATTGAACCCACAAATGCTGATGCTCCAGATACTCAACCAGTCTAAAGGCAGCCAGTTGTATTGCTTCTTTAATCAGAACAACAGTTTTCAGCTGTGCTAACATACTAGAAAAATGGTTTGCTAATGATCAATTAGCTTTTTAAAATGATTAACTTGGATTAGCTTACACAAGGTGCCATTGGTACAGGATTGATGGTTGCTGATAATGGGCCTCTGTACACCTATGAAGATATTCCATTAAAAATCAGCCATTTCCAGTTAAAATAGTCATTTACAACAATAACAATGTCTACACTGTATTTCTGATCAATTTGATGTTATTTTAATTGACAAAAAAAATTGCCTTTCAAAAACAAGGACATTTCTAAGTGACCCAAAACTTCTGAACGGTAGTGTACCTACATGACAGTAAACCTACATGACAGTGTGACACCAAAGCAATATTGATGCACATTTGTTCATATAAATACTAATTTAACTAGTCCTGATCAGTTGTCACTCATCCTGATTTGATTTCCCCCACTAGCATTGTAAATCGTGGATAGTTGTATGATATAAACATAAAAAAAAAAAAAAAATAGTACTAACTACAGTATTACATATTAACGTTAACATAGCTCAAATTAACATTAACATTTTTGACATTTAATAGCTAGTATGTAGATGAAATGGCCTTGTTTATGCATTGTTCTAGACAAGTTTGAATCCACAGACAATTATTTTGTTATGTAATGTTACAGATAGATATAGCTGCTTTGTGTTTTCTTTGCATTACCAACACTTAGGGCAGGTTTCCTGGACACAGATTAACCCTAGTCCTAGACTAAAAAGCATGTTCAATGGAAATTCGCCATTGAAATTGCCTATGCTGTGATCTGGAAACTGGTCCATAATGTTCTGTTTTACCAGTTAGAATCTGAACCCAGGGTACAGAAGCCAGCTATGGGGATACCCACCCAGCAACACTGGAGCTATGTCATTGTGCCAAATATTTTATTATTACCATGGACCATTTAGAGGTTAGGTTATATTTTGTAGATGAACTCATTCAATATACACAGAGTATACCAAACATTAGGAACACCTTCCTAATATTGAGTTGCGCAAGTCCTTCTTTAACCTGTCTCCTTCCCTTCATCTACACTGATTGAAGTAGATTTAACAAGTGACATCAATAAGGTTTCACCAGCTTTCACCTGGATTCACCTGGTCATTCAATGTCATGGAAACAGGTGTTCATAATGTGTTGTATACTCATGAGTTCATATTTTATTCATTATTTTATGAAAGGCCAAATTGTTTTTAAAAATATATTTTGTCATTAAGTTACATTCCACAATGTTATATTGTAATTAGCTAATCAATTTCTTTTTCTAAGATGTCAAAGCATGTCTGCAGTCTCTTCATATTTCAGAGTAGGCCTGCATTGATCAGTAGATGAATAAACACATTTCAAATTCAGATGTGTGTTTTGCAAAACCATAGGCCTACATGTCCAGTACAGAGGATGGTTTCATTGGGTAGAATAGAACAGAATTATAGAACAGAACACTATCTATTTTAGTCAATTCCCAGATTGCCTAGTAGGCTGCCGTTTAGGCCATATGCGATTTAAGAATTAGGCCTAGTCGAAAGCTTAATTTTGTCACATCCTATTCGTTTTCATATTTTAAGTTATGAAGAGTTTCACGTTTCAGCCCGAGTGAAATGTGAGCCTGGATCACAAGACGATGTCTGATTGGCTGTGGGATGGCTAACTCCATTTTGGAAACAGCTGTTTGAAGACCTACCCTTCCCTCATTGTTTCGGGAGGTTGCCAGATAAACATTACTGTTTATGAGAGTTCATCGCTGTAAGATTTACATTACGTGTTGCAAAAGGGCCCGGAAACTGAATTGGTGTTTGATCCGATTGTATCAAGTGGATAATTAAGGCTATCGAATCAAGGTTAGTCATTTGTCTTTTTGTTACACTATAACAATATGTGAAAACGACTGTTGCCGCGCAACGTCGGCGGATGCACATTTGGTTACGAGGAATTTGCTCTGATTGATGCAGGTCGTGTGTTCGTCAAACTTGCCAACATTAGGCACGTTTTATTTTGTTCTTTGCTCAGTGGAATGCCTATCTATACTTGAACAATGTAGGTGGTCTCGTCTGTTGGAATATAGGCTACTGCCTATTCTCTATTCTGGGCGATTTTGAATGTGAAATTGGGACAAATTGGGCAACTCCAATATTTTAACATTATCTTCCACGTTTTTATTCAACCTCTTTCAGTTTTGCGTATCAACAGATAGCCCTAGACAAGTTCAGCAGTTTACTGCTAATTATTTCACTTATCAGAACAAAAACTGATCTTGTGAAATAAATAGTCTAACTTAATTTCTTTTTTTATCACATTTTCTTATGAATTTTACAATGGTCTTGACAGAGGGATTTCAACAAATACCCTCTAACTTAATTGATGAAGGTCAGTAATTAAAGACCACCCCTCACCTGGTTGTCTAGGTCTTAATTGAAAGGAGAAACCAAAAACCTTCAGACACTAGGCCCAGTATGGAATGAGTTCGACACCCCTGGTGTAAATGATGGAGATGGTGCCTATTGATCCTGTAGAGTAGGTGTTCCAGGACAACTGGATGGATTTTCCCCCCCCCCAATTAGGTGCCAGACCTACTGAGCTAATTTATCAGTTCAGTGATTGACTCAATTTATCACACCTGGTCTTCCAGTTTGGTTAAATCAGAAACATGACGTGCCTGCAGTACTACCCCTACTGTGTGTGTGTGTGTGTGTGTGTGTGTGTGTGGGGGTGGGGGGGCAGTGGGCCTGGGGTGTAGTCTATAGCAGTTGTTCCCCCAACTTTTTATAGTCCTGTACCCCCTTCAAACATTCAACCTTCAGCTGTGTACCAACTCACCAGGGTCAGCGCACTCTCAAATGTTGTTTATTGCCATCATTGTAAGCCTGCCACACACACACACACACACACACACACACACACACACACACACACACACACACACACACACACACTATACGATACATTTATTAAACATAAGAATGAGTGTGAGTTTGTGTCACAACCCGGCTCGTGGGAAGTGACAAAGAGATCTTAGAGGACCAGGGCACCAATAATAATCAATTTTTCTCTTTATTTTACCATCTTACATGTAAAACCTTATTCGTTAATTGAAAATTGTGAATAACTCACCAGAGGTTAATGAGAATGGTGTGCTAGAAAGGATGCACATAACTCCGCAATGTTGGGTTGTATTGGAGAGAGTCTTAAGTCATTTCCACACACAGTCTGCCTGTATTTAGTTTTCATGCTAGTGAGGGCCGAGAATCTACTCTCACATAGGTACGTGGTTGCAAAGGGCATCAGTGTCTTAACAGTGCAATTTGCCAAGGCAGGATACTCTGAGCGCAGGCCAATCCAGAAATCTGGCAGTGGCTTCTTATTAAATAAAATATTCACAGAACCGCTTGTTGCAATTTAGATGAGGTTCTCTTGTTCAGATATCGGTAAGTGGACTGGAGGCAGGGCATGAAAGGGATAACAAATCCAGTTGTTTGTTCCGTCCGTTTCGGGAAAGTACCTGTGTAACAGATGTATAATGTACTCTCCATGCGTTGTGTTTTCTCATAATAAATCACTTCGGCCAGTGGTCCCAGTTGAGCATCATTAATTTTTGCTGTTGTTAAATGGGAAACAGCACGTTAGTTGTGCAGGGCTTAACAGTGTTGATGGCTGTCGATGGCAAAATCTGTAGCATGAAGACAACTGTGTTAGCCGTGGCTTATGTGACCATGACATCGGTGTATGCTAGCTAACACAATTATTTACAGCAATCATATGCCAAAGCACATCCCAGAAAGCCCCTCAATCCCTAACAGGTACCATATACCCACACATGTATAAAATCAGTAACGTACAGCAAACTTATACACATTGTAAAATAGAAAACAGTATTCAGAACGTGACCTACCCCTTGCATCACATTTTCATACTGGGAAGACCTGACGTTCGCGATCTCCCCCTATCTGCAAGCGGGGCCAATCACAACACCCCTTATTGTCATCAGAGTTGAACTAACCAATAAGAATGCTTGAACATCAAATACACATTTCTTTAGAGGCAAGTGGAAACATAACCAACCCTGTTACACCTGCGCAATCGTGCACCCAGCTCACTCAGGTGCTTCACTATATCACATTTGACATTGTCCGTAAGCTTGAGTTCATTTGCACACACAGAATCATAGAACGATGGAAAGACCTGTGTGTTGTCCTTGTTAATACAGGCAGGAAAGAGCTCCAACTTCTTAATCATAGCCTCAAGTTTGTCCCGCAAACGTGTCAATAATTTCCCCCTTGATAACCAGCGTCAAAGCGTTACATGGTCGCTGCCCATGTTATTGCATAATGCAGAAGTTACACGAGAGTTCAGGGGCCTTGCTTTAACAAAGTTAACCATTTTCACTGTAGTATCCAAAACGTCTCAAGCTGTCAGGCATTTGCTTGGCAGCAATAGCCTCTCAGCGGATGCTGCAGTGTACCCAAGTGGCGTCGGGAGCAACTGCCTGCAGGCACATTACCACTCCACTATGTCTCCCTGCCATGGCTTTTGCGTAATCAGTACAGATACCAACACATCTTAACCACCAAAGTCTTTTTGATGTCACAAAGCTGTCCATCCAGTACTTTATCCTCTCCTGCTGTCCTGGATTCCAGTGGTTGGCAAAAGAGGATGTCTTCCTTAATTGACCCCCCCCCATAAACGTAACAGACATATACCAGGAGCCTTGCCAGGCCCGCCACGTTTGTTGACTCATCCAGCTGTAACGCATAGAATTCACTGGCTTGTATGCGAAGCAGTAATTGTTTCAAAACATCTCCTGCCATGTCACTGATGCGTTGTGGGACAGTGTTGTTTGAGGAAGGCATTGTCTGTATAGTTTTTTTGGCCTTTTCCCCCAGCATTGTCCCAGCCATATCTGCAGCAGCAGGAAGAATTAAGTCCTCCACAATAGTATCGGGCTTGCCTGTCCTAGCCACTAGGTAGCTCCCCATATAAGACACTTCTAGCCCCTTCTTATTAATGGTATCTGTTGCTTTTGTCTTACTACTCGAAAGTCGTCTTTATTCTCGTTCAAAAAACTCCCATGGCTTATTTTTCAAATTGTCATGTTTCGTTTCTAAATGTCTGCGCAAGAGTGAAGGTTTCCCGCGGAGAGTAATGGTTCATGTGATTGGATGTTAGTTATTTGACATTGTTGTTATTTTGCTGAACACTAGATGTCTTAATTACATTTTTGCCAGTGAAACGAGTCTACTCAGGGAGGGAAAAAAACAACCAAATGCCCCATTTGGAAAATAAATATTTTTAAAATATGAATCACATTTTTATTTGGCGTACCCCCGAAGACATTACGCTTACCCTACTTGTACCTCAGTTTGGAAATACCTGCTTTAGTGTAAACTGTAACTTAATTGAAAATTTGAGTTCAGGTAGTCTTCATCGGTTTGGTTTGGTTTCTAGTTTAAAAACCTCTCGACATGTTTCTGATGGTCCTGTAGGGATACTATGTGTGTTTTCGGGGTTTTGTTCAAGCCCAGCAGCACAAACACCTGATAAACAATACCATTAGCTGAATCAGTTGATATGAGCTTGCACATCAGCCTGTACACACCTGTAGGACCAGGGTCGAAAAACATTTACATTTGTTTTTATCATGCAGATAGTTATTTAAAGGTGCACTATGCAGAAATCGCTCTTTATTTATTTTATTTATTTATTTCACCTTTATTTAACCAGGTAGGCAAATTGAGAACACGTTCTCATTTACAATTGCGACCTGGCCAAGATAAAGCAAAGCAGTTCGACACATACAACAACACATAGTTACACATGGAGTAAAACAAACATACAGTCAATAATAGAGTGAAAAATAAGTCTATATACAATATGAGCAAGTGAGGTGAGATAAGGGAGGTGAAGGCAAACAAAATATATATATATAAATAAATAAAAATATAAAAAGGCCATGGTGGCGAAGTAAATACAATATAGCAAGTAAAAAAAACACTGGAATGGTTGGTTTGCAGTGGAAGAAGGTGCAAAGTAGAGATAGAAATAATGGGGTGCAAAGGAGCAAAATAAATAAATACAGTAGGTAAAGAGGTAGTTGTTTGGGCTAAATTATAGATGGGCTATGTACAGGTGCAGTAATCTATGAGCTGCTCTGACAGCTGGTGCTTAAAGCTAGTGAGGGAGATAAGTGTTTCCAGTTTCAGAGATTTTTGTAGTTCGTTCCAGTCATTGGCAGCAGAGAACTGGAAGGAGAGGCGGCCAAAGGAAGAATTGGTTTTGGGGGTGACCAGAGAGATATACCTGCTGGAGCGCGTGCTACGGGTGGGAGTTGCTATGGTGACCAGCGAGCTGAGATAAGGGGGGACTTTACCTAGCAGGGTCTTGTAGATGACCTGGAGCCAGTGGGTTTGGCGACGAGTGTGAAGCGAGGGCCAGCCAACGAGAGCGTACAGGTCGCAGTGGTGGGTAGTATATGGGGCTTTGGTGACAAAACGGATGGCACTGTGATAGACTGCATCCAATTTATTGAGTAGGGTTTTGGAGGCTATTTTGTAAATGACATCACCGAAGTTGAGGATTGGTAGGATGGTCAGTTTTACAAGGGTATGTTTGGCAGCATGAGTGAAGGATGCTTTGTTGCGGAATAGGAAGCCGATTCTAGATTTAACTTTGGATTGGAGATGCTTGATGTGAGTCTGGAAGGAGAGTTTACAGTCTAACCAGACACCTAGGTATTTGTAGTTGTCCACATATTCTAAGTCAGACCCGTCCAGAGTAGTGATGTTGGACAGGCGGGCAGGTGCAGGCAGCGATCGGTTGAAGAGCATGCATTTAGTTTTACTTGTATTTAAGAGCAATTGGAGGCCACGGAAGGAGAGTTGTATGGCATTGAAGCTCGCCTGGAGGGTTGTTAACACAGTGTCAAAAGAAGGGCCAGAAGTATACAGAATAGTGTCATCTGCGTAGAGGTGGATCAGAGACTCACCAGCAGCAAGAGCGACATCATTGATGTATACAGAGAAGAGAGTCGGTCCAAGAATTGAACCCTGTGGCACCCCCATAGAGACTGCCAGAGGTCCGGACAACAGACCCTCCGATTTGACACACTGAACTCGATCAGAGAAGTAGTTGGTGAACCAGGCGAGGCAATCATTAGAGAAACCAAGGCTGTCGAGTCTGCCGATGAGGATGTGGTGATTGACAGAGTCAAAAGCCTTGGCCAGGTCAATGAATATGGCTGCACAGTACTGTTTCCTATCGATAGCGGTTAAGATATCGTTTATGACCTTGAGCGTGGCTGAGGTGCACCCATGACCAGCTCTGAAACCAGATTGCATAGCGGAGAAGGTATGGTGGGATTCGAGATGGTCGGTAATCTGTTTGTTGACTTGGCTTTCGAAGACCTTAGAAAGGCAGGGTAGGATAGATATAGGTCTGTAGCTGTTTGGGTCAAGAGTGTCCCCCCCTTTGAAGAGGGGGATAACCGCAGCTGCTTTCCAATCTTTGGGAATCTCAGACGACACGAAAGAGAGGTTGAAAAGGCTGGTAATAGGGGTGGCAACAATTTCAGCAGATAGTTTTAGAAAGAAAGGGTCCAGATTATCTAGCCCGGCTGATTTGTAAGGGTCCAGATTTTGCAGCTCTTTCAGAACATCAGCTGACTGTATTTGGGAGAAAGAGAAATGGGGAAGGCGTGGGCGAGTAGCAGAGGGGAGGCCAGTGCTGTTGACCGGGGTAGGGGTAGCCAGGTGGAAAGCATGGCCAGCCGTAGAAAAATGCTTGTTGAAATTCTCAATTATAGTGGATTTGTCGGTGGTGACAGTGTTTCCTATCTTCAGTGCAGTTGGAAGCTGCAGTGTCCCAGAACTTTTTAGAGTTTGTGTTGCAGGAAGCAAATTTCTGCTTGAAAAAGCTAGCCTTGGCTTTTCTAACTGCCTGTGTATACTGGTTTCTAGCTTCCCTGAAAAGTTGCATATCACGGGGGCTGTTCGATGCTAATGCAGAACGCCATAGGATGTTTTTCTGTTGGTTAAGGGCAGTCAGGTCAGGAGAGAACCAAGGGCTATATCTGTTCCTGGTTCTAAATTTCTTGAATGGGGCATGCTTATTCAAGATGGTGAGGAAGGCATTTAAAAAAAATATCCAGGCATCCTCTACTGACGGGATGAGATCAATATCCTTCCAGGATACCTCGGCCAGGTCGATTAGAAAGGCCTGCTCGCTGAAGTGTTTCAGGGAGCGTTTGACAGTGATGAGTGGAGGTCGTTTGATCGCTGACCCATTACGGATACAGGCAATGAGGCAGTGATCGCTGAGATCTTGGTTGAAAACAGCAGAGGTGTATTTGGAGGGCAAGTTGGTTAGGATGATGTCTATGAGGGTACCCGTGTTTACGGAATTGGGGTGATATCTGCTAGGTTCATTGATAATTTGTGTGAGATTGAGGGCATCAAGCTTAGATTGTAGGATGGCTGGGGTGTTAAGCATGTTCCAATTTAGTTCGCCTAGCAGCACAAGCTCTGAAGATAGATGGGGGGCAATCAGTTCACATATGGTGTCCAGAGCACAGCTGGGGGCAGAGGGTGGTCTATAGCAGGCGGCAACAGTGAGAGACTTGTTTTTAGAGAGGTGGATTTTTAAAAGTAGAAGTTCAAATTGTTTGGGAACAGACCTGGACAGTAAAACAGAACTCTGCAGGCAATCCTTGCAGTACATTGCAACACCGCCCCCTTTGGCCGTTCTATCTTGTCTGAAAATCTTGTAGTTAGGGATGAAAATGTCAGAATTTTTGGTGGTCTTCCTAAGCCAGGATTCAGACACGGCTAAAACATCTGGGTTGGCAGAGTGTGCTAAAGCAGTGAACAAAACAAACTTAGGGAGGAGGCTTCTAATGTTAACATGCATGAAACCAAGGCTATTACGGTTACAGAAGTCATCAAAAGAGAGCGCCTGGGGAATAGGAGTGGAGCTAGGTACTGCAGGGCCTGGATTCACCTCTACATCACCAGAGGAACAGAGGAGGAGCAGGATAAGGGTACGGCTAAAAGCTATGAGAATTGGTCGTTTAGAACGTCTAGAACAGAGAGTAAAAGGAAGTTTCTGGGGGCGATAAAATAGCTTCAAGGAATAATGTACAGACAAAGGTATGGTAGGATGTGAATACAGTGGAGGTAAACCTAGGTAATGAGTGATGATGAGAGAGATATTGTCTCTAGAAACATCATTGAAGCCAGGTGATGTCATCGCATATGTGGGTGGTGGAACTGAGAGGTTGGATATATAGTGAGCAGGGCTAGAGGCTCTACAGTGAAATAAGCCAATAAACACTAACCAGAACAGCAATGGACAAGGCATATTTACATTAAGGAGAGGCATGCTTAATCGAGTGATCATAAGGGTCCAGTGAGTAGAGGTTGGTTGGGGTCACGGCGATCCAGACAGCTGGCCGGGTAGCTGGCTATCGGTAGCAAGATAACATAGGATGGAGGTCTGTTTTTTTAAAATATTTTTTAAATTTATTTTTTATTTTTTTGTCACCTCGTTCGTTTCCGTCGGTAGATTAGTGGGGTTCCGTGTGGTAGAGGGGATCGATTCAATTGGCAAAATAGATATAGTGACCCAAAAAAAAAAAGCCATTTCCTCTGCCATTTCCTGGCTGCTAAAATTCTAATAGTTCACCTAATTTCAGTTTGTGACAAAACAAGAAAGTAAAGTGTAGAGAATCATTGTACCATCTAAACCGCTGTGAGTTGTACTTTCAATAACCAAAAATATTGTATGTTCAGCTGTTTGAAGCTGGTGTACAACACTGAAACTAAATGACGGGGAAAAAAGACCAAAAAAGTTACATATTGCAGCTTCATGGATCAACAATAATGAGGTCATGTACTGTATATCTGCAGTGCAGCAGTGGCACTACCAGCCTCATTCTCCTCTTCCTCCAACTTTCCCTTTAGCTAATGGGTGTCTGCTGTTGTATTGATAGTGGCCAATAACATTATTAGGAATGGAAAAATGAAGATTGAATACAGTACTCTGGATGAGTGAGAAATGTATGTTTTGTTGGGTTGGGGATACGGGCCGGCTGTAAGGTTTAGTTGTGTATGGTTGTTTTATCATCTTGTAGTTATCACTTGCTTCCTTCAGGAAGTACATTCTTTTTGTGTCTGGTCCCAGATCTGGTTGGGCTATCTTGCCAACTCCTACTGATGTGTTGTGCCACTGACTCTACAGTTGTCATACTATTACATTTGTCATTTAGCAGATGCGCTTATCCAGAGCGACTTACAGGCGCAATTAGGGTTAAATGCCTTGCTCAAGGGCACATCAACAGATTTTTCACCTAGTCGGCATGGGGATTCAACCCAGCGACCATTGGCCAGCTACCTGCTGCCAATTAAGAGTATTCAGTAGGGATGCAAGATATATCGGTGAGCATATCAGAATCGGACAATATTAGCTAAAAATGCCAACATTGGCATCGGCCCGATATCTAGTTTAACGCCGATATGCAAAACCGATGTCAAAGCTGACGTGCATCCCTATATATCATAGGTAGATGACGTAATGACGCCATGAAAATACAGTGCTACACAGAACAAAAGCAGAAAAATACTAAGCGCACACTTCCAACAACTAGTTAAAGTCGCGCAGTCATTTGAAAGTAAGAACATTTCAGCGATACAACTCCAAGGCAAAACCCGTTAATGCCGAGATAATGGAATTTATTGCCCTTGACAATCAACCGTCCTCTGTTGTGGATGACGTTGGCTTTCGCCGACTGGTCAAGCCCCGGTACACACTATTTTTCAGATGTTGCCCTACCGGAGTTACAGTATTGTTGAAACATACATCTATGAGCTACATGTTATGGGCGTCACTGCTATTAGCTTCACGACTGACATTTGGACCAGCGATGTCAGCCACATGAGCATGCTGAGTCTGACCACGCAGTGGGTCGCTGAGGATTTCATATGGAGGAAAGCCGTATTGCATGCTCAAGAATGTGCTGGTTCTCATACCACTGCTGCCATTTCAGTGGCATTTGAGAATGTTTGAAACTTGGCAACATGAACACACTCTTAGCGCCATTCAAAAAACTGACTTGAGAAATAAGCTCATCAACTGTGTCTGCAGCAGATGTGATACCCTCTGTCATGGCATTGAAACGGCTGCTCAACAAAACTGCCAATACAGAGCGTGGGGTTAAATTTACAAAAGTACTTGAGGCTGTGAACAAGCGATTCGTGGCATTCTCTCTGAGCCTCTTTACAGTGTCGCTACTTTGAAGCAGACAAGAAACAGTGTTTACATCAAATGTTACATACACAGCTGGACAAGATGGAAACGGACACAGTGACAGTGCGTACCGAGGAAGAGAGGCCATGGACAGACAGAGTTGAAACTTGACACTGCTTGACATGTATAAGGAAATCCTGGTTGAGAATGAAATGACTGAACAAATTAACAATGTAACAGCACAGCAATGAAAAGTGAAAAAAGAAGAAGTTTTGATTGTTTTACTGGTAATGGGGAAATGTAAATGCCATCAAAATAACTTTTTTTTTTTTGTGTGTGTGTGACCTTTATTTAACTAGGCAAGTAATTTAAGAACAAATTCTTATTTACAATGACTGCCAGACCCAGACGGCGCTGGACCAATTGTGCGCCGCCCTATGCGACTCCCAATCACGGCCGGATGTGAGACAGCCTGGATTCAAACCAGGGACTGTAGTGACACCTCTTGCACTGAGATGCAGTGCCTTAGACCCCTGTGTGTGTGTGTGTTAACTAATTAACTGTACAAGAATGCTTAATAGGCCGCTAAAATTTTAAATATTGGATATCGGTATCGGCCAAAAATGTCATGTCAGTGCATCCCTAGTATTCAGGACTATCTTACACAATACAATATATGTTACTGGACGGAGAGAAGCGATCCAGAACTATAAGCATAGTGCCCACAGACCTCAGTCTAAAATGCGTAAAGCAATTGGTTGCTCTATATCAATCTCCGAACTATAGAAATATCCAGCATTTATGTGTACATTCATAACTATTAATGGGCATTATATTTTAGTCTTCTACTCCCTCTCTAATTATGGGAGATGTGTTTACACATTTGCAGGCTGAGTTTTTTGTCAGTAGTCGCCTACTCAGTACTCCACTGACCTCTAACCATGTTCCATGCTCTGTAGTTAGACTCGGCTATAAGACGTTTGTTTTTTAGCTCCATCCCTGGCTGGGAACCACCCTTTCTTTCTTGTGACTGTCAGGAAGAGAAGTAGTACTTATGCACAATTATATTATAGACACGCAGGCATACATACACACACACACACACACACACACACTCATCTATAGACCATAGATTTTTTATTAGTTTTGATCCGAATTAACTCCTTGTCTTTCATTTGTCGTGCACCATATGATTTTCATATTACCCTTCACTTTGGGTTTTTAGTAAATCAAGATGTTTATTGGTTTAGCAAAATAACAGTGTGGGCTTAGTCATTTAAGGACATGTAAAAGAATGAAGGATAAGTGGGTATGATTGAGTCCCTCTTAGAATAACGTTAATGATCAACGTTAATATCCCATTAACATGTGTGGGTAACCAACTAGCAACGCAGATTTAATTGCTCCATAATTTTAATTTGCTACATTCAGGGTTGGGGAGTAACAAGTGCATGTAATCAGTTACATGAAATCTGATTACAAAAAACAAACTAATCAGTTACGTTTAGGGTTGCAAAGGGTTGGAAACTATCTGTTAAATTTCCGTACATTTTCCATGGGAAGTTAAGACCGGGTATTTTGGGAATATTGCTAAAACTCATCAAAAAAGTTGGCTTATAACGGTGAACCTTTTTTTGCGGGATACACATAAGGCAATTCTAGGTCTTGTGGCATATTTTGGTTAAACTATCCCCAATTCAATGGAATTGTAACCCTCTGCATGCACAGTGCATTCTTCCATCACATGTACAGCTGATTCTCAAGATCTTGCACACTAATGAGATGCTGTTGATCCCACACTACTACACTGTCTGAACCAAGGACTACATGCTTTCTGGTAAGTTTTGATTACAATACTGGGTGGCGTGAATACATTTTATATGGCATAAATGCATGTATTTTTTATTTTGTTTTATTTTGTTTTACTAGTTAACTATTTATCTGTACATGAAATTGTATTAGTTTTTTTAAATTCATTTTTTTCTAATCTTTACAGGAAAATGCCACGGGCACTATCTGATGTGTGGAGACATTTCATTGCAGCTAATGTAGAAAGAAAAGCTGTGTGCATTTGCAAATACTGTGTCAAATCATATGTGAAGAATGCAACAAGGATGCAGATTCATCTGGCCAAGTGCATAAAGTTCCCACAGCGCTCACAACAAGCAACCTCTGACAAAAGTTCCTCTACTTCTATTCGAGGTGAAAATGATGAATCAGACACCTTATCGATAGCAACAGCTCATGGTCCTCCTGGAATCAGAAGTTTTTTTGACTCAATGGAGGAACGTAGTCATGGTCTTCCTGGAATCAGATGTTTTTTTGACTCGATGGAGGAACGTAGTCAGAGATGTGCTGATGAATGTCTTGCTCGAGCTGTGTCTGCAACTGGTTCACCTCTGATGCTCACAGGCAATGTGTATTGGAAGAGATTTCTGAATGTTCTTCACCCAGCATACACCCCTCCAACCAGACATGCTTTATCTACTCATTTGCTGGATGCAGAGTTCAACAGAGTTCAAGTGAAGGTCAAGCAAATCATAGAGAAAGCAGACTGTATTGCAATCATCTCTGATGGGTGGTTGAATGTTCGTGGGAATGGAATAATTAACTACATCTCCACCCCTCAACCAGTATTCTACAAGAGCACAGACACAAAGGACAACAGACACACTGGTCTCTACATTGCACATGAGCTGAAGGTGGTCATCAGTGACCTTGGACCACAGAAGGTATTTGCACTGGTGACAGACAATGCTGCGAACACGAAGGCTGCTTGGTCTAAAGTGGAGGAGTCCTACCCTCACAGCACACCCATTGGCTGTGCTGCTCATGCATTGAATTTGCTCTGCAAGGACATCATGGCACTGAAAACAATGGATCCTCTACAAGAGAGCCAAGGAAATGGTTAGGTATGTTAGGTAAGGATCATATATAGCAGCATAGCAGCAATCTACCTCACTGAGAAAAGTGAGAAGAATAAGATCACCACATTGAAGCTGCCCAGCAACACCTGTTGGGGTGGTGTTGCCTTCATGTTTGACAGTCTCCTGGAGGGGAAGGATTCTCCAAGAAATGGCCATATCACGGTCTGCTGATATGGACAGCCCCATCAAGAGTATCCTCCAGGGTGATGTATTTTGGGAGAGAGTGGTAAGCAACCTGAAACTCCTGAAAGCTATAGCATTAGCCATTGCACGGATTGAGGGAGACAATGCCATCCTGTCTGATGTTCAGACTCTGCTTGCAGATGTAAGAGAAGAAATCTGTACTGCCCTGCCCACTTCACTGTTGCTCCAAGCAGAGGAAATTGCAGTTCTGAAATGCATCAAAAAGCGTGAAGACTTCTGCCTGAAGCCCATCCACGCCGAGGCGTACATGTTGGACCCCAAGTATGCTGGTAAGAGCATCCTGTCTGGTGCAGAGATCAACAAGTCCTATGGTGGCATCACTACTGTGTCTCGCCACCTTGGCCTGGATGAGGGCAAGGTTCTTGGCAGTCTGGTGAAGTACACTTCCAAGTAAGGGCTTTGGGATGGAGATGAAGCATGCCAACATATCTCATCAGCCACCTGGTGGAAGGGACTTTGTGGTTCTGAGGATCTTTCCCCTGTTGACTCCATCAACCTCCAAATCCCACCAACATCAGCCACCTCAGAGCGCAACTGGTCCTTGTTTGGGAACACGCACACCAAAGCACGCAATTGGTGGCCATCCGGGCAAATTTTAGGCTTTTTGAGCCTGACAACGAGCCATCCTCAAGGTTGGAAAGTGACAGTGAAGATGAGGCCTCAGAGTGATGTTCAAGAGGTGGACATTGAGAAGGTCCAGTGAGAAGACATGGAAGCCTTAGAGAAAGACAACCAAAGCTTTAGTTTCAAGACTTTAGTTTCTATCATTTTACAGATGTATGTTGAAAACGTTTTTAGGAGATGCGATGGATCATTCAATATTCCCTTTTGTTGTTCAGTGAAATCATTCCATGTGAAGAGTCAACTCATTTAATTAAAGTTCAATTTGTAACTAAATTGTTTTTATTTCTATTGGAAGGATTTAATCATTTGCAATTGTCTACTTATGATAAGGTAAAAGGTTTATGATTCTGTCTCCATTTGATATGGTAAATATATCCAATGCAAAAAACATCTACATTTAAATGGTATTAATTTGCATATATTCCCGTTAATTCCCACGGAAAGTTTCCACCTCTGAATATTCCCCAAAATGTGCAACCCTAGTTACGTTACCAGAAGAAATATTGTCATCAGATGCTTTTGAAAAACTAAATTACTTATTAGATTACTTTTAAATTCAGAAAGGGTATTTGTGAAAAAATACAGACACCTTTCTGTTTTCTGACATTCAATTCAGCATATAAAAAGGTTTATATTTGTTCCACCTGAGCGAGTCTGACCACAAGTCGTTGATGACACAACAAATGTGTTTGATGGATCCTTTTTGTCTGCTAATGCCTCTTAACCTGTCTGGGAACCTAGCGGAACCCCTCGCCAACAGCCAATTAAATTGCAGGGCGCCAAATTCAATCAACAGAAATCTCATAATTAAAATTTCTCAAACATACAAGTATTAGACACCATTTTAAAGATAAACTTCTCATTAATCCAACCACTGTGTCCGATTTCAAAAAGCATTTTCGGCGAAAGCAGAACATATCATTATGTTAGGTCAGCAACTAGTCACAGAAAGCATACAGCCATTTTCCAACCAAAGAGAGGAGTCACAAAAAGCAGAAATAGAGATAAAATGAATCACTAACCTTTATTATTCTTCATCAGATGACACTCCCGGGACAACATGTTACACAATACATGTATGTTTTGTTCGATCAAGTTCATATTTATATCCAAAAACCTCAGTTTACATTTGGCTTTGCCTCCAAAACATCCCGTGAATTTGCACAGAGCCACATCAATTTACAGAAATACTCATAATAAACTTTGATAAAAGATACAAGTATTATGCACAGAATTATAGAAATACTTCTCCTTAATGCAACCGCTTTGTCAGATTTTGTCACGTTCCTGACCTATTTCTGTTAGTTTGTTGTATGTGTTAGTTGGTCAGGACGTGAGTTTGGGTGGGCATTCTATGTTTTCTGTTTCTATGTTGGTTTAAGGGTTGCCTGGTATGGCTCTCAATTAGAGGCAGGTGTTTGGCGTTTCCTCTAATTGAGAGTCATATTTAGGTAGGTTGTTTCACAGTGTTCGTTGTGGGTGGGTGTCTCCTGTGTCAGTGTGTGTCGCACCATACGGGACTGTTCGGTTTGTTTGTACATCGTTCCTTTTGTGTAGTCTATTTTCCCTGTTCGTGCGTTCTTAGTGTTATATGTATAGTTCAGGTTTGTCTACATTTGTTTTGTTATTTTGTTAATTATTTCAAGTGGTTTCGTTTCGTGTTTTCCCCGTCTTGTTTTATTAAAATTATGTCATCACAACCCGCTGCGCCTTGGTTCAATCGCTACTCCTCCTCTTCGGTTGTAGAGGAGGAGGAATACCGTTACAGATTTCAAAAAGCTTTACGGAAAAAGCAAACCATGCAATAATCTGAGTACGGCACCCAGAGACCAAAACAAGCCAAACATATACCCGCCATGTTGCGGAGTCAACAGAAGTCAGAAATAGCATTATAAATATTTACTTGGATGATCTTCATCAGAATGCACACCCAGGAATCCCAGTTCCACAATAAATGTTTGATTTGTTCGATAACGTCCATAATTTGTCCAAATACCTCCTTTTTGTTCGCGCGTTTAGCCCAGTAATCCAAATGCTCAATGCGCGATCGCTTAGTTCAGACAAAGTAAAAAAAAGTCATATTACAGTTCGTAGAAACATGTCAAACGAAGTATAGAATCAATCTTTAGGATGTTTTTATCATACATCTTCAATAATGTTCCAAATGGAGAATTCCTTTGTCTTCAGAAATGTAATGGAACTCAAGCTAACTCTCACGTGAACGCGCATGGTCAGCTCATGGCACTCTGGGAGAGACCTTACTCAATCCCCTCTCATTCGCCCCCACAGTAGAAGCATCAAACAATGTTCTAAAGACTGACATCTAGTGGAAGCGTTAGGAAGTGCAATTTGACCCCATAGACACTGTATATTCGATAGGCAAAGAGTTGAAAAACTACAAACCTCAGATTTCCCACTTCCTGGTTGGATTTTTCTCAGGTTTTCACCTGCCATATGAGTTCTGTTATACGCACAGACATCATTCAAACAGTTTTAGAAACTTCATAGTGTTTTCTATTCAAATCTACTAATAATATGCATATATTAGCAACTGGGACTGAGTAGCAGGTCGTTTACTCAGGGCATGCTTTTCATCCAAACGTGAAAATGCTGCCCCCTATCCCAAACAGGTTAAAGGTCAAATGCAGCTGTTTTTATCTCAATATCATTTCTGGGTTATAATTACCTTACTGTTGTTATGACTCTCCTGTGAGGATCCAGAAGATCAGGTTACAGTGCATCAGCTCTACAGAGCTCTCTCTCTCTTCCACAGAGGGGGAAGAGTGATGGATGTGGGGGGTTTTATGACGCCGCACGTCGATCGTAAACCATACGCAGCAGACGATTCCTTTAGGGGCCTAGTTTGGGTGACTGGAATGTCTTTGTGTCTTATAATGAGTTTTCCGCCCTAAACTACAACATCAAACCATGGACACTGGAACAATATATTTCAATATTTGAATATTGGGAATGATGAGAGATGGAATATGGAAAATATGTCTATTTTGTGATGTCATTAAAAGGTGCATGAAGATGTTATAACAATTTTTTTTTACTGCACCAGGGAAACCAGAGAGCGTACGCACTTTTTACCCGAGGGTATAAAGCATTTGAGTTAAGAATTAACACATCAGACTAAAACGGACCACAGCTGCAGTGTGGGCTAAGATAGATGCGACCCCCAAAACGCAACACGGGATTGAAGACAAAAGAACCTCTTAACAATCAATGCTACGGTTGAGTAGGAGTATCTAAGAAGGTGAATTTAAGTAGGACCATCCAGTTATTCTCCTCAAATCATCGTTGCCTACACTGCTTTCATCACCACTCTGGGATCATCGGCTGATTAGCCGTCCTCAGGAGACCACTCTTCCAGAACAAGTGCAAGTACACAGACAACTAAGGACATTGTGACCTCTTGTGGACAATCAGAGATTTAAACCTGAAAACGAAAGAGAAGGCCATCAGAGGGCCCAACAGAGACACACCAGGAAGACCTTCAGCGCGTAAATACATCATTACATTACTTCTTACCCAAAGGTACGGCAGTTCGGGGCAAGGTATTAGTGCTAAACTAAGCGTAGTTTACAAATATATCCAAGTGTTGCTTGTCTTTCTCTCTTGCTCTCTCTTTAAATCTCCATCTAGTGTAACAAGTGTAATTTTGGTTGTCCACTAGGGATTTATTGTTGTTTTAAGTTCATTCTGGAGACGGTAACTCGTTAAATAAACTTTTCCCGTGGTGCCCTAAATTCCTAATGAGTTAATTGTTACATGACTAATTTAATAGCGTAATAATTAAACGTAGTAGGTAATTATTCAATGAATAACAGTCATCACATTAATGATAGTCACGTTACAACTCTGTGATTGTTTTCAATTAAAATGGTCAAAAATAAACAGCTTCTTAGCAAAGCGCAATTTCTCAAACAAGAATTTTGCTAGGGCTGTCTGGGATTGGTTTGAGTAAAACCAATATAAAAAAAAGTAGCTGTTATTGGCAGAGGTTTGGAAATTCTTATTGGTCTATTCACCAATTCACCAGGCAGGCCAAAACTCCATTCCACCAAAACAGGCTGAAATTTCAGGCAGTGTTTTCCAACGGCTCTTATCGCATTATCATAATTTTCACAATTTCACCATAGTATTCTTTCCTCAGTGTGTAAATATATATTTTATAAAACACTGGACTGCACTGGGCCTTTAGGGGGAAGGTAATCCGATTAGTTACTGAGTTTGGGTAATCCAAAAGTTACATTACTGATTTTGATCAGGTAACTAGTAATCGTAACAGATTTAATTTAGTAAGTAATTTACCCAACCCTGAATTAGTGCAGAGCTGGTTTCATTATTTATACCATATTTTGAAACCACATGTTTGACTCGGTTCCATTAATTCCGTTCCAGCTATTTCAATTAGCCTGTTTTCCTATAGCTCCTCCCACCAGCCTCCTCTGCTAACCATAATGATTACCCAAGTCTGCTGATTTTTAAAGCTAGCTACTAATGGGGAATGTTATGCTTTTACTTCAACTCTTCTAATTCAACTCTTCTTCTAATTTTCTACTCAGCAAATTGAATGACAGGACCCCTGCATCCACATCCTGGTAGATTTGTGGGAGAGCACAAGGTTAGAGGCAACGATGCAGCTGTGTGGGATTGCAGCTTGGCAAGCCAGCGTCAGAAATGGATGAGGCCATCTCTACAATAATTCCCAGGGAAAGGAGGAGAAATATAATTATGCTGTTGGTTGGCTCTATAGAGGAGTATCTGAACTGTAGATCTCTACAGGTACAGTAACTGGCAAAAATAAAGGAAACATTTGAGTAAATGAGGGATTCAAAGTATATTGAAAGCAGGTGCTTCCACACAGGTGTGATTCCTGAGTATGGTTGGCTGCAGCCCAATATGGTGATCGGAGTGTGGGTGTGTCAAGGATTCGGTGTATGGAAAGTGATTTAGCTTATTGGGCAGATTTGTTGCAACTTAAGACCGTTTTGCGTGGCTGCATGACGAGTCCAAAGCCGGTGACCAGTAGGGTGCTTCATACTGGGTATCACGGTCATGTCGGCGGTGGCAGCCAACCTGGCAATTTGTAGGATAGCAGCTACACCATAAATAACTAAAATTGGTAACGTCTAGATGTTGCCTTGATACATACAGTTGAAGTGGGAAGTTTACACACACCTTAGCCAAATACATTTAAACTCAGTTTTCACAATACCTGACATTTAATCCTAGTAAAAATTCCCTGTCTTAGGTCAGTTAGGATCACCACTTTATTTTAAGAATGTGAAATGTCAGAATAATACTAGAGAGAATAATTTATTTCAAACTTTCATCACATTCCCACTGGGTCAGAAGTTTACATACACTCAATTAGTATTTGGTAGCATTTCCTTTAACTTATTTAATATAGGTCAAATGTTTCGGGTAACCTTCTACAAGCTTCCCACAATAAGTTGGGTGAATTTTGACCCATTCCTCCTGACAGAGCTGGTGTAACTGAGTCAGGATGTAGGCCTCCTTGCTCGCACACACTTTTTCAGTTATGTCGACAAATATTCTATAGTATTGAGGCCAGGACTTTGTGATGGCCACTCCAATACCTTGACTTTGTTGTCCTTAAGCCATTTTGCTACAACTGTGGAAGTATGCTTGGGGTCATTGTCCATTTGGAAGACCCATTTGCGACCAAGCATTAACTTTCTGACTGATGTCTTGAGATGTTGCTTCAATATATCCACATAATTTTCCTCCCTCATTTTCCTTCCTCCCTATTTTGTGAAGTGCACCAGTCTCTCCTGCAGCAAAGCACCCCCACAACATGATGCTGCCACACCCGTGCTTCACGGTTGGGATGGTGTTCTTTCAAACATAACGATGGTCATTATGGCCAAAGAGTTCTATTTTTGTTTCATCAGACCAGAGAATATTTCTACAAAAAGTACAATCTTTGTCCCCATGTGCAGTTGCAAACCGTAGTCTGGCTTTTTTAATGGCGGTTTTGGCCGCAAAAGGCATGTATTTTTTTAGGCGGCATTACAGACACCCAAAGGGGATGCCGCCGGGAAATTCGAGGCATTATCAAGTGTTTGTCAAATTGTGATTGAGAGACTGATGAAGTGTGTACAGCCTGCGCAAAAAAACAAAGCAGAGCTCCTGCCTTTCATGTGACTTTTCAAATCATCATTAGTCGCATCATGCAGCCTTACAATGTATTAAAATCATAACATATAGCCCAAAGTTTATCACAACTAAAGTTACATTATAACTCTAAATTAACCGCATAGGGTTACTTATTTCTTTGTTAACCACTCAACACAGAATTGCCGCATGTGCGCACTCCCTCAAATCGTTTGGAGAAAATATCCTATTTCATTCAGCTATGTTCAATTGTATTCTTCATACTATAAAATAATGCCATGGAATTCTAAGCAAATCTTGTCTGCTAAATTAATTAGTGTAGCCCACAGCCATATGGCATAGCCAGATCAGGGCCTAACATAAGGACAATTCAGTGTATGCTATTCTGTTCTTCTGAAATAGACTACATTTTCTTCATATCATGTTTCTTTAGACCTGTCAAAAATAAATAATGGATTTATTGTGATGGTGTAGGCTTTATTACATGGATTTATTATACTTTTTAAAATGTAGATGTTCTTAAGGTCTGCATCAGTGGCGTGTAGGCTATGCGTGGACGCTAGGAGATGCTAAATGTGTTGATGTTAATTAATGGTCAATTACCGTGAGACAGGCAGTTATTTTCTTGACAATCACCGGCTGACAAAATGTAATGACAGTCACAGCCCTAGCCCTAGCCACAATCACAATAAACATGCATTATCTTCTCCCTCCCCTGTTTATGCTTAGTAGATGTGAGCAATGGTGGTCCCGTTTCAGTCTGTTCAGTCTCTCACATCATTTTTTTTAGATTTGAACTCTGATCGCACTCTCTCTCACACACACACACACACACACACACACACACACACACACACACGGAAAATACCATAAAGAACTGGACCTGACAACCCACCTGCTTCCTGTCCTGTTAAGGTCCTATGTTGTTAAAGGCCCAGTGCAGTTCAACATTTTCCTATGTTTTATGTACAGTGCCTTCAGAAAGTATTCACACCCCTAAACTTTTTCTACACTACAGCCTGAATTTAAAATGGATTAAATTGAGATTGTGTCAATGGCCTACACACAATATCCCATCAAATGTGTAATTATGTTTGTACATATTTTTTTACAAATAAATGAACAGGTGAAATGTCTTGAGGCAATAAGTATTCCATCCCTTTGTTATGGCAAGCCTAAATAAGTTCAGGAGTAAAAATTTGCTTAACAAGTCACAAAGTTGCATGGGCTCACTCTGTGTGCAACAATAGTGTTTAACATGATTTTTGAATGACAACTTCATCTCTGTACCTCACACATACAATTATCTGTAAGGTCCCTCAGTCGAGCAGTGAATTTCAAACACTGATTCAACCAGAAAGACATGGGAGGTTTTTCAATACCTTGCAAAGAAGGGCACCTATTGGTAGATGGGTATAAAAAAAGCAGCCATTGAATATCCCTTTGAGCATGGTAAAGTTATTAATTACACTTTGGATGGTGTATCAATACACCCAGTCACCACAAAGATACAAGCGTCTTTCCTAACTCCGTTGCCGGAGAGGAAGGAAACCGCTCAGGGATTTCACCATGAGGCCAATGGTGACTTTAAACCAGTTAGAGAGTTAAAGTGATAGGATAAAACTGAGGAATGATCAACAATATTGTAGTTACTCCACAATACTAACCTAAATGATGGAGTGAAAAGAAGGAAGCCTGTACAGAATACAAATATTCCAAAACATTCATCCTGTTTGCAATAAGGCACTAAAATAAAACTGCAAAAAATGGGGCAAAGAAATTTACTTTTTGTCCTGAATACAGTTATGTTTGGAGAAAATACAACACCGAGTACCACTCTTCATATTTTCAAGCATGGAATTGGCTGCATCATATTGTGGGTATACTTGTCATCGGCCAGGACTAAGGAGTTTTTTGGGGGGGAGATAAAAGTAAACAGAATATAGCTAAGCACAGGTGACATCCTAGAGGAAACCTGGTTCAGCATGCTTTCCAACAGACACTGGGAGACAAATTCACCTTTCAACAGGACAATAACCTAAAATACAAGGGCAAATATACAGTGGAGTTGCTTACCAAGATGACATTGAAATGTAAGAATTATGATAATGCCCTTTTAGAGTAAGAGCTGTTTGAGAATAACACCTGACATTTCAGGTTGTTCTGGTGGGAGGGAATGTTGGCATGCCTGGTGACATCACCAGGTGGTAAATAAGTTAATAGACCAAAGAGGATATTAGTAAATGTTTTGAGTATACATGTGGTACTGAACATTAATCTTGCACATTTTCAACATGGGTAGGTAGGCCTTATAACATTCCATTGTGCTGATCAGTGTGTGTATAGACGGCTAAGAAAGATGCATCACATTATAAATAAATAAAAACGGCACATTGTACCTTCCGTCACAGTTGTTTTAGGAACATTAATACCTGGAGCCGTATCCTTGCCAGCAGTGGTGTAAAGTACTAAAAGTAAAAAATACTTTCAAGAACTACTTAGTTTTTTTTGCGGTATCTGTACTTTTATATTTTAGACAAATTTTACTTCTACATTCCAAAAGAAAATAATGTACTTTTTACTCCGTACATTTTCCCTGACACCCAAAAGTACTCATTACATTTTG
Source organism: Salvelinus fontinalis (assembly GCF_029448725.1). Lineage (NCBI taxonomy): Eukaryota > Metazoa > Chordata > Actinopteri > Salmoniformes > Salmonidae > Salvelinus > Salvelinus fontinalis. The sequence continues at coordinate 19,121,010 of NC_074695.1, forward strand.
AATGCTTAGCAGGACAGGAAAATTTGAAAATTTACACACTTATCAAGAGAACATCCCTGGTCGTCCCTACTGCCTCTGATCTGGTGGATTCGCTAAACACACAGACATCATTTACCAAACGAAGCATGAGTTATACGTATATTTCAGCAATTACATTTACTTTTGATACTTAAGTATATTCAAAACCAAATCATTTTAGACTTAAGTAGTATTTTACTGGGCGACTTGTACTAGTGTCATTTTCTATTAAGTTTTACTTTTACTCAAATATGACAATTGGGTACTTTTTCCACTACTGCGCCCCAGTGCGTTCCTGGTTGCGTCCGAAATGGCACCCTATTTCGGATCTAGTGCACTACTTTTAACCAAAGCCCTATGTGGATAAGGAATAGAGTGCCATTTCAGATGCCCCTGTGTCTCACCATATGGGTGTCTTGGGTCATTAGCCTTGTTTTCCTCTAAACTCATTCTGCACCAGGAGAGAGAAGAACGTCTGGGTTTCATGGATTACTTTCCCACAGTCTCTGGAAAATAACATACCATTTTTATCCTTATTCAACTTTGTCACAATAGTAAATCAATTATGATTTAGCAGCATGGGGAAAGGGCAACATCCAATATGTGTGTGTTTTATGAAGATGAGTGCTTTGGACCGTTTACAGCAGCAGTTGTCTTCTAAAGCTGGTAACCCCTGCTGCTGATGGCACCTCAGCTGTGATGTGTGGCTTAGTCCTACACACACACACTGTGATGTGTGGCTTAGTCCTACACACACACACTGTGATGTGTGGCTGAGTCCTACACACACACACTCTGTGATGTGTGGCTGAGTCCTACACACACACACACACTGTGATGTGTGGCTGAGTCCTACACACACACTGTGATGTGTGGCTGAGCCCTACACACACACTATGATGTGTGGCTGAGCCCTACACACACACTGTGATGTGTGGCTGAGCCCTACACACACACTGTGATGTGTGGCTGAGTCCTACACACACACACACTGTGATGTGTGGCTGAGTCCTACACACACACACACACTATGATGTGCGGCTGAGTCCTACACACACACACACACTGTGATGTGTGGCTGAGTCCTACACACACACACACTGGGGAATCCCCTTACTGTTTAGGCTGGGTTGGGCATGTTTCTACAGTACACTCATTGTCATGCGTCTGGCTGACAGGGTGGGGTCATCTACACAGATCTATAATGCATTCTGGACAAGAGAAGAGAGTAGAAGGGAATTATTAATTTCAGTTCATTTACAGCTCTACTTCCACTCATGGACACCATTCATCTGCTGCTTTGCCCTCAAGTGTGTGTGTGTGTGTGATGCTTTGCCTTAAAGTGTGAAGCCACTATACTCTATTGTGGCCATGTGGTGTGGTTCCATTGAGAAGACACGGTGGGCCATACATTGTCATTTAAACCTGGTCCACAGGGACTGATATTGACCCTGCTTTAGGCAGTCTGTAAGACACTGAACTATGCCAAGAGAACAGAACAGACTGGCCTACTGTACAAGATGTATTCTACCTGTATTGTGACATGATTTATTCTTGTTTATTCTTGTTAACTTTGCCATCTGGTTTTGGGCGTCAAGTAGGATTCTGCTTTGCCTTGACGAACCTGTGAAGCAAGATTAATATTGAACTGTCTGTTCTTTCCACATTACGTTTCGGGTAAAAAAAGAAAATGAACGCCGTGCTCCTTTAAATAAATAAAAAGATCTTTGGCCTACTATGGTTTTAGAATATTTTAAAACAACATGAGTGTATATGATGTCAGGGCTGAAATTGATGTGTTACAGTAGCCTAGATTATGTAGCTTTTTATTCAGTGGGCCTGGGAGCAGCAAGTTATTCAGTGAAGCAGTGAGTTATTCAGGGAGCAGTAAGTTACTTGAATAGGCACCTTGAGAATATGTGGAAGTTATGAAGGACTTTCTGAGATGTGGTGAGTTGTCAAGTGAGGGACGGGTGAAGCTTCTGATGTCATCCTCCAACCGAAGGTCGTAAAGCGGAAGGGTTGTGTTCATTAGGGTCGTTTTGAAACGTATCATTTCCAACGGAACTTGTCAATGATGGCGGAAAAATGTTTTGCTACAGCATGCGCTACTAAACACGACCCAGTCTGCACACTGTGACTCCACGGCCCCTGGGCCTCCCTGTCACTGATACTCCATTACAGCACTGCTCTGCTCACGCCACCACTCACTGTCAACACACAATGATTCAAATGATCGTTCAAGAAATGCAAATGAAATATCGAGTTGTTTTTGACAGTTGTGAAGTGTTGGCTCTGCTGCCTGTCAAGATGATCCTGCATCTAAGGCTTGTTTTGATTTAACAGTAACTTTTTAAAGTAGATTTACACATCAAGCTAGCTCGATTATCTATTGTTTTATTCATCAGTTCATTGTCACTTTGATGCTAATAGTTGCTTTTGTTTTATGCAGGCTTTGGTCATACCTTTTTTATCTCTCCTTGAGCTGTTAGAAAGATACAACAACTGAATGGGATTAGTGATGGGAACAACACTTAGATACACTTTCTTTTATATGTATCTGCCTTTCAACGTGTTTCTACAGCATCAAAGGGGGAAAACGGATTGTATCAAATAGTATTGTCCCTTACTGATGGTCTGTACTCTGTAGCTATGGGAACAATTTGGCTGAGATTTACATAGTGAGCAATGAGGGCAGCTGCAGTTGTAAAGTGCTGTAAATCCCTAGTGACACTTTACATAAAACTTGGCAAAGATGTCAGAGCCTCAGCCTCCCTCCTCTCCTTCAGTCAGTCAGGGGAATGCCTTACTTGACAAATGCAAACTGCTGGAAGTTCTCTCTCCAGGCTAGCTTTCTGTCTCACAACTTGTACTACTCACTACCAGGGGAAATGAAGTCTTCGCACCCAGGTCCGGCGGCCTCATAAAAATATGAATATTAAAGTCCATCAAATTTTATTTGTCATGTGCCGAATACAACTGGTGTAGACCTTACAGTGAAATGCTTACTTACAAGCCCTTAACCAACATTGCAGTTTTAAAAAAATACTCTGTTTAGTGTTCATTCTATTTTCGATTTGGTAACAGAATGAAGCGTTTTAATCACTTAAATCATAAACCAAATTGTTATCAGTAAAAACACTAATTGATAGGTCTACTTTATTACTTCTGTGAACTTTGATTATCCTTTGTCTTGAGGGGGAGATTAGAAAATATATTTTTTTAAATATGTGGGTTTTTGGTAACCGAATGACAAGACACTAGGCAATATTTCTTACTTACAATTTTTTTTCAAGACCCCTTTTCCATCTGTTTGACCAGAAATCAAAGCCTTTGCTTATTCCACATTTTTGGGATGGAAAATGGTTGAAAAATGTATATGCCTTAATTTCTCAAAAATATACTGTAGACTTAGCATCCATGAACTTCACATTTTAGTGCTCATGGGGAGTTTTACATGGAAAGGCCCATATACTGAGCTGGGGCACATACTCACCACCAGTATTCAATAGACAAGGTTTTATTTATTTATGTATGAAAGAAACGGAAAGAACCGTGTAGGACAACAATACTAATATGGCTGTCTGGAGGAAATACAACACCCCAGTGTTGTGGAGTGGGCTGGTAGTCAATGCAGGCAGCAGCTGCTGAAGGCATGAGAACGGACAGCACCCAGACACTCCCAGTGTTTCATTGACGCCCAGGCTTAGAGGAGGGAAGGGAAGGAGTGGAGGGAGGCACTGTGCCATAGCTGAGACACACTTGGCTATCTTTCCCAGAGAGAGCCTCAATGGACGGCTGCCTGCTTTACACATAGTCTTCTGGGTTCTGTAAAACTGGAGTTTGTGTAGCTACACTCTTCACTGCTGATTTATTTTGGTAAGCTGGAGAACTACCATATTTCTTTCTGAACATTCTGATTTGAATGTGCCATATGGTTAGATTTCTTTTTTTTTCGAAAGGCTGTTTTGCTGGACAGGAATGTTAGGACAGTTGAGTGTCCTACTCAGCTGGTTGCTCAGGGTTTCCTGTTTTGTTTTGCATCCCTATTTCAGAAAATAATACATTTTATTCTGCTGTTAAAATTGTCCTTCCAAATGGGCTGCTGTTTTGATCATTCTTATTGTCTCACTAACATGGTTAGCCTATAATAATGACATCTTAATGACTTTTTACTATAAATATATATTAAAATATATATTTAAATATATATCGAACAGATCCCCAAAGCAACCAGGCAGGAGAGAATAGTCACGCAAGATTATCTTGTTGCTATGAGAGACAGTTGGATTCAGTCATGTGTAGCCTAGCTTTCCTCTCTGTCAATAAATGCAGTGAAATTAGTTGACAGTTTCCAAATTGGGCAGGATACAGCCTTAATGGGTTTAGAAGACAGTGAGGCGGTGTTTCTTTGTGCGGGTTATTACAGATAATGTGAGCTTATTACACATTAAAAGACTGGTGGGATTGGACCAGCCTCTCTCCCTAATGGATCAGTGAGAGCACTGCTGAGTCATATTCATTCTGTTCCCTGGCTGATCACAAGCACAGGTTGATGATGATATTGGTGTGTGTGTGGCGGTCCTATTACATTATTTTATATAAACTCAGCAAAAAAAGAAACGTCCTCTCACTGTCAACTGCGTTTATTTTCAGCAAACTTAACATGTGTAGATATTTGTATGAACATAACAAGATTCAACAACTGAGACATAAACTGAACAAGTTCCACAGACATGTGACTAACAGAAATTGAATGTGTCCCTGAACAAAGGGTGGGTCAAAATCAAAAGTAACAGTCAGTATCTGGTGTGGCCACCATCTGCATTAAGTACTGCAGTGCATCTCCTCCTCATGGACTGCACCAGATTTGCCAGTTCTTGCTGTGAGATGTTACCCAACTCTTCCACCAAGGCACCTGCAAGTTCACGGATATTTCTGGGGGGAATGACCCTAGCCCTCGCCCTCGGATCCAACAGGTCCCAGACGTGCTCAATGGGATTGAGGTCCGGACTCTTCTCTGGCCATGGCAGAACACTGACATTCCTGTCTTGCAGAAAATCACGCACAGAACGAGCAGTATGGCTGGTGGCATTGTCATGCTGGAGGGTTATGTCAGGATGAGCCTGCAGGAAGGGTCACACATGAGGGAGGAGGATGTCTTCCCCGTAATAGCCAGCAATGACAACAAGCTCAGTCCGATGATGCTGTGACACACCGCCCCAGACCATGACGGACCCTCCACCTTCAAATCAATCCCGCTCCAGAGTACAGGCCTCGGTGTAACGCTCATTCCTTTGACGATAAACGCAAATCCGACCTTTACCCCTGGTGAGACAAAACCGTGACTCGTCAGTGAAGAGCACTTTTTGCCAGCCCTGTTTGGTCCAGCGACGATGGGTTTGTGCCCATAGGTGACGTTGTTGCCGGTGATGTCTGGTGAGGATCTGTCTTACCTCAGGCCTACAAGCCCTCAGTACAGCCTTTCTCAGCCTATTGTGGACAGTCTGAGCACTGATGGAGGGATTGTGCATTCCTGGTGTAACTCGGGCAGTTGTTGTTGCCATCCTGTACCTGTCCCGCAGGTGTGATGTTCGGATGCACTGATCCTGTGCAGGTGTTGTTACACGTGGTCTGCCACTGTGACTGGTGTCTTAGGCGTCTCACAGTACGGACATTGCAATTTATTGCCCTGGCCACATCTGCAGTCTTCATGCCTCCTTGCAGCATGTCTAAGGTACGTTCATGCAGATGAGCAGGGACCCTGGGCATCTTTGGTGTTTTTCAGAGTCAGTAGAAAGGCCTCCTTTTAGTGTCCTAAGTTTTCATAACTGTGACCTTAATTGCCTAGCATCTGTAAGCTGTTAGTGTCTTAATGACCGTTCCACATGTGCATGCTCATTAATTGTTTATGGTTCATTGAACAAGCATGGGAAATAGTGTTTAAACCCTTTACAATGAAGATCTGTGAAGTTATTTTGATTTCTACGAATTATCTTTGAAAGACAGGGTCCTGAAAAAGGGACGTTTTCTTTTTTTGCTGAGTTTAGATGTTTTGTCACATACACCTTATGGGGGCAGTGAAATGTGTGAGTTGTAGAGCACACATGGAGCAAATTAGGGTTAAGTGCCTTGCTTAAGGGCACATGGGGGGAAAAAATTACCTTGTCGGTTCGGCTTGTCGGTCCCCCCCCTCCCCCCCACTATCACACATTACAATAGTGATATATTCTTTATGGAGCCAATGAAAGCCCACCCTCTTTTTCTGAGAATCACTGCAGGTCACTTATCGTAGTGTAGCGATTTCCTGTAGAGGATTAAGGAGGAGTTTGTCTGGGCTGAAAGCACACCTGTGACATTCCTTTGGTAGTGTTTAGAAGCTGCAGCTGGGTCCAGTTTCCTCTCCTGCTCTGCCCTTTCAGGACATAGAGCCTCCTTTATGAAGTGGTCTGTTGGCTAATATATTGAGTTACCAGTGACTTTTAAACTGTAACTTATGGGTAAACAAACTTCAACCATAGACCGGAAAGGCAAGTGGTGAACTGAGGTTAAACCTGGTTGCAGTTAGGGCTGAGTAATATGGCCTAAAAGTCATATAAATAAAAAAATGTCAAACTTTATATACATTTCGTATTTTTTTTTTCTCTAAATAAGCTTTGTTGTACAATTGTAAAGGTCAAATACACTGCATTTTAAAACGGTCAGCAATAATGTCATACCTAGGCTGAATCTACATTCCGGTCAAAAGTTTTAGAACGCCTACTCATTCAAGGGTTTTTCTTTATTTTGACTATGTTCTACATTGTAGAATAATAGTGAATACATCAAAACTATGAAATAACACATATGAAATAATGCAGTAACCAAAAAAGTGTTAAACGAATCAAAATATATTTTATGTTTGAGATTTTTCAAATAGCCACCATTTGCCTTGATGACAGCTTTGCACACTCTTGGCATTCTCTCAACCAGCTTCATGAGGTAGTCACCTGCAATGAATTTCAATTAACAGATTTGCCTTGTTCATTTGTGGAATTTCTTTCCTTCTTAATTCGTTTGAGCCGTTGTTGTTGAGTTGAGTTGTTGTTTAACCTTTTATTTAACTAGGCAAGTCAGTTAAGAACAAATTCTTTTTTTACATTGACGGCCTACCCCGGCCAAACCCAAACGACGCTGTACCAATTGTGCGCCACCCTATGGGACTCCCAATCACAGCCGGATGTGATGCAGCCTGGATTCGAACCAGGTACTGCAGTGACCCCTCTTGCACTGAGATGCAGTGTCTTAGATCACTGCACCACTCGTGAGCCCTTGGGAGGTAGGGGTGGTTTACAAGAGAGAGCCCTATTTCCATATTATAGCAAGAACAGCTCAAATAAGCAAAGAGAAACGACAGTCCATCATTACTTTAAGACATGAAGGTCAGTCAATATGGAAAATCTCAAGAACTTTCAAGGTTTCTTCAAGTGCAGTCGCAAAAACCATCAAGCGCTATGATGAAACTGTCTCATGAGGACTGCCACAGGAATGGAAGATCCATAGTTACCTCTGCTGCAGAGGATAAGATCATTAGTTACCAGCCTCAGAAATTGCAGCCCAAATAAATGCTTCAGAGTTCAAGTAACAGACACATCTCAACATCAACTGTTCAGAGGAGACTGTGAATCAGGCCTTCATCGTCAAATTGCTGCAAAGAAACCACTACTAAAGGACACCAATAAGAAGAGATTTGCTTGGACCAAGAAACATGAGCAATGGACCTTAGACCGGTGGAAATCTGTCCTTTATTCTGGACTCCAAATTGTAGATTTTTGGTTCCAACCGCTGTGTCTTTGTGAGACGCGGTGTGGGTGAACGGAGGATCTCTGCATGTGTATTTCCCACCGTAAAGCATGGAGGAGGAGTTGTTATGGTGTGGGGGTGCTTTGCTGGTGACACTGTCTGTGATTGATTTTAGAATTCAAGGCACACTTAACCAGCATGGCTACCACAGCATTCTGCAGCGATACGCCATCTGGTTTGGGCTTAGTCGGAATATCATTTGTTTTTCAACAGGACAATGACCCAACACACCTCCAGGCTGTGTAAGGGCTATTTGAAAAAAAAAAAGGAGAGTGATGGAGTGCTGCATCAGGTGACCTGGTCTCCACAATCCCCCGACCTCAACCCAATTGAGACTGTTTGGGATGAGTCGGAGTGCAGAGTGAAGGAAAAGCAGCCAACAAGTGCTCCACATATGTGGGAACTCCTTCAAGACTGTTGGGAAAGCATTTCAGGTGAAGCTGGTTGAGAGAGTACAAAGCTGTCAAGGCAAAGGGTGGCTATTTTGAAGAATCTCAAATCTAAAATACATTTTGATGTAACACTTTTTGGTTACTGCATGATTCCATATGTGTTAGTTCATAGTTGTGGTGTGTCAATGTAAATAGTCCGGGTGGCCATTTGTTCAGAAATCTTATGGCTTGGGGGTAGAAACTGTTAAGGAGCCTTTTGGTACTAGATAATGTAGGAGGCAGCATAGAAAATGAACACCGGTCTCATAAACAATCTCTGAAGCACAAGCCCACGTGCTTGTGCAAGTAGCCAGCTAATACTACATATTTCAAGTTGTGCCAACTTGAATCTTTGTATAATTTCACAAGCTCTGAATTCAACTAACAAGTCATAACAGTTGAGTTGTTATGAACACAAAATTCTGTCCGTCTCAACTGTTTGAACAGCATGCTAGCCTATCCACTTTGTTCAGATGTTGAAAACAAGTGGCCTACCTTTTTTTGTCAGAATGAGAACGAGTTGCCAATTCCTTAATTGTTTTATGCTTACTGCACGTTTATAAAACAGATTAAACAGCTAGTATAAAAATCTTTATTTGACAAAAAATGTTGCTAGCAATACGTGGTACCGCGACAAACTGAGCATTCATTTTCTAGAATGAGAGAGGTTTCACTCGCAAAAAGTTGTCCAAGATAAGCCCAATGCGTTTCTATGAGGTTATTTTGAACCTAAGCTTGTCGCCAGTTTTCACGCCATTGGAACAACGATTCCTATTGTTAGGCTGGAGACATGAGCATCTCATCATTATATACAAATCTCTGGTGTTAATGGGAAGGTGCACAGCACGGAAGGAGTGAACGAGACGAGACCAAAAAAACAAAGGCTCATAAAAACAAAAAGTACACAAACTTGATTCTGTGATACAGGCATTTGGGATATCGCGCAAAAACATAAATTCTAACTAATCAAATTAATTAAATATATTGGCCAGCCTCAAGCAGTTCGTGCCGTACATTATAATGACACGTGTATGTAGATGGACACCACACACACACACACACGCACACCATAGTTTCAATAAGATGCTGCAGCGTTCCTCCACAGCGGAGGGAGGCTTTAGTATAGAGCACAGCAGAGTTATTGTGTGTGCGTTCCTTTGTATGTGTGTGTTTAAGAGAGAGCATGGCTGAAAATCAACATGTCTGGGCAAGACCTCAGACCACAGTAATTTAAGGTCCCATACACTGTCGTTAGGCAGACTATAACAACCAACCATAATTCAAGAAACAGAGCTGCACTAGCTAGTTTGTAATGTTGGTCTAAAGAACATTAAAACAGGATTTCTGTCTGCAGAGAAAATAGACGAGTGGATGTTTCTCTCTTTTTCTGATGTTAAGCTGTGCATTAGCTTAATGGCATACAGTGGTGCAAGTTATGGTGCTATAAGGGCAATTCCACGTGAGTGACATTTCTCGGTGTTCTGTCCTCTCCTGGAGGGGAGAACGGGCCTAGCCCCTCAGACCACGGCCATTTGACTGGTACACCTAATTGACTTGAATGGGAATGGCCATTCTAGTAATTCTATGGGACTGTCTATCTGCACATTGCTGCTCATTGCTCATTCTAAAGCAGCCCTGGTTTGGCACAGCTGCCTTGCTTTACTCTCACCCTGGGTACTTCTCATTTGGCACGGTAGATAATATTCTGTACAGAAGAAGCCATTCCTCTGAGTGATACTGAAGGAATGTGATGTGAGTGAAAGTGTTTGGGAACCACCCGACCCTGGGTTATTGTGTCAATGAATGAGAGAGAAGGCCTAGCTTTGGCTGCCAACTTCCTTTCTCCATTCTTTGTGGTTCAGGGCTTTGTCCAAGTGGCAACATGTGACCTTGACTCAGATTATGTAGCACAAGCACTTAGCTACACCTGCAATAACATATGCTAAGTATGTTTACTGTATGTGACTAATACAATTTGTTTTGGTTATGCTCCTAGTTGATGTTCAGATGTTTAATCAAGTCTTTGTAATTTTGTTGGCCATGCCATGTTGAGGCTTTGGGGCCAGCTATGCCTGATTCTTAATGACGGTTGGAGGGGGAGGGAAGTGTTTGATTGTTGGAGTAAGATATGTCCACTTGTCCAGCTGCCTATAATTGTCTGACAGATTCCTAGCCTGGCATACAAATGATTTTGCTACGTGTCACTGTTTCAAACAATAGTTCAGTGCCGTGTTTGGCCTCGTTTAAGCGGCTACCAGATTGTCTTCCTCATCTCTTTTCCAGAGGAAGGCCCTACTTCTAAAAGGAACAGATTGTCTGTCTTATTTTTGGAGCAGCTTTTTTTTCTCCTGAAACCACGAGCTAGCTGTATAGTATTGTAGTCCCTGGCAAGATCCATGACCCAATTTACTGTGGGCTGAGAAGAGGAAGACCGAGCAGGGAGGAATGAGTAGCTAATGTGGGCTGAGAAGAGGAAGACCGAGCAGGGAGGAATGAGTAGCTAATGTGGGCTGAGAAGAGGAAGACCGAGCAGGGAGGAATGAGTAGCTAATGTGGGCTGAGAAGAGGAAGACTGAGCAGGGAGGAATGAGTAGCTAACGTGGGCTGAGAAGAGGAAGACTGAGCAGGGAGGAATGAGTAGCTAATGTGGGCTGAGAAGAGGAAGACTGAGCAGGGAGGAATGAGTAGCTAATGTGGGCTGAGAAGAGGAAGACTGAGCAGGGAGGAATGAGTAGCTAATGTGGGCTGAGAAGAGGAAGACTGAGCAGGGAGGAATGAGTAGCTAATGTGGGCTGAGAAGAGGAAGACTGAGCAGGGAGGAATGAGTAGCTAATGTGAGCTGAGAAGAGGAAGACTGAGCAGGGAGGAATGAGTAGCTAATGTGAGCTGAGAAGAGGAAGACTGAGCAGGGAGGAATGAGTAGCTAATGTGGGCTGAGAAGAGGAAGACTGAGCAGGGAGGAATGAGTAGCTAATGTGAGCTGAGAAGAGGAAGACTGAGCAGGGAGGAATGAGTAGCTAATGTGGGCTGAGAAGAGGAAGACTGAGCAGGGAGGAATGAGTAGCTAATGTGGGCTGAGAAGAGGGAGACTGAGCAGGGAGGAATGAGTAGCTAATGTGGGCTGAGAAGAGGAAGACTGAGCAGGGAGGAATGAGTAGCTAATGTGAGCTGAGAAGAGGAAGACTGAGCAGGGAGGAATGAGTAGCTAATGTGAGCTGAGAAGAGGAAGACCGAGCAGGGAGGAATGAGTAGCTAATGTAGGCTGAGAAGAGGAAGACTGAGCAGGGAGGAATGAGTAGCTAATGTAGGCTGAGAAGAGGAAGACTGAGCAGGGAGGAATGAGTAGCTAATGTGAGCTGAGAAGAGGAAGACTGAGCAGGGAGGAATGAGTAGCTAACGTGAGCTGAGCTCAATAGGCTCTCTTCTTTTCTCTCTCCCCCGGTCGGCCTCTGCTCTTTTGAAAGGCTTAATAAGCACAGTCAGACACTTGGGGTCATAGTGATCACTTCTTGTCTTTTACTCCTATAAAATATCCTGTATAAAGAACGTCTTGTAAGCTTGTACTGAGTAGTTTCTAGACAGTCAAAGTTAAGTGTGTGATTGGCTTGAGGGTTTGAGTCCCTGATCAACGCTCCGTTTTTTTTTTTTTTAATAACTTGTAATTAGGTTGGCAAATTAGCTCTGACGCTAGCGCCATTAGCCCACTGTGCAGAAATAGAAAGGACAATATTTCACTGTCAACTCTGAGCTCTGGATATGGTACAGACTACTTGTATGGCTCAACATTGAGATAGTCATACCCCTCACACTGTCGTGTCAACTTGAACAGAATTGTGGTGGTTCAAATGTTTATTTTTTATATTTCCATTTTTTTCCACAGTTCCAACTTGGTTTAGCTCAGCTTTGTTTTGTTGGCCTCAGTAAGGCTGTCCCTCTCCCTCTCCATCAGACGAGCAGAAAATGATTTCAGTTCAGGTCCCTCCTCCCTTCAGACAGACGCTGTAGGTCCCTCCTTCCCTCAGACAGACGCTGTAGGGTCCCTCCTTCCCTCAGACAGACGCTGTAGGGTCCCTCTTTCCCTCAGACAGACGCTGTAGGTCCCTCCTTCCCTCAGACAGACGCTGTAGGGTCCCTCCTTCCCTCAGACAGACGCTGTAGGGTCCCTCCTACCCTCAGACAGACGCTGTAGGTCCCTCCTTCCCTCAGACAGACGCTGTAGGGTCCCTCCTTCCCTCAGACAGACGCTGCAGGGTCCCTCTTTCCCTCAGACAGACGCTGTAGGGTCCCTCCTTCCCTCAGACAGACGCTGTAGGTCCCTCCTTCCCTCAGACAGACGCTGTAGGTCCCTCCTACCCTCAGACAGACGCTGTAGGGTCCCTCCTTCCCTCAGACAGACGCTGTAGGTCCCTCCTACCCTCAGACAGACGCTGTAGGGTCCCTCCTTCCCTCAGACAGACGCTGTAGGTCCCTCCTACCCTCAGACAGACGCTGTAGGTCCCTCCTACCCTCAGACAGACGCTGTAGGTCCCTCCTACCCTCAGACAGACGCTGTAGGTCCCTCCTACCCTCAGACAGACGCTGTAGGTCCCTCCTTCCCTCAGACAGACGCTGTAGGTCCCTCCTACCCTCAGACAGACGCTGTAGGTCCCTCCTACCCTCAGACAGACGCTGTAGGTCCCTCCTTCCCTCAGACAGACGCTGTAGGGTCCCTCCTTCCCTCAGACAGACGCTGCAGGGTCCCTCTTTCCCTCAGACAGACGCTGCAGGGTCCCTCTTTCCCTCAGACAGACGCTGCAGGGTCCCTCTTTCCCTCAGACAGACGCTGCAGGGTCCCTCTTTCCCGCAGACAGACGCTGTAGGTCCCTCCTTCCCTCAGACAGACGCTGCAGGGTCCCTCTTTCCCTCAGACAGACGCTGTAGGGTCCCTCCTTCCCTCAGACAGACGCTGTAGGTCCCTCCTACCCTCAGACAGACGCTGTAGGTCCCTCCTACCCTCAGACAGACGCTGTAGGTCCCTCCTACCCTCAGACAGACGCTGTAGGTCCCTCCTTCCCTCAGACAGACGCTGTAGGTCCCTCCTACCCTCAGACAGACGCTGTAGGTCCCTCCTTCCCTCAGACAGACGCTGTAGGTCCATCCTTCCCTCAGACAGACGCTGTAGGGTCCCTCCTTCCCTCAGACAGACGCTGTAGGGTCCCTCCTTCCCTCAGACAGACGCTGTAGGGTCCCTCCTTCCCTCAGACAGACGCTGTAGGGTCCCTCCTTCCCTCAGACAGACGCTGTAGGTCCATCCTTCCCTCAGACAGACGCTGTAGGGTCCCTCCTTCCCTCAGACAGACGCTGTAGGTCCCTCCTTCCCTCAGACAGACGCTGTAGGGTCCCTCCTTCCCTCAGACAGACGCTGTAGGGTCCCTCCTTCCCTCAGACAGACGCTGTAGGGTCCCTCCTTCCCTCAGACAGACGCTGTAGGGTCCCTCCTTCCCTCAGACAGACGCTGTAGGGTCCCTCCTTCCCTCAGACAGACGCTGTAGGGTCCCTCCTTCCCTCAGACAGACGCTGTAGGTCCATCCTTCCCTCAGACAGACGCTGTAGGGTCCCTCCTTCCCTCAGACAGACGCTGTAGGTCCCTCCTTCCCTCAGACAGACGCTGTAGGTCCCTCCTACCCTCAGACAGACGCTGTAGGGTCCCTCCTACCCTCAGACAGACGCTGTAGGGTCCCTCCTACCCTCAGACAGACGCTGTAGGGTCCCTCCTACCCTCAGACAGACGCTGTAGGTCCCTCCTACCCTCAGACAGACGCTGTAGGGTCCCTCCTTCCCTCAGACAGACGCTGTAGGGTCCCTCCTTCCCTCAGACAGACGCTGTAGGTCCATCCTTCCCTCAGACAGACGCTGTAGCGTCCCCATATGTAAGCAGAACAGGTATAAGCACACATTCATTCCCATGTCCATCTAATACCTAACCAGCAATAAGTAAAGCTGAACTGTGTTAGTACGCCACTGACAGAATAAGGGAATATGAAAAGTATTATGTATGTGACGTGTATCATAAGGGTAACGTGCAATGTGTGTAATGTACAGTGTGTATTTTGTATACATCAGTACTGGTGTCTGAAACAATTTTCCCTTTGGGACATTAAAATGAATCCTATCCTATCCCTCTCTGCAGGTGTAATGAGGTGTCTGGTCATGGACAGATAATGGATGTGGAGACAACAACACCGTACTCTGACTTCATCAACTGTGATCGTACAGGCCGCAGGAACGCAGTACCTGACATCCAGGGACAGGGGGCAGCAGCCAGCACCAGTGAATTAACCAAAGACATGGAAGGGCTGGACCTTAAGGTGGCGGGTGAGTATGTGTGTGTATATCGATAGATAGATATAGCCAGGTGTCTGTGTTCTACATCTTCATTCACTTAGTCAGCATTACCTCCTGCTTCTCTCCAAAGCCATCTCCATTCTGTGGGCACTTGCTTTGTTTTTAATGGACCATGTTTCCCGTGTCTTTCAGAAGGAGACTCTGGTGCATCACCAGCCCCTGAGGGTGAAGGCTTGACCAGCCAAGAGGCCCAGGGAGGCGAGGGCCCATCCTAAACATCCTCACAGGAGAGGAGAGCGGGACACGGAGAAGGGACAGAATAAGACAGAGAGGATCTCCTGAATGTCCTGCCTGACTTGACCCTACCCCTCTACTAACTCAACAGTGATGACATCTCTCACTGTGTAGCTCTGATGGAGCTTTGCTGGTCCAGCTGCAAGTAGGACTACATCTGATCTTGGCCTAGAGGTGCTGCTGGGCTACGGTGGTAAAGGAAATGTTCTCATATCACTATGAGAATGTACCAAACTTTGGATCTATGTCTCTATGTCTTTGGCTCTATGTCTCTCCAGATGTACTGAACACTATCCTTTCTTAGAATGAAGTGTTGTTGTTCCAAACCTAACATGGAACTATCATCAAAAACGAGCTACGCAGAATCTATAATCATGTTTGCCACTTCTTTTGTGTACGTTTGTGACCCAGTATATTATTTTAACTTTTTTTGTTTCACAATAATAATTGTAGTATAATATTTATTTCAAATTGTTCTCTGATACCTTTTGTAATAGTAATTTCTTTTCTGTAATAAAATGTTTATGTTTCTTCTGTTACGGTATGTGCATACTTTTGCTGTTGGCACAACTGTAATCTTATCTTCAGAATACCATTGCTACCTGAGGCACTCCTGGAGTCTTTCATTTCCTTCAGTGAAGGTACTTTCAGTGGTCAGAATACTGCTAGTGGGATTTATTTAGTTCTCAAGTAGATGTGCAGTTTTCTATAGATTTTTTGAAAAACTGACGTTAGCCAAGACGTGCCCATTCCAAGACACCCATCGCTGATGGAAGTTGAATATTTGTAGTTATCAATATTTCCTAATGCAGTTTAGTGTACATTGGAGTGGTCACAGGAAGCCAATTTACAGCATATAGGACAGCGCCCTTGCACTTCCATGTTGTATTTTTTTGATAAAGGAGAAGAAGTGGGATGTTTGAGTGAAGTGGTACTCATGAGCAAGCTCTATGTTCCTGGGTCCAGTGTGTGCTTTTCCAGTAAGATATGCTGCTGCTCCGTAAGAGCTGCCACTCAAGTAGTTTTACATTTGAACTAAACTGTCCATAGTGAGGTAAGGTCCATATTGCAGTTGATTTTGATACTCCTTCAATAATGACAATTTTAAGATGCAAAAGCGTTTTTATTGTAGATGTTGCTCGTATTTTAACGTCATTGTCCTCAATGGAAGAAATGTATTAAATGGAACGGCTTTTCAATTAGTAAAATGCAAAAAATAGAAAAATTACAAAATGTTTCACTCTAAATCTATCTCCGAGAAAAACATCTTACAGAAGATATTCTAAAAACGGTAAGACCACTTCAGTAGGCTTTACTCTCCACCAAGTGAGAACAGTACAGCAGTAGAGTATGCCACCTAGTGCTCACAACTAGGACTACAACATTACATTTTTGATCATTTTTGGTATAGAGGTGGTTTACCTGAAACATTCCCAATTTATTTTAAAATGTGGGGTAAGAACTCTATTTCCACGAAAGGAAATGGAAGTTGTTGGCATGACGATTCAAATAGTCTATAGGACCTATCTTACTTGGCAAAGTGGTTGGTGCCTGGGTTGTTGTTGCAGCTCTGATCAGTACTTAATTTAAAAGCCAGTGTTCTCCACCATTCCATAGGCTTCGTACAACTTGTTAACAAGATCCTTCTTCTCCTTCTCAGGCAAGAAGCTGGAGTTAGCGGAGTTTATGTTCTAAAAAACGAGGTGAGTGAGAGACTTATTAAACCATCAAGGGAGAGTATACTGTAGTATTTAATGGTATTATCAACAGACGCATAGTATTTCATAGCCTGGTCCTGGATCTGTTTGTGCGGTCTTCCCAACTCCTTTGGTCATTAATTGTCATGTTAACAACCATAGGAGTTAGCTCTCAGCATAAACAGATCTGGGACCAGGCTAAATATTTAATGGTATTGAGCTGCCAAGCCAAATAGGAAGAGTTGAAATGTGTTTTCTTACCAGTCTCTTGAATTCCTCCTCGGTGAAGCCCATGTACTTCTGGGCAGTGCTGTAGTCTAAGTGCAGGGTGGAGTTGAAAATCAAAGGGTCGTCTGTGTTCAGGGAGTAGTTGGCCTTATCCTTTCTGAAGCTACACACACACACACACACGTCATTCAGAGGGGATAAGTAAACTCAGACAAAAATTAAATGGTTAAAAAAAAGGTTTTGCTTCCAAAAGCCTGTTACAATCTTTATGGTATTGGGTTGTTGAAACTTTATCAGAAGAAGTATCATTCATAGAATGTGATGAGTAGTGAAAGATAACTTACGTGATGACAGGATGCTTGGTGAAGTCTGGATCACATGCTCCAGTCAGTTTGCTGGATATGGGACACACCTGAAAATCACACAGCATTCCTTCCTTACAGAACAGTAGCCTTGTCTGCCAGGATTCTAGGCTGTAGTCGGACACATGGCTAGTGAAGGAGACTGGTTCTTGGTTGCCTCCCAATAAACTCTCCTTCCTCCTGAAGTGTGCACATGTTCACAACTCCCCACAAGTTAAAAATAATTGTATTGGTATTGGCTATGGGGATTTTCCATATACAGTGCATTCGGGAAAAGTATTCAGACCTCATGATTTTTCCCACCTTTTGTTACTTTACAGGCTTATTCTAAAATAGATTAAATTAATTTGTTCCTCAATCTACACACACTACTCTATAATGACAAAGTGGAAATACCTTGGAAAGGCACACACCTGTCAGAGCAAAAACCAATGAGTGTCATAGACAGCTGCTTGACAACACCTTTTACAAGAAACTCAGAAGTGACCCCACTTCCCAATTTCAGAATACTATCTTTACTGTCCTAGATGGGTATTTGGGTTGTGGTCAGATAACCAAAAAAGAACATTACTTTTTGGCTATTCAACACCCTAAAATTGCCACTTTCTATACTTTGCCGAAATTACACAAGAATGTTACAAAACCTCCAGGGCGCCCTATTGTAGCGGGCATTGATGCAGTAACGGCCCCTCTATCTACTTTTGTTGACTTTTTTATTAGACCACTCGCAGAACAGCTCCCCTTCTTTGTAAAGGACACCAGCAGTATGATCTCTATCATAGAATCTCTTGATCCTCTCCCTGAGAATACCTTGTTAGTTACTTTTGATGTTGAGTCGTTACACAAATATCCCACACGAGGGCGGTATTGAAGCTATGGAACATTTTCTTCTGCAACGTGACCCTAATAAACTACCTTCCAGTGAATGCATTATAACATTGGCTGAAATAGTACTTACACACAACTATTTCATGTTTCTAAATGATTTATTTATTCAGACGAAGGGTACTGCTATGGGATCTCCCATGGCTCCTAACTATGCTAATTTGTATGTGGGTTACATGGAGAAACAGTTTATTTTCAATCTTCTCAAAAATGTTTTCTTGCCTAACATTATTTGGAAACGGTATATTGATGATATTTTTGTTCTATGGAGGGGTGATGCAAAACAGCTCCAGGCATTCCATACTTTTCTTAACTCCTGTTCTGAGCATCAGATGTACTATGCAATCTGATACACGTCAAATCAGTTTTCTTGATCTTCTGATCTTGTGTGAAAATAATGTTCTATACACTGATCTTTACAGGAAACCTACTGACCGTAACAGTTTGAGGGCTGACAGTTGTCATCCACTTCCCTTGAAAAATAGTTTGCCCTACAGCCAATTCTGTCGAATCAAAAGAATTTGCAAAAAAACAATCAGATTTCCACAGAAATATGGCTGAGACGCAAAGAAAGTTCAAGGAGAGGGGGTACAAAAATGATCAGATCAATATTGCCATTGAGAAAATTCAAAACAAAACGAGACATGACCTTTTAAGGGCAGTCTCGCAAAAAGACGCATTCTTGCATTCTAACTACCCGCTATTCAAAGCGCTCTGAACAAATTAAGGGAATCGTTCACAAACATTGGCACATTCTAAAATCCGATGATAGTCTCGGTAATGTGTTTTCGGATCTTCCCTTAGTCATATTTTCGCGGGGCAGAAATCTCAGAGACCAATTGGTACACTCTGATTTACCACCCCAAGATATTCCTGAACA
Source organism: Salvelinus fontinalis (assembly GCF_029448725.1). Lineage (NCBI taxonomy): Eukaryota > Metazoa > Chordata > Actinopteri > Salmoniformes > Salmonidae > Salvelinus > Salvelinus fontinalis. The sequence goes on from NC_074695.1 coordinate 19,139,971, forward strand.
ACGTCTATTTGCGCCCCTACTGGATGGAAATTACAAGTGTAATGGCTGTGCTCAATGCAATGGCACTTATAAATGCAGATCCTTCAAACACCCACAAACAGGGAAATCGATACCAATCAAAGGTGTTATTACGTACTCCACTAAGGCAGTTATTTATCTTATAACTTGTCCTTGTGGTAAAAATTATGCGGGTGAAACAAAGCGCAAATTAAAAGGACGTATCTCAGAGCATCGTAGCACCATTAGGTGCAAAAACTTGACTTACCCAGTTGCGGTTCACTTTTTGGAGGCAGGCCACTAGATTTAGTCTGCGTTATATTGGCATCGAACATGTCAGGGGGTGACCTTGATAATTTATTGTTAATACGAGAGGCTGCCTGGATCTTTAACTTGAAGACCCTTGCTCCCTTCGGTCTCAACGTAGACTTTGATCTGAAGCCATTCTTGTGATTATTGTGACTTTGCCATTGTAATTGTTTGTAAGCTTGTGTAGTCTAAAATGAATCTATGATTGTATGCTATCCATTTGTTTTTTGTATGCTGCTCTTTGTATGCCATTTTAATATTTGAGAATTAACCAATGATATTAGGCCACTCTTGGCCATGATTACAGACACCTGTGTGTCTTTTGACACTATATAAACGAGTCATCCCGCAGTGTTTGCGATTATACCCTGATGAAGATAGCTTGGCTGTCGAAACGTTGGTAATTACATTTTTGCATCTGAGCTCCTAGAGTGTGCGGCTCTCCTTTATTTTTAAGAGCAAAAACCAAGCCATGAGGTCGAAGGAATTGTCCATAGAGCTCTGAGACAGGATTGTGTCGAGGCACAGATTTGGGGAAGGGTACCAAAAACATTCTGCAGCATTGAAGGTCCACAAGAACACAGTGGCCTCCATCATTCTTAAATGGAAGAAGTTTGGAACCACCAAGACTCCCTCTAGAGCTGGCCGCACGGTCAAACTGAGCAGTCGGGAGAGAAGGGCCTTGGTCAGGGAGGTGACCAAGACCATGGTCACTCTGACAGAACTCTAGAGTTCCTCTGTGGAAATGGGAGAACCTTCCAGAATGACAACCATCTCTGCAGCACTCCACCAATCAGGCCTTTATGGTAGAGTGGCCAGACTGAAGCTACTCCTCAGTAAAAGACACATGACAGCCCGTTTGGAGTTTGCCAAAAGGCACCTAAAGGACTCTCAGACCATGAGAAACAAGATTCTCTGTTCTGATGAAACCAAGATGGAACTGTTTGGCCTGAATGCCAAGCGTCACGTCTGAAGGAAACCTGGCACCATCCCTACGGTGAAGCATGGTGGTGGCAGCATCATGCTGTGGGGATGTTTTTAAGCAGCAGGGACTGGGAGACTAGTCCAGATCGAGGGAAATATGAACGGAGTAAAGTACAGAGAGATCCTTGATGAAAACCTGCTCAGGACCTCAGACTGGGGCGATGGTTCACCTTCCAACAGGACAATGACCCTAAGCACACAGTTAAGACAACACAGGAGTGGCTTCGGGACAAGTCTCTGAATGTCCTTGAGTTGCCCAGCCAGAGGCCGGACTTGAACCCGATCGAACATCTCTGGAGAGACATGAAAATAGCTGTGCAGCGACGTTCCCCATCCAACCTGATCGCTTGAGAGGATCTGCAGAGAAGAATGGGATTAACTCCCCAAATACAAGTCTGCCAAGCTTGTAGCATCATACCCAAGAAGGCGTAATCGCTGCCAAAAGTGCTTCAACAATGTACTGAGTAAAGATGGTCTGAATACTTATGTAAATAAATATTCATTTTTTTAATATATATAAATTTGCAACAATTTCTAAAAACCCAAGTGAAAAAGTCAAGCGGTCTGAATACTTTCCGAATGCACTGTACCAGTCATTTTACTTTCAAATCCATGTAGTAAAGTAAACTAGTAGACCCTTTGTGAGAAAGGAGCTATTAATTGAGACACAACGCTTGTGTAATGTCTCTTCATGACCACCAGAGGTCATTGCACTAGCTGCCTTCATGGTAGGAAAAGGCTATAAGTCCTGATGCCCAAACCGATATTTTATTTCATAAAAGTATTAAAATGATGTTAAGGTTAGGGTCGGGGTTAAGGATTTGGTTAGGGTTAACGTAAAGGTCAGTTTTTAGGTTTTTGCTAGTCAGTTTAAGCGTCAGCTGTGTAGCCTCTCCATTCATGGTAGGATCTATTTACCGTGTTTTATGAGGTATGCTCATACATCATGTAATATTCTGTGTGTACGAAGTCTAATGTTACTTTACATTACAGGTGAAATATAAATGTGTAGGTTTTTACCTCAAAATGCATATTCTGCTCCAGGAGTTGTTTGTACAGCACTTGGTCCTCCAGTATGTTGTAGCCATGTCCTATTCTCTCTGCTTTCAGGACCTCCACAGCCTGAAGAAGTCATGAGATATGGGTCATCAAGCAGTTTTGTAAAAATCCTCTCACGAACAGAACTACTGGCTATTCCTGGCAACATGTCTTTGGTTGCATAGTTGCCTGACATTTTAGAAATATGGCTTCCATAGAAAGTCATTCACATAGGCTAATGAAGGATTCCAGGGTGACGTGATATTGGATAGTGATGAACAGACTAGTGCGCTCTGTGTACTCAGTTGTTTTACTTGTTTCTATCTGACATACAAGCCGTATTTACGTTCTTATAAAAGGGGAGATATGTTTTCACAACGCAGTGTCACTTATAACATGATAACAGTTCAGTGAGAGACGTTATGACGTACAGTACCAGGCAAAAGTTTGGACACACCTACTCATTCAAGTGTTTCTTTATTTGTACTATTTTCACCATTTGTAGAATAATAGTGAAGACACCAATACTATGGAATCATGTAGTAACTTAAAGTGTACAACAAAAAATGTTTTAGATTCTTCAAAGTAGCCACCCTTTGCCTTGATGACAGCTTTGCATACTCTTGGCATTCGCTCAACCAGCTTCACCTGGAATGCTTTCCCAACAGTCTTGAAGGAGTTCCCACATATGCTGAGCACTTGTTGGCTGCTTTTCCTTCACTCTGTCACCTAATGAAGCTGGTTGAGAGAATGACAAGTGTGTGCAAAGCTGTCATCAAGTTAAAGGGTGGCTACTTTGAAGAATCTCAAATATAAAATATATTTTGATTTGTTTTAACACGTTTTGTTTACATGAGTCCATGTGTTATTTCATAGTTTTGATGTTTTCACTGTAGAATAATAATGTAGAAAATAGTACAAATAAAGAAACTCTTGAATGAGTAGATGTGTCCAAACTTTTGACTGGTACTGTAGGTGTTGCTGTTGTGTGTTGAGAAGTAGAGGAAGTCTTTGGTCAAGTTGAACTGTCATAGAAATATTTAATGGTCCCCAAAGGCTGTACAGGAAAGGGAAGCTCACCTCTTTCACCACAGAGGCAGGGCCTACCTCTCCAGCATGGACTGTTCTGTGGACCCCACATCTCTCTGCTTCCTGTCAACAAGGTCACACACATTAACGCCAAGTTAACATGAGAAACATCTGGCTTTGACAGTTAGTCCCAACTGAAATACCTTCCATTGTCTTGAAACTGTCATTATACATGGATGAACATAGTCATAACATGATTCCAAGAGCTCATGCTTCGGTAAAGAGAATGCGTTATTTTTTGCCAAAGGCTAGATTGGTAAGAATTGCATCTCACCAACATTTGAGAAATGTCAGGTCTGCTTTTGACAAAACCCAGCTTAGAATTTAAGACCTCTGAATCTAGAGCTTGTACAGTCATAACTGTCTGTATTAGTATCAACGTGGCACTCTACTAAGAGCATGTTCATTCTCCGACTCCTAGTGTTTGGAACTGGACTTCGTCACACTAATGATTTAAACAGATGTTAATATGTCCACATTTATCACTTCAGCCGCTGATTGACCTTACCACAGTGTTCCCAGATGTTATCCTGGGGGGAATGAATGGCTGTGTGTTTAATTCAGGAACCACCAGAGATAGAACAAACTACGCAGTTGAAACACTTAAGTGTTTAAGTGCATACTTTGGTGCATACTTTGGTGCATACTTTGGACAACTTGCCTAAATTTGGTCATGAACACGGTGAATAGTTTCACTGATTCAGTTATTGTTCTTGAGAGAGTTTTCTGTTGCAAGAAATTGCAGACCTCTCCAACTGTTTGTCTAAAGCGACCATCAGGTCTCCATTTATGGGTATATGTATAGAGAGTTAATGAGGTAAAAATCAAAGTTTATTTTTCACGTCAAATACAACAGGTGTAGACCTTGCAGTGAAATGCTTACTTACAGGCTCTAACCAATTGTGCGAAAGAAAAAGGTGTGTGTGTGTGTAGGTAAGTAAGTAAAGAAATAAAACAGTAAAAAGACATTTTGAAAATAACAGTAGTAAGGCTATATACAGACACCGGTTAGTCAGGCTTATTGAGGTAGTATGTACATGTGGGTATGGTTAAAGTGACTATGCATATATGATGAACAGAGTGTAGAAGTAGCATAAAAGAGGGGGTGGGACACAATGCAGATAGCCCGGTTAGCCAATGTGCGGGAGCACTGGTTGGTCGGGCCAATTGAGGTAGTATGTACATGAATGTATAGTTAAAGTGACTATGCATATAAGATAAACAGAGAGTAGCAGCAGCGTAAAAGAGGGGTTGGGGGGCACACAATGCAAATAGTCCGGGTAACCATTTGGTTACCTGTTCAGGATTCTTATGGCTTGGGGGTAAAAACTGTTGAGAAGCCTTTTTGTCCTAGACTTGGCACTCCGGTACCGCTTGCCATGCTGTAGTAGAGAGAACAGTCTGTGGCTGGGGTCTTTGACAATTTTCAGGGCCTTCCTCTGACACCGCCTGGTGTAGAGGTCCTGGATGGCAGGCAGCTTTGTGATGTGATGTACTGGGTCGTACGCACTACCCTCTGAAGTGCCTTGCGGTCGGAGGCTGAGCAATTGCTGTACCAGGCAGTGATGCAACCGGTCAGGATGCTCTTGATGTTGCAGCTGTCGAACCTTTTGAGTATCTCAGGACCCATGCCAAATCTTTTTAGTTTCCTGAGGGGGAATAGGCTTTGTCGTGCCCTCTTCACGACTGTCTTGGTGTGTTTGGACCATTCTAGTTTGTTAGTGATGTGGACACCAAGGAATTTGAAGCTCTCAACCTGCTCCACTACAGCCCCGTCGATGAGAATGGGGACGTGCTCGGAGTCCACAATCATCTCCTTAGTCTTGGTTACGTTGAGGGAGAGGTTGTTACTCTGGCACCACCCGGCCAGGTCTCTGACCTCCTCCCTATAGGCTGTCTCGTCGTTGTCGGTGATCAGGCCTACCACTGTTGTGTCTTCAGCAAACTTAATGATGGTGTTGGAGTCGTGCCTGGCCATGCAGTCGTGGGTGAACAGGGAGTACTGGAGGGGACTGAGCACGCACCCCTGGGGAGCTCAAGTGTTGAGGATCAGCGTGGCAGATGTGTTGCTACCTACCCTCACCACCTGGGGGCGGCCCATCAGGATGTCCAGGATCCAGTTGCAGAGGGAGGTGTTTAGTCCCAGGTTCCTTAGCTTAGTGATGAGCTTTGAGGGTACAATGGTGTTGAACGCTGAGCTGTAGTCAATGAATAGCATTCTCACATAGGTGTTCCTTTTGTCCAGGTGGGAAAGGGCAGTGTGGAGTGCAATAGAGATTGCATCATCTGTGGATCTGTTTGGGCGGTATGCAAATTGGAGTGGGTCTAGGGTTTCTGGGATGATGGTGTTGATGTGAGCCATGACCAGCCTTTCAAAGCACTTCATGACTACGGACGTGAGTGCTACGGGTCTGTAGTCATTTAGGCAGGTTGCCTTTGTGTTCTTGGGCACAGGGACTATGGTGGTCTGCTTGAAGCATGTTGGTATTACAGACACAATCAGGGACATGTTGAAAATGTCAGTGAAGACACCTGCCAGTTGGTCAGTACATGCCCGGAGCACACGTCCTGGTAATCCATCTGGCCCTGCAGCCTTGTGAATGTTGACCTGTTTAAAGGTCTTACTCACGTCGTCTATGGAGAGCATGATCACGCAGTCGTCCGGAACAGCTTATGCTCTCATGCATGTCTCAGTGTTGCTTGCCTCGAAGCGAGCATAGAAGTGATTTAGCTCGTCTGGTAGGCTCGTGTCACTGGGCAGCTCGCGGCTGTGCTTCCCTTTGTAGTCTGTAATAGTTTGCAAGCCCTGCCACATCCGACGAGTGTCGGAGCCGGTGTAGTATGATTCATTCTTAGCCCTGTATTGACGCTTTGCCTGTTTGATGGTTCGTCGCAGGGCACAGCAGGATTTCTTGTAAGCTTCCGGGTTAGAGTCCCGCACCTTGAAAGCGGCAGCTCTACCCTTTTAGCTCAGTGCGAATGATGCCTGTAATCCATGGCTTCTGGTTGGGGTATGTATGTACAGTCACTGTGGGGGGGGGGGGGGGGTGGCGTCCTCAATGCACTTATTGATAAAGCCAGTGACTGATGTGGTGTACTCCTCAATGCCATCGGAAGAATCCCGGAACATGTTCCAGTCTGTGATAGCAAAACAGTCCTGTAGTTTAGCATCTGCTTCATCTGACCACTTTTTTATAGACCGAGTCACTGGTGCTTCCAGCTTTAAGTTGTGCTTGTAAGCAGGAATCAGGAGAATAGAGTTGTGGTCGGATTTACCAAATGGAGGGCGAGGTAGAGCTTTCTACGGTGTGTGGAGTACAGGTGATCTAGAATTTTTTTCCTCAGGTTACACATTTCTAATGATAAGGTGTAAATTATTGGCTAGTTATAAAACAAATCAACCAATTGTAGGCCTTTTAAGGTCTGAGGTTCTGCAATAGGCCTAATAAAGATTGGTTGTACTTTAACTCTTATCTGACAACGGGTAGCCAACAGTGTCAAATGTGATTATTTTTTTTCATAGTGTCACATTTTAAATTCTTGTGCAAGTTGAAGGGTGATCTGCCACATTTTTAACCAATAAAAATGAGCATGGTATGCTGCATGACAGCTTTCAGTAGGAAAGTGGTTAACCTCATATCCTGCTGAGGCTACCTATTGTCTTGTATTGGGGCCATGAACCATGCATGTATGGAAGAGTTGCCTACAGCACATACAGAATGAATTGGACACGAGGATTCAAAGTTGGGCAGTGGTAAGTTACCTCATAGGCCATCCTGTGTCCTGGGTAGGCCTCACAGTTGAGTGACTCATCTCCTGCCAGATCAATAGCCACCACTCCATCCTTCTTGTACTTCTTACACAACTCCACCACGTCCATTGACCAGTCTGCGCAACGCAACAACACATTTATTACAGGACAGCAGCAACCCAGTGAGGTCAAAGACCCCGAGACAGGTCGTTTTAAAATGCAGGATGTTTGATTTGTGTGGGTGTTTGTGAAATGTTTTCATGCTAGATCTATGACCTAAAGGTTATCTGAATATCTGCTGCTACGAATGAGAGACATTGTGAATCATGTCAAGCATCTCCGTGAAAGCTACTGGAAAGCAATGGTTGTAAAGGTCAAATTGTTCAGTTCCAAACATAATGTTAACAAAAGCAGAACAAAAAACAAAATACTGACAACAGAAAACTGTTCACTGGAATGTTTGCCTAAAATAGCCACTTGTATTTTGATTAATGTAATAACAAAAACAGATACTTTGCTCTGTGAAGTCAGAAAGTTACATACAACCAAATTACTTTACTGCTGGCTCTATTCTGGACTGTAACATAGGAGATTTGGCTTGCAATTTTTAATTCAGTGATACATTACACAAATGAGCCCCTCTTTACTGTCTGCATTAGGGTCAGCAAATGGTGACATTAGCTAAGGAGAAAACTCAATGAGCACAGCATCACACCATCCTCACATATAGATCAACATCATTGAGTGGGGATGGAATGAAACAAGACATAGTCAGACGATGCCCAAAACAGGAAGTATAGCGAGTATTTTTGACTGGGAGATGTTTGGCCTGCAACTTAGTGTGATGAGGATCACAGACAGAGGACTACAGACAGGAAAACAGACAGAGGCAGACAATAAGGAGGGCCAGACAGACAGGACAGGACCGTGAGGGCATTACTTGGCATGTGGCGCATGCAGCATAGAATGGACCTGGCTATGATGTTGAATGCCTTCTCTCCCTCGGCCAGACCCTGGTTCACCAAGCAAACGACCTCATCTGGGCTCAAGTCACCTCTGGGGAAGAGAGTGAAATCAACACACAGAGAACTCTTCAATACGTTGTGATGTCACATTTTTTTTATCTCTAAGAACAGATACCTACATGAACAATACAAGACCACTATATGGACATGCACAATACAGTTCTTTGAGTTACTTGTGCTCTCCGATTGCAAAGTGACATCAATCACATAAAAGGCACGCTTTTCTGTCAGCTACTTTACCGGCTCAGAAACATATAGTATCATCCACGTACTCTTTTTGGTTCCATGGAATGGGTTCTACGTCAGTGTTAGCCAGAAAGTGTGGACTGTATCTGACTTCAACGTAGATCACCCCCTCTTTGGCTTTGTCCTCCACAAACTCATAGGCTATCCTCTTGATCGCCTCTCTGTCGCCACTGGAAAGGTCACAGAAAATCAGAGGAAGCCCAAGAGAAACAAATAAATATTTACTCAACTATGGCAGATAATGAATAGTATCAGTCACCAGCAAAGGCCCTACATTTGCTTTAGATTTCATCACATTATGCTTATCCAGTTACAAATGAAGATGTTGGAAGAAGCTATATTTCAATTTACGACACATAAAATATAGGAAATGTTCTAGGAACAGCCCATTGTTCTTTGCGTCTCTTCCCTCTTGGCTTACAGGTTTAGTAACAGGGTATTACAGGGTTAGTAACAGGGTATTACAGGGTTAGTAACAGGGTATTACAGGTTTAGTAACAGGGTATTACAGGTTTAGTAACAGAGTATTACAGGGTTAGTAACAGGGTATTACAGGTTTAGTAACAGGGTATTACAGGTTTAGTAACAGGGTATTACAGGTTTAGTAACAGGGTATTACAGGGTTAGTAACAGGGTATTACAGGGTTAGTAACAGGGTATTACAGGGTTAGTAACAGGGTATTACAGGTTTAGTAACAGAGTATTACAGGGTTAGTAACAGGGTATTACAGGTTTAGTAACAGGGTATTACAGGTTTAGTAACAGGGTATTACAGGTTTAGTAACAGGGTATTACAGGTTTAGTAACAGGGTATTACAGGTTTAGTAACAGGGTATTACAGGGTATTACAGGGTATTACAGGTTTAGTAACAGGGTATTACAGGTTTAGTAACAGGGTATTACAGGTTTAGTAACAGGGTATTACAGGGTATTACAGGGTTAGTAACAGGGTATTACAGGTTTAGTAACAGGGTATTACAGGGTATTACAGGTTTAGTAACAGGTTATTACAGGTTTAGTAACAGGGTATTACAGGGTATTACAGGGTATTACAGGTTTAGTAACAGGGTATTACAGGTTTAGTAACAGGGTATTACAGGTTTAGTAACAGGGTATTACAGGTTTAGTAACAGAGTATTACAGGGTTAGTAACAGGGTATTACAGGTTTAGTAACAGGGTATTACAGGTTTAGTAACAGGGTATTACAGGTTTAGTAACAGGGTATTACAGGGTATTACAGGTTTAGTAACAGGGTATTACAGGTTTAGTAACAGGGTATTACAGGGTATTACAGGTTTAGTAACAGGGTATTACAGGTTTAGTAACAGGGTATTACAGGTTTAGTAACAGGGTATTACAGGTTTAGTAACAGGGTATTACAGGTTTAGTAACAGGGTATTACAGGTTTAGTAACAGGGTATTACAGGGTTAGTAACAGGGTATTACAGGGTTAGTAACAGGGTATTACAGGTTTAGTAACAGGGTATTACAGGTTTAGTAACAGGGTATTACAGGTTTAGTAACAGGGTATTACAGGTTTAGTAACAGGGTATTACAGGTTTAGTAACAGGGTATTACAGGTTTAGTAACAGGGTATTATAGGGTATTACAGGTTTAGTAACAGGGTATTACAGGTTTAGTAACAGGGTATTACAGGTTTAGTAACAGGGTATTACAGGGTATTACAGGTTTAGTAACAGGGTATTACAGGGTATTACAGGGTATTACAGGTTTAGTAACAGGGTATTACAGGGTTAGTAACAGGGTATTACAGGGTTAGTAACAGGGTATTACAGGTTTAGTAACAGGGTATTACAGGTTTAGTAACAGGGTATTACAGGGTATTACAGGGTATTACAGGTTTAGTAACAGGGTATTACATGTTTAGTAACAGGGTATTACAGGTTTAGTAACAGGGTATTACAGGTTTAGTAACAGGGTATTACAGGTTTAGTAACAGGGTATTACAGGGTATTACAGGGTTAGTAACAGGGTATTACAGGTTTAGTAACAGGGTATTACAGGGTATTACAGGTTTAGTAACAGGTTATTACAGGTTTAGTAACAGGGTATTACAGGGTATTACAGGGTATTACAGGTTTAGTAACAGGGTATTACAGGTTTAGTAACAGGGTATTACAGGTTTAGTAACAGGGTATTACAGGTTTAGTAACAGAGTATTACAGGGTTAGTAACAGGGTATTACAGGTTTAGTAACAGGGTATTACAGGTTTAGTAACAGGGTATTACAGGTTTAGTAACAGGGTATTACAGGGTATTACAGGTTTAGTAACAGGGTATTACAGGTTTAGTAACAGGGTATTACAGGGTATTACAGGTTTAGTAACAGGGTATTACAGGTTTAGTAACAGGGTATTACAGGTTTAGTAACAGGGTATTACAGGTTTAGTAACAGGGTATTACAGGTTTAGTAACAGGGTATTACAGGGTTAGTAACAGGGTATTACAGGGTTAGTAACAGGGTATTACAGGGTTAGTAACAGGGTATTACAGGTTTAGTAACAGGGTATTACAGGTTTAGTAACAGGGTATTACAGGTTTAGTAACAGGGTATTACAGGTTTAGTAACAGGGTATTACAGGTTTAGTAACAGGGTATTATAGGGTATTACAGGTTTAGTAACAGGGTATTACAGGTTTAGTAACAGGGTATTACAGGTTTAGTAACAGGGTATTACAGGGTATTACAGGTTTAGTAACAGGGTATTACAGGGTATTACAGGGTATTACAGGTTTAGTAACAGGGTATTACAGGGTTAGTAACAGGGTATTACAGGGTTAGTAACAGGGTATTACAGGTTTAGTAACAGGGTATTACAGGGTTAGTAACAGGGTATTACAGGGTTAGTTACAGGGTATTACAGGTTTAGTAACAGGGTATTACAGGGTTAGTAACAGGGTATTACAGGGTTAGTAACAGGGTATTACAGGTTTAGTAACAGGGTATTACAGGGTATTACAGGGTTAGTAACAGGGTATTACAGGGTATTACAGGGTTAGTAACAGGGTATTACAGGGTTAGTAACAGGGTATTACAGGTTTAGTAACAGGGTATTACAGGGTTAGTAACAGGGTATTACAGGGTTAGTAACAGGGTATTACAGGTTTAGTAACAGGGTATTACAGGGTTAGTAACAGGGTATTACAGGGTTAGTAACAGGGTATTACAGGTTTAGTAACAGGGTATTACAGGGTTAGTAACAGGGTATTACAGGGTATTACAGGGTTAGTAACAGGGTATTACAGGGTTAGTAACAGGGTATTACAGGGTTAGTACTGGATATTACATGGTAGAAGTGTTTCTATGAATGGCAGGAGGGTAATCTGATGGTAAACCCTCAGCACGCCACGCCAGGAGGACTATTACTGTCACAGAGAGAGCCAAGTGGCTGAACCAATGCTCCCTGTGACCCCTGACCTGAACTTGACTGGCACTGAGCCCTTCACTGCTACTACTAATATGACTAACTGTCACCAGGAGAATATGACTATCATTATCCCTGTATGATAAGGAAGGTAAAGGACATAAGATCAGCCCTGTGTACAGTATTTGAGGGATGACATAGGGCAGGGGCCACCAATTACATTAAGCCGCGGGCCAATTCTTTTTTGAGTGGATGGTCCTGGGGCCGGAACATAATTCTAAATCATTTGTAGACCTACACTGCAAATTGACCGCAAGAAGCCCAAACATATATAGTATTTTACATATTTCCTAAATTAAAATAACTTTGAGCTGATTTCCTGGGGATTTTACAGCCATTTATGTCCAACAACAAAAATCATTATTTATATATATTTTTTTTACTAATTTGGCTTGAGTTCCACCTATTGGGAAACCTGACATAGGGAATGATAGAATATTATAGTCATTTGTAATTTTCATTTGATTTTGAGTACATATCATTCTGTTTTATAGTACACATTTCTGTAAAAGTCCCCGTGAAGCAATGGGTATTTTGGTTGGAGGGGTGGGAAATGTCTGCAAACTCAGTGGAACAGATATATCTAGCATCATTTCCCTTTCTGTTGCTTTTTGACTTAACCAAGTTTCTGTTTCACATCACGATTGGAAAAAAGACCAGCATTTACACTAGAGGTGAATGGCTGTTTCTAACATGCCTGGTCTGAATGCTTGTTGTCCCTCCCCCTGACCTCCCTCTGTGCCGGTCTATCCGCCAACACACACAACAATTCTGCATGAGCCAAACACAGCTAGCAAGTTCCCCATGTTGTTGTCGTGTAGGGGGGGAAGCACCAGATGCAACAAAACAGGTTTTCAAGGGAAGGCCTTGCTAAAGAATGCTTCATTCAGCATAACTGCCAGCTGGCAGCTTCCCTGGCTGCTATTATAAACCATCACTGGGTCTTTTCGTACTTGTTGTGGGCAGTGGTGTAAAGTACTTAATTAAAAATACTTTAAAGTGTTGTAGTAATTCGTTTTTGTACATTACGTCCTATTTATACTTTTACTCCCCTACATTCCTAATGAAAATAATGTGCTTTTTACTCCATACATTTTCCCTGACACGTAGAAATAATTGTTACATTTCGAATGCTTAGCAGGATAGTTAAATGGTCCAATTCACATACTTATCAAGAGAACATCTCTGGTCATCCCTACTGCTTCTGATCTGGCGGACTCACTCGAGCATGCCTCTGGTTATCCGTACATTAAAATAAGAAAATCGTGCCGTCTGGTTTGCTTACAATAAGGAATGTGAAAATTTATACTTTTTGCTTTTGATTCTTAAGTATGTTTTGGCGATTACATTTACTTTTGATACTTAAGTATATTTAAAACCACATACTTGCCACCAGCCGCCAGCAGCATACCACCCTGCATACCACTGCTGGCTTTCTTCTGAAGCTAAGCAGGGTTGGTCCTGGTCAGTCCCTGGATGGGAGACCAGATGCTGCTGGAAGTGGTGTTGGAGGGCCAGTAGGAGGCACTCTTTCCTCTGGTCTAAGAAATATCCCAATGCCCCAGGGCAGTGATTGGGGACACTGCCCTGTGTAGGGTGCCGTCTTTCGGATGGGACGTTAAACGGGTGTCCTGACTCTCTGAGGTCATTAAAGATCCCATGGCACTTATCGTAAGAGTAGGGGTGTTAACCCCGGTGTCCTGGCTAAATTTCCAATCTGGCCCTCAAACCATCATGGTCACCTAATAATCCCCAGTTTACAATTGGCTCATTCATCCCCCTCCTCTCCCCTGTAACTATTCCCCAGGTCGTTGCTGCAAATGAGAACGTGTTCTCAGTCAACTTACCTGGTAAAATAACGGTAAAAGAAAAAATAAAGAAAAAATAAAGAAAAAATACTTATAGTCAAGTAGTATTTTACTTGGTGACTTTCACTTATACTTGAGTAATTTTCTATTATGGTATCTTTACTTTTACTCAAGTATGACAATTGGGTACTTTTTCCACTACTGGTTGTGGGAAGTTACTGGTTAGTCTGGTATGGAGCTGAACCATCACAGAAAATGTTGTCTTTTAAGACATTGTTTAGTTTCAGCAGTGGGTGAGATTTGAGTTTAGATTTGACTATGATTGTTGCTTTTTTCAAAAGTACCATCTTGGGGTCAAAATGTGAAATATGTTGATAGCTTTAGGGTTAAATATAAGCTAGTATTGTAATGGGAACGATATCTATAATGACCAATTAGACTCTGTAAATTCAGTTGGTTGCCACAGACACACCTGCCTGCATCATGACCTGCTCCTGCATTACATCCACTCAGTAACCAGGAAGAAGACCAATCAAGAATGGTCTTAAGTGTTCTTTACAAGCTTGTTGATTGTATTGCTGGCAACACCAATTAATCGCCATCATACCAGTACATAGACTCTTGACTTCCAACACCATGTAACTGTCGGTAACAGAAATGTTTGTGTTTGCCAATTTTAACCGCACACTTGTTGTTTGTGTACATGGATTTTAGAATGTCGTATGTTTTTCCCCCAACACCACTTTCCATCAATTTGTATTGCAGACCCTCATGCCAAATTGAGTCAAAAGATTTTTTGAAATCAACAAAGCATGAGAAGACTTTGCCTTTGTTTTGGTTTGTTTGTCAATTAGGGTGTGCAGGGTGAATACGTGGTCTGTCGTACGGTAATTTGGTAAAAAGCCAATATAACATTTGCTCAGTACACTGTTTTCACTGAGGAAATGTCTGCTGTTAATGATAAGGCAGAGGATTTTCCCAAGGTTGCTGTTGACGCATATCCCACGGTAGTTATTGGGGTTAAATTTGTCTCCACTTTTGTGGATTGGGGAAGATGCTAGAGCTAAGGATGATGTTAAAGAGTTTAAGTATAGCCAATTGGAATTTGTGGTCTGTATATTTTATAATTTCATTGAGGATACCACCAACACCACAGGCCTTTTCGGGATGGAGGGTTTGTATTTTGTCCTGTAGTTCATTCAATGTAATTGGAGAATCCAGTGGGTTATGGTAGTTTTTAATAGTTGATTCTAAGATTTGTATTTGATCATGTATATGTTTTTGCTGTTCTTTGTTATAGGGCCAAAAAGATTGGAGAAGTGGTTTACCCATACATCTCCGTTTTGGATAGATAACTCTGTGTTTGTTTAGTGTTTTCCAATTTTCCCAGAAGTGGTTAGTCTATCGATTCTTCAATTACATTGAGCTGATTTCTGACCTGCTGTTCCTTCTTTTTCCATAGTGTATTTCTTTATTGTTTTAGTGATTGACCATAGTGAAGGTGTAAGCTCAGGTTCTGGGTCTTTATGTTTTTGGTTGGACAGGTTTCTCAATTTCTTTCTTATGTTTTTGCATTCTTCATCAAACCATTTGTCATTGTTGTTAATTTTCTTTTCTGTTTGAAATGTTTAGATTTGATAGGGAAGCTGAGAGGTCAAATATACTATTTAGGTTTTCTACTGCCAAGTTTACACCTTCACTATTACAGTGCAATGTTTTGGGATTGAAGGTATTGAATTTGTTATTGCCTAATAGTTTTTTTGCTAGCTTGCCACACTACTTTCCTTCCATCTATAGCATTTCTTAATATTATTCAGTTCCTTTGGCTTTGATGCCTCATGATTGACCATGGCTCTGTTCAAGTAGACTGTGATTTTGCTGTGTTCTGATAGGTGTGTCAGTAGGCTGACTGAACGCTCTGAGAGACTCTGGGTTGAGGTCAGTGATAAAGTATTCTACAGTATTACTGCCAAGAGATGAGCTATAGGTGTTCCTACCGTAGGAGTCCCCTCGAAGCATATCATTGAGTACGTACATACCCAGTATGCGACAGAGCTGCAGGAATTGTGACCTGTTTTTGTTGGTTATGTTGTCGTAGTTAGGGGTGCATATGGGGGACGGACTGTTGTAATCTCCATGTAGGTGATTGTCCCTGTGGTGATGGTATCCGGTTCTTGTCCAGTTCTGGCATTTAGGTCGCCACAGACTAGTACATGTCCCTGGGCCTGGAAATGATTGATTTCCCCCTCCAGGATGGAGAAGCTGTCTTCATTAAAGCATGGATTCTAGTGAGGGGGTATATGTAGCACACAGGAGGAAATTTTTCTCTGTTGAGATTCCTTGTAAAATGTTCCTGTTTTGATTAATTTAATAGAGTGAGTTACTGTAGGTCTGCTCTATACCAAATTAGCATACCCCCTGAGTCCCTTCCCTTTTTCACACCTGGTAGTTTGGTGGATGGGACTACCAGCTCTCTGTAACCCAGAGGGCAACCAGTGGGTCCATCTCCTCTATACCCTGTGTGTCTCTCTCTACCCTGTGTGTGTCTCTCTCTCTCTTGAGACCCTCCTATCCTGTAACACAACCATTATGAAGTAAACTAACCCTGATACTCATTTATTAAGGTATTTGTCAAACTCTCACTCTTGAGTTTGACGTCCCTAGCTTGTTCCCAGATCTCTTTTTGCTGTTTTACCAATTCCTATGGTCGATTGTTATGCTATTGGCACAAATAGATCTAGGTCCATGAAAACCCCTCTCTGTGATAATGATAAGAAAACCCCAGCATCGGGAAACACCCTTCCAGCACTGTTAGCTGATGTGGGCTAGTTGATCTGGACATTTCTGGCAAGGTATGCAATGACTAACATGACAAGAGGAACTGGTGATGCACTACCCAATTTCAAAATTCTACTATTACAACTTTCAAG
The DNA here is from genome assembly GCF_029448725.1 of Salvelinus fontinalis. Classification (NCBI taxonomy): domain Eukaryota; kingdom Metazoa; phylum Chordata; class Actinopteri; order Salmoniformes; family Salmonidae; genus Salvelinus; species Salvelinus fontinalis. The sequence goes on from NC_074695.1 coordinate 19,156,594, forward strand.
AGTGAGTTGAAAGCAGGACAGAGTTCCTTTAAAAAGGTGGTTCACAGTTTGGGAACCACTGTGCTAAATTACTAAAATGTAAATGAAAGCAAAAGCTCAGGTGGTTAGTACAGTAGTCAGCATCTATTTATCTCATATCTATCTTTATGTTCAGTGTACTTACGCAATGACGTGCATGTACTCTGCGAACTTGCCGAGGAACTCTGTGAGCGTGGCAGGCTGGTGCACCACACAGATGTGTGTCATCTCCTTCACTGTGTATGCAGGCAGGGTAATCCCACGTCGCCTGGGACAGACAGAGGACTTTAAAAGTACAATCAGCAATATTTCGCTACAGCTGTTCAATGTTCATTTCTCTAGGTTGAAAATGAAAGGAGACCAGGCATTTGCCATTAGGGCCCCTAGACTTTGGAATGGTCTGCCAGATTTAGTGCCTCTTTTTAAATCTCTGCTGAAGACAAACTTTTATAAAGATGCTTTTAATATATGATTTCAATGTATTATTTTTATTAATTGTATTTTTAAAATTCTCCTTCCTACTATCTTTGTTTGTTTCTTAGTACTTTTAATTGATTACTTTATGTGTATCACTATGGTACTTGTATTGAAAAGCGCTATACAAATAAAATAATAATTATTATTATTTCAATTAATTATATTAAGGACTTAAAGACATTTGCTAGTTCAAAAAGAGCACCATAACTATACCTACATGTTCCAAACACAAACACTGAAAGAACATCGTATGTCACTTGAACCTAACAGCATTTTTGTGAAGGGTAATTGGCCATTCATGATTCAAGAGAACTGGCAAAACCAATTTTAACACATTATTTAACTATAAGAAAAATGCTAAGAACTCAACACATTTATGAACTTACTCGGCAACGTCTAGGATCGTCTCCACTCGGATAGCGCCATCAAGATGCACATGCAGCTCAATCTGAAGATAAAAATATGACAAAATAATTATAATAAAAAAACAATGTACTTTAATACGCAGTACGCATGACTGGGCACCGAACATAGTGCAGTCAGTAAAAAGGCCAGTGATGCCAAAGAAGGTTCAAAGAAGAGCAACTGAGTGCTCTTGCCCTTTTTATAGCCACGAGTTACACTGACAGATGAAAGTGCTAAATCTTGTCAGCTCCACTATTACTCCGAGTGCCCTTACCTCCTCCCTGTAGGCTGTCTCGTCATTATTGGTGATCAAGCCCACTACTGTTGTGTTGTCTGCAAACTTTATGATTGAGTTGGAGGTTTGCATGGCCACGCAGTCGTGGGTGAACAGGGAGTACAGGAGAGGGCTGAGCACACACCCTTGTGGGGCCCCAGTGTTGAGGGTCAGTGAAGTGGAGATGTTGTTTCCTACCTTCACCACCTGGGGGCGGCCCGTCAGAAAGTCCAGGACCCAGTTGCACAGAGAGGGGTTGAGACTCAGGACCTCCAGCCTGATGATGAGCTTGGAGGGTACTATGGTGTTGAATGCTGAGCTGTAGTCAATGAACAGCATTCTTACATAGGTATTATTTTTGTCCAGATGGGATAGGGCAGTGTGCAGTGCATTGGCGATTGCGTCATCTGTGGACCTGTTGGGTCGGTATGCAAACCGAAGTGGGTCTAGGGTGGCCGGTAAGGTGGCGGTGATATGATCCTTGACTAGACTCTCAAAGCACTTCATGATGACAGAAGTGAGTGCTACGGGGTGGTAGTCAATTAGTTCAGTTATCTTTGCCTTCTTGGGTACAGGAACAACGGTAGCCATTTTGAAGCATGTGGGGACAACAAAATGGGATAAGGAGCGATTAAATATGTCCGTAAACACACCAGCCAGCTGGTCTGTACATGCTCTGAGGACGCAGCTAGGGATGCCATCTGGGCCAGCAGCCTTGCAAGGGTTAACATGTTTTACTCACGTTAGCCACTGAGAAGGAGAGGGGGGGAGGGGGCGCAAACTTTGTTGGCGAGCCGCGACGGTGGCACTGTATTATCCTCAAAGCGAGCAAAGAAGGTGTTTAGTTTGTCTGGAAGCGTGACGTCGGTATCCGTGATGTGGCTGGCTGTTTTTGTTTTTGTAATTTCCTGTAGAACATGCCACATACGTCTCATGTCTGAGCCGTTGAATTGCGACTCCACCTTGTCCCTGTACCGGAATTTCGCTTGTTTGATTGCCTTGCGGAGGGAATAACTACACTGTTTATATTCAGCCATATCGCCAGACTTCTTTCCATGGTTAAATGCGGTGGATCGTGCTTTCAGTTTTTCCACGAATGCCACCATCCATCCACGGTTTCTGGTTAGGGTAGGTTTTAATAGTCACAGTGGTTACGTCATCTCCAATGCACTTGTTTATGAACGCACTCACCGAGTCAGTGTATAGATCAATGTCATTCTCTGAGGCTGACTGGAACATATTCCAGTCCGCGTGATCAGTCCAGCGTTGAATGCTTTTCGTCACTGGTACATCCTGCTTGAGTTTCTGCCTATAAGCCGGCACGAGCAAGATGGCGTTGTGGTCAGATTTGCCGAAGGGAGGGCGGGGGAGGGCTTTGTATGCATCGCGGAAGTTAGAGTAGCAGTGGTTGAGAGTATTAGCCCTACTTGTCGTGCAATCAATATACTGATAAAATTTAGGTAACATTGATCTCAAATTTGCTTTGTTAAAATCCCCAGCTACAATAAATGAAGCCTCCGGGTATATAGTTTCCAGTTTACATAGAGTCAAGTGAAGTTCCTTGAAGGCCATATTGGTGTTCGCTTGAGGGGTAGGTAGAATGGCCGGCATTGATTGTAAGGAATGCTAGGTCAGGTGAGCAGAAGGACTTCAGTTCCTGTGTGTTGTTATGAACGCACCGTGAGTTGTTAATCATAAAGCATACACCCCCGCCCTTCCTCTTCCCAGAGAGGTATTTATCTCTGTCGGTGCGATGCATGGAGAAGCCCGGTGACTGGACCAATTCCGACAACATATCCCGAGAGAGCCATGTTTCCGTGAAACAGAGAATGTTAAAGTCTCTGATGTCTCTCTGGAAGGCAACCCTTGCTTAATTTACGTATACCTTGTTGTCAAGAGACTGGACATTGGCGAGTAGTATACTCGGGAGCGTTGAGCGATGTGACCGTTTACGAAGTCTGCCCAGAGGACCACTTCGTCTGCCGCTTCTGCATCACCGTTGTTTTCGGTCAGCTGCTGGGATTAGATCCATTGTCCTGGGTGGTGGTCTGAAGAGAGAATCTGCTTCGGGAAAGTCGTATTCCTGGTCGTAATGTTGGTAAGTTGACGTTGCTCTTATATCCAATAGTTCTTCCCGGCTGTATGTAATAAGACTTAAGATTTCCTGGGGTAACAATGTAAGAAATAATACATAAAAAAACGAAGTACTGCATAGTTTCCTAGGAACGCGAAGCGAGGCGACCATCTTTGTCGGCGCCATCTCATCTCAATTTACTGTCCACAATCAACTATGTGAACATACAGTATAGACTGACCCTGTGTTATGTTTTTCTAGCACAACCTCTTGGACATACGCGTACAATCTTTGGCACAAAATTGGTCTACTGTATCAACCTGCATGCTATCTTGCAACTGGTAGCATTCAGGTTGAATCTTAACTCCGCTATCATCCAGAAGGCGAGGTCAGTACAGGTGCATCAAAGCAGGGACCGAGAGACTGAAAAACAGCTTCTATCTCAAGGCCATCAGACTGTTAAACAGCCACCACTAACATTTAGTGGCCGCTGCCAACATACTGACTCAAATCCAGCCACTTTAATAATGGGAATTGATGGAAATTATGTAAAAATGTATCACTAGCCACTTTAAACAATGCCACTTAATATAATGTTTACATACCCTACATTACTCATCTCATATGTATATGTATATACTGTACTGTATATCATCTACTGCATCTTGCCATCTTTATGTAATACATGTATCACTAGCCACTTTAAACTATGCACTTTTATGTTTACATACCCTACATTACTCATCTCATATGTATAGACTGTACACTATACCATCTACTGCATCTTGCCTATGCCGTTCTGTACCATCACTCATTCATATATCTTTATGTACATATTCTTTATCCCTTTACACTTGTGTGTATAAGGTAGTAGTTGTGGAATTGTTAGGTTAGATTACTTGTTGGTTATTACTGCATTGTCGGAACTAGAAGCACAAGCATTTCGCTACACTCGCATTAACATCTGCTAACCATGTGTATGTGACAAATAACATTTGATTTGATTTGATTTAACTGTTTGAACACAACAACTATTTCTCACTAGATGTCACCTTACGGAATTTAAGGAAACACTCAGTTCCTGTGAAACATTTAGTTCCTTAGGAAAAAAGTAGAGCCTGTCTAAACACTCCATACATTCAGTAGCTATACTAAATTCAAATTTAGAGCCCTGAGGTAGGCTACATAGTATTCTACACACCCGAGTAAAACTACATCAAAGTACACTGAACTGCCTTTAAGAACTTACAGCAGCAGCTGTAATCTTGTCTCACAAAACCATTAGCTTTTGTGTTAGGTTTCACTAAGTCAATACACATGTTTTATTCAATTTCCAGCACATTACACATTATCCACCCACACACTCACTCATCATCTGTCTGCAATTCTTGGCAGAATGATGCAGTCATTTTCCCCCCATGTGTACTCAGCTTCCTCTGCCTTACAGAGTGCCTATAATGCATCGCTATGGTTCTTTGTCGACAACCACGTTGTACACTGACTCTGAAAACATGTCAAGGGTGTAAGTCTCACATGACTTACTGCATCTCTATTCAGTCCACTTTGGAATAACAATGGATATGTACACTACCGTTCAAAAGTTTGGGGCCACTTAGAAATGCCCTTGTTGTTGAAAGAAAAGCTATTTTTTTGTCCATTAAAATAACATCAAATTGATTAAAAATACAGTGTAGACATTATTAATGTTGTAAATGACTATTGTAGCTGGAAACTGATGTTTTATGGAATATCTACATAGGCGTACAGAGGCTCATTATCAGCAACCATCACTCCTGTGTTCCAATGGCACGTTGTGTTAGCTAATCCAAGTTTACCATTTTAAAAGGCTAATTGATCATTAGAAAACCCTTTTGCAATTATGTTAGCACAGTTGAAACTATTGTTCTAATTAAATAAGCAATAAAACTGGACTTCTTCAGACTAGTTGAGTATCTGGAGCATCAGCATTTGTGGGTTCGATTACAGGCTAAAAATGGCCAGAAACAGAAACAGTTTCTACTGAAATGCGTCAGTCTATTCTTGTTCTGAGAAATAAAAGGCTATTCCATGCAAGAAATTTCCAAGAAACTGAAGATCTCGTACAATGCTGTGTACAACTCCCTTCACAGAACAGAGTAAACTGGCTCTAACCAGAATAGAAAGAGTGGGAGGCCCCGGTGAACAACTGAGCGAGAGGACAAGTACATTAGAGTGTCTAGTTTGAGAAACAGACACCGCACCTGCCTCTTTGTTTGACATCATGGGAAAATCAAAAGAAATCAGCCAAGACCTCAGAAAAAAATAATTGTAGACCTCCACAAGTCTAGTTCATCCTTGGGAGCAATTTCCAAACACTTGGAGGTGCCACGTTCATCTGTACAAACAATAGTACACAAGTATAAACACCATGGGACCACGCAGCCATCATACCGCTCAGGAAGGAGATGCGTTCTGTCTCCTAGAGATGAATGTACTTTGGTGCGAAAAGTGCAAATCAATCCCAGAACAACAGCAAAGGACCTTGTGAAGGTTGCTGTATGAAACAGGTACTAAAGAATATTTTTTCACAGTAAAACGAGTCCTATATCGACAACCTCAAAGGCCGCTCAGCAAGGAAGAAGCCACTGCTCCAAAACCGCCATAAAAAAAAGCCAGACTACGGTTTGCAACTGCACATGGGGACAAATATCGTACATTTTGGAGAAATGTCCTCTGGTCTGATGAAACAAAAATAGAACTGTTTGGCCATAATGACCATCATTATGTTTGGAGGAAAAAGGGGGATGCTTGCAAGCTGAAGATCACCATCCCAACCGTGAAGCACAGGGGTGGCAGCATCATGTTGTGGTGGTGCTTTGCTGCAGGAGGGACTGGTGCACTTCACAAAAGAGATGGCATCATGAGGCAGAAAAATGATGTGGATATATTGAAGCAACATCTCAAGACATCAGTCAGGACATTAAAGCTTGGTCACAAATGGGTCTTCCAAATGGACAATGACCCCAAGCATACTTCCAAAGTTGTGGCAAAATGGCTTAAGGACAACAAAGTCAAGGTATTGGAGTGGCCATCACAAAGCCCTGACCTCAATCCTATAGAACATTTGTTAGCAGAACTGAAAAAGTGTGTGTAGGCAAGGAGGCCTACAACCTGACTCAGTTACACCAGCTCTGTCAGGAGGAATGGGCCAAAATTCACCCAACTTATTGTGGGAAGCTTGTGGAAGGCTACCTGAAACGTTTGACCCAAGTTAAACAATTTAAAGGCAATGCTACCAAGTACTAATTGAGTGTATGTAAACTTCTGACCCACTGGGAATGTGATGAAAGGAATAAAAGCTGAAATAAATAATTCTCTCTACTAGTATTCTGACATTTCACATTCTTAAAATAAAGTGGTAATTCTAACTGACCTAAGACAGGGTATTTTTACTAGGATTAAATGTCAGGAATTGTGAAAAACTGAGTTTAAATGTATTTGGCTAAGGTGTATGTAAACTTCTGACTTCAACTGTATGTGTGTGCCTCCCTGTGTGTGTGTGCGTGTGTGTAGAGTCTTGAAGAGGACCGTGTTTAAATACATACACAGATCAGGTCTATGAGAGCTGTTTCAGTCATTTACAGATGAAGTCATCTTCTGGCATTGTGGTAATAACTCAATTCCTCATGGGCTATTCTTCTGTGGTTTCTTACTTTACTAACCATGACCAATACAAAGCATATACCCTGTTTCATCTATCAACAGGTATACATGTAATGGAAGAAACTGTTATTAATCATCTGTGTTCTTGTAGTTATAAATGTGTGTCTATAACAGCACGACAACCTTATTTTGTTTGTGTCACAGCCATCATTACACAACTTTACGTAACAGCCATGATACTGCACGTTTTCACAAAATGCATGCATCATTTTATAGACAATTAATACTCAAACAATGCGACACGTTGTGTAACGTATAGTCATTACATGAATGAATATAGTTCTGTTTCTGTTGCATGGATAGTTGAGGTCAGGCTCATCACGTCCCATACATTCAGTTATTGGTAGATAATCAAGATGTTATCAATGTCATTCAAAGTCACTCTTCAAGGTTGTCCATCCCTGTTTACTGTATTACTGCACACACACACACACACACACACACACACCAATCTTCTTGTTATCAGCTATCAGCTCCTCCCCCTGTGCATGTTCTGCTGACTCAGGACCATGACTCCAAAGGGCCCTATTGTTTGTGTGCTGGTGCTTATGGGTGGTATATGTTCAAGAAGACTTAGGATCAGTATTTACTTTAGTGTCTTTCTTACCCCCGGGCCAGTATCTTGTGTCTCGGACTAGGAGTGCTGATCTAGGATCAGGTCCCTCCTGTCCATGTTATACAGTGGGGCAAAAAAGTATTTAGTCAGCCACCAATTGTGCAAGTTCTCCCACTTAAAAAGATGAGAGAGGCCTGTAATTGTCATCATAGGTACACTTCAACTATGACAGACAAAATGAGAAAAAAAATCCAGAAAATCACATTGTAGGATTTTTAATGAATTTATTTGCAAATTATGGTGGAAAATAAGTATTTGGTCACCTACAAACAAGCAAGATTTCTGGCTCTCACAGACCTGTAACTTCTTCTTTAAGAGGCTCCTCTGTCCTCCACTCGTTACCTGTATTAATGGCACCTGTTTGAACTTGTTATCAGTATAAAAGACACCTGTTCACAACCTCACACAGTCACACTCCAAACTCCACTATGGCCAAGACCAAAGAGCTGTCAAAGGACACCAGAAACAAAATTGTAGACCTGCACCAGGCTGGGAAGACTGAATCTGCAATAGGTAAGCAGCTTGGTTAGAAGAAATCAACTGTGGGAGCAATTATTAGGAAATGGAAGACATACAAGACCACTGATAATCTCCCTCGATCTGATCACAAGAACGGTGAGCAAAAGTCCCAGAACCACACGGGGGGACCTAGTGAATGACCTGCAGAGAGCTGGGACCAAAGTAACAAAGCCTACCATCAGTAACACACTACGCCGCCAGGGACTCAAATCCTGCAGTGCCAGACGTGTCCCCCTGCTTAAGCCAGTACATGTCCAGGCCCGTCTGAAGTTTGCTAGAGAGCATTTGGATGATCCAGAAGAAGATTGGGAGAATGTCATATGGTCAGATGAAACCAAAATAGAACTTTTTGGTAAAAACTCAACTCGTCGTGTTTGGAGGACAAAGAATGCTGAGTTGCATCCAAAGAACACCATACCTACTGTGAAGCATGGGGGTGGAAACATCATGCTTTGGGGCAGTTTTTCTGCAAAGGGACCAGGACGACTGATCCGTGTAAAGGAAAGAATGAATGGGGCCATGTATCGTGAGATTTTGAGTGAAAACCTCCTTCCATCAGCAAGGGCATTGAAGATGAAACGTGGCTGGGTCTTTCAGCATGACAATGATCCCAAACAAACCGCCCGGGCAACGAAGGAGTGGCTTCGTAAGAAGTATTTCAAGGTCCTGGAGTGGCCTAGCCAGTCTCCAGATCTCAACCCCATAGAAAATCTTTGGAGGGAGTTGAAAGTCCGTGTTACCCAGCAACAGCCCCAAAACATCCCTGCTCTAGAGGAGATCTGCATGGAGGAATGGGCCAAAATACCAGCAACAGTGTGTGAAAACCTTGTGAAGACTTACAGAAAACGTTTGACCTCTGTCATTGCCAACAAAGGGTATATAACAAAGTATTGAGATAAGTATTTGGCCAATAACAAAAGTTTATTTTCCACCATAATTTTCAAATAAATTCTTTAAAAATCCTACAATGTGATTTTCTTAATTTCTTTTTCTCATTTTGTCTGTCATAGTTGAAGTGTACCTATGATGAAAATTACAGGCCGCTCTCATCTTTAAGTGGGAGAACTTGCACAATTGGTGGCTGACTAAATACTTTTTTGCCCCACTGTATAACATTGACAGGAGGGACCTGATCCTAGATCAGCACTCCTAGTCTGAGACGTTTCATGAACACGAACCCTGAGCAATGTCTTTATGTCCGAGCAACACACACACACACACACACACACACACACACACACACACACACACACACACACACACACACACACACACACACACACACACACACACACACACACACACACACACACACACACACACACACACACACAGTATATATGTGGTAGTAGAGTAGTGGCCTGAGGAAACCCACTTGATGTGTTGTGAAATCTGTTGTGTAATGTAATGTTTTTAATTATATAACTGGCCTTAATGCTGCTGTACCCCAGGAAGAGTAGCTGGTTCCTTGGCAGGAACTCATGGGGATCCATAATACATACAAATCAATCGAGCACTCACTAGGCATTCTCCACCTACTGCGGATGTGCCCTTGATCAAGGCAACTTAACCCCTAACCTGCTCCAGGTTCACTGCTCTGTGGCTGACCCTGTGCTGCTCCCAGCCTGTTGTGTGTTGTTGTCTGTATGTTGTGTGTACGTTGTGTGTTGTCTGTACGTTGTCTGTACGTTGTGTGTTGGGGCTGGGGACTCTGACAGCAAAAACAACCACATTACTATTGACCCTGAATAATGGAACAATAAAATATTGTATTGTTTTTGTGTTGACCCTCTATAGGAGACAGTGTGTGAATTGAATTACACTGTCCGGGTATCAGGAAGAGCAGCTTGCTTACCCTTAATCTCTCGTGGGCAGATTCTAAATGAAACATTACTTTTGGGTAACCAAGATTAATTTACCCTCTACATCAGTTTAAAAAGGCAACACTTGAATAAGTAGAGTAGCCTACTGCTTATAATCAAAGACAAAGTAGCTTTAACAGCCAAACTATCTTATTACTGGTGTTTTTGGTGCATTTGTCCACCATTAATATTTAAACTATGGTATATATGTGTTATATAGGCCTACAGTGTCACCCCTTGTCTATTTGATACTCTCAACACAGCCAGTAGTCTTCATGGGCTTGACACAATCAATCTGGCTCCACCAGTAAATGCACCTGCCAATCCCACCACCCTGAGCCGCCTCTAGCCTTCCGGGGGCGCTAGGCGATATTTTTGCAATGGGGCGGAGAACATTTAGCAGTTTTAAAGCAAATTTCCTGCCGTTCTACACATTTTGTCATGTTCACATGATATATGTGTGAGAGTGACTAAGTAAATCAACATGCCCTGCGTGCCTGGCTGGTAATTTGGTGATAATTAGGCCTCATACAAGGGTTTGATAGCTGGCTAGACTACCTCAACCACCAATCTAAAAGCTTTGAGTGACTGACATAGTGGAAATATACTGATCCTCTAATTTGGTGCCCTACGCCTAGCGCGCTTAGTCTGCCTATAGAAAGAGGCGGCACCATCAATGCTCATCCATAATTCCAGTGAAATGTTATCTAATGCTCAACGTATTACATGCTATGTAAAACCCAAGTGAGTGTGAAAATACCACACAACACGTTAGAAAATGTATCAATAGAAAATGCATCTAGTTAGCATCTTCTTAAAACGTTTAGCTAGGTATTGATGCAAATGAATAGGCTATAGGAACGGCCCACAGATGGCACAACAGTTCATCAATAGTAGCTTACGCTCCCTTTCTACTTTTCGTTTCTTCTAACCAGGTGCTTCCTTGATTTTAGAATTTAGAAACAAATGAAAGAGCGTCGTCAAACCCTATCATTGCCGAGCGAAGTACAGCCTACGCGGTGACAAGTTTGAGAAGGAATAATAGGATAATGAATAAATAGTTACAAAGTGGTTGAGAAGGAGAGTAAACAGGATAATGAATAATTTAATGCAACTGTCATTTTGCCTGATACATCGTCAAATACAACTTACCTTTGGTTTGTTAAATACTACTTGTTCAGTGAAGTGTTCTGCCATTGTGAAGGCTCTCCTGTGTCTGCCGGTGAATGTGAAAGTGCTGATAGCGCAGAATGAGAGGCGCAACTTCAAGCTTGTCACGCCCAGAACTCGAATAGCGTTCAGCACTACCATTATATACATGTCTAGCTCGCATTGGACATGGGACACGCCTTGATCCTACCCCCAACAACAGCATGCAATTAGGCCTATTGTAATAAACGTGCTAGCAAATCGAGTTTATCTACCGTTATACTATAGAAGGTATTGTAACCAGATAATTAGGTCTACAGATACATTTTCACGGTAACAATGTTTCCACGGTGTAAACAGTAGACTAGTTGTGGTGAGTAGGATTAGCAGCATACAGTAGGTTAATCGTTGGCCAAATGCTTAGAGGTTTACCAATGATCTGATTATGGCCTGTCCAGAGCTACTGTAGCCAGACCAAGTCCTATACATCCAGGGAAAGGAGGAAGTGATACATGTAATCAGTTACATGTAATTTGATTACACAAAACAAAAATGTACCTGAATTTCCAGCAAAAATATTGTAATCAGATTACAGATACATTTGAAAAACTAGATGATTACTTTACTAAATGATTACTAGATTATCTACTTTTAAAATCAGAAAGGATGTTTGCAAAAAAATACATTACAATGCAAAATACAAATAAAAAAATACAAAAACTTTTGTTTTCTAAGTAACATTAAATTCAGCATAGAAAAAAAGCGCTGGTTTAAGTTTATTCCTTTGAGACCACAAGTCAGAGACCACTATGATGACACACCAAATGTGTTTGATGAATCCTTTTTGTCTGCCTTTTAAAGGTCCAATGCAGCTATTTTTTGAAAATCTCAATATCATATAATTAATTTTTGGGTAACAATTAAATACCTTACTGTGATTGTTTCAATTAGAATGGTCAAAAATAAACACAAATAATTTCTTAGCAAATAACAATTTCTCAAGCAAGAATTTTGCCAGGACTGTCTGGGAGGAGAAAACTGAAAACTAACTGTTATTGCTCCTTGTGGCAAATCTGACCATAATTGTATCCTCCTGTTTCCTGCTTACAAGCGAAACTAATGTAGGAAGTACCAGTGAGTCGCTCAATATGGAAGTGGTCAGATTACGCGGACGCTACACTACAGGACTGTTTTCCTAGCACAGACTGGAATATGTTCTGGGATTCATCCAATGGCATTAAGGAGTATACCACCTCCGTCACGGCTTCATTAATAAGGGCATCGACGACGTCATTTCCACAGTGACCGTACGTACATATCCCAACCAGAATCCATGGATTATAGGCAACATCCACACTGAGCTAAAGGCTAGAGCTGCTGCTTTCAAGGAGCGGGACACTACTCCGGACGCTTATAAGAAATCCCGCTATGCCCTCCCAACGAACCATCAAACAGGCAAAGCATCATAACAGGACTAAGACTGAATCCTACTACACCGGCTCAGACGCTCGTCGGATGTGGCTGGGCTTGCAAACTATTAAGTACTACAAAGGGAAACCCAGCCGCGAGCTGCCCAGTGACACGAGCCTACCAGACGAGCTAAATGCATGTTATGCTCGCTTTGAGGCAAGCAACACTGAGGCAAGCATGAAAACACCAGCTGTTCCGGACTACTGTGTGATCACGTTCTCTGTAGCCGATGTCAGCAATACCTTTAAGCAGGTCAACATTCACAAAGCCGCGGGGCCAGCCGGATTACCAGGACGTGTACTCAAAGCATGCGTGCAACAACTGGCAAGTGTCTTTACTGACATTTTCAATTGCTCCCTGATCAAGTCTGTAATACCTTCAAGTTTTAAGCAGACCACCATAATCCTTGTGCCCAAGAAAGCAAAGGGAACCTGCTTAAATGAATAGCGCCCCGTAGCACTCATGTTGGTAGCAATGAAGTGCTTTGAAAGGCTGGTCATGGATCACATCGAAACCATCATCCCGGAAACCCTAGACCCACTCCAATTCGCATACCGCCCCAACCGATCCACGGTTGATGCAATCTCTATCGCACTCCACACTGCCCTTTCCCACCTGGACAAAAGGAACACCTATTTGAGAATGCTGTTCATTGACTACTGCTCAGCGTTCAACACCATAGTGCCCACAAAGCTCAACAATAAGCTAAGGTCCCTGGGAATAAATACCTCCCTCTGCAACTGGATCCTAGACTTTCTGATGGGCCGCCCCCAGGTGGTAAGGGTAACAACACATCTGCCACGCTGATCCTCAACACGGGGCCCCTCAGGGGTGCATGCTCAGTCCCCTCCAGTACTCCCTGTTCACCCACGACTGCGTGGCCAGGCACGACTCCTACACCATCATTAAGTTTGCTGATGACACAACAGTGGTAGGCCTGATCACCGACAATGATGAAACAGCCTATAGGGAGGAGGTCAGAGACCTGACAGTGTGGTGCTAAGACAACAACCTCTCCCTCAATTTGAGCAAGACAAAGGAGCTGATTTTGGACTACAGGAAAAGGAGGGCCGAACAGGCCCCCATTAACATCGACAGGGCTGTGGTGGAGCCGGTCGAGAGTCTCAAGTTCCTTGGTGTCCACATCACCAACAAACTATCATAGTCCAAAAACATCAAGACAGTTTTGAAGAGGGCATGACAACACCTTTCCTTCCTCAGGAGACTGAAAAGATTTGGCATGGGTCCCCTGATCCTCAAAAAGTTCTACAGCTGCACCATCGAGAGCATGACCGGTTGCATCACTGCCTGGTATGTCAACTGCTTGGCATCTGACCATAAGGCGCTACAGAGGGTTGTACGTACGGCCCAGTACATCACTGGGGCCAAGCTTCCTGCCATCCAGGACCTATATACTAGGGGTAGCTAGGCAGTGTCAGAGGATGGCCCAAAAAATTGTCAAAGACTCCAGTCACTCAAGTTATGTACTGTTCCCTCTGCTACCGCACAGCACGCGGTACCGGAGCGCCAAGTCTAGGACCAAAATGCTCATTAATTAATTTAACAGCTTCTACCCCTAAGCCATAAGACTGCTGAACAGTTAATCAAATGGCCACCCGGACTATTTACATTGACCCCCCCCCCCCCCCTAATGTCTACATCTGCCGTATTCATGCATGTGACAAATAACATTTTATTTTATTTTATTGGTAGAGTGGTTTGAAACTCTTTTATATTGGTCTTTTAACCAATTTACCACATACTGATGTCACCAGGCAGGCCAAAACTCCATCACACAAAAACAGGCTGAAATTTCAGGTAGTCTTTTGAAACAGCTCTAACACTAAAAGGGCATTATTACAATTTTCACAATTTCACTGTATTATTCCAACCTCATAGTGTGGAAATACAGTATATATAAAACACAGGAAAATCACATTTTTGACTGGGCCTTTAAGGTGAAAGTAATCCAAAAGTGACTGAAAGTAATCTGATTATGTTACTGAGTTTGGGTCATCCAAAAATTGCGTTACTGATAACAATTTTGGACATGTAACTATTACATTTAAAATTAGAATTACATTTAGGATTACATTTAGAAAGTAACCTACCCAATCATGTATACATCTGATTTGGAAACAAGTCCAACATACAGGTAAATAACTGGGGCCACTATTGAAAGTGCTTCCCTAATTTCAAGATCATCATGATGAGCTTATTGTGAAAGGTTCTGTGGTCTGTCTTAACCGCCAGTTACCCTTGATAAACTGACTGGAATAATAATAACAACTATATTGGTACTTATATTTGTCCTATTTCACACATCTACAAGTGTGCATGAATACGTGTGTGAATTGGAATTGTGTTTTTCTGCATATTTCAACTCCCCCTGGGGGTCACAGCAAGGGTCTGCCATTATCAACAGCAACCCTGGAGCAATTATGGTTCAGTACCTTGCTCAAGTTCACATCAACAGATTTGTCACCTTGTCTGCTAGGGGGTTCAAACTAGCAAACTTTCAATCACTGGCCCAACACTAACCTCTAGGCTATCTGCCACCACCACTTGATGTTCATCAAGTCCTGGGCCTCTTCAGTTGGGCCTCTTCATCTTGTCAGCTTCCTTTTTTAATCTCTGTCTTATTGCAGTTTTTTGTTATTGTACTATTAAAGAACACTCAACAATTAGCAAAATAAGCTACGCTCTACAGTGACAATCAACAACCACATATTGCCACACAGATAATATGCACACTTGCCATTTATTTTTAAATTACTGATCTGTACAACTTACATATGTTTTTTGTATTTGGTCTTTTCTTTGTAAATGCAATTAAGAAAGTAATATAGATCAAGAACATTTGTAGTGTTAGGGTACTCCACGTTGCTCTTGAAATCTGAACACTATTAGGATGTAGCACCACCATGTGTTTGTTATCTGAAAACTGCCTTTGTTTATTATGGTTCTATGTCCCATTATAAACCAATGACTGTAGTGTACATGTGGCAACACATACGGTTAATTAAGCAGCTAGACTGCATATTACTTTCAACCTGCATCAAACCTCAATGTTTTGTTTTTTCTACTCCGGCATTAGATGTACTGGTTGTACATGCTTCCGCCACATATTATCTTATTGCCTTTGGGGCCTCCATGATTCAAGCATTAGTTTAGCAAGTTATGTTTACATAGATAAGAAAGGTTGTCAAAAAATACTTAAATTACCATAAATCATGCAGTTATGATTTGCTCCGGAACTTTGGCGACTACTGAGTATTTTTTAAACCTCCCGCTTTTGTCTCAATGTGTGTACACTGCAACAACAAAAAAGATATGGTGGCATAGCAGGAAGATCTGAATGCCATGAACCAAGAGGTTGCGAATTCAAATCCCAGGTGATGATAAATGTTAAACAACATGTAATTTTAAATTGACTGACTTTTTGGGCCAACAATACATTTTTTAATAGTTCAGGTAAAAAACTCTGCTGTAGAACAAGTTACTTAATAATAATAATAATAATTAGTAACAACAAAAAAGTTTATTACAGTGTAGTTTATACATGCAAAACTCTATGAGCAGAATTAATGTCTTACCTCATTAGCCATGAATTCCCTAGTTTGAAAGCTGTACTGGACCATTTTCCCTACATTTTCCCCCACATGGCCCAGCCTCCTAACAATTGGAGTTCTAGCCAATGAGCTTCAGCCCCTCACATTTTCAGTGACAGCTGAGTTAGAGAGAGAGAACAATGACTGGGGCACATACAGTGCATTCGGAAAGTAGTCAGACCTATTGACTTATTCCACATTTTGTTACGTTACAGTCTTATTCTAAAATGGATTAAATGTTTTTTTCCCCCTCAACAATCTACACACAATACCGCATAATGACAAAGCAAATTTTCTGGGACCACTTTTGGCTCATGAGTGCTACTTTCAGAACTTCTGGCTAAAAAGTATACAAAAGTACCGGAGAATCTCTTTAACATTTCTCTGGATTGTGAACAGGGGTTCACTCATTTATTAGGTTGAAAGTTAAGTCATTCTTATCTATGCAAATGTCAAGAGTTCCTAGTATGACTAATAAGTAGTAGTAGTAGAGTATTTATGAGCCTCTGTCACGTTGTGACCATAGTTCTTGTGTGTTGTGCTTGTTTTAGTGTTGGTCAGGACGTGAGCTGGGTGGGCATTCTATGTTTTGTGTCTAGTTTGTCTGCTTCTATGTTTGGCCTAATATGGTTCTCAATCAGAGGCAGATGTTTTGTGTTGTCTCTGATTGGGAATCATATATAGGTGGCTTGTTTTGTGTTGGGATTTTGTGGGTGGTTGTTTCCTGTCTCTGTGTTTTCTCTGCACCAGCTAGGACTGTATCGGTTTGCCACATTTTTGTTATTTTGTAATTGTTTAGTGTTCACTGTTTATCATTATTAAATATGTTGAGCACCAACTACGCTGCGTCTTGGTCCGATCCCTGCTACACCTCCTCTTCAGACGAAGAGGAGGAAGGCTGCCGTTACAGAACCACCCACCAATCTCGGACCAAGCAGCGTAGCAACGGGCAGCAGCGGCAGCAGCAGCAGCAGCGGCCCATTACACAGGACTCCTGGACATGGGAGGAAATTCTGGAGGGTAAGGGACCCTGGGCTAAGGTTGGAGAATATCGCCGCTCTCGTGAAGAGCTGGAGGCAGCTAAATCCGAGGAGCGGTGGTATGAGGAGGCAGCACGGAAGCGTGGCTGGAAGCCCGAGAAGAAACCCCCCCAAAAAACATTTGGGGGGGGGGGGGGGGGGCTAAAGGGGAGTGTGGCGAAGTCAGGTAGGAGACCTACACCAACTTCCCGGGCCTACCGTGGAAAGCGAGAGTACGGGCATACACCGTATTGTGCGGAGGAGCGCACGGTGTCTCCTGTACGTATGCCTAGCCCGGTGCGGTACATCCCAGCTCCACGTATCGGCCGGGCTAGATTGAGCATTGAGCCAGGTGTCATGAAGCCGGCTCAACACATCTGGTCTCCAGTGCGTCTTCTCGGGCCGGTGTACATGGCACCAGCCTTACGCATGGTGTCCCCGGTTCGCCTGCACAGCCCAGTGCGGGTTATTCCACCTCCCCACACTGGTCGGGCTACGGGGATCATTCAACCAGGTAAGGTTGGGCAGGCTCGGTGCTCAAGGGAGCCAGTACGCTTTCACGGTCCGGTATATCCGGCGCCACCTCCTCGCCCCAGCCCAGTAACGCCAGTGCCTACACCAGGCTTCCTGTGCGTCTCCAGAACTCTGTTCCTCCTCCACGCACTCTCCCTGTGGTGCGTGTCTCCAGCCCGGTACCACCAGTTCCGGCACCACGCACCAAGCTTACTGTGCGTATCCAGAGCCCTGTACGCACTGTTCCTTCTCCCCGCACTCGCCCTGAGGAGCGTGCCCTCAGCCCGGTACCACCAGTGCCGGTACCACGCACCAGGTGTATAGTGCGCCTCGAGAGTCCAGTGTGCCCTGTTCCTGCTCCCCGCACTAGCCTTGAGGTGCGTGTCTACAAATCGGTACCACCAGTTCCGGCAACACGCACCAGGCCTACTGTGCGCCTCAGCAGGTCTGAGCTGCCTGCCTGCCCAGCGCCATCTGAGCCGCCTGTTTGCCCAGCACCATCTGAGCCATCCGTCTGCCCAGCGCCATCTGAGCCATCCGTCTGCCCAGCGCCATCTGAGCCATCCGTCTGCCCAGCGCCATCTGAGCCATCCGTCTGCCCAGCGCCATCTGAGCCACCCGTCTGCCCAGCCCCATCTGAGCCGTCCGTCTGCCCAGCGCCGTCTGAGCCGTCCGTCTGCCCAGCGCCGTCTGAGCCGTCCGTCTGCCCAGCGCCGTCTGAGCCGTCCGTCTGCCCAGCGCCGTCTGAGCCGTCCGTCTGCCCAGCGCCGTCTGAGCCGCCCGTCTGTCCCGAGCCGTCAGAGCCGCCCGTCTGTCCCGAGCCATTAGCGCCGCCCGTCTGTCCCGAGCCGCTAGCGCCGCCAGCCAGTCAGGAGCCGCCAGAGCCGCCAGCCAGTCAGGAGCCGCCAGAGCCGCCAGCCAGTCAGGAGCCGCCAGAGCCGCCAGCCAGTCAGGAGCCGCCAGAGCCGCCAGCCAGTCAGGAGCCGCCAGAGCCGCCAGCCAGTCAGGAGCCGCCAGAGCCGCCAGACACATTTAAGAATGTGAAATGTCAGAATAATAGTAGAGAGAGTGATTTGTTTCAGCTTTTATTTCTTTCATCACATGCCCATAGGCTCAGAAGTTTACATACACTCAATTAGTACTTGGTAGCATTGCCTTTAAATAGTTTAACTTGGGTCAAACGTTTCGGGTAGCCAATTTTGGCTCATTCCTCCTGACAGAGCTGGTGTAACTGAGTCAGGATTGTAGGCCTCCTTACTCACACACACTTTTCAGTTCTGCCCACAAATGTTCGATAGGATTGAGGTCAGGGCTTTGTGATGGCTACTCCAATAACTTTGTTGTCCTTAAGCTATTTTGACACAACTTTGGAAGTATGCTTGGGGTCATTGTCCATTTGGAAGACCCATTTGCGACCAAGCTTTAACGTCCTGACTGATGTCTTGAGATGTTGCTTCAATATATCCACGCAATTTTCCTTCCTAAAGAATGCCATCTATTTTGTGCACCAGTCCCTTCTGCAGCAAAGCACCACCACAACATGATGCTGCCAACCTCATGCTTCACGGTTGGGATGGTGTTCTTCGGCTTGCAAGCATCCCCCTTTTTCCTCCAAACATAACGATGGCCATTATGGCCAAACAGTTCTATTTTTGTTTCATCAGGCGAGAGGATATTTCTCCAAAAAGTGTGATATTTGTCCCCATGTGCAGTTGCAAACCGTAGTCTGGCTTTTTTATGGCGGTTTTGGAGCAGTGGCTTCTTCCTTGCTAAGCAGCCTTTCAGGTTATGTTGATATAGGACTCATTTTACTGTGGATATAGATACTTTTGTGCTTGTTTCCTCCAGCAACTTCACAAGGTCCTTTGCTGTTCTGGTATTGATTCGCACTTTTCGCACCAACGTACATTCATCTCTAGGAGACAGAATGCGTCTCCTTCCTGAATGGTATGACGGCTGTGTGGTCCCATGGTGTTTATATTTGCGTACTATTGCTTGTACAGATGAACGTGGTACCTTCAGGCATTTGTAAATTGCTCCCAAGGATGAACCAGACTTGTGGAGGTCCACAATTTTTTTTCTGAGGTCTTGGCTGATTTCTTTTGATTTTCACATGATGTCAAGCAAAGAGGCACTGAGTTTGAAGGTTGGCCTTGAAATACATCCACAGGTACACCTCCAATGGACTCAAATTATGTCAATTAGCCTATCAGAAGCTTCTAAAGCCATGACATCATTTTCTGGAATTTTCCAAGCTGTTTAAAGGTACAGTCAACTTAGTGTATGTAAACTTCTGACCGACTGGAATTGTGATACAGTGAATTATAAGTGAAATAATCTGTGTGTAAACAATTGTTGGAAAAATTACTTGTGTCATGCACAAAGTAGATGTCCTAACCGACTTGCCAAAATTATAGCTTGTTAACAAGAAATTTGTGGAGTGGTTGAAAAATGAGTTTTAATGACTCCAACCTAATTGTATGTAAATTTCGACTTCAACTGTATGCACGCAGGACTAAATCGGAAATATAGGTAGGAGCAAGCCCATGTAATGCTTTGTAGGTTAGCAGTAAAACCTTGAAATCAGCCCTTGCCTTAACAGGAAGCCAGTGTAGAGATGGTAGCACTGGAGTAATATGATCACATGTTTTGGTTATAGTCAAAATTCTAGCAGCAGTGTTTAGCACTGAACTGAACTGAAGTTTATTTAGTGCTTTATCCGGGTTGCCGGAAAGTAGAGCATTGCAGTAGTCTAATCTAGAAGTGACAAAAGCATGAATACATATTTATGCTGCAGTAGTTTGTGTCAGGGGGCTAGGGTCAGTCTGTTATATCTGAGTATTTCTCCTGTCTCATCCCGTGTCCTATGTGAATTTAAGTATTCTCTCTCTTTTTCTCTCTTTACTTTCTTTTTTTCTCGCTTTCTTTCTTTTTTTCTTTCTCTCTCTCTCTCGGAGGTCCTGAGCCTTAGGACCATGCATCAGGACTACGTGGCCTGATGACTACTTGCTGTCCCCAGTCCACCTGGTCATGCTGCTGCTCCAGTTTCAACTGTTCTGCCTGCGGCTATGGAACCCTGACCTGTTCACCGGACGTGGTATCTGTCCCAGACCTACTGTTTTCAATTCACTAGAGACAGTAGGAGTGGTATAGATACCCTGAATGATCGTCTATGAAAAGCCAACTGACATTTACTCCTGAGGTGCTGACCTGTTGCACCCTTGACAACCAATGTGATTATTATTATTTGACCCTGCTGGTCATCTATGAACATTCGAACATATTGGCCATGTTCTTTTGTAATCTCCACCTGGCACAGCCAGAAGTGGACTGCCCCCCCCCCCCCCCCCCCCCTCATAGCCTGGTAGCTCTCTAGGTTTCTTCCTAGGTTCCGGCCTTTCTAGGGAGTTTTTCCTAGACACCGTGCTTCTACACCGGCATTGCTTGCTGTTTGGGGTTTTAGGCTGGGTTTCTGTACAGCACTTTGTGACATCAGCTGATGTAAGAAGGGCTTTATATATACATTTTTGGACAGAAAGTTTCAGATTTCTGCAATGTTATGTAGATGGAAAAAAGCTGTCCTTGAAACAGTCTTGATATGTTCGTCAAAAGAGAGATCAGGGTCCAGAGTAATGCCGAGGTCCTTCACAGTTTTATTTGAGACGACTGTACAACCATCAAGATTAATTGTCAGATCCAACAGAAGATCTCTTTGTTTCTTCGGACCTAGACCGAGCATCTGTGTTTTGTCTGAGTTTAAAAGTAAAACAATTGCCGCCATCCACTTCCTTATGTCTGAAACACAGGCTTCCAGCGAGGGCAATTTTGGGGCTTCACCATGTTTCATCAAAATGTACAGTTGTGTATCGTCCGCATAGCAGTGAAAGTTAACATTATGTTTCTGAATGACATCACCAAGAGGAAAAATATATAGTGAAAACAATAGTGTTCCTAAAACGGAACCTTGAGGAACACCGAAAGTTCAGTTGATTTGTCAGAGGACAAACCATCCACAGAGACAAACATATCTTTCCGACAGATAAGATCTAAACCCGGCCAGAACTTCTCCGTGAAGACCAATTTGTGTCTCCAATCTCTCCCAAAGAATGTGGTGACTGATGGTATCAAAAGCAGCACTAAGGTCTAGGAGCACAAGGACAGATGCAGAGCCTTTAAAATGTTATTTACCACCTTCACGAGTGCAGTCTCAGTGCTATGATGGGGTCTTAAACCAGACTAAAGCGATTAGTATACATTGTTTGTCTTCAGGAAGGCAGTGAGTTGCTGCGCAACAGCTTTTTCTAACATTTTTGAGAGGAATGGGAGATTTGATATAGGCCAATAGTTTTTTACATTTTCTGGGTCAAGGTTTGGCTTTTTCTAGAGAGGCTTTATAACTGCCACTTTTAGTGAGTTTGGTATACATCCGGTGAATAGGGAGCAGTTTATTATGTTCAACATAGGAGGGCCAAGCACAGGAAGCAGCTCTTTCAGTAGTTTAGTTGGAATAAAGTCCAGTATGCAGCTTGACGGTTTAGAGGCCATGACTATTTTCATCAATGTCTCGAGAGATATAGTATTAAAAAACCTGAGTGTCTCCCTTGATCCTAGGCCCTGATAGTGTTGTGAAGATTCAGGACAACTGAACTTAGAGAAAGCTACAGATTTAAAGAGGAGTCCGTAATTTGCTTTCTAATGATCATTATCTTTTTGTCAAAGAAGTTCATGAATTTATCACTGCTGAAGTGAAAGCCATCCTCTCTTGGGGAATGCTGCTTTTCAGTTAGCTTTGCGACAGTATCAAAAATACATTTCGGATTGTTCTTATTCTCCTCAATTAAGTTGGAAAAATAGGATGATCGAGCAGCAGTGAGGGCTCTTCGATACTGCACGGTACTGTCTTTCCAAGCTAATCGGAAGACTTCCAGTTTGGTGTAGCGCCATTTCCTTAAATGTAAACAGTAGCTATAAAAAGTGATTGAGTAGGATGCATAGATTTCATGACTAGAAGCTCAAAGACGAAAACCCCAATTTTTTTTGGTTGTTGTAAATTTCAATTTGGTATCGTAAATGTTAGCAACACCTCCGATCTTTGCGGGATATGCGGGGGATATGGTAACTAGTGTAACCGGGAGTAGAGGCTTCATTTAACACAGTAAATTCATCAGGCTTAAGCCATGTTTCAGTCAGGCCAACCACATCAAGATTATGATCAGTGATTAGTTAGTTGACCATAACTGCCTTGGAAGTGAGGGATCTAACATTAAGTAGCCCTATTTTGAGATGTGAGATATCACAATCTCTTTCAATAATGACAGGAATGGAGGAGGTCTTTATTTCAGTGAGATTGCTAAGGCGAACACCGCCATGCTTAGTTTTGCCCAACCTAGATCAAGGCACAGACACGGTCTCAATGGGCATAGCTGAGCTGACTACACTGACTGACTTTCAACTTTCCAACTGTAATAATACATTTAATAAAAATGTTGTTCAATTGTCCTGAAGTAAAAATACACACAAATAATACAATATCTGATGAAATTGGGGCGGCAGACTACACTGACTGTGCTAGTGGCAGACTCCAACTAAGCTGGCAGGCTGGCTAACAGCCTGCTGCCTGGCCTGCACCTTGTCTCATTGTGGAGCTAGAGGAGTTAGAGCCCTGTCTATGTTCACAGATAAGATGAGAGCACCCCTCCAGCTAGGATGGAGTCCGTCACTCCTCAGCAGTAGTCCTTCTGGTCTATTAGCATTTCTCAATCGCTCTATCTCTAACTGCATTTGCAACAGCTCCCTCTGCTGCTCAAAAGTTAATGAAGGGCTCGACTGAAAACTTGCACCCTCACTACCAGCAGACTGACCCCCAAAAACACTCATTTCCCTAAGACCCTGCTTTAATCTAGTTTTAACAGTCTCTTTATTTTTTTATCAACAATCTCAATCTGCCAATGTTCAGCAATTTCAATTAACTGCTCCTTAGTACACAACTCTAAGGCTACCTCGGAAGGAGCTTGAACAAAACTACTCAAAATGGAAGATATTTTCCTCAACCAATACAACTATTACAAATGCTCCAAAAACACACAACTCACCTGCTGTCAGTCTGGGTTCAAGGACAGGAGCCACACCCCACTATCCTCCAAAAACAACTAACTAACTGGCCCTGGTCTTCGTGCAGTCACATGTGGTGGGGTTTTATGCACACAAAACCAGTGGAGTGGAAAAGACAACCAGAAACTGGCGGCCCTCCCATAACCACGGAGGTGCTCCCGAGCCGATGTAGGGGAAAAGGGAAAGGGATGCTCTACCCACGTTCACTGCCACATAAAGCAAAAACACCACAAACCTCCTATTGACACTCGCTGATAAGCCTAAACAGGAGAGGACTCCCATCTGAAGAAAACCCAGAGTGAATTGCTTAACTACCAAGCTAACTGAACCAAAAGAACACATGGCTCTCAACGCTGTCTTCAACAAAATTGGCCCAACCAAAACATTGGCACCATAATGAGCAGCCTGGTGACCTTGAGGCCGGAGAATGAGCACACGTGACAATACTCTCTACACTCGCCAGTCTTAGCCTTAGCCAGCACCATCTTCAGAGTAGCCTTAACATCGGTAGCCCTGTCCCCTGGTAAACAGTGTATGATCACTGGATGATTATTTTTAAGTCTAATTCTGTGGATAATGGAGTCGCCAATGACTAGGGTTTTCAATTTGTCAGAGCCAATGGTGGGAGGCTTCGGCGTCTCAGACCCTGTAACTGGTGGATGAGAGACCAGAGAAGGCTCGGCCTCTGACTCCGACTCGTTGCTTAATGGGGAGAGCCGGTTGAAAGTTTCTGTCGGTTGAATGAGCGACACCGGTTGAGCATTCCTACAGCATTTCCTTCCAGAATCCATGAGAAAATTGTCCGGCTGTGGGGACTGTGCGAGGGGGTTTATACTACTATCTGTACTTATTCCTACACTTAAATAACCCTTGCCTAACGATTGCATCTGAAGCTGGGCTTGCAGCACGGCTATCCTCACCAGAAGGCGATCGTTCTCCTGTATATTATGAGTACAGTGACTGCTATTAGAAGGCATAATGTTAATGTTACTACTTAGCTTCGGCTGGTGGAGGTCCTGTAGAACCATGTCCGGGAGGAAAAAGTTTAATGAAAAAAGTAGAGCGAGGGGAAAAATACAAATATAAAATAGTAATTAAAAAGTAAAAACCGTAAAGTTGGCAGGTAGCAAAGTAACGCAAGCAACAAAACGTACAGCAGCACATAAACAAGTCCACAAGTTGAGACAGGTAATTACGTCAGATGAGATGCTATTGAGCCCACACTACTACACTGTCTGAGCCAAGAACTACATGATTTCTGATAAGTTTTAATGATTACAATACTGGGTGGGGTGAATATATTTTATATGACACACATGTTTTTTGTTAACTAGTAAACTGTAGCCTACCATGTGTTTAAATAATTTCAAACTTGTTAACAATTTCTGCTAGTTTGTTTTTGCTACTGTGGGTTTTAGCTTGCTTGACCCTGCGTGTTTAATTTTTTTAAATCTTACAAAGGAGTTGTTTAATCTAATGAAATGCTTAACTATTTCTCTGTACATGGAATTGTATTTGTTTTTTTAATTCATTTTTTTCTAATCTTTACAGGAAAATGCCACGGGCACTATCTGATGTGTGGAAACATTTCATTGCAGCTAATGTAGAAGGAAAAGCGTACATTTGCAAATACTGTGCCAAATCATATGTGAAGAATGCAACAAAGATGCAGAATCATCTGGCCAAGTGTATAAAGTTCCCACAGAGCTCACAACAAGCAACCTTTGACAAAAGTCCCTCTACTTCTATTCGAGGTGAAAATGATGAATCAGACACCTTATCGATAGCAACAGCTCATGGTCCTCCTGGAATCAGACGTTTTTTTGACTCAATGGAGGAACGTAGTCAGAGATGTGCTGATGAATGTCTTGCTCGAGCTGTGTCTGCAACTGGTTCACCTCTGATGATCACAGGCAATGTGTATTGGAAGATATTTCTGAATGTTCTTCACCCAGCATACACTCCTCCAACCAGACATGCTTAATCTACTCATTTGCTGGATGCAGAGTTCAACAGAGTTCAAGTGAAGGTCAAGCAAATCATAGAGAAAGCTGACTGTATTGCAATCATCTCTGATGGGTGGTCGAATGTTCGTGGGCAAGGAATAATTAACTACATCGTCTCCACCCCTCAACCAGTATTCTACAAGAGCACAGACACAAGGGACAACAGACAGACTGGTCTCTAAATTGCAGATGAGCTGAAGGCAGTCATCAATGACCTTGGACCACAGAAGGTATTTGCACTGGTGACAGACAATGCTGTGAACATGAAGGCTGCTTGGTCTAAAGTGGAGGAGTCCTACCCTTACATCACACCCATTGGCTGTGCTGCTCATGCATTGAATCTGCTCCTCAAGGACATCATGGCACTGAAAACAACTGATACACTCTACAAGAGAGCCAAGGAAATGGTTGGGTATGTGAAGTGTCATCAAGTTATCCCTTGTGTTGTCTTAAGGGTAAAAAAGGACCCACCACTATGTTTAACAGCAGAGAAAACCCCCTAAATGATATTTTTTCAACTTAAAATTTGATGACTTTTCCTAGAGTGACCCCAACTTTAGAAAAAGTTTAACATTGCCTTTCTTCATATTTCCATGAAAGCTGTACGTCACCAGGGTACAAAGATTATCTTACTCTTCTATGAGTGCTACTGATTGAACTCAGACAAAACAAACATTTTATTGTGCATGTGCAGCATCTCCCCTCCATGACCCCACACATGGCTCAAGTTCACAGTCAAAATAAACAAACTTTCAGACAAAATAAACAAAATTTCAGACAAAATAAACACAATTTCATACAAAATATAAATGTATTGAAAGCATTGATTACTAGTGGGGAATGCACTCAGAGGCTATAAGGGTGCTGCAGATGACAGTCCCCCCAGTTGTCTCTTTGCTGAACCATGAGTGCACATTTCAGTGCCCAACAGGTCGTAGATCTGATTTTTTTCAGATGTCCAGGAGGAACAAGAGAACAATGAGTTAGAAGAGGAGGAGGTATCTGAAGAAGAAGATGCAGAAGAATACAACACAGAGAGCATGATGCATCATCGTTAGACTGCTCTATCAAATATCAAACCATAGACTTAATTATAATATAATAAACACAGAAATACGAGCCTTTGGTCACTAATATGGTCAAATCCGGAAACTATCATTTCGAAAACAAAATGTTTATTTTTTCAGTGAAATACAGAACCGTTTCGTATTTTGTCGAACGGGTGGCAACCCTAAGTCTAAATTGCAATGTAATCGGCCATAATCGGCATCCAAAAAGGCTGATTACCGATTGTAATGAAATCGACCCTAATTAATCGGCCATGCCGATGTAACAGATGTGAAATGGCTAGCTAGTTAGCGAGTGCGCGCTAGTAGCATTTCAATCAGTTACGTCACTTGCTCTGAGACATTAAGTAGGGTTGCCCCTTGCTCTGCAAAAGGGGGCCTTTGTGGAGCGATGGGTAACGATGCTTCGTGGGCGACCGTTGTTGATGTGTGCAGAAGGTCCCAGGTTCGCGCCCGTGTCGGGGCGAGGGGACGACGTAAAGTTATACTGTTACATTGGTGCCGTGACCCAGATCACTGGTTGCTGCGGAAAAGGAGGAGGTTGAAATGGGGGTGAGTGTAACGGATGTGAAATGGCTAGCTAGTTAGCGGGTGCGCGCTAGTAGCATTTCAATCAGTTACGTCACTTGCTCTGAGACATTAAGTAGGGTTGCCCCTTGCTCTGCAAGGGCCGCAGCCTTTGTGGAGCGATGGGTAACGATGCTTCGTGGGCGACCGTTGTTGATGTGTGCAGAAGGTCCCAGGTTCACGCCCGTGTCGGGGCGAGGGGACGACGTAAAGTTATACTGTTACACCGATTACTCTGTTGACCTCTAGTGCAGACCGCACCACCCTCTGGAGAGCCTTGCAGTTGTGGGCGGTGAAATTGCCGTAACAGACAGGTGATACAGCCCGACAGGATGCTCTCAATTGTCCATCTGTAAAAGTTTTCCAGGGTTTTAGGTGACAAGCCACATTTCTTCAGCCTCCTGAATTTGAAGAGGAGCTGTTGCGCCTTCTTCACCACACTGTCTGTGTGGGTGGACCATTTCAGTTTGTCCATGATGTGTACTCAGAGGAACTTAAAACTTTCCACCTTCTCCACTGCTGTCCTGTCGATGTGGATAGGGGGGTGCTCCCTCTGCTGTTTCCTGAAGTCCACGATCATCTCCTTTGTTTTGTTGACGTTGAATGAGATGGTTTTTCCTGACACCACAATCCGAAGGTTAACACATTTAAATATCTTACTCACGTCGGCCACAGCGAAGGAGAGGGGGCCCGCAGTCCTTGGTAGCGGGCCTTGTTGGTGGCACTATTATCCTCAAAGCGGGCAAAGAAGGTGTTTAGGCTTCATGTTAGGCTTCATGTTAGGATTCACAGTACAGGTTTAACCTGTATTGTGTGTGATGAATCAAAGTGACAGTTGTATTCTTTTACCCAAAACAGAGACTTATGTTTCGTGTTCAAGTTGATTGAGGATGGTCATGTGTGTGATAGTGGCTGTAAACTACTATGTAATTACTGTACTAATCTGCACTTTATTGATACCATGAGTTTGAAGGTTGCCATGTAATAAGACTTGGTTCAGTACAAAACATATTTGGTAGGGAGTCTGTGGACTACCACACTGTAGCACTCACTTCTGTAATCATGAAGTGTTTTGAGAGGCTGGTTATGGCACACACTAACTCCACCATCCCAGGCCACCTAGACTCACTCCAATTTGCATACTGCTCCAACAGATCCACACCCACCTAGATAAGAGGAACACCTATTTAAGAATGCTGTGTTTAGCTCGTCTCTAAACACCTCCCTCTGCAACTGGATCCTGGACTTCCTGAAGGGCCGACCCCAGGTGATGAGGGTAGGCAACATCACCTCCGCCTCGCTGACCCTCAACACAGGGGCCTCACAGGGGTCTGTGCTTAGTCCCGTTCTGTACTCCCTGTTCATCCACGACTGGCCCTGTCCGGGGGTATCTTCGGATGGGGCCACAGTGTCTCCTGACCGCTCCTGTCTCAGCCTCCAGTATTTATGCTGCAGTAGTTTGTGTCGGGGGGCTAGGGTCAGTTGGTTATACCTGGAGTACTTCTCCTGTCTTATCCAGTGTCCTGTGTGAATTTAAGTATGCTTTCTCTAATTCTCTCGTTCTCTCTTTCTTTCTCTCTCTGAGAACCTGATCCCTAGGACCATACGTCAGGACTACCGGGCATGACGACTCCCTGCTGCCCCCAGTCCGCCTGGCCTTGCTGCTATTCCAGTTTCAACGGTTCTGCCTGCGGTTACGGAACCCCTACCTGTCCCAGACCTGCTGTTTTCAACTCTTAATGATCGGCTATGAAAAGCCAACAGATTTATTCCTGATTATTATTTGACCATGCTTGTCATTTATGAACATTTTGAAAATCTAGGCTCTCTCTAATTTTCTCCTTCTCTCTTTCTTTCTCTCGGAGGACCTGAGCCCTGGGACCATACGTCGGGACTGCCGGGCGTGGTGGCTCCTTGCTGTCCCCAGTCCGCCTGGCCTTGCTGCTGTTCTGCCTGCGGTTATGGAACCGCCACCTGTCCCAGACCTGTTGTTTTTCAACTCTTAATGATCGGCTATGAAAAGCCAACTGAATATTATTCATGATTATTATTTGACCATGCTTGTCACTTATGAACATTTTTGAACATCTTGGCATAGTTCTGTTATAATCTCCACCCGGCACAGCCAGAAGAGGACTGGCCACCCCTCATAGCCTGGTTCCTCTCTAGGTTTCTTCCTAGGTTTTGGCCTTTCTAGGGAGTTTTTCCTAGCCACCGTGCTTCTACACCTGCATTCTAGCTGTTTGGGGTTTTAGGCTGGGTCTCTGTACAGCACTTCGAGACATTAGCTGATGTACGAAGGGCTATATAAAATAAACTTGATTGATTGATTGATTGACTGCGTGGCCATGCACGGCTCCAACACCATCAAGTTTGCTGACAACACAACGGTGGTAGGCGACAATGTGTCAGCCTACAGGGAGGAGGTCAGTGACCTGGCAGTGTGGTGCCAGAACAACAACCTCTCCATCAACGTCAGTAAGTCCAATGAGACTTAAAATGGTCCAAACACACACGCACGGTCGTGAAGACTGTGAATTAGGGTCGATTTCAAGTTTTCGGAATAATCGGCCTTTTTGGATGGCGATTATGGCCGATTACATTGCAATTTAGACTTAGGGTTGCCACCCGTTCAATAAAATACGGAACGGTTCCGTATTTCACTGAAAGAATCAACTTTTTATTTTCAAAATGATAGTTTCCGGACTTGACCATATTAATGACCAAAGGCTCGTATTTCTTAGCCCTTAGGAGGTTTAAAAAGTTTGGCATGGGCTTTCAAATCCTCAAAAAGTTTTAAAGCTGAACCATTGAGAGCCTTTTGACTGCATCACTGGGGCCGAGCTCCCTGCCATCCAGGACATCTATATCAGGCGGTGTGGTAGGAAGGCCCAGAAAATTGTTAAAGACTCAAAACACCCAAGCCATAGATTATTTGGCAAATGGTACTGGTGCATCACGTCTGGCACCAACAGGCTCTTGAACGGCTTCTATCCCCAAGAAATAAGACTGATAAATAGCTAACAAAATAGCTACACACACTATCTGAGTTAACCTTGTATCCTCATTGACCTTTTATTTTTGTTTCTATGCACACTCACAGGGCCCTACATACACACACTCACAGGGCCCTACATACTCATACACACACTCACTGGGCCCTACACACTCACACTCACTCCATCATCTGCTCACTCAAACATAACATGCACATACAGTGCCTTCATAATGTATTCAGACCTGGTGACTTTACAGCCGCATTTTTGAATACGGCTGTATTGAATAGATTTTAATTTAACGTATCTTTACTTTTACTCAAGTATGACAATTGAGTACTTTTTCCACTTCTGCCTACGGTGAAGCATGGTGGTGGCAGCATAATGCTGTGGGGATATTTTTCAGCAGCAGGGACTGGGAGACTAGTCAGGATTGAGGCAAAGAAGAACAGAGCAAAGTACAGAGAGATCCTTGATGAAAACCTGTTCCAGAGCACTCAGGACCTCAGACTGCGGCGAAGGTTCACCTTCCAACAGGACATCGACCCTAAGCACACAGCCAAGACAACGCAGGAGTGGCTTCAGGAGAAGTTTCTGAATGTCCTTGAGTGGCCCAGCCAGAGACAGAACCCAATCGAACATCTCTGGAGAGACCTGAAAATAGCTGTGCAGCATCGCTCCCTATCCAACCTGACAGAGCTTGAGAGGATCTGCAGAGAGAAATGGGAGAAACTCCCCAAATACAGGTGTGCCAAGCTTGTAGCGTTACACCCAAGAAGACTCGAGGCTGTAATTGCTGCCAAAGGTGCTTCAACAAAGTACTGAATAAAGGGTCTGAATACTTATGTAAATGTGAAATTTCAGTTTATATTTTTAATACATTTGCAAAAATGTCAAAAAACGTTTTTTGCTTTGTCATTATGGGGCATTGTGTGTAGATTGAAGATAAAAAAAATGTAACATACATTTTAGAATAAGGCTGTAACGTAACAAAATGTGGAAAAAGTCAAGGGGTCTGAGTACTTTCCGAATTCACCGTACATTTATACTGACTCGACTCACACACACGTCCACCCACTCATATACAAGCTGCTGCTACTCTGTTTATTTTATACCCTGATGACTAGTCACCTTACACTTATACATGTCTACCCCCATCACTCCAGTATCCCTGCACATTGTAAATATGGTATTGGAACTGACCCTGTATATAGTATGCTTAGTTACTTATTGTGTTCTTCATATTTCTACTAATTTCCACGTTTTTTTTTATAGCATTACCTTTTTATTGATTAGTGCCATTTTGGGTTTAGAATTGTCAAAAAATGCATTTCACTGTACTGTGCATGTAACATAAAAACTTGAAACTGAAATTTTGAATCCTGGTCTTCCTGACGGGCCGCCCCCAGGTGGTAAGGGTAGGTAACAACACATCCGCCACACTGATCCTCAACACAGGGGCCCCTCAGCGGTGCGTGCTAAGCCCCCTCCTATACTCCCTGTTCACTCATGATTGCACAGCCAGGCATGACTCCAACACCATCATTAAGTTTGCCAATGACACAACAGTTGTAGGCCTGATCACAGACAACGATGAGACAGCCTATTGGGAGGAGGTCAGAGACCTGGCAGTGTGGTGCAAGGACAACAACCTCTCCCTCAACGTGATCAAGACAAAGGAGATGATTGTGGACTACAGGAAAAAGAGGACTGAGCAAGCCCCCATTCTCATCGACAGGGCTGCAGTGGAGCAGGTTGAGAGCTTCAAGTTCCTTGGTGTCCACATCACCAACAAACTATCATGGTCCAAACACACCAAGACAGTCGTGAAGAGGGCACAACAATGCCTATTCCCCCACGGGAGACTGAAAAGATTTGGCATGGGTCCTCAGATCCTCAAAAGGTTCTAGAGCTGCACCATCGAGAGCATCCTGACTGGTTGCGTCACTGCCTGGTATGGCAACTGCTCGGCTTCCGACCGCAAGGTACTACAGAGGGTAGTGCGAACGGCCCAGTACATCACCGGGGCCAAGCTCCCTGCAATCCAGGATCTCTATACCAGGCGGTGTCAGAGGAAGTCCCTACAAATTGTCAAAGACTCTAGCTACCCTAGTCATAGACTGTTCTCTCTGCTACCGCACGGCAAGCGGTACCAGAGCACCAAGAGATCACCAAGTCTAGTTCCAAGAGGCTTCTAAACAGCTTCTACCCCCCAAGCCATAAGAACTCTATTCACATTGTTGTTATCATCTATGCATAGTCACTTTAATAACTATACCCACATGTACGTACTACCTCAACTAACCGGTGCCCCCGCACATTGACTCTGTACCGGTACCCCCCTGTATATAGTCTCGCTATTTTTATTTTACTGCTGCTCTTTATTTACTTGTATTTTTATTTATCTGTATTTTTAAAAATAAATGTTTTAACTGCATTGTTGGTTAGGGGCTTGTAAGTAAGCATTTCACTGTAAGTTCTACACCTGTTGTATTAGGTCAGTGATTTAAATAACATGAAATTATCATAGCCACATCCCCATAAGTTATGTTCTTTTAGATCACACAATGGTTTTGTAAATGCGTTTTGTATTGTATCATACATTCAACTAAAGGCTGTGTCCGATTGACATGATATTAACAATGACAACACAAAATTATATTGATTATTTTACGGCTGATTACTTTACATAGTAGATATATTCCTCCATGACCACTAGAGGTCCTCTTGTTCACAGTGATAAAGATTTGAAAAGACAGGCATGAAAAATAGAGAGATATAGGAAATACTGGAATTAAAACTGCATTGGAGTAAGAGACCCTCAACCTCTCAAGCCTCGTTTATTCCTGGTTCTAACATGCATCCTTTATCCTGATCTTGTTCACATTCTGATTGTGCCCACATTTGTAGAGGTGTAGATGATTAAAAGACACGTTGTGATCTGATTGTGATCAGATCTTTCTGATCACCTCCGGAGGTAGTCAGGCACTCATTGTCTCTGGATCCCTTGCAAGTGTAGATGGATCTGAATAGTGAAAACATTTAAATCATCATTATCCAAACTTCTAAATGTTGCACCATTGATTTATTGAATGTGACTTAAAATTAAAATAATGTATTTTTTTAAAGACTAGCTGTCAAATGACTATTTTAACCACTTTTTAACCACTTAAAAAAAATCTAACATAAGCTGAAACTTCAAAGAAGTGAACTGTCCCTTAAAGCAATTGTTTCATCCAAGGATGAGCCCCCGCTCATCCAGCGGGGGCTGATACAAGAGAGAACCAAAACCTCACACAATCTGGATATTTAAGTATTATGGCTGTTGATACTACTTCTGCGAATAATTTTGCCAAATCGATTACACTATAATTTTATGAGAATATTATTCAAAACATGGCAAAAGTCAAGAAGGACCTCATCTGTCATCTATTGGATCTTGTTTAGTTTAGTTTAAGAACAGCTTGTTCTGTAGCCACAACTATGAGCCACAACTCCAAGTCATTTATTTCTTATTTTTCAGAAAATAAAATAGTTTGATGGATGAGAATTCTAAGATTTCCGTATTGACTAATCTCATTGGTGTCTGTGAAAATACTTTTGAGTAGAATTTTATCTAACATTAGCATGATAACATCCCCATTTATTTATCAAAAATGTTTTAGATGTAATATCCTTGGAATGTTCTCTTAACATTCACTAAAATGTTGTGCACAACATCTGTAACAACCACCACATAACATTCCCCAGAAGTGTGTATGTTTGTATAAAACATTTGCCTGATGTTGCAAAAACGTTCCTATAAGAACATTTAATCTCTTCTTTAAAGTTTCCCAGAATGTTTCATTAGGTTGTGGGAACAGTCTGGTGGGGACGTCACAAAAGATATGTTCCCAAAACCCCAAAACTGTCCAGTTGTGCAGATTATTCTACAATGTTTCTTTAAGGGTGCAAATAAAATTCATTTGATGTTACAAGAACATTCCCAGAACACATTTCATCTGTTCTGTAAAGGTTTTCAGAATGTTTCATTAGGCTGTGGAAATATTGTGGGGACGTGACGAGAGAGGTTCCCAAAACACCAGTTGTGCTGACATTCAGATAATGCTTGTATCAGGGTGCACAAAACAGTCCTTTGATGTTGCAAGAATGTTGACAGTTAAGCTTTTCTGTGTTACTTAAAGGTTGCCAGAACTTGTAATTATGTTGTGGGAACAGTGTGGGTACATTACAAACAAAATATGTTCAGTTCTGATGACTTTCATGCAATGTTTAAGTTAGGTTGCACAGGACATTCCCATTAACGTTGTAAGAATAAAATAAATCAGTTTTCATGACATTCATAGTGTATTTGTTTTAGGTTTAACATAATATTCCATTGATGTTCACACAATTTACCTTTCAAGAACATAAAACAATGTTATATTTACCTTTACCTAACATTCTCAGCAACAAAGTACACTATGTTGCTCACCAGATTTTATAGCAATTCACATTTGGTGACTGGTCTAGACTATGTGAATTCCACAGTATTTCAGCTATAGGACATTTAATTGTACAAACATCAGTTTGCGTTGTAAAAAGGCTAAATCCCAGTTGAGTTCTCAGTGTTTCTCAGTGATTCGCAGTGTGTTAGACATGCTCAATATGCTGTATGCAGTACAGTATATAACCACCACTGAAGTAAAGGGCACAATCTCAACTAAAAATATTGACACGGCTCATGACATGTAAGGAAGTGGTCTCATAGATGAAGTCAGTCCTTGTACCATATTTATTTGTTGTCAAGTTATTTTTAGTAACGCGACTAGAAATGGATGTGTTGTTGTTTTAGGTGTGTCTGAATGCATTGCACATGACTATTTTTACAGTATGTTGTTGCTGCAATGATTTTTCCATTAACAGCTACCTTTGTGAATCCTGTCTGACCAAATTAACTCAATGAGCAAAGAAGAGCGAACTTGACTTGACAATTTGAGATGCCGCAGTGGGGAATAGTGAAGGCCTTCGTTATAATTTCTATTTCATCTTTGTAATAATTTGTATGATCTTCTGATTTCATCACTTCAGTATTGAAGATTAAAAAAAATATGCAGTCAGGATTTTTCTTTGGTAGTCTCTGGGTAGAAAATTCTAGCTAACTCAGCCAGCCTTTAGCTAGACCTTCAGAAGCTGGACAGAAGGCTAATGCCATTGAACTGTATCAGTTGCTTACAATCGGTGGAACTGTAAAAAAAGTGAAGGCCTAAACATGTCACTACATGTAATGCATACAGGCAACAGCAAATAATCAGTGGTGGGAGCAGTAGTTTTCCCATGCTAACGCTAGTAAAGTTGGCTAGCTTGTGTTGTATTAGGGTGACAACGGCGATGGCAGCAGCAGCAGCAGCTCTTGTCAACTTCAAGGTGGATTTTGTTGCTAATTTGTTAGCATCACCCTTTATAAGATTCACTTTTAAACTTCTTTCAAACTTTGCTTACAAATGATCATCATCTGGTTGGTGGCACTCTTTTTTGTTGCAGCTCGCTTTCTGTTAGCTAATGACTGTGAAACATTGTTGCATTTAAACTTCAGATCACCGGTTAGTGTGATGAACGTGATAAAATATACAATGCCTTCAGAAAGTATTCAGACCCCTTCACTTTTTCCACATTTTGTTACTTTACAGCCTTATTCTAAAATTGATTAAATTGTTTTTTTCCCTCATCAATCTACACATAATACCCTATAATGACTAAGCAAAAATTGTTTTTTAGAAGTGTTTGCTAATTATATATAATAAAATATCACATTTACATAAGTATTCAGACCCTTTAGTCAGTACTTTGTTGAAGCACCTTTGGCACTGACGTGATCTTCCTGTCCGGGTTTGGCGCCCCCCTCGGGTTCGTCCCGTGGGGGAGATCTTTGTGGGCTATACTCAGCCTTGTCTCAGGGTAGTAAGTTGGTGGTTGAAATGCATTCCAGGAGACTACCTCATGAAGCTGGTTGAGAGAATGCCAGGAGTGTGCAAAGCTGTCATCAAGGCAAAGGGTGGCTATTGGAAAAATCCCTTTTTTGGTGACAACATGATTCCATATGTGTTATTTCATAGTTTTGATGTCTTCACTATTATTCTACAATGTAGAAAATAGTCAAAATAAAGAAAAACCCTTGAATGAGTAGGTGTTCTGGGTGATGGACATATACAAATGAATACATACCATACGAAACGTAACATATCACACTAAATGGAGTGTCTCGGATTTACATACCAAATAATACGAAATGCTCTGAGACCAGGTTGCAGCGGTTAATTCATAATGTCATCAACAACAACAAAAAATATTCCTCCTCTTTAACTAAAACTGGAATGGTCCGACTATAGAAGATATAGCCTAATAACAGGCGCATTAAGTGATTCTATGTTTTCTGTACTTTAAAAAAAAAATAGAGTTTGATACAACATATTGGAAGATTTTGGGTCCCTCTGAACGTCTACTCACTGTTGCCACTGGGTTGCCATACATGTTGTTTGTCCATTTTTGAAAGAGACTGAAGTTCTACCAAACCTGTTTCTGTATGCACCGTGTAACATAAATGGTCCAGGTCGAGGTTGCGCCATCCTGGTACTCAAGAAAGACCATGCTGGAGTATCAGAACAGGGTTGAAGGTGTATTCCATTTTGAACCCGTCTATACAGGAAAACAAATTTCATTTCACGTACTGACATTCCCTGAATTTATCAGTCAAGTCACATCAAATCTCAAGGTCAACCTTACACTGCCATGGCTAACAGAACATTAGCAGAAAATTAATAGTTTACACAGATTGTCATTAACAGGCCAGAAATGAATATTTCCATACATGTTGCTACTCAGACAGCGCCGGATGAGACAGACAGCCAGTGTTGTCTTCCTACCTTCCTAGCTAATAATCCTGTCACTGCAGCTGTCAAGGTGGGTGGGTGTGTCCCGGTAGTCTACAGAAGTTTCCTATTTAGCAGACAGACAGACAGACAGGAACTGTGTCCCAAATGGCATCCCATTCCCTATGTAATGCACTACCTTTGACCAGAAATAGGGAATAGGATGCCATTGGGGACGAAGCCTGGGAGAGAGTGTAGTGCCTCACCCTGCTGACGTCATCAGGTGACCTTCTGGTCAGGACACTGTCCTTATCGGAGTGTTTGGTTGTTCCGGAGAGTCTCTGACAGCCCTATGAGATTTTCACACATCCACCTGGAATGCCTGGAATCTAGGTGCCATTTCCTCCAATAGCAAAACATCTTGGCTGCCGGAGACTATCCCTCCATGTTGGAGAGTTGGAGAGCTCTCTGTGTCTACATAGTTGAACTGTCTTAGCACATCTGGACCACAGCTGGGATTAAAGATAGACAAAGCATCTTGTTGCACATGAAAGGACTGAGAACATTTTTGCTTTTATATATTAGTTACTTGAAAAGTATTTCTTTGTGTTTTCTGACAGTATTCTCCCAATTTCAGACAATATACTTTAGCATGATGTTCCAAATGTGCACCTGTAGCATTTTCCTACGGGTTTCAAGAGGTCAGCACGGATATCCTTGTGCACGCAAATATTTTCATGGACACACCTGTAAAGTACAGTACATCAAGAACTTAAAATAGTGTCTCTGTCTGGCTGGTGAGCATTACATTATCCAAACTATTCACCTGCGACCTCCTGATCCTCCTCATCCCAGGTTTCCTAACCATGCAGTTGAAAACCATGTGCAGTCTTTGATTGTCACTTTTCCTGCTGGTGTCTACTTACTAAACCTTTTGGCTTGGTGGAACATGAAGAGAGGCTTCATGCAATGTATTGTAGTAATCATGTACAGTGCATTCGGAAAGCATTCAGACCCCTTGACTTCTTTCATATTTTGTTACGTTACAGCCTTATTCTAATATATATATATATAAATCCGCTGAGACAGGATTTTGTCGAGGCACAGATCTAGGGAAGGGTACCAAAAAATGTCTGCAGCATTGAAGGTCACCAAGAACACAGTGGCCTCCATCATTCTTAAATGGAAGAAGTTTGTTACCACCAAGACTCTATCTAGAGCTGGCCGCCCGGCCAAACTGAGCAATCGGGGGAGAAGGGCCTTGGTCAGAGAGGGGACCAAGAACCCCATGATCACTCTGACAGAGCTCCGGTGTTCCTCTGTGGAGATGGGCGAACCTTCCAGAAGTACAACCATCTCTGCAGCACTCCACCAATCAGGCCTTTATGGTGAAGGGGTCAGACGGAAGCCACTCCTCAGTAAAAGGCACATGACAGCCGACAGGCACCTAAAGGACTCTCAGACCATGAGAATCAAGATTCTCTGGTCTGTTGGAACCAAAATCTAACTCTTTAGCCTGAATGCCAAGCGTCACGTCTGGAGAAAAGCTGGCAACACCCCTACGGTGAAGCATGGTGGTGGCAGCATCATGCTGTGGGGATGTTTTTCAGCGTCAGGGACTGGGAGACAAGTCAGGATCGAGGGAAAGATGAACGGAGCAAAGTACAGAGAGATCATTGATGAAAACCTGGTCCAGAGCGCTCAGGACCTCAGACTGGGGCTTAGGTTCACCTTCCAACAGGACAACGACCCTAAGCACACAGCCAAGACAATGCATGAGTCTACGGGACAAGTCTCTGAATGTCCTTGAGGTGTGCCAAGCTTGAGCATCATACACAAGACGACTCGAGGCTGTAATCATTGCCAATGGTGCTTCAACAAAGTACTGAGTAAAGGATCTGAATAAGGATCTGAGTAAATGTGATATTTCTTTATTTTTTTTGCTAAAATTTCTACAAAACTGTTTTTGCTGAGGGATTGATGAGGGAAAAAGTATTTAATCAATTTTAGAATGAGTTTGTAATGTAACAAAATGTGAAAAAAGTCAAAGGGTCTTGTCACGGCCGTTTAAGCAGCGTGATTAGAATCCATTCCTCTATTTATTTAAACAAAGAACACTTTAACAAACTCACAAAACGTGAAGCCAACGTAGTGCTCACAGGCAACTAAACAAGGACAACTACCCACAAAACCAACTTGGAAAATGGCAACCTAAATAGGCTCCCCAATCAGAGACAACGATGAACAGCTGTCTCCCATCCAGGCCACCATCAACCTAATTACCCCTAGACAATACAAAATCCCCATAGATAACAAAAACCCTAGACAATGTAAAACCCATAGACAATACAAAAACTAAACAAACCACCCATGTCACACCCTGACCTAACCAAATAATAAAGAAACCAAATATAACTAAAGTCAGGGCGTGACAGGTCTGAATACGTTCCGAATGCACTTTATATTACACAGTCTTAGTCGACAGTGATTTAGCCTTAATCATTTGGTAACGTTTCAGAGCTGATACTTCTCAGTTAATTAAGAAAGAACACATTGTTTCAATGTGGATGTTGGATGAATCTACTGTAAACCTTAGGAGAAAAACATCTTTCACATCATTCATTGTGCTTTATTCTTACAGACTGAGTGAGGATTGTGGAAGAGCTATGGCTCTATATTCAGCCTGTGAGTTTTACTTTGAGTTTAGAAGTTGGCAGTAAGACTGCGATGTTGGGCATCGTCTCTGCCATGAGTTTTACTGGAATAATGAGTCAATGTAAATCACAACATCAATCTATCTTTGGATTTTGGAAACATACTGTAGCTAAACCATTTATTGTACAAACCTAACTTGCGAAGTTGGATCACTCTAGTTATTTCTAAACTCATATTAACACACACACACACACACGCACGCACGCACGCACACACACACACTGTCAGAGGTGATGTGTCTTCCTTGTTTTGAAGATACAATAAGATCTGGCAGTCGACAGTTTTATTATGGCACTGCTCGGACGCCTGACGCTGTTGGTTTAGAGGCGCCCCTGTGCTAAAACCTCAGACACCAATTACATGGTGCACTTGGCGCTGTGTGTGTGTGTGTGTGTGTGTGTGTGTGTGTGTGTGTGTGTGTGTGTGTGTGTGTGTGTGTGTGTGTGTGTGTGTGTGTGTGTGTGTGTGTGTGTGTGTGTGTGTGTGTGTGTGTGTGTGTGTGTGTCAGATACTGCCCCAGGGGGAGAAGGTGGGTGTATTATTTGTGACGGTTGCTGGCCACAGCTTGTTGACTTTCAGTCACATTCAGATCACACAGAGCACACTAACTGACTGTCACCCAAACCAGCAGCATCGTGCCCATAGGGTGCCACCTCAGATTTGTCCTGTAATTTTGTATGTTTATACTACTAGTCACTTAGCAATTTTGTCTAACTATCTGAGCTGGCATCCCTTCTGGCTAGGTTGATACATTTTAGAAAAGGAAGCAATAACTAAATGTACTGAATAATACTCACATTCCTTTCAATCTTTCACACAGATTTTAGCAGAGTAGGTGTTGTTTCTTTAAAAAAGTAATACCAGTCCGGAGGATACAGATAGTTCAAGAGGTATGCTTTTTAAAAAACATATATTTAAGCATAATTTGATTATGTCTCTAGATTGACCCTCTCCGGACTCCCCCCCCACCCTCCCGGTGTCTTTACATACTTTGTGCCCCCTCAGATTTTTAGGGTGCATGACGCCCCTGACCCAAACCCATTAACCATAAAACTGGCAGACCTGAACTCTCTCAGTTAGCTGAGGAGAGAAATATGAGAGGTGAGTTGATAGATGAAATTATGGCTTCTGCAACACTCTTTTTCATTGTGAGGAAAGACAAAACATCAACTACAGTGTTGTTATGTTGGACCATTATTTAATATTTGAAGCCACTTTTAGATTTGTATTAATGTTGGATAGACATTTTCCTTTAACATACAGTATGTTAGCCATTCTTGCTCCATAGTGACAGATTTGGTATAGTAGGCTCCATTTCTTTTTAGTTCTCAACACTTTGATCATTGCTTTCTTTTCTACATTAATAGGACCCATAATATTTTCCTGGCTTTGCCCTACAGTCCATGTGTGTTTGAATCAACATGGAATCAAATAGAGTTCCTGCACATACCATTACACAGCTAAACAGTATCCCTTTCAAACTGAATGGGGTCATTGTATTTAGCCTTGAGGGACTTCTCCAACTGTGCCATCTCCCATCAGTTACAGTAATACTGTTGTTCTGATTAAAGAAGCAATAAAACTGGCCTCCTTTAGACCAGCTGAGTATCTGGAGCATCAGCATTTGTGGGTTCGATTACAGGCTTAAAATAGCCAGAAACAAAGTACTTTCTTCTGAAACTCGTCAGTCTATTCTTGTTCTGAGAAATGAAGGCTATTGCATGGGAGAAATTGCCAAGACGCTGTGTACTACTCCCTTCACAGAACAGAGCAAAATGGCTCTAACCAGAATAGAAAGAGGAGTGGGAGGCCCCAGTGCACAACTGAGCAAGAGGACAAGTACATTAGAGTGTCTAATTTGAGAAAAAGACAAGTCCTCAACTGGCAGCTTCATTAAATAGTACCTGCAAAACACCAGTCTCAACGTCAACAGTGAAGAGGTGACTCTGGGATGCTGGCCTTCTAGGCAGAGTTACAAAGATAAAGCCATAGTGTCACGACTTCTGCCGAAGTCAGCCCCTCTCCTTGTTCGGGCGGCGTTCGGCGATCGACATCACCGGCTTTCTAGCCATTGCCGCTCCATTTTTCGTATATCCATTTGTCTTGTCTTGTTTCCATACACACCTGGTTTTCATTTCCCCAATGCAGCTACTTGTATTTAACCCTCTGTTTCCCATCATGGGTTGTGTGTAATTGTTTTCATGTTAGGTGGTGTTAGTTTACGCGCTCTACTTTTATGTTCCGGTTTTGAGCACGTTTGTTTCATGTAGTGCTCTCGTTTTTTGGAACTACAATAAAGTGCGCCTGTTCATTATAATCTGCTCTCCTGCACTTGACTTCGCCTCCAATACACCATCCTGACACAAAAACTGGCCAATAAAAGTTTAAGATGGGCAAAAGAACACGGACACTGGACAGAGGAAGATTGTAAAAAACTGTTATGGACAGACGAATCTAAGTTTGAGGTGTTCAGATCACAACGAAGAACATTCTTGAGACGCAGAAAAAATGTAAAGATGCTGAAAGAGTGCTTGACGCCATCTGTCAAGCATGGTGGAGGCAATGTGATGGTCTGGGGGTGCTTTGGTGATGGTAAAGTAGGAGGTTTGTACAGGGTAAAAGGGATCTTGAAGAAGGAAGGCTATCACTCCATTTTGCAACGCCTTGCCATACCCTGTGGACGATGCTTAATTGTAGCCAATTTCCTCCTACAACAGGACAATGACCAAAAGCACAGCTCCAAACTATGCAAGAACTATTTAGGGAAGAAGCAATCAGCTGGTATTCTGTCTGTAATGGAGTGGCCAGTCAAACTTATTGAGGTGTTGTGGGAGCAGCTTGACCGTAAGAAGTGTCCATCAAACCAAACCAACTTGTGGGAGGTGCTTCAGGAAACATGATCTGAAATCTCTTCAGATTACCTCAACAAATTGACAACTAGAATACCAAAGGTCTGCAAAGCTGTAATTGCTGCGAATGGAGGAAATTTGTAGGACACAATTATTATTTTAATTAAAAATCATTATTTATAACCTTGTTAAAGTCTTGACTATATTTCCTATTAATTTTGAAACTAATTTCATGTATGTTTTCATGTAAAACAAAGACATTTATTAGTGACCCCAAACTTTTGCACAGTAGTGTACATTGAAATTCAGAGAGCGATTCAGACTGGATTTCTTCCAAAATATCATTGATGATCTGATGCTCTGTTTGTCATTGATTGTTTTGCTCCTTTGGATAAATAAAGCAGTCATTTTTTCTTATTACTTTAACGAATGCTTTCAGTAGGACAAATAATGACATTACATTTATATTCATAATAAACTTGAACTTGATCTTTGTAATATCTTTGCTCTACCTGTATGTTTGAACAAGCATGGTATGAAGTATGCATACTCTATTCCAAAACAAAACAATATTGCCTCAGGTTACTGTAGGCCCTTTGTCTTCTGCACTGAAGCAAGGTCTCCTCCAAATGTCCAATGTACACTGTGAAATGGGTCCCAAATGGGACCTTATTCCCTATGAAGTGCACTACTTTTGACCAGGGACCATTGTGCTCTGGTCGAACGTAGTGCACTAAATATAGAAAAGGGTGCCATTTGAGACGCAGTCAATGTCTCCTCCAAATGTCCAGTGTACACTGTGGGTTACAGCAGGGCTAGTGCCTTGCCTATTAGCTTGGGGGCATTGCAAATCCTGTATTTCTTGGACAGTGTGAAAATAAAATAAAAAGGTGTTGAAAACAAAGTTTAGAGCAAACTGGAGTTCACTTTTGGTCTGCTGTACCTGGCTAACCACATGACTCGCACCTGTGTTGGACATGCATAATTTCATCTGTCTCATTCTATTTTCAAACAATCTGTTTTTTCTTTTCCCTTCACTCCCCTGTCCCAGCCTTCTTTCTCCATGTGAACTGTTATCAAGAATTCTCCTAATTGAATGGAATGTTGGACCAAGGCAATTAAACGGCATAATGATGCCCAAGTAATACTCAATGTATTGTTCTTTATTAGATCCATTTCTTAACCAAAAATGTTTCAATGGTATGTAACGGTTATGGTAGGCCTATTTAATTAATACATTAAGTGAATGGTCCAGACTTTTGGAGAATTCTTCACCCACCCCAAGAAGATATTTCTATCTCTCCAGTCATCCTGTTATGTTGACCGTTGTAGTAACACAGCCTCTTATTTAGACTAGATGTTAGCATTCTCTGCTGCTTTGCTGTGGTTGCTGGGCAGTGCTACTCTTCACTACAGAAAGCAGCATCCCAAATGGCTCTCTATATAGTGCACTACTTTCGACCATAGCCCTGCTATTGGTTTGGTCAAAAGTAGTGCACTATATAGTGAATAAGGTGTCATTTCAGACAAATTTGTTTCCTCATGGTTCCTCAGGAGTGGAACCTCTCTGTCTCTTTCACTATAAACAGCTGTTTATATATACAGTACCAATCAAAAGTTTGGACACACCTATTCATTTAAGGGTTTTTCTTTATTTTTATTATTTTCTACATTGTAGAATAATAGGGAAGACATCAAAACTATGAAATAACACATATGGAAT
This sequence comes from Salvelinus fontinalis, assembly GCF_029448725.1. Lineage (NCBI taxonomy): Eukaryota > Metazoa > Chordata > Actinopteri > Salmoniformes > Salmonidae > Salvelinus > Salvelinus fontinalis. Next base: position 19,201,185 of record NC_074695.1, read on the forward strand.
CATGTAGTAACCAAAAAATTGTTAATTGTTTGATTCTTCAAAATAGCCACCCTTCGCCTTGATGACAGCTTTGCACACTCCTGGCATTCTCTCAACCACCTTCACCTGGAATGCTTTTCCAACAGTCTCGAAGGAGTTCCCACACATGCTGAGTACTAGTTGGCTGTCTTTTCCTTCACTCTTCGGTCCAACTCACCCCAAACCATCTCAATTGGGTTGAGGTCAGGGGATTGTGGAGGTCAGGTCATCTGATGCAGCACTCCATCACTCTCCTTCTTGGTTAAATAGCCCTTACACAGCTTGGAGGTGTGTTGGGTCATTGTCTTGTTCAATCAGATGGGATGGCGTATTGCTGCAGAATGCTGTGGTAGCCATGCTGGTTAAGTGTGCCTTGAATTCTAAATAAATCACAGACAGTGTCACCAGCAAAGCACCCCCACACCATCACACACCCTCCTCCATGCTTCACGGTGGGAACCACACATGCGGAGATCATCCGTTCACCTACATTGCATCTCACAAAGACATTGCGGTTGGAAACAAATATCTTACATTTGGACTCATCAGACCAAAGGACAGATTTCCACCGGTCTAATGTCCATTGTTCGTGTTTTTTTGGCCCAAGCAAGTCTCTTCTTATTATTGGTGTCTTTTAGTAGTGGTTTCTTTGCCGCTATTCGACCACGAAGGTCTGATTCATGCAGTCTCCTCCGAACAATTGATGTTGAGATGTGTCTGTTACTTGAACTTTGTGAAGCATTTATTTGGGCTGCAATCTGAGGTACAGTTAACTCTAATGAACTTATCCTCTGCAGCAGAGGAGGATAACTCTGGGTCTTCCTTTCCTGTGGTGATCCTCATGAGAGCCAGTTTCATCATAGCGCTGGATGGTTTTTGCGACTGCACTTGAAGAAACGTTGAAAGTTCTTGATATTTTCCGGATTGACTGACCTTCATGTCTTAAATTAATGATGGACTGTCGTTTCTCTTTGCTTATTTGAGCTGTTCACGCCATAATATAGACTTGGTCTTTTACCAAATATGGCTATCTTCTGTATACCACCCCTAACTTGTCACAACACAACTGATTATACTTTATAAACACTTTTTATGGTTACTACATGACTCCATATGTGTTATTTCATAGTTTTGATGTCTTCACTATTATTCTACCATGTAGAAAATAGTAAAAATAAAGAAAAACCCTTGAATGAGTAAGTGTGTCCAAACTTTTGACTGGTACTATATATATATATATACTATGAATTAGCACATTTTCATATTCCTTATGTTTTGAGATTGTGGTTTCGCTTTTCCTTTCCCAAACATATATATATATATGTATGTATATATATATATGTGTTATGTCACATATATATGTGTATATATACATATATATGTTATGGAAAGGAAAAGCGAAACCACCACTTTATCTCACCGCGGTCCGTGGTGAGATAAAGTGGTGGTTTCGCTTTTCCTTTCCATAACATATATATGTATATATACACATATATATGTGACATAACACATAAACACACATAAGACATGGAAACATTTGTAGAATTGCAGGAAATTAGCTTTAAAACAACAACAAAAAATCTCTTTCCGATGCAAAATGTGTAGAATTTTGCGAAATTGGCTTTGAAACTGCAAAATGTTATTTCCGCCTACAAGAAGGGTGTGAACAGTTTGGGGTCGCATGGGTTGCGAGGTGGGGGTCTGTTACTACGCCGATAAATGACAATATCAATCCGGACCTTTGCCACCTAGGACATTTTTGTGACCGGACCTTCTCAAATCGTACTTGAGTACCCCTGCAGGAAACTTTACACCGCAAATAAGTTTTAGAGGCTATTTAACATCCTGTAGACATCCAGGAGGATAATGTATTTTTCTCCCCTCAACTTGTGTTAAGCTGTGTAACTTAGCAGCACACCAACAGACAGAGAGAGGGAGGGAGGGAGGGAGGGAGGGAGGGAGGGAGGGAGGGAGGGAGGGAGGGAGGGAGGGAGGGAGGGAGGGAGGGAGGGAGGGAGGGAGGGAGGGAGGGAGGGAGAAAAGAAGGGGAGAGCTGGAAGTGTAAATGGATGACATGGAGTAGGAGGAATGTGAAACATTTCTGATCTCGCTCCAGTGACTGTTTACACGGCGGTCAGCTCTGTGACATCACAGCTGAGACTTTATAAATGACAGCCATGCAAAGGAATGAGTAGTTAGCCAACAGCAAGCAGCACTGGTAGCTAGCTAGCAACAACTTCATCACTTAGAGGTTAGACAGACAGACACAACAGAGCAGTCCAATCAACCTACAGTCGTTTCAATGGAAATTTCAAGACAACTCAGTGACAATGTGATAGCCTTGGCTTTACTGCTCTGTATGGGTGCACTGCAGGTGAGGCCACACTGGTTTTCTGCTTTTCTCGTTGTGTGTATGGGGAGGTGAACTGTACCTGTATCTTACCCCTGTTTCTCAGGATGTGGACTGTCTGTGGAGATCAATGTGACCACATTCCATTGATTGTATCCATTCATTCCATGGAAAGATCTATCACAAGCTTCCAGGTGGCTGTGTATGAAGATTAAACTAAATCTGTTTTGATAGAACTGATTGTTCGTTTTTATGTTAGTGTTGTTTTTATTTGTACATTACTCTATAGACAATTTGTAATATTTGTACCTTTCTCTGTAGCCAATTTGTAATATTTGTAAATTACTCTAGATACAATTTGTAATATTTGTAACTTTCTCTGTAGCCAATTTGTAATATTTGTACAATAAGCTGTTCATTGCATGAGGTACCAGTATTGTACACTGCATATTCAGATTTTTTTGTTTTTTGTTATCTAGAAATGGGCAACAAAAAAAAGACAATTTTTGTACACTTTGATCATCATGAATAATAATGATCAATATTGATGTATTAAGAATATTGTGAATGTTTGATGTTAAATTGTATAGTTGCCATAGAGAATAGTTTGAGATGACAAATGATGTTTAAAACAATGGTAGAGTCCAGGGGGGATGACATTGCTCCATCAGTGAATAATTGAGGCCAGTATGTCCAAAGATTGCCTGCTGTGGGTTGGCTCCATTATCTGCCTGTAATTGAAAACAGGAGTATTTTGACTAGACAGTGTTGGACATAGTGTACTAGATGGTGTACTTTGACTAGACAGTGTTGGACATTGTAGACATTACTTCTACCAAATACACATGCTTACAGTTGGTCAAAGAAAGGATGTTTTATTTCAGAACATAACTGCAGCATTGTTTTAACTATGATAATGTTGATAACGATTATGATGATGGCGTCAATGAAGATATTGTTGATACTTATGATGGTGATAATCATAATGATGAAGATGATTATGATGACGATGATGACGAAGATAATGAGGACGACTATGACGGCAACATCAACAACAACTGACCAACAATTGACTTCCTACTCCTCTTGCTCTAATCTCTACCTGCTCTAACCTCTAACCTTTGCCCCCGTGTTACTCTAGGTGTGGTGTCAGCTATGCCTGGGACCATGCCAGTGCCCCAGCCCCGTGCCCCTGTGCCCAGATGGAGTCCCTCTGGTCCTGGACGGCTGCCAGTGCTGCCAGGTGTGTGCCCGGCAGCAGGGTGAGGCCTGCAGTGATCTGTATGTGTGTGACAGCCAGCGAGGACTGCAGTGTGACTACAGCACTAGCTTCCCCGGCGACCCTGGAGCGTGTTCCAGTGAGTACCAATTGTTTATTGACTTTCAGTCATAAACAAACGCAACAGTGCCACCCTTCCTAACAGTAAACAAGCAGCCTCTGCCCTAGCCAAACCCAGGTCTGAAAGATTCAGAGTCAGTTTAGACCAGGTGTGGTTTGGCTTTGCAGTCTGTGTCTGTGTGGGTGGGACAAATAGACAACTCTTTTCTAACACTAAACAACCAACCTCTGCCCATGACAATTAGAAAATAAAGGGAGAGGGTTTGAAGCTGCACTCTGTTAGACTGTCTGTATGTAAGAGAGGGACAAACATACACTCTGTTTAGGGCAGATACTCAGCCAGCTAGCCAGCCGCAAAGCAGAGGGGCTTTAGTTTGCCTGTTTTTCAAAACACCTCAACCTCTATTTTCAGTGGTGGTGTTGACACACTTCCCATTGAGAATGATAGATTGCAGAGACAACACACATGGATTGCAAAACAGACTTCTCAGTCTCCCCAGGCCTGAACTGTGTCCCAAATGACACCCTATTCCCTACATGGTGCACTACTTTTGACCAGAGCAGTGCACTTAATAGGGAATAGGGTGCCATTTGGGCCACAGACTGGTTTCCCATAACATCACATAATAGCCCACAGGCTTGGCAGTAGACATGGGCCTCTTGTGTCCTTACCTCGCTCTTTCATAAGCTCTGTCACTCTCTCTCTCTCTCTGTCTCTCTCTCTCTGTCTCTCTCTCTCTCTCTCTCTCTCTCTCTCTCTCTCTCTCTCTCTCTCTCTCTTTCTCACTCTCCCTCTCTCTATGTCTCTCTCTCTCTCTCTCTCTCTCTCTCTCTATGTCTCTCTCTGTTTGAGGTTTTCCTTTCCTAATTGTATTCCTTCAGACCACAGCAGGGGCCATGTTCCAGGGTATGGGTTAGGATTAGGGTGGGGATGCCAGTCTAGGGTAAGGAGCCTAAGAGGATCTCTCTGTCTTGTTCCCACATCATACTGGGGTTCAAATACTATGTGAAATCCTTTCAAATACTTTATCTGTGCTTGATTGAGCTTGCCTGGCTTGATGGAGAATAGAATAGTCCCAAAAATACAAACTCTACCCATCTGGACTCCAGGCATGCTAGAACAAACACTAAAACTATTTGATAGATTTCAAATAGAATTTGAACCCAGCTCTGTTCTGTTCATACCCGTACAGGTCAGGAGGAGTTGGGCTGTGAGATGAATGGGGTTTCTTACCTGGATGGCCAGGTGTTCCAGCCCTCCTGTGCCACCCAGTGCCGCTGCCTGGGGGGAGGTGTGACCTGCGTGCCCCTGTGCCCTGAGGACATCCGTCTGCCCAGCCCAGACTGTCCACACCCCCAGCGGGTACAGCTGCCTGGGAAGTGCTGCAAGGAGTGGGTGTGTGAGAACACGGACAATACCATCCTTCAGGATGCCATCACAGGTAACATCTAGCTTGGATAACAGTCATACACTAGTCTGGTCCAAGATCTGTTTGTGCTGTATAGCCCACTATATGGTGGTTGTCATTGGCAATACAATACAAACAGATCTGGCACCAGGCTTGTCATCCTCTGTTCTGACGCAGGTTTCTGCTACATCTTTAAACTGGACCATATTTAAAAGCCACTGTGGATTCCAAACGTTATTTTCTGGTTTTAGACAGCTACTTGACATATATAAGGAATTGTTCACACAATTGGATAGCACAATGACAAATGTTATTTTGTTGATAAAGCTGTAGGACAATATTAACATCCCACAAGTGCATCGATGACGTCGTCCCCACAGTGACTGTATGTACATACCCCAACCAGAAGCCATAGATTACAGGCAACATCCACACTGAGCTAAAGGGTAGAGATGCCGCTTTCATGGAGCGGGACTCTAACCCGGAAGCTTGTAAGAAATCTCGCTATGCCCTCTGACGAACCATCAAACAGGCAAAGCATTAATACAGGACTAAGATTGAATCGTACTACACTAGCTCCGATGCTCGTTGGATGTGGCGGTGATTGCAAACTATTACAGACTACAAAGGGAAGCACAGCCTCGAGCTGACCTGTGACACAAGCCTACCAGACGAGCTAAATTACTTCTATGCTCGCTTCGAGGCAAGCAACACCAAAGCATGCATGAGAGCATCAGCTGTTCCGGATGACTGTGTGATCAGGCTCTCCGTAGCCAATGTTAGTAAGACCTCTAAACAGGTCAACATTCACAAGGCCGCAGAGCCAGACGGATTACCAGGACTTGTACTCCAAGCATGTGCAGACCAACTGGCAAGTGTCTTCACTGACATTTTCAACATGTCCCTGACTGAGTCTGCAATACCAACATGTTTCAAGCAGACCACCATAGTGCCTGTGCCAAAGAACACTAAGGTACTGTAACCTGCCTACATGACTACCGACCCGTAGAAGTCACAGCTGTAGGCATGAAGTGCTTTGAAAGGCTGGTCATGGCTCACATCAACACCATTATCCCAGAAATCCTAGACCCACTCCAATTTGCATACCGCCCCAACAGATCCACAGATGATGCAATCTCTATTGCACTCCACACTGCCCTTTCCCACCTGGAAAAAAGGAACACCTACAGTATGTGAGAATGCTATTCATTGACTACAGCTCAGGGTTCAACACAATAGTGATCCTGTACTTCCTGACGGGCCGCCCCCAGGTGGTGAGGGTAAGTAACAACACATCTGCCACGCTCATCCTCAACACGGGGGCCCCTCAGGGGTGCGTGCTCAGTCCCTTTCTGTACTCCCTGTTCACTCCTGACTGCATGGCCAGGCACGACTCCAACGCCATCATTAAGTTTACCAATGACACAACAGTGGTAGGGCTGATCACTGACAACGATGAGACAGCCTATAGGGAGGAGGTCAGAGACCTGGCTATGTGGTACCAGGATAACAACCTCTCACTCAACTTGATCAAGACAATGGAGATGATTGTGGACTACAGGAAAAGGAGGACCGAGCACGACTCCATTCTCATCGACGAGGCTGTAGTGAAGCAGGTTGAGAGCTTCAAGTTCCTTGGTGTCATCACCAACAAACTATCATGGTCCAAACACACCAAGACATTCGTGAAGAGGGCACGACAAAGCCTATTCCCCTTCAGGAGACTGAAAAGATTTGGCATGAGTCCTCAGATCATCAAAAAGTTCTACAGCTGCACCATCAAGAGCATCCTGACTGGTTGCATCACTGCCTGGTATGACAACTGCTCGGCCCCCGACTGCAAGGCACTTAGTGCGTACGGCCCAGTACATCACTGGGGCAAAGCTTCCTGTCAGAGAAAGGCCCTAAAAATGTCAAAAACTCCAGACACCCCAGTCATAGACTATTCTCTCTGCTTCCGCATGGCAAGCGGTACCGGAGCGCCAAGTCTAGGTCCAAAAGGCTTCTTAACAGCTTCTACCCCCAAATCATAAGACTCCTGAACAGCTAATCAAATAGCTACACAGACAATTTGCATTGTCCACCCCCGTCCCCCCTCTTTTATGTTGCTGCTACTCTCTGTTTATAATCTATGCATAGTCAATTTAACTCTACCTACATGTACATATTACCTCAATTACCTGGACTAACCCATGCCCCGGCACATTGACTCTGTACTGGTACCCCTGTACTGTATACAGCCTCGCTACTGTTGTTTTGCTGCTGCTCTTTAATCATTTTTGAAATTATATCTAATTTGTTACTATCTATTTTACTATCAATTTTGGGGTGAGTTTGGCCAAATGAAAAGACACAATGTCCAAATATAACCACAGCATTTCAATGGAAAGTCTGGCCAGATGAAGATTCACATTATTGTTTAAATAATAAGTCCTCTTCCAGTGGACCATGTTTCCCATATACATCCCATATGGCACCCTATTCCCTATGTAGTGGACTACTTTTGACTAAAACCGATATCGTTCTGGTCACACCGGACCAAAAACACAGCTGGTTATTATGACTCACAGATCCAACCAGAGTTAGGGAGTGCTCTCCGTCGATAACACTGCTTTTCTGTGATACAAAAAGACAAAAAGTTCCTGTCCAATTTGAGGCCAATTGAGTCATTAAGAGACATTATGACATCTGAAACACACTGATACATTTTTTTCAAATAAAACTGGGAATTGATGTCAGATTAGTTTTTTGGTCTGATTGAGTTGTTAACAGCTGGATGTCGTGACAAGTCACTCATTCCTCATTGTCCTGTTTGTGTGCCTGCTCGAAGCGCACTGCTATTATTCCCCATACTTATTCTTCTTTTTAAGATAGCTGAAGCAAGCAATCAAATCTTCTTGAGGAAATTCACCATTCAGTCTCATTTCTCTCCTGGCCTCATCTCTCCAGCCTCCAGATCAGACAGGTTGTGGCCAGGCATGTCTGGTCCCCAGCAAAACCCAGCCTTTAACTGTATAGACCAGAGTACAGAGTGGAGTGTCTGCTCCCGGACTTGTGACGCCGGGGTCTCCACTCGGGTCTCCAACAAGAACCCAGCCTGCCTGCTCGAGATGCAGAGCCGTCTTTGTAAGGTCTGGCCCTGTCAGGCACTCCAGCCACGCAGAAGCCCCATGGTGAGCCCCTACCTGCCCATACAACCTCTCGTAACCCACTCCCCAACCGGCCTACCTCACATGTCATAGGTTCTGTCAACAGGGATATTAGGTTATGTCAACAGGGATATTAGGTTATGTCAACAGGGATAATAGGTTATGTCAACAGAGATAGTAGGTTCTGTCAACAGGGATAGTAGGTTATGGCAACAGGGATATTAGGTTATGGCAACAGGGATATTAGGTTATGGCAACAGGGATATTAGGTTATGGCAACAAGGATATTAGGTTATGGCAACAGGGATATTAGGTTATGGCAACAAGGATATTAGGTTATGGCAACAGGAACATTAGATTATGATAACAGGGATATTGGGTTATGTCAACAGAAACATTAGATATGTCAAAGGGAACATTAGGTTATGTCAACAGGGATATTAGATTATGGAAACAGGGATATTAGATTATGGCAAAAGGGATATTAGTTTATGTCAACAGGGATATTGGGTTATGGCAACAGGGATATTAGCTTATGTCAACAGGGATATTAGTTTATGTCAACAGGGATATTGGGTTATGTCAACAGGGATATTAGGTTATGGCAACAGGGATATTAGGTTATGTCAACAGGGATATTAGGTTATGTCAACAGGGATATTAGTTTATGTCAACAGGGATAGTAGGTTCTGTCAACAGGGATATTAGATTATGTCAACAGCGATATTAGGTTATGTCAACAGGGATATTAGGTTATGTCAACAGGGATAATAGGTTATGTCAACAGAGATATTAGGTTATGTCAACAGGGATATTAGGTTATGGCAACAAGGATATTAGGTTATGGCAACAAGGATATTAGGTTATGTCAACAGGGATATTAGGTTCTGTCAACAGGGATATTAGGTCATGTCAACAGGGATATTAGGTTATGTCAACAGGGATATTAGATTATGTCAACAGGGATATTAGGTTATGTCAACAGGGATAATAGGTTATGTCAACAGGGATATTAGGTTCTGTCAACAGGGATATTAGGTTATGTCAACAGGGATAGTAGGTTCTGTCAACAGGGATATTAGGTTACGTCAACAGGGATAGTAGGTTCTGTCAACAGGGATATTAGGTTATGGCAACAAGGATATTAGGTTATGTCAACAGGGATATTAGGTTCTGTCAACAGGGATATTAGGTTATGTCAACAGGGATAGTAGGTTCTGTCAACAGGGATATTAGGTTATGGCAACAAGGATATTAGGTTATGTCAACAGGGATATTAGGTTATGTCAACAGGGATATTAGGTTATGGCAACAGGGATATTAGGTTATGATAACAGGGATATTAGGTTATGTCAACAGGGATATTAGGTTATGGCAACAAGGATATTAGGTTATGGCAACAGGGATATTAGATTATGATAACAGGGATATTGGGTTATGTCAACAGAAACATTAGATATGTCAAAAGGAACATTAGGTTATGTCAACAGGGATATTAGATTATGGCAACAGGGATATTATGTTATGTCAACAGGGATATTAGCTTATGTCAACAGGGATATTAGTTTATGTCAACAGGGATATTGGGTTATGGCAACAGGGATATTATGTTATGTCAACAGGGATATTAGTTTATGTCAACAGGGATATTAGTTTATGTCAACAGGGATATTAGGTTATGTCAACAGGGATATTGGGTTATGTCAACAGGGATATTAGGTTATGGCAACAGGGATATTAGGTTATGTCAACAGGGATATTAGGTTATGTCAACAGGGATATTAGTTTATGTCAACAGGGATAGTAGGTTCTGTCAACAGGGATATTAGATTATGTCAACAGCGATATTAGGTTATGTCAACAGGGATATTAGGTTATGTCAACAGGGATATTAGGTTATGTCAACAGGGATAATAGGTTATGTCAACAGAGATATTAGGTTATGTCAACAGGGATATTAGGTTATGGCAACAAGGATATTAGGTTATGGCAACAAGGATATTAGGTTATGGCAACAGGGATATTAGCTTATGTCAACAGGGATATTAGCTTATGTCAACAGGGATATTAGTTTATGTCAACAGGGATATTGGGTTATGTCAACAGGGATATTAGGTTCTGTCAACAGGGATATTAGGTCATGTCAACAGGGATATTAGGTTATGTCAACAGGGATATTAGATTATGTCAACAGGGATATTAGGTTATGTCAACAGGGATAATAGGTTATGTCAACAGGGATATTAGGTTATGTCAACAGGGATATTAGGTTCTGTCAACAGGGATATTAGGTTATGGCAACAGGGATATTAGGTTATGTCAACAGGGATATTAGGTTATGTCAACAGGGATATTAGGTTATGTCAACAGGGATATTAGGTTATGTCAACAGGGATATTAGATTATGGCAACAGGGATATTAGGTTATGTCAACAGGGATATTAGATTATGTCAACAGGGATATTAGGTTATGTCAACAGGGATATTAGATTATGTCAACAGGGATATTAGGTTATGTCAACAGGGATATTGGGTTATGTCAACAGGGATATTAGGTTATGGCAACAGGGATATTAGGTTATGTCAACAGGGATATTAGGTTATGTCAACAGGGATATTAGTTTATGTCAACAGGGATAGTAGGTTCTGTCAACAGGGATATTAGGTTATGGCAACAAGGATATTAGGTTATGGCAACAGGGATATTAGATTATGATAACAGGGATATTGGGTTATGTCAACAGAAACATTAGATATGTCAAAAGGAACATTAGGTTATGTCAACAGGGATATTAGATTATGGCAACAGGGATATTATGTTATGTCAACAGGGATATTAGCTTATGTCAACAGGGATATTAGTTTATGTCAACAGGGATATTGGGTTATGGCAACAGGGATATTATGTTATGTCAACAGGGATATTAGTTTATGTCAACAGGGATATTAGTTTATGTCAACAGGGATATTGGGTTATGTCAACAGGGATATTAGGTTATGTCAACAGGGATATTAGGTTATGGCAACAGGGATATTAGGTTATGATAACAGGGATATTAGGTTATGTCAACAGGGATATTAGGTTATGTCAACAGGGATATTAGTTTATGTCAACAGGGATAGTAGGTTCTGTCAACAGGGATATTAGGTTATGGCAACAAGGATATTAGGTTATGGCAACAGGGATATTAGATTATGATAACAGGGATATTGGGTTATGTCAACAGAAACATTAGATATGTCAAAAGGAACATTAGGTTATGTCAACAGGGATATTAGATTATGGCAACAGGGATATTATGTTATGTCAACAGGGATATTAGCTTATGTCAACAGGGATATTAGTTTATGTCAACAGGGATATTGGGTTATGGCAACAGGGATATTATGTTATGTCAACAGGGATATTAGTTTATGTCAACAGGGATATTAGTTTATGTCAACAGGGATATTAGGTTATGTCAACAGGGATATTGGGTTATGTCAACAGGGATATTAGGTTATGGCAACAGGGATATTAGGTTATGTCAACAGGGATATTAGGTTATGTCAACAGGGATATTAGTTTATGTCAACAGGGATAGTAGGTTCTGTCAACAGGGATATTAGATTATGTCAACAGCGATATTAGGTTATGTCAACAGGGATATTAGGTTATGTCAACAGGGATAATAGGTTATGTCAACAGAGATATTAGGTTATGTCAACAGGGATATTAGGTTATGGCAACAAGGATATTAGGTTATGGCAACAAGGATATTAGGTTATGGCAACAGGGATATTAGGTTATGTCAACAGGGATATTAGGTTCTGTCAACAGGGATATTAGGTCATGTCAACAGGGATATTAGGTTATGTCAACAGGGATATTAGATTATGTCAACAGGGATATTAGGTTATGTCAACAGGGATAATAGGTTATGTCAACAGGGATATTAGGTTCTGTCAACAGGGATATTAGGTTATGTCAACAGGGATATTAGTTTATGTCAACAGGGATATTAGGTTATGGCAACAGGGATATTAGGTTATGTCAACAGGGATATTAGGTTATGGCAACAGGAACATTAGATTATGATAACAGGGATATTGGGTTATGTCAACAGGGATATTAGTTTATGTCAACAGGGATAGTAGGTTCTGTCAACAGGGATATTAGATTATGTCAACAGCGATATTAGGTTCTGTCAACAGGGATATTAGGTTATGTCAACAGGGATATTAGGTTATGGCAACAAGGATATTAGGTTATGGCAACAGGGATATTAGATTATGATAACAGGGATATTGGGTTATGTCAACAGAAACATTAGATATGTCAAAAGGAACATTAGGTTATGTCAACAGGGATATTAGATTATGGCAACAGGGATATTATGTTATGTCAACAGGGATATTAGCTTATGTCAACAGGGATATTAGTTTATGTCAACAGGGATATTGTGTTATGGCAACAGGGATATTATGTTATGTCAACAGGGATATTAGTTTATGTCAACAGGGATATTAGTTTATGTCAACAGGGATATTAGGTTATGTCAACAGGGATATTGGGTTATGTCAACAGGGATATTAGGTTATGGCAACAGGGATATTAGGTTATGTCAACAGGGATATTAGGTTATGTCAACAGGGATATTAGTTTATGTCAACAGGGATAGTAGGTTCTGTCAACAGGGATATTAGATTATGTCAACAGCGATATTAGGTTATGTCAACAGGGATATTAGGTTATGTCAACAGGGATATTAGGTTATGTCAACAGGGATAATAGGTTATGTCAACAGAGATATTAGGTTATGTCAACAGGGATATTAGGTTATGGCAACAAGGATATTAGGTTATGGCAACAAGGATATTAGGTTATGGCAACAGGGATATTAGCTTATGTCAACAGGGATATTAGCTTATGTCAACAGGGATATTAGTTTATGTCAACAGGGATATTGGGTTATGTCAACAGGGATATTAGGTTCTGTCAACAGGGATATTAGGTCATGTCAACAGGGATATTAGGTTATGTCAACAGGGATATTAGATTATGTCAACAGGGATATTAGGTTATGTCAACAGGGATAATAGGTTATGTCAACAGGGATATTAGGTTATGTCAACAGGGATATTAGGTTCTGTCAACAGGGATATTAGGTTATGGCAACAGGGATATTAGGTTATGTCAACAGGGATATTAGGTTATGTCAACAGGGATATTAGGTTATGTCAACAGGGATATTAGGTTATGTCAACAGGGATATTAGATTATGGCAACAGGGATATTAGGTTATGTCAACAGGGATATTAGATTATGTCAACAGGGATATTAGGTTATGTCAACAGGGATATTAGATTATGTCAACAGGGATATTAGGTTATGTCAACAGGGATATTGGGTTATGTCAACAGGGATATTAGGTTATGGCAACAGGGATATTAGGTTATGTCAACAGGGATATTAGGTTATGTCAACAGGGATATTAGTTTATGTCAACAGGGATAGTAGGTTCTGTCAACAGGGATATTAGGTTATGGCAACAAGGATATTAGGTTATGTCAACAGGGATATTAGGTTATGGCAACAGGGATATTAGATTATGATAACAGGGATATTGGGTTATGTCAACAGAAACATTAGATATGTCAAAAGGAACATTAGGTTATGTCAACAGGGATATTAGATTATGGCAACAGGGATATTATGTTATGTCAACAGGGATATTAGCTTATGTCAACAGGGATATTAGTTTATGTCAACAGGGATATTGGGTTATGGCAACAGGGATATTATGTTATGTCAACAGGGATATTAGTTTATGTCAACAGGGATATTAGTTTATGTCAACAGGGATATTGGGTTATGTCAACAGGGATATTAGGTTATGTCAACAGGGATATTAGGTTATGGCAACAGGGATATTAGGTTATGATAACAGGGATATTAGGTTATGTCAACAGGGATATTAGGTTATGTCAACAGGGATATTAGTTTATGTCAACAGGGATAGTAGGTTCTGTCAACAGGGATATTAGGTTATGGCAACAAGGATATTAGGTTATGGCAACAGGGATATTAGATTATGATAACAGGGATATTGGGTTATGTCAACAGAAACATTAGATATGTCAAAAGGAACATTAGGTTATGTCAACAGGGATATTAGATTATGGCAACAGGGATATTATGTTATGTCAACAGGGATATTAGCTTATGTCAACAGGGATATTAGTTTATGTCAACAGGGATATTGGGTTATGGCAACAGGGATATTATGTTATGTCAACAGGGATATTAGTTTATGTCAACAGGGATATTAGTTTATGTCAACAGGGATATTAGGTTATGTCAACAGGGATATTGGGTTATGTCAACAGGGATATTAGGTTATGGCAACAGGGATATTAGGTTATGTCAACAGGGATATTAGGTTATGTCAACAGGGATATTAGTTTATGTCAACAGGGATAGTAGGTTCTGTCAACAGGGATATTAGATTATGTCAACAGCGATATTAGGTTATGTCAACAGGGATATTAGGTTATGTCAACAGGGATAATAGGTTATGTCAACAGAGATATTAGGTTATGTCAACAGGGATATTAGGTTATGGCAACAAGGATATTAGGTTATGGCAACAAGGATATTAGGTTATGGCAACAGGGATATTAGGTTATGTCAACAGGGATATTAGGTTCTGTCAACAGGGATATTAGGTCATGTCAACAGGGATATTAGGTTATGTCAACAGGGATATTAGATTATGTCAACAGGGATATTAGGTTATGTCAACAGGGATAATAGGTTATGTCAACAGGGATATTAGGTTATGTCAACAGGGATATTAGGTTCTGTCAACAGGGATATTAGGTTATGGCAACAGGGATATTAGGTTATGTCAACAGGGATAATAGGTTATGTCAACAGGGATATTAGGTTATGTCAGTTCATTCCTAATTTAATAAAACATACATGAACCTCTATTCTCAGCAGCCATGAGCTCATCTAGTAGGCTAACATTGGTGATCTGTGTGTGTTTTTTCAGTCGGGCCGGCGCTGCGAGCCAAGCTACAGGTCAGTGGTGCCAGTGAGACTGGTGCACCAGGGCTGCTACAGCACACGAGTCTACCGGCCCCGGTACTGTGGCCAGTGTACCGACGCCCGCTGCTGCACCCCCTACCGGACCAGCACGGCCACCGTGGCATTCCGGTGCCCCACAGGCAGGCTCCTACACCGGGCAGTCATGATGATCCAGTCCTGTGTCTGTCACTACAACTGCCCCTACTCAGCTTCAGGCCCCTATGCAGCTGTACCCTACTCAGCTTCAGGCCCCTATGCAGCTGTACCCTACACAGGCCCTTCACGCTCATACAGGAGCCCTGCCATTTGGGGCTAGACTTGCATTTCGATTCAATCCTCTAGACCCCTTGAGAACCTAGAGTGTCCACCGTGGCTCTCCACCTCAATATTGTCCGCATAGGGCTTTTGCCCAGGAGATCTCCACTTTACTATTGTAGAGATCTAGAGCCCTATCCTTCCCCCCTTCATGCACTGACACTCCCATACTGAGACATGGGAGCAACACTTATTCTGTGTCCCAATGTCCATACTGGTACATTACTTGCCAAATACATTGCTGAATACATGCCAATTACATTGCTTCCTTTTAAGTGGTATACAAGTATGGATATTGGAACAGAGCCTCTCTCTATCACGGCTGGATCCAGCAGGTGTAACCTATACTTCTTAGGATAGATAGGGGAAGTGAAATGGTCTTCTGGGTAATAAACTGGGACTGAGTTGGGGGATAAAGCCCTGACATGACTGGACAAGCTCAGTCTGCACTAAGACCTCTACTCTATTCCATTTTATCACCTGTCATAGGGTGACCTCATGAGGAGAAGAATAGGTCAATAAACCCTAATTAGCTAGGCTGGTCCCAGGTCTGTTTGTGTTTTTCTCTACTACATGGTCATTGTCAAGCCAAAAATGTAACATGACGTTTCCATAAGGAGTTGGCAAGTGAGCAGAAACAGACCGATAGAGCTACTGTTTAAGCATATGGAAGTGAACTACTGTAACACAACACGTCTTGTTTGCTGATTGACCAACTGTAGTATCATATGACTAGACTAGACGACACCTGACCAGAGTCATTTGTTGCCTTTCTTGACTCATCTTAGGTCCTGGTGTTTCTCCTGGACTCGTGCCCTGACTTAGTTAAGTGAATAAGTGTTGTTACTTACATTTTCGTGAATTTATTTTACAGAATGGCACCAACTTTTGAGTCGATATATACTGTACTTGACATGCAAATTCCATCTGTTATATCAGTTTGTTTGTTTATAAATGTGTCTATTTTGTGTTCTTTGTCAGATGAAATTGTACTTTTATTTTCTATGTTGCTGTAAATATAAACCATTCTTATGCTTTTTGAAACGTACAATTGTATCGCTGATTGTATGCATTGTCCAAACAGTTTTCCATTCACAATGCCTTTTGTGTAAAGCTTGAGCTCATTTGTACATTGCGTATTATTCAATAATTATATTGCTATATTGAGATGTTGTTGTAATTTCTTCTGTAACTTTCGGATAAAACTCCTTATAATTGATTAGTGATTTGTGTGCTGATATTTTAACATACACAATGTAGAGTCCCAAAATCAGAAAGCCATGTAACATCATTGACATCTACTGGCCTCTATTGGACTCACAGTATCAGTGCAAATAGTTGTGTGATATAAAACTGAATAGGAAACTGACCGGATCTAAATTGATGTCATTTATTTTTATGTAAAATGACAATGTTGACCTTGATCAAAATGTTCTGTTCTAGGCTTTCCTCAAAAAGCATCTTGTTTCAAACCACTGTTACAAAACTGAACGAAATAAGGGGTCACTGTGTGTGTGTGTGTGTGTGTGTGTGTGTGTGTGTGTGTGTGTGTGTGTGTGTGTGTGTGTGTGTGTGTGTGTGTGTGTGTGTGTGTGTGTGTGTGTGTGGTGTGTGTCTAGACATGTATGATTTCCTGTTTATAGTCAGGAAATGAGTCCCTACTGATAATTTCTGAATTATTCTGTATAGAGAGTCAGTGATAAATTGATCTTTCACACAAAACATTGTGAGAGAACACCTACCTCCACCTTTTGCAATCTCAATGTGGAGCTGAGAATAACTGAGAAGTGCTAGGAAACTGAGCGACTGACTTCTTCATTCATCTTGAAGGAAATACTTTTTTTTCATTCAACCTCTATTCAGGTTATTCTCACCCGTATAAGATCAATTTCTGTGGGGGAGAGAAAATGAAGACAAACTCTTCCTGTGGACAAGTTAACAAGGCCTTTTCACACAAATTCTTACCTGCAGTGTATATGTCAGTATTCATCATTGGTCTTGTTGCTAACTGTTTGGGACTAAAATTATTGTTTGCGAACTGGAAGAAATTCGTAAATATCAATGTTTTTGTTCTGAACCTTGGAGTGGCAGATATTCTATATTTGATGACACTTCCATTTCTGGTTGCGTATTACTCAGCAGACAATCACTGGAACTTCGGACAAGTCTTCTGCAAGATGATACGATTCTGCTTCAATTTGAACTTGTATGGAAGTATTGGTTTCCTCACATGTATTAGCGTATACAGGTACCTGAGCATTGTCTACCCACTGAGAGTGATGGGCAGGATAACTGGGGGTCTCTGTAGTTATCACTGCTGTAGTTTGGGTATTAGTCTGCATTCAGAGTTTTCCTGATGTGTATTTTAACAAAACAGTCCCCAACTTTTCTTCAGGGACAGAAACAAGCTTTGACACCACCTCGGACTGCTTTACCAATGATTACCTGAAATACAGTATTGCATGGACAGTATGTGGATTCTGCATCCCACTGCCATCATATTGGGTTGCTATGAACACGTGACTGTGGTTCTCTCCACCAAAACCAACATCAACCAAGTGATGAAGCTGAGAAGCCTAAAACTGGTGTTCCTTGTGACTTTACTCTTCTTTGTTTGTTACACACCGTAGCATATATTCAGGAATCTAAACCTGAAAACTAGGATTTTGAAAAGAGAACGCATGTGTCAGGATTGGTTCACAGGCATCTACATTGCTCACCAAGTCAGCCGAGCCCTTGTATGTCTAAACAGTGCCATCAACCCATTGGTCTACCTCCACAGTAATGCTGATCTTCTCATGCAGATCACCAGACTTTGAGAACTAGTTTAACAGTCTGTCCCTCAGATATTCAACCATCGCATCCAGGGACAAGCTTCAGCACCATTATGAATTCAGCACAGCATTCTCATTGCAATACCAGACAGAGGAGCTTTGTTTGCGTATTCTCATTTCTCCCACACTCATTTATATATTTCTGCTGTGTTTATTACTGTGCATTGATTAACTGTAAAAGCACGTTTGGCAGCGATTCCAGCTGTGAGTCTTTCTGGGTAAGTCTCTAAGAGCTTTACACACCTGGATTGTGCAACAGTTGCCCATTATTCTTTTCAAAATCCTTCAAGCTCTGTCATTTGGTTGTTGATCGTTACTAGACAACCAATTTTTAGGTCTTACCATAGATTTTTAAGTATATTAAAGTCAAAATTGTAGCTTGGCCACTCAGGAACATTCACTGTCTTCTTGGAAAGCAACTCCAGTGTAGATTTGGCCTTGTGTTTTAGATTATTTTCCTGCTGAACGGTGAATTAATCTCTCAGTGTCTGTTTGAAAGCAAACTGAAGCAGATTTTCCTCTAGGGTTTTGCTTGTGTTTGGCTAAATTTAGTAAATTTTTTATCCTGAAAAACTCCCCACTCCTTAACAATTACAAGCTTACCCATAACATGATGCAGCCACCACCATGCTTGAAAATATAGAGAGTGGTACTCAGCAATGTGTTTTATTGGATTTTCCCTAAGCACAACACTTTCTATTCAGGACAAAAAGTTAATTTCTTTGCCACATTTCTTGCAGTTTTACTGCAACCTTGTTGCAAACAGGATGCATGTTTTGTAATGTTTTTTTTCTGTACTGGCTTCCTTCTTTTCACTCTGTAAATTAGGTTACTATTGTGGAGTAACTACAATGTTGTTGATCCATCTTCAGTTTTATCCTATCACAGCCATTAAACTCTGTAACTGTTTTAAAGTCACCATTGGCCTCATGGTGAAATCCCTGAGCGGTTTCCTTCCTCTCCCGCAACTGAATTAAGAAGGACTCCTGTACCGTGTCCTTGTAGTGACTGGGTGTATTGATACAACATCCAAAGTGTAATTAATAACTTCACCATGCTCAAATGGATATTCAATGTCTGCTTTTGTTTTACCCATTTACCAATAGATGCTCTTCTTTGCGATGCGTTGGAAAACCTCCTTGTCTTTGTGGTTGAATCTTTGTTTGAAATTCAATTCTCGACTGAGGGAACTTACAGTTAATTGTATGTGTGGGGTACAGAAATTAAATAGTCACTCAAAAATCATGTTAACCACTATTATTGTACATGGAGTGAATCCATGCAACTTATTATGTGACTTGTTAAGCAAATGTTTCCTCCTGAACTTATTTAGGTTTGCCATAATAAAAGGGTTGAATACTTATTGACTCAAGACATTTCAGCTTTAAATTTTTTATTAATTAGAAAAAATGTCTACAAACATAACTCTACTTTGCCGTTATAGGGTATTGTGTGTAGACCAGTGACAAAAAAAATCTAAATTTCTTTCCATTTTAGATTCAGGCTGTAAGACAACAAAATGTGGAAAATGGCAAGGGGTGTGAATACTTTTTGAAGCCACTGTATATGCATGCAGCCTCTTCTGTGGTTAAAGAGACTTGACTCTGTTTATCATCTATCCTTATGCTTTGTTACAAATGCTCAGTCACTCACCCACCATTGCCCCTTGTACCAAATGGTGGATTGGACCTATCTTTATATGTGCAGACAGCTACATTGGTACGTGTTCATTTACAAAACCATATTGGATAAACTCCCTCTCTACATCTGTAGCCTGCTCACCTTTACCACTAGCAGTTACCAGACCCGGTCTACTAGGTGGTTGCTACTTAAAGTCCCCAGGGCCTTCACTGTTAGGCAAGACTGCCTTCTGCTATTGTGGACCAGAGGCATGGAATAGTCTACAATATATGCTTCACCTAGATGTATTAGTGCCCTGAAAGGGTTTAAAACTCTGATGCAAGACTGTTCATGAGGAGTGTAAATATTTCCTGTAGACTGGATTGTGCTGTTGATGTGCTGATTGTATTGTATGTTTTACATGTAGTAATGTAGTAATGATTACTGCTGCCTTCTTGGCCAGGTCTCCCTTGCAAAAGAGACTGGGTGTCAATGAGCTTTTCCTGGTTAAATAAAGGTTAAATAAAACAAAATAAACATTGTTTTCCGTGTATGGTAATATGCATGAATTGACGTTCCTGGTTATTCATTGTATCTAATAGATGTAAATATATTGTAAATCACATGATACCGCTGAGGGGAGGCTCATAATAATGTCTGGAATAATAATGCTGCTGAGGACGGGCTCATAATAATGTCTGGAATAATAATGCTGCTGAGGACGAGCTCATAATAATGTCTGGAATAATAATGCTGCTGAGGACGGGCTCATAATAATGTCTGGAATAATAATGCTGCTGAGGATGGGCTCATAATAATGTCTGGAATAATAATGCTGCTGAGGACGAGCTCATAATAATGTCTGGAATAATAATGCTGCTGAGGACGGGCTCATAATAATGTCTGGAATAATAATGCTGCTGAGGACGGGCTCATAATAATGTCTGGAATAATAATGCTGCTGAGGACGAGCTCATAATAATGTCTGGAAAAATAATGCTGCTGAGGACGGGCTCATAATAATGTCTGGAATAATAATGCTGCTGAGGACGGACTCATAATAATGTCTGGAATAATAATGCTGCTGAGGACGAGCTCATAATAATGTCTGGAATAATAATGCTGCTGTGGACGAGCTCATAATAATGTCTGGAATAATAATGCTGCTGAGGACGAGCTCATAATAATGTCTGGAATAATAATGCTGCTGAGGACGAGCTCATAATAATGTCTGGAATAATAATGCTGCTGAGGACGAGCTCATAATAATGTCTGGAATAATAATGCTGCTGAGGACGAGCTCATAATAATGTCTGGAATAATAATGCTGCTGAGGACGGGCTCATAATAATGTCTGGAATAATAATGCTGCTGAGGACGAGCTCATAATAATGTCTGGAATAATAATGCTGCTGAGGACGAGCTCATAATAATGTCTGGAATAATAATGCTGCTGAGGACGAGCTCATAATAATGTCTGGAATAATAATGCTGCTGAGGACGAGCTCATAATAATGCCTGGAATAATAATGCTGCTGAGGACGAGCTCATAATAATGTCTGGAATAATAATGCTGCTGAGGACGGGCTCATAATAATGTCTGGAATAATAATGCTGCTGTGGACGAGCTCATAATAATGTCTGGAATAATAATGCTGCTAAGGACGAGCTCATAATAATGTCTGGAATAATAATGCTGCTGAGGACGGGCTCATAATAATGTCTGGAATAATAATGCTGCTGAGGACGAGCTCATAATAATGTCTGGAATAATAATGCTGCTGAGGACGGGCTCATAATAATGTCTGGAATAATAATGCTGCTGAGGACGGGCTCATAATAATGTCTGGAATAATAATGCTGCTGAGGACGGGCTCATAATAATGTCTGGAATAAACCGGGAGGACTATCTTTAATTTCAGCTCATGAAACATGGGACCAACACTTTACATGCTATGTTCATATTTTTGTAAAGTATATTATGAAAGGGGGAGACTCTCAACACGATGGTGTTCTCCATTGTGCTCTACGACCCCCACAAGTGTCATTGGACTCATCTGAAGGTAACCCATACAAAAAAATGAAGGTATGGAGGTAATTTTGTGCCAACAAAAATAAGGGGTTAAATATTCCAAAAAACAAAAATATTTCCTGAGCTTTCTTATATCTCCTAGATATAGGACAGACACTTCATAACCTTATTCCTTGTGATTTCTTTTTTTATTGTATTTTTTGCCATTTATGAGTGTGTTATTCAATGCGTTCCTACGGCCTATAGTAGTAAAGGTCAAATTCAATATTTTATAAAATCATTAAAAATAAAAAAAATTGATACCTAAAGGTATCAAGGCACAAGGCGAGACCCAAATGCAGACACAGGATGCAAATGGTTGGAGTCTTACAATGTTTATTAATCCAAAGGGGTAGGCAAGAGAATGGTCATGGACAGGCAAATAGGTCAAACCCAGATCAGAGTCCAGGAGGTACAGTGGCAGATAGGCTCGTGGTCAAGGCAGGCGGGTACAAAGTCCAGAAACAGGCATGGGTCAAAACCGGGAGGACTAGAAAAAGGAAAATGCAAAATGCAGGAGAATGGGAAAAACACAGGAATAAATACACTGGTACAGAGAGACAGGAAACACAGGGATAAATACACTGGGGAAAACAAGCAACACCTGGAGGGGGTGGAGACAACAACGAGGACGGGTGAAACTGATCAGGGTGTGACAAAAGGGTTATCTAAATCAAATAGCTACATGATGCATGGTATGACCCTCTTAAAACAATTCCATAGGGTAGGTTAAAGTGCCAATTGTTTTAAATATATAATATGTTAAACTGATTTAAAGCAACGTGTAGACTGTATTGGTTTATGGCACATGGTATTGAGGTTACAGAGCAATGTGAAATCTTTGCTGGTAGCCCTTTCCTGCAGTTAAATGACCTAGTGGCCTCATTGGTGGAATGGTATTCATATTTTTCATAATTTCATAATTAATAGATAGCTTATGATACGTTCAAAACTACACTGAACCAAAATATAAACGAAATATGCAACAACTTCAAAGATTTGTTACCGTTTGTAAAAGGATTTTTTAAATTTTTTTTTATTTAAAAGCTTAAAATCCTATGTTTCTTTGTCAAACGGTTTTGTGCTATTTAGTCTTCTGTGAGATATATGAAGTGTAATATTGGGATGCAAACTCATAACTGAATGCATTTCAATGCTATATCTGACATGATATCGGTGTCTTCTTTTTTTTAAAGCAATAACCATGTAAGTGAAGTGTATACTTTCGTTTCAAAGTAGATTTGTTTAAGACTACCAGGAAGCACTCTTTGTGACCCTGATTTAGCCGACTGCAGTAAAAAGATAATGCATGTGCAGAGGAACAGGAAACAGACTAACTGTCACGACTTCCTCCGAAGTCGGCCCCTCTCCTTGTTCGGGTGGTGTTCGGCGGTCGACGTCACCGGCTTTCTAGTCACCACCGATCCATGTTTTTCATTTTCGTTTTGTTTTGTCTGTATTACACACACCTGGTTTCAATTCCCATATCATGTTCCTTATTTAACCCTCTGGCATACCTTTCTGTTCTGTCCGTGATTGTTGGTGTCTTAGTGGTTGTTGTAGGTGTTATTCTGTCTGTATTTTCCTATTTGGAATATTGCTTGATTTTTGTGAGTAAACTCAGTTGTGTTGCTCAAACCTGTGTCCTGCGCTACATCTCTGCACCCAATCGCTGACACTAACTGCCAGCAGAGTTTTTAATATAGGTGTGAAACTCCATTCAATATAGAATATTATTATAATGTGGTGATCGGCTTTAAATGTGGTGAAGGTTTAAAAAGAATGCATGATACTGTATATATTCTAAAGTGAAAATGTTAATTTAAAGAAGACTTTTGAATATATTCTTATTTCATGAAACATATATCTCATCCTTTGAATGTATGGAATCAAATGTTACAATTTATACTGTATTACAAAATGTATAACATTAGTTCAAATACATGGCGGAGGTACTTAATTACAATAACCCAATAAAAACTTGATTCAAAAGATAAATGTAATAATTAAATATGACTTACATTTTTGACATATTAGAAAGATTCTCTACATAAAATACCAGACACTTTGGAAATCCCATTATATCAACCTTCAGGTTTTTTCAATTGCTTTCGCTATATCTGAAATACACTGCGTTACTTAACAGGAATGACAGGCCCACTGTCACTACAATCAATACATTCAAATCAGAACTGATACATGGGAATACATTTGAATCCATAAACTAAGAATGTACAGTACTTCACACCCCAGAGTTCCTTATCACTTCGCTTCACATTTTGCTTAGAAATGTTCTGCAATTTGATGTGACATAGTTGTTCTGCCAAGAATAGCCTTGTGTTCCTCAGTAAGAACATTCGGTAAAGAACACACTCTAGTGCTTAGCAGTCATTCAGCAGCAGACAGGAACACAACCTATTTACGCTGCAGGATGTGGCAAGGTCCCAAACGATCTCTAATGACGCACGGTAGTATTGTATAGCATACTATGTTAAGTTTAAACAAAGATCTCCTATATTAGAGTGAAAAGTGCAAGACCAGATACAGCACAGGAAAAGCTTCATAAAAGGGATTAAAAATGATTGATGGCTAAAACTATGGGAACCAGTGCTTTTCAAATGTCACTGTACAAATATATTTTCTCTGAAAATGTGATAAATCAATGTCATGACCTCAAGCAAAAATAGTGGTGTAATATTACAAGAACAAAACTACATACTGTGAAGTGAGATAAATTACTGTGCAGTGAGGTCAATTACTGTGCAGTGAGGTCAATTACTGTGAATTGAGGTCAATTACTGTGAAGTGAGAAAATTACTGTGCAGTGAGGTAAATTACTGTGCAGTGAGGTAAATTACTGTGCAGTGAGGTCAATTACTGTGCATTGAGGTCAATTACTGTGCATTGAGGTCAATTACTGTGCATTGAGGTCAATTACTGTGCATTGAGGTCAATTACTGTGCAGTGAGGTCAATTATCAATTGAGTATCATCAACCATTTAAGTAGTTGGATCTGTTTGTTTTAGAAATGGAAACCATCAATAGTGTTTATGCCTATGGCATAAATACTAGAACACCTCTGAAAATGCATTGTCTCTATGCTTATCCTATGTCCGAGCTTCATATACAGGATACTGTACCATTGTACTTTGCTGAGGAGTCCATCACTCATGAGGGTCCTCGTTAATAAACCCGACGGTCAGAGAGCACAGAGCAGCCCATCAGTCATTCCCTCTCTCTGCCCTCTACTCTGCCTACTTTTCTTGCTTTCTTGGGTGGGTGTTTAAAAAAATATATTTTACTCTAGTTGTTAGACTTCAAGGTTTCTTAACAAAGGGTCTCTTCTCAGTTTCCCTGTTGATATACGTATATTGCGGACCCAAGAAAGTCTAGCGCTCGCCGAGGAGTCTGGGATCCAGATAAAGAATACCTTTCGTTCGCTTACAACCCTCGTCATATGAAATCAACCTGCACCATATGAAAGGCCACGCTTGTGTGGTGACCCAAAGGATCAATATAGTACTGTAACACACTGTGCAGGCAGCAACTCATTACAACAAAATACACCCAACAGTCTTATTGAGATTAGGGAGGCAACGTCCTGAGGGAGTACTGATTGTGATTAAAATCAAACAGATGATTCTTTTCCTATTGTTTTGGTGCGCTAAGGTTTTTACTCAGTAAATGAGCTGTAGTGATATGTTTGAGTTTTCCTGGCTGCCATCCATGGCTGTATGAGAGATAGGGATAGTGGTAAATGAGTTGATCCTGATCCTGATCCTGTTTAGTGAAGGAAAATGCCCCTTTACAATCCAAAAGGGTAACATGAGATGGTACCTTACTAAACTATTTACAATAGGAGCAGATCATTTGGGGCTTGGTTATAAAATAAGGCATGGCTAGACGCTTTGTTTTGCTGCCAAATTAACATCCATTGCTTTTTACATTACCACTGTATTTTGAGACATGCCAAGATTTCACTGGATTCTTTTGGGGCCTCAAGAATGGAGCTTGGGTATGGTACTGACTGCAGCAATACCATGCTTCTGTAGCAGACGTTACACGTACAGCTAATGGTAGGCTATGCATTTTGATGTGCATGCAGTAATATGCTGTATGTGACATATTTTTGAATTTGTCTGCTGCATAACACAGTCGGTATTGGTTGGATAGAACATATTATTGTGTTTTGTTGGTTTTATGATTGCAGCACATAGTAAGCTCCAGTCATTAAAA
Organism: Salvelinus fontinalis; assembly: GCF_029448725.1. Taxonomy (NCBI): domain Eukaryota; kingdom Metazoa; phylum Chordata; class Actinopteri; order Salmoniformes; family Salmonidae; genus Salvelinus; species Salvelinus fontinalis. The sequence continues at coordinate 19,227,598 of NC_074695.1, forward strand.
ACATATTTGTTGAAACTTTTAATGTTACACACCCTTTCAAATCAAATCAAATCAAAATGTATTGGTCACGTACACAGATGTGAAGATGTTATCGCAGGTGCAGCGAAATGCTTGTGTTTCTAGCTTCAACAATGCAGTAATAGACAAAATACTGCAAAGTTGTCTAGGAGCTAGAAGGGTGTCCGTGTCTGTCAGTGCCATCTTGCCAGATAAACTGTAGTATATGGAACACAATAACAAGAGTTCAAGACATGGCCTACAAGTCCTTACTTGTCACATTCTCATCTAGTAATTACTTTGTATTAACCCTCTTTGACACGTGTGTGCATGATAAGTGGCTGACCTGGGCTCAAATACTATTTGATATTACTTCAAATAGTTTAGCTGGGCTTGATTAAGCGTGCCTGGTGCAATTGAACCAATAGAAGAGTCACAGAAGTGTAAAACCAGCCCGCCTGGCACTACAGGCAGGCTAAAGCTAAAGCTAACAGTATTTGAAAGATTTCAAGTGCTATTCAAACCCAGGTCTGAACGATAAGCGAAGCCACGGAGTTGTAAAGATTCAAATCCCCTCGGTGACCTTTGCTCCTGTTATGAGCTCACTCCTCTGGCTGTGTGTGTGTGTGTGTGAGTGTGCGTATGTGTGAGTGTGCGTGTGTGTGCGTGTGTGTGCGTGTGTGCGTGTGTGTGTGTGTGTGTGTGTGTGTGTGTGTGTGTGTGTGTGTGTGTGTGTGTGTGTGTGTGTGTGTGTGTGTGTGTGTGTGTGTGTGTGTGTGTGTGTGTGTGTAAATTGTGAATGGTGAACCCAAGACCTGGCAAACATTAAAGGACAAGCCCAGCGTATGTCCATGTGTCGTAGAAAGAGGGAGAAGGTGGTGAGGGGGGAAAGAATGCTTTGGCCGAGGGATTTGGTTACATTAATAAGAGCATCTGACTGCAGAGCCATGGGCATTAGTAAGTCTTCTTCAGACCGTGCACACTGCAGGGATAGAACTGCTCCATATGGAATACATAATGAGGCGCCGCTGTGACAGCGCAGGTGAGAGCATTCCTTGATGAACATGCACTCTCTTGAGAGAGAGGAGTAGGAAGTGCTAAGATGGTGTAGTAAAGTCCAACTTTACTGGACTTGGTTCAGTTCTGTCTATGCACATGTTGTTACGAGCACATGTTGTTCAGGGGGCTAAGTGCAGCAGCACAGAAATACACGCAAGCAAAATAGACTTGGTGGATTGATGTTACACTATGATTCAGACAGTTTTGCAGACACTGCTAAAGACCGGACAACGTCTTCTCTGGGTTTCAAGTTGCCTTGATTTAGAAAGCTGCCTTGATTTAGGAAGGATGGACACACAGGCGAAATGGGAAAGGACTTGGGAAGGTCTGTCTGTCACTCTGGTAACTCTAATATCTTCTGTTGTTTCCCTCTATTTCCTTATACATTAGTGGTATCCTCTTTGTGCTCTGTTACAGTATGATTAGCACAGTCAAGTATAGTAGTAACCTATCACTGAATGAATGCTACAATTGTAGGATCTTAATTGGAGCCAGTTTGCTACAGCAGGAAAATAATTCTACAGCAACAGGAAATGTGAATTATTATGTGGATTATAAAAAATGGTATAGAACAAGAAGGCTGTTAAAGCTCCAAATTCACCGCTTTATTGACAGCGTTTCCATCTGAAGCGGATCTTGGTCAGGTCATTATAAAGGTCATTGTTTGTAGGGGTTGATGCATTTTTTTTATCACAAAAAGGAAGCCTTTTTTAACCTTGAATACACTAGAAGTTAACATTTCCTGATGTGGAGGAAATGTTTATATACTGTTTAATAAACTTCAGATGTATATACTGTATTCTAGTCAAGGCACATCCTATATAACTACACCTGCACACACCTTTTCTATTCATATACTTTCTATACACACCATTATACACTGAGTGTATAAACATTAGGAACCCCTTCTCTTTCCATGACACAGACTGACCAGGTGAATCCAGGTGAAAGCTATGATCCCTTATTGATGCCACTTGTTAATTCCACTTCAATCGAAGTAGAGGAAGGGGAGGAGACAGATTAAAGAAGGATTTTTAAGCTTTGAGACAATTGAGACATGGATTGTGTATGTCTGCCATTCAGAGGGTAAATGGGCAAGACAAAATATGCAAGTGCCTCTGAATGGGGTATGGTAGTAGGTGCCAGGCGCACCGGTTTGTGTTAAGAACTGCAACACTGCTGGGTTTTCCATGCTAAACAGTTTCATGTGTGTCTCAAGAATAGTCCACCACCCAAAGGACATCCAGGCAACTTGACACAACTTTGGGAAGCATTGGCGTCAACATGGGCCAGCATTCCCGTGAAACGCTTTCGACACCTTGTAGAAACCCATGCCCCGCCGAATCGGGAGTGCAACTCAATATTAGGAAACTATTCTTAATTTGTTGTACACAGTATATATACAGTTGAAGTCGGAAGTTTACATACACTTTAGCCAAATACATTTAAACTCAGTTTTTCACAATTCCTGACATTTAATCCTAAAAGAATTCCCTGTCTTAGGTCAGTTAGGATCACCACTTTATTTTAAAAATGTGAAATGTCAGAATAATAGTAGAGAGAATGATTTATTTCAGCTTTTATTTCTTTCATCACATTCCCAGTGGGTCAGAAGTTTACATATAATCAATTAGTATTTGTTGCATTGCCTTTAAATTGTTTAACTTGGGTCAGATGTTTCGGGTAGCCTTCCACAAGCTTCCCACAATAAGTTGGGTGAATTTTTGCCCATTCCTCCTGACAGAGCTGGTGTAACTGAGTCAGGTTTGTAGGCCTCCTTGCTCGCACATGCTTTTTCAGTTCTGCCCGCACATTTTTTGTAGGATTGAGGTCAGGGCTTTGTGATGGCCACTCCAATAACTTGACTTTGTTGTCCTTAAGCTATTTTGCCACAGCTTTGGAAGCATGCTTGGGGTCATTGTCCGTTTGGAAGACCCATTTGCGACCAAGCTTTAACTTCCTGACTGATGTCTTGAGATGTTGCTTCACTTTATCCACATCATTTTTCTTCCTCATGATGCCATCTATTTTGTGAAGTGCACCAGCCCCTCCTGCAGCAAACCACCCCCACAACAGTCATTAAAACTTGGAGTCATTAAAAATCGTTTTTCAAACACTCCACAAATTTCTTGTTAACAAACTATAGTTTTGGCAAGTCGGTTAGGACATCTACTTTGGGCATGACACAAGTAATTTTTCCAACAATTGTTTACAGACAGATTATTTCACTTATAATTCACTGTATCACAATTCCAGTGGGTCAGAAGTTTACATACACTAAGTTGACTTTGCATTCAAATAGCTTGGAAAATTCCAGAAATTCCAGAAAACCTCCAATTGACCAGATCTTTGGGACCTGTTACGGAACGGGACGGTCTGTCTTCTGAAGGAATCTTGCTCAAGCATAAACCAACTCCAAAATGTCATGTACCCTCTTGCCATCTTAATATCTCATTCCATCTTCATATGGAATGTAACCTCAACCACCTTGAAGGCCCAGCGCAGTGAAAAACGTGATTTTCTGTGTTTTATATATATTTCCACACTATGAGGTTGGAATAATATTGTGAAATTTTGAAAATTATGTTAATGCCCTTTAAGTGCAAGAACTATTTGAAAAGACTGTTTGAAATTTCAGCCTGTTTTTGATGGGATGGAATTTTGGCCAGACTGGTGACATCACAAGGTGGAAAATTAGTTAATAGACCAATAAGAAAGAGAGTTTCAAACCTCTCTGCCATGTCTCTGCCATAAAAGCTAGTTTTCTGATAGTCCCAGCAAAATTCTTGCTTGAGAAATTGCTCTTTGTTAGGAAGCTGTTTTTGTTTATTTTTGACCATTTTAATTGAAAACAATCACAGCAAGAAATATATTGTTACCAAAAAATGATTTGATATTGAGATAAACATTTCTGCATTGGACCTTTAAGTACAGTATGTTCCATGTAAACTTTTATTATGCAGTTAATAGTTCCTCCGAGAGAGAGAGATAGAGAGAGAGAGAGAGATGTTTTCAGGAACACACTTACACTTAGCTGTGGTTTACAGCAGCTGCCCAATCATAGCTCATTGCTCAGCAGCTACAGTGCAGTCAATCCCTGTCATTCTATTTGGAGCAGGGAGGCCGGGCTAAATTCCTGCCAGGCCAAACTCTCAGCCAACAGGGATAGAATGTTCCTCTCTCGCTTCTCCTGGGCTCTACTAACAAAAACAGATCTAGACTCTGTGGTCATTACTGTTGCTGAAAGGCATAAACATTGTCTGTACTGCAGAATATCAGGTTAGATACTTAACCTTTTTAACATATGCCAACATAGGCCTACGGTACGATTTGCCCAGAATGTGGTCAGTTAGGTAACTTAACAGTTGGTATGAGGTCTGACACTTAGATACAGAATGTATTGCTGTGTTATGGGAATTACAATTTCTGTTGCAGAGTAATGGCAGAGGCCAAGACACTGTAAGACTAACTGCAAAACGAACTGTCTGTCTCTGTTAGAATTTGACCACAAAGTTTTATTCAAAGTTTCCTGTTCCAATGCCCATTTCAGCCTTGATAAGTTACTGCAGGTCTAAGTAAAAATGTGTTTCAGCAAACCCCACAGTGGAAATGTCTAAACAATGTTGCCACTGCATGTAAAACATGATACTATACGGTAGGCCTACACTCGTAGAAAAAAGGGTTCCAAAAGGGTTAATTGGCTATCCCCGTAGGAGAACCCTTTTTGGTTCCTTGTAAGAACTCTTTTGAAACAAAAAGTTGTTTGGACAGCTGAAGAAGCCTTTTTGGTTCTAGATAGCAATCTTTTTTCTAAGAATGTATGGATATAACATAAATAAGAATTGCGGGGGTAACAATGCCCAGTGGGCCCAGTGGACAAAGCTGGTTGAAATGACGTCAATACAACTAGTTTGCAACCAGGTTGTAATGGTGTAGTAATGATATAATTTCAACCAGTTTTGCTCGCCTGCTGGGAGGCTACATTACGTATTGATGACATTATCTAACCCATGACGCCTCTTCCCTTTAATACTCCACTGCATTAAGTTGTAATGAGATCAGATCAGGGACTGTCCATGTCTCATAGGTTGTCAGATGTCTAATTCCTTAGTCAGGTTAATGCCTCATTGCCTTGGTAACCTCTTGAAGTACTGTCAACAAAGTCAGATATTTTCTGAATGAGATTGATTGCACCAGAGCAGAAAGACAGCAGAGAACATAGGGAGGAGCTGTTTTGTCAGTTTATTTGCTACCTACAGACAGTGAGAGTGTATGTAATGACAGAGCCAGTTGATCTTTCCTTTGGATTAGCATTTCAAAAGGAACTGTGTACTCTGACTTCCAACTGCCACCTTGTGGTGTAATTGAGCAACACCACACCGTTGCCAAATACAAATCAAGCAACATATATGTGCTGTACTATAGCCTCACAACATATATTGTTTTGATCAGTTCATCATAACAGTTAACTATGGAAAACTGTTACTCTGTGATGAGCTTGTTCTTCAAAAGGACTGATATATTTAATGCTTTAGTGCCATGTCACCACAACAACACAGACTTGTGTAACTTTGTGATTCCTCATCCCTACTGGCTGATGTCCCAGGATATTTTAGATCCCTCTAAAGCAGTTGGCCTCTGACCATGTTCTACGCTAACTGCTGAGTAGCAGTGAAACAGCATGGCATCAGTGAGCTAACATGTGTCCCAAATGGCACCAAATTCCCTATGGACCCTGGTCAAAAGTATTGCATTATATAAAGAACCAGAGCCCTATGGAACCTGGTCAAAAGTATTGCATTATTTAGGGAATCGGATGCCATTTAGAGGTCCTCCCCTTCCAGCGTCCCCTCCGCCTTCTGCTCCTTGGCAACAGTCAGGTGACCCCGCCGGAGTTCACTGAAGCAAGCGGCTGTGTTGCTCCTCTTGTCTCCCTCACTCACACTCGCTCCGCTGAACAGGGCCAGGGAGACTGTGCTGTGTTGCATGACTCTGTCTGTCTGGCCGCTGCCGAGTGCTGACATGACCACAGAACAGGAGAAGAATGAGCTCACGCAGACTCCTCTGCTCAAGATATGGGTGCCATGGTTGGGGATGGGAAGCTGCAAGCTAAGTCGCCGGAGAGGCTGTAAGTGTGAAGAACCAATTTCTGTCGAGTGCTCTCTTTCTCTTTTTTCAGTCTGTTTCTGTCTGTTTCTGCCTCTGCCTGTTTCCGCCTGTTTCTGTCTGTTTCTTGCTCGCTCTCTCTTTGTCTCTGTCTCTCTCTCTGTCTCTCGCTCCTTCTCTTCTCCTGTCTGTTTTCTCTGTCTCTTCTTTCCTCTTAACTTCCTAATTCATTCATTAGTATAAGCCACGGGAAAGTTATCTTCAACAACAGGTGGATGAGTGCTCAAGTTTTGATCTTGTTGCCATGTTAAGACTATGATTGATTGTTTCCTAGTGTAAATCTTAGATCTGTTGAATGGCTTCCCTCCCACCTCCTCCATGCTCCATGTGCGAGAACAAGATTAATCCTACTCTAACATTGTCCTGTGACCTTTAATGCATGGATGCTGTATACTGACGCTGCAGTCAGTCATCATTCATACAGACTACCAGCTTCTATATCCTGCAATACGTCCTGGTTCTCCTATATCCTCCCTCGTACTACCTATTGTACTGTAATGCTCTTCTAAAGTCTCAGTTAAGTGCTTCCTGACATGTGAAATGATATCTGGTGCAGTGTGTGGATATGCAGTTTGAACATTACTTTATTGAGAGGTCTGATGTAGCCTGTGGAATGATTCTGTTCCACATGCTTTGACAGTTATTTTGTTTCTATGATGAAATCTCATGCTGAACAAGAGGTACTGCATACTGGTACTGTCTGCAATGGCACCATGTCCCAGTGTGTTGTCACCGATGTGACTGGCTGCATGGGATACTCTGTGGTTCTCAGGATATATTCTGAAGTAGTCTTACACTCTTAAAGGAGTTGGCTAATTACTCTAGGATTAGTATGCAGAACACATCACCTCTGGCAATCCTGTTGACGAGGTAAGTAAGACATAACATGGTAACAATGAGGGCTCAACCAATCCTTGCCTATTGGGAGATGACTCATCTGATAGGTGTGCCCTGGTTAACAGATATTTTATCTCTCTGTCCCCTGGTGTTCTCTCTCTTGAGGAGATGGTGAGGATTACCTCGGCACTTGGTACACACACGCACACACACACACACACACACACACACACACACACACACACACACACACACACACACACACACACACACACACACACACACACACACACACACACACACACACACACACACACACACACACACACACACACACACACACACATACTCACTGTGTGTGTAAGTGTTTATTCTCACCATTGATTTGTGCCTTGTTAAAAGTGTTCACAGAGAACCATTCTATTTTTATTTTATTTATTTATTTTATTTTACCGTTATTTTACCAGGTAAGTTGACTGAGAACACGTTCTCATTTGCAGCAACGACCTGGGGAATAGTTACAGGGGAGAGGAGGGGGATGAATGAGCCAATTGTAAACTGGGGATTTACCCACCAGGCATGTACAGTAGATTCCTACGTTCTGTCTTGTTTTTCCCCAGCCTCCGTGCCCCAGCTCACCAACTCCCCCACTCTGATTGTGATGGTTGGACTGCCTGCCAGGGGGAAGACATACATATCCAAGAAGCTCACCCGCTACCTCAACTGGATAGGGGTTCCAACAAAGGGTCAGTTCACACCCACACACTAGCCAAGTTAAATGGCCTGAGGTGTGCTTGAGTACTCATACAGGTTCATGAGGATTGGAGTTGATGGTCTTTCCCTTATCTATCCTATATCATCTATCATCAATCACCTATCGTCTAGTCTTCAACTTGGGCCAGTATCGCAGGGAAGCAGTCCAGAGTTACAAGAACTTCGAGTTCTTCAGACCGGACAATGAGGAGGCCATGCAGATTCGCAGGTAAGAGATTCCTCAGGTTTGAGGGGTTGCTCTATCTATGTGATGAAGCTATGAGTGGGGCTGCGTCTGAAATAGCACTCTTTTCCCCATAGCACTCTACTTCCCCACTACTTTCATGGTCAAAGTAGCAATGCACTGTATAGGGAATAGGGTGACATTTCAGGTGCAGGCTAGTGGTGGTTTGTGTAAAGTATTACGTAACAACTGACATGCTATGTCCTTTTGTGCTGTGAATGATCTTTCTGTGGTTAATCCAATGATTTCTCATTGAATTTTCTTTCTCAGGGCCTGCGCTACAAATGCCCTTAAAGATGTAGTTATCTACTTCTCAAAGGAACATGGACAAGTAGCCGTGAGTAAGAGGACAATTTAAAACTGCCCCTCTGAGCTGACTGTCAATAGGGCAAACACACCATACCTCTTACACATGACTGAGACATACTGTACTCAGGGTGGACAGGACATTGAACTTCAAACACACTGTACATGATATACTGGATACTTCCAGGTCTCCATGGGTAAAAATACATTTTGACCTCTATGGATTTACAGATTAAATAAAGGTTAAAGAAATATACATTGTGCCAATGTTCCCTCTAAGCTGCGGGTGCACAGTAGCCCCAAGACTGCTGCTCAGCTCCCCCTGGACTGCCAAGCAGAAGAAATATCAGCCCACAGAGAGAAGTACGAGATTGAACTTCACTCAACTTTCTAGAGCAGTGGTCATCAAACTCGACTGATTGATCTCCAAGGCATTCCTAATTGATCGCCAAATATTTCTGTAAAAAAAACAAAGATAAAGCCTTGTGTTCCTATTTTGTTTTGCGATTTTGAACAATTTCATGTGTCTGAAGGTACAAACTCTGCCTTTTGGCAGGACCGGAGAGCAAATCAAGTGCACTATAGGCCTACCATGGGCCAATCGGATGGCTCAGATCACGTGTCTGCAGTAACGTAGCAGGCATAAAAGAAAGCTACAGCAAAATTGATACTGTAAGATTTCAAAACATTTAAAACCATGATTATAAAGAGACTGTCAATGAATATAGCAAAGAGCTGCTGTTTTACGAGTGAGTTGATGTTTAAGTTCTTACTCAGCACTGTCAACACTTTGTATTCAACATAAAAAGTGTGTTTTTCCTCAGCGCTACAATAAGCACTGTAGCAGTAAGGAATGAGTAGGAAATTATATATATATGGGCTTGGGTTGTTGTTATTATTAGCGGCTTGGGTCTTTTTAACATTAAGGAATATTTCACTTAATCTGTTCATAAGAGTAACAACATACATTTGTGGATGAGGTGCGGTGCAACTCCAGTTTCACCATCAGCTGGAAGATGGAAGAGAGGCTGGAAGAGAGGCTGGAAGAGAGGCGGACCCTAAATCTGCTGCTCTCTGCCTCCATTGAGACTGAAGATCAGATAAATCAGCCCAGTAAAATATTTAAATGTTTGCTCACTCAGCTGTGCCTCACAAGTAATACAACAACGGATCTATTACGGGTATGATCATATAGCCTACCTCAAATTTCTTTAGATCCTTTAAAAAAATGCCGGAACAACAATGCGGTGATAATACAGTTGAAGTCTGAAGTTTACATACACTTTAGCCAAATATATTTAAACTCAGTTTTTCACAATTCCTGACATATAATCCTAGTAAAAATACCCTGTCTTAGGTCAGTTAGGATCACCACTTTATTTTAAGAATGTGAAATGTCAGAATAATAGTTGAGAGAATAATTTATTTCAGCTTTTATTTCTTTCATCACATTCCCAGTGGGTCAGAAGTTTACATACACTCAATTACTATTTGGTAGCATTGCCTTTAAATTGTTTAACCTGGATCAAACGTTTCGGGTAGCCTTTCACAAGCTTCCTACAATAAGTTCGGTGAATTTTGGCCCATTCCTCCTGACAGAGCTGGTGTAACTGAGTCAGGTTTGTAGACCTCCTTGCTCGCACATGCTTTTTCAGTTCTGCCCACAAATGTTCGATAGGATTGAGGTCAGGGCTTTGTAATGGCCACTCCAATACCTTGACTTTGTTTGCCCATAAGCCATTTTGCCACAACTTTGGAAGTATGCTTGGGGTCATTGTCCATTTGGAAGACCCATTTGCGCCCAAGCTTAAACTTCCTGACTGATGTCTTGAGATGTTGCTTCACTTTATCCACATCATTTTTCTTCCTCATGATGCCATCTATTTTGTGAAGTGCACCAGTCCCTCCTGCAGCAAACCACCACCACAACATGATGCTGCCACCCCTGTGCTTCACGGTTGGGATGGTGTTCTTCAGCTAGCAAGCCTCCCCCTTTTTCCTCCAAACATAAGGATGGTCATTATGGCCAAACAGTTGTATTTTTGTTTCATCAGACCAGAGGACATTTCTCCAAAAGGTACAATCTTTGTCCCCATGTGCAGTTGCAAACCGTAGTCTGGCTTTTTTATGGTGGTTTTGGAGCAGTTGCTTCTTCCTTGCTGAGCGGCCTTTCAGGTTATATTGATATAGGACTCGTTTTACTGTAGATATTGTCACGGCCGTCATCGGAAGGAGACCAAGGCGCAGCGTGGGGAGCGTACATTTTAGTTTATTATTGTAAATGTCGCCAACAAAACAAGAAACAAAGAAACGACCGTGAAGCTTAACAGGGCTATAGTGCCACTAACAAAGATAACTACCCACAAATGCAATAGGAAAAAAGGCTGCCTAAGTATGATTCCCAATCAGAGACAACGATAGACAGCTGCCTCTGATTGAGAACAACTCCCGGCCAAACACAAAGAAATAGAAAACATAGAAATAAAGAAACTAGAATGCCCACCCTAGTCACACCCTGGCCTAACCAAAATAGAGAATAAAAGCCCCTCTACGGCCAGGGCGTGACAGATATAGATACTTTTGTACCTGTTTCCTCCAGCATCTTCACAAGGTCCTTTGCTGGTGTTCTGGGATTGATTTGCACTTTTCGCACCAAAGTACGTTCATTTCTAGGAGACAGAATGCATCTCCTTCCTTAGCGGTATGACGGCTGCGTGGTTCCATGGTTTTTATACTTGCGCACTATTGTTTGTACAGATGAGTAACTTCAGGCATTTGGAAATTGCGGTCTTGGCTGATTTCTTTTGATTTTCCCATGATGTCAATCAAAGAGGCACTGAGTTTGAAGGGAGGCCTTGAAATATATCCACAGGTACACCTCCAATTGATCAAATTATGTAAATTAGTCTATAAGAAGCTTCTAAAGCCATGACACCATTTTCTGGAATTTTCCAAGCTGTTTAAAGGCACAGTCAACTTAGTGCATGTAAACCTCTGACCCACTGGAATTGTGATACAGTGAATTATAAGTGAAATAATCTGCCTGTAAACAATTGTTGGAAAAATTACTTGACAAAACTCTAATTTGTTAACAATAAATTTGTGGAGTGGTTGAAAAACAAGTTTTAATGACTCCAAACTAAGTGTATGTAAATTCCGACTTCAACTGTATACGTGGTGACAATGTATTGGGCCTATAGCTTACTGCACAAACCTCATTGCTACAGTACTGTTTTTAATTGGTTAATGTTGCATAGGCTTTCGTTTTTAAGTCATGTTAAAAAAAACTGAGCGGTAGATCTCGGCTAACATTTTGACTCGGAAAGTGATCTTGACTCGGAAAAGATTGGTGACCACCGTTCTACAGTTTTCCCTGTTAACACTGTCAACGTTTCCCTTTAATATGCCAATTGTGATCGAATCAAAACAAACAAACAAAACAAAACAAACTATGCAAAACAAAACAAACTATGCAAGAGATTTTGTTGTTGGCAGAAAGCATCAGAGTAGGATTCTATTGCATTGACACGCACTACTCAGTCGTACTCTACACAGACCAATCTGTGCAATTTACTTTGAACTTGACTGTGTTTACAGCATGAGGGGTCTTGAGTAGATGCGCTTGTTTTGAGATCAAAGTGAGAGCTGCATGTAGCAACGTGTGTACATTTTGTTCATATCCTTTGCTAGTTAGTGAGTTATTAGCCCAGTTATAGATAGGGAGTGATTGCTTCCTACAAGACAACAAAACATGTACATTTCCAGACATCTTTGAAAAGCGATTCAGGTAAAGAGCTTTTTTTGTCTTAAAGGGGCAGTGTTTTATTTTGAGACAGGTTTGAATAAGCTAAGTAGCCTATAGGCAGAAGGTAGCATAATTTGTCTGATTCTCTGTAATAATGGTATGGGAATAATAATGTATTTTACTTTGTAAAGTGGTTTCTTACATCAAACAACACAACAAAATGTTCCGTCACCTCCTTGTCTGATGGACAAGTGGATAAGCAGGTTCATGTCAAGCCCTGCATTTTTTTCAAAAGTCTCATGGAATGTAGGCCTACACTGAACACAACACATTGGCTGCTACTGTAGGCTGAGTGATAGAACAGCTATTTCCATGTTAAAATGTTATGGGATGCATTTTCTCCATTGTTTTTGATGTTTGACCACCCAGCCTACATTATGATCAAAAAGCCACAGTAGCCTACTTGGCCTACTAAAACTGTAACTTAAAATGGGTACAGGCTCAGTGTTCACAGTAAACTTTTGCTGGAAGTTACACAGTTTTTTTACAAAGTTCAAGTTTGCGCTCAGAAGACCTGAAATTTGCTCAGCGCCAAAATCATTTTGAGGGAACATTGCACTGTGCCCACAGTGCCCACGTTCTGCTACATTGACTGGAATGTACAGATGTAGGATCTTCATTTAAGCCAGTTTGCTACAGCAGGAAAATAATTCTGAAGCAACAGGAAATTAGAATTTTTATGTGGGGTTATAATTAATGGACCTTTTTGTAGGGGTTGATACATTTTTCGTAGTGGAAATGACAAACTATATAAGCTTTTTTTTTTAAATCAAATACACAGGAAAATGCTGAGCAACAAAATAGTGAAACAATTAAAATCCTACATCTGTACAGTCGATTAAAATATATTTTCTCTCAAATTTCTATCCTCTTCCCTCCAGGTGTTTGATGCCACCAACACAACACGGGAGAGGAGGATATCCATTGTGAGCTTTTCCAAGGAAAAAGGCTACAAGGCAGGTTCAAGGGCAGGCCAACTGACAGTCCTGTAGCTGCTACTATACATAATGAATAAACACTTTACTACCACTGCAACAGCTAAATACAAACTCAGATGGTGATATGCATTAAAGTTCAATTTAAACTGGACAAAACCCCTTTGGTATAATGAACACAACTGAATTGTCCTTACAGGTATTTTTTGTGGAGTCCATTTGTGATGATCCAGACATCATTGCACAGAATATCATGGTGAGAAAGTCTATTCTCAAACCTTACCGGAGGGCTCTCTGTTTCTAAGATGCCAAACTCTGCAAGATGTTAAACTCTACACTGTGACACTGACCTTTGTCCCAGGAAGTGAAAGTGAGCAGCCCAGACTATGTGAACTGTGACAAGGATGAGGCGCAGGCAGACTTCCTGAAACGTATCGAGTGCTACAAGCAAACCTATGTGCCTTTGGACGATGAGAAAGACAGGTAGAGTTCAACAGACTGTGCCAACTAGCCTGGTCCCAGAACTGTTTGTGCTGTCTTGCCAACTCCTTTATAGTCATTGTCAAAAAAACAAATCTGGGATCAGGCTTTATGCCAACAGCTCCTCTCCCTGAATGAGAGAAAGAGTAAAAACTAAACTGAAAAAAATACTTGGTTATCCAAAATCCATCTCTCGTTCTGTCTTCCTGTATTTCCCCTACATGTTATTGTGTCGGCACCTGTCTTGAATAATAATTGTCTCACTATGTGTCTCTCTATATTTCCTATACAAAGGCATCTGTCTTACATCAAGATCTTCAACGTGGGCTCTAGGTACTTGGTGAACCTTGTGCAAGACCATATACAGAGCCGGATCGTGTACTACCTTATGAACATCCACGTCACACCGCGCTCTATCTTCCTGAGCCGCCACGGGGAGAGCGAGCTGAACCTGCTGGGTCGCATTGGGGGAGACTCAGGACTCTCTCCCAGGGGTCACAAGGTCAGTAGGCCACACAGGCATGGATCTCGGCTCCCAGAATCTAATCAGCTAACATTCCATTTTTTTTTGCCTGTCACTGAGACTAATATTACATCAATCAATCAAATGTATTTATAAAGCCCTTTTTACATCAGCCGATGTCACAAAGTGCTATACAGAAACCCAGCCTAAAACCCCAAACAGCAAGCAATGCAGATGTAATTTCAGAAGCCCAGTGGCTAGGAAAAACTCTCTAGAAAGGCAGGAACCTAGGAAGAAACCTAGAAAGGAACCAGGCTCTGAGGGGTGGCCAGTTCTCTTCTGGCTATGCCGAGTGGAGATTATAACAGATGTTCAAACATTTATAGATGACCAGCAGGGTCAAATAGTAATAATAATTACAGTAGTTGTAGAGGGTGCAACAGGTCAGTACCTCAAGAGTAAATGTCAGTTGGCTTTTCATAGCCGATCATTTTGAGTTAGAGACAGCAGGTGCGGTAGAGAGAGAGAGTCAAAACAGTAGGTCTGGGACAAGGTGGCACATCCGTCAAACACATCAGGGTTAGTATTTTTATTTTACCTTTATTTAACTAGGCAAGTCAGTTAAGAACAAATTCTTATTTTCAATGACAGCATAGGAACAGTGGGTTAACTGCCTTGTTCAAGAGCAGAAACACAGATTTGTACCTTGCCAGCTCAGGGATTCAAACTTGCAATCTTTCGGTTACTAGTCCAACGCTCTAACCACTAGGCTATGCTGCCGCCCCATAGCCACAGGGTTCCATAGTCACAGGCAGAACAGTTGAAACTGGAGCAGCAGCACGACCAGGTGGACTGGGGACAGCAAGGAGTCATCAGGCCAGGTAGTTCTGAGGCATGGTCCAATGGCTCAGGTCCTCCAAGAGAAGAGAGAGAGAGAAAGAGAGAAAGAGAAAGAGAGAGAGAGAGAGAGAGAATTAGAGGGAGCATACTTAAATTCACACAGGACACCGGATAAGACAGGAGAGATAATCCAGATATAACAGACTGACCCTAGCGCCCCAACACATAGACTTTTGCAGCATAAATAATGGAGGCTGAGACAGGAGGGTTTGCAAGACAACTGTGGCCCCGTCCGACAATACCCCCAGACAGGGCCAACCAGGCAGGATATAACCCCACCCACTTTGCTAAAACACAGCCCCCACACCACTAGAAGGATATAGTGAAAGGTTAACACAGCCCCCACACCACTAGAAGGCCGAGTATAGTCCACGAAGATCTCCCCCACGACACAAACCTGAGGGGGGCGCCAAACCTGGACAGGAAGATCACATCAGTGACTCAACCCACTCAAGCAACGCACCCCTCCTAGGGACGGGATGGAAGAGCACCAGCAAGACAGTGTAATAGGGTTGGAGGAAGAGAATCTCGGTGGAGAGAGAGGAACCGGCCAGGCAGAGACCGCAGGGTGGTTCGTCGCTCCAGTGCCTTTCCGTTCACCTTCACACCCCTGGGCCAGACTACGCTCTATCATAGAACCTACTGAAGAGATGAGTCTTCAATAAAGACTTAAAGGTTGAGACCAAGTCTACGTCTCTCACATGGATAGGCAGACCATTCCATAATAACGGAGTTCTCTAGGAGAAAGCCCTGCCTCCAGCTGTTCGCATAGAAATTCTAGGGACAATAAGGAGTCCTGCATCTTGTGACTGTAGCGTATGTGTAAGTACATGTATGTACGGCAGGACCAAATCAGAGAGATAGGTACAGTAGGAGCAAGCCTATGCAATGTTTTGTAGGTTAGCAGTAAAAACTTGAAATCAGCCCTTGCCTTAACAGGAAGCCAGTGTAGAGAGGCTAGCACTGGAGTAATATGATTTAAAAAATGTAGTTCCAGTCAAGATTCTAGCAGCCGTGTTTAGCACTAACTGAAGTTTATTTAGTGCTTTATCCAGGTAGACGGAAAGTAGAGCATTGCAATAGTCTAATCTAGAAGTGACAAAAGCATGGATTAATTTTTCTGCATAATTTTTGGACAGAAAGTTTCTGATTTTTGCAATGTTACGAAGATGGAAAAAAAGCTGTCTTTGAAATAGTTTTGATATGTTCGTCAAAAGAGAGATCAGGGTCCAGAGTAACGCCGAGGTCCTTCACAGTTTTATTTGTGACGACTGTACAACCATCAAGATTAATTGTCAGATCCAACAGAAGATCTCTTTGTTTCTTCGGACCTAGAACTAGCATCTCTGTTTTGTCTGAGTTTTAAAGTAATACATTTGCCGCCATCCACTTCCTTATGTCTGAAACACAGGTTTCCAGGTAGGAAATGTTTCATCGAAATGTACAGCTGTGTATCGTCCGCATAGCAGTGAAAGTTAACATTATGTTTCCGAATAATATATAATGAAAACAATAGAGGTCCTAAAACGGAACCTTGAGGAAAACCAAAACTTACTGTTGATTTGTCAAACCATCCACAGAGACAAACGGATATCTTTCCTGACAGATAAGATCTGAAATCGGGCCAGAACTTGTTCGTGTAGACCAATTTTGTTTTCCAATCTCTCCCAAAGAATGTGGTGATCGATGGTATCAAAAGCAGCACTAGGGTGATTCTCACGAAATCTTGGTTTCAAAGATTTCAAACATGAAATCTTTAAAAAGACTTGCACCAAAAATGCCCCTTTTAGGCATAAATAACAAGGTCTGTGTTTGTGTTTGTGAGCATTAATTTAAAAACCTTTACTGACAATTTAACACCTTTATGAACATATTTTCACCGCAATGGTCTGAAAACATCAAGAAAAAGCAAATACATAAAAAAATAATATAGATTTTTAAATTAACATTTTTATTTGATTTTGACTGATTTCTCTCATTACCGCAACACCTTCCGCAATCTACAACCTAATATTTTTGATATTATTGATAATAATTACAATTTAACATTAACACTGGAGTGATAGATGTGCAGATGATGATGTGGAGATACTGGGGTGCAAAAGAGCAAAAATAAATAACAATATGGGGATGAGGGTAGTAGGGTGGGCTATTTACAGATGGGATTCAAGTTCAATCAATTTCATTTTGCAGTGCTTCAAAGGTACATAACACACATACAGGGCCTTGCAAAAGTTTTCACCCCTTTGGCATTTTTCCTATTTTGTTGCATTACGACCTGTAGTTTAAATTGATTTTTATTTGGATTTCATGTAATGGAACGGACAAAATATTCCAAATTGGTGAAGTGAAATGAAAAAAAAACTTGTTTCAAAAAATTCAAAAAAATACAAAATGGAAAAGTTGTGCGTGCATATATATTCACCCCTTTTGCTATGATGCGCCTAAATAAGATCTGGTGCAACCAATTACCTTCATAAGTCACATAATTAGTTAAATAAAGTCCACCTGTGTGCAATCTAAGTGTCACATGATATGTCACATGATCTCAGTATATATACACCTGTTCTGAAAGGCCCCAGAGTCTGCAACACCACTAAGCAAGGGGCACCGCCAAGCAAGCGAAATTATGAAGACCAAGGAGCTCTCCAAACAGGTCAGGGACAAAGTTGTGGAGATTACAGACCAGGGCTGGGTTATAAAAAAATATACGAAACTTTGAACATCCCATGGAGCACCATTAAATCCATTATTAAAAAATGGAAAGAATATGGCACCACAACAAACCTGCCAAGAGAGGGCCGCCCACCAAAACTCAAGGACCAGGCAAGGAGGGCATTAATCAGAGAGGCAACAAAAAGACCAGAGATAACTCTGAAGAGCTGCAAGCTCCACAGCGGAGATTGGAGTATCTGTCCATAGGACCACTTTAAGCCGTACACTCCACAGAGCTGGGCTTTACTGGAAGAGTGGACAGAATAAAGTAATTGCTTGCACATTTGGTGTTCGCCAAAAGGCATGTGGGAGACTACCCAAACATATGGAAGAAGGTACTCTGGTTAGATGAGACAAAAATTTTGCTTTTTGGCCATCAAGGAAAACGCTATGTCTGGCGCAAACCTAACACCTCTCATCACCCTGAGAACAACATCCCCACAGTGAAGCATGGTGGTGGCAGCATCATGCTGTGGGTATGTTTTTCATCGACAGGGACTGGGAAAATGGTCAGAATTTAAGGAATGATGGATGGCCCTAAATACAGGGAAATTCTTGAGGGAAACCTGTTTCAGTCTTCAAGAGATTTGAGACTGGGACGGAGGTTCACCTTCCAGCAGGACAATGACCCTAAGCATACTGCTAAAGCAACACTTGAGTGGTTTAAGGGGAAATATTTAAATGTCTTGGAATGGCCTAGTGACAGCTCAGACCTCAATCCAATTGAGAATCTGTGGTATGACTTAAAGATTGCTGTACACCAGCAGAACCCATCCAACTTGAAGGAGCTGGAGAAGTTTTGCCTTGAAGAATGGGCAAAAATCCCAGTGGCTAGATGTGCCAAGCTTATAGAGACATACCCCAAGAGACTTGCAGCTGTAATTGCTGCTGAAGGTGGCTCTACAAAGTATTGACTTTGGGGGGGGTGGATAGTTATGCATGCTCAAGTTTTCTGTTTGTTTCACACAAAAAAAATATTTAGCATCTTTAAAGTGGTAGGCATGTTATGTAAATCAAATTAAACAAACCCCCCAAAAATCTATTTTAATTCCAGGTTGTAAGGCAACAAAATAGGAAAAATGCCAAGGGGTTGAATACTTTCGCAAGCCACTGTAGGCTAAAAACAGAGAATACATAAAAACAACACATACAAAAACATTAGAACAATACATCATCGTCAATACACACACTGGCCTGTATAGTGTCCCTTGGGGATGATGTTTCTATGACCCCAAGCTGGTGCAGCTTCTTCATCTTTAAGCCAAAGTTTTCATGTGTTTTGCAAGCACATGTTCTCTGTCTGTGACTCTTCGCTGGCCAATCCAAAATTGCTTAAGTTTAAATAATTAAGGCTTGGAGAGGTTGTGCCTCACCAGACAAATCTTCAATGAAGATAGTGACCGTTAAGGCTCTCTTGCGGAATATCTGGACTTTTTTCCGAATTTCTCGAGATTTCTGGAGACTTAATCTTGATGAAGGAAGCGGCTAACAAGTTTGCGCATTAGTCTTCTCTGGCTGTTATTGGGTAATGTTCTCTGATGACCTCTCTTTGTAGATTTCTTCTGGACCTATCTGCCTTCCATGTTGACAATTACCTGCTTCCTCTTGGCCCTCATCTCAAGTCTTTTCAGTCTTTTCTTTAGGTTGACCATCTCTTTGGTCCTCTCCAGCAGCTTCTCTTCTGTGTAACGCAACTTTGACCTCAATTTTAATAGTGTTTTTTTTCTTCTGTTCCTCTTTTTGGGTGATTCCTTTGGGGTAGATGTCTTCATTGGTCCTGGTGTCTGTAGAGATGTCTATCTTCTTTTAGGAGTTGAGTTGATGGCAGGGACATTTACCTGCTGAGGTGAGAATGGCTGTTCTCTTGAGGAGGATGTGTCTTCTTGAAGATTTTGAATAACTTCTTAATTTTGCTTTTTGAACATGTTGAAGTGTATCATCTTCCTGGCTTGATGGTGTTATGTCCAATACAGCTTTTAGCTGTTTCTTTCGTCTGTAATACCTTTTTGAGTTTTCCCGCCACTCTTTTCTTCTTTTCATGTTGCTTCTTTGTCAGAACTTGAGTTTTCTTGATTTTACAATTTTGATTTTGATTTTGATATCTGGAACTGTAAAGGAAGAAGAAATGAAATGAGCATGTCTCAAAACATAGGATTTTTTTTTACTGTTATGGAGAAGTCATCCTATAGTAGAGACTGAATGGCTTGCAGACTGTGTGTGTGTGTGTGTGTGTGTGTGTGTGTGTGTGTGTGTGTGTGTGTGTGTGTGTGTGTGTGTGTGTGTGTGTGTGTGTGTGTGTGTGTGTGTGTGTGTGTGTGTGTGTGTGTGTGTGTGTGCATCCTACAGTAGGGACTGAATGGCTTACAGACTGTCTGTGTGTACACATCCTATAGTAGAAACTGAATCGCTTACAGACTTTGTGTGGACATTCTATAGTACAAACTAAATGGCTTACTGGATATGTGTGTGTGTGTGTGTGTGTGTGTGTGTGTGTGTGTGTGTGTGTGTGTGTGTGTGTGTGTGTGTGTGTGTGTGTGTGTGTGTGTGTGTGTGTGTGTGTGTGTGTGTGTGTGTGTGTGTGTGTGTGTGTGTGTGTGTGTGTGTGTGTGTGTGTGTGTGTGTGTGTGTGTGTGTGTGTGTGTGTGTGTGTGTGTGTGTGTGTGTGTCTGTGTGTGGTGGACGTGTGCTTGCGCATGTGTAGACTTCCTAACACTGTAGGGTATTGACTTCCTATAGAGACTGTATAAGGGCATAGGTTTCCTATAGACTATATATATATGCTAATTACTCTTGCTGTAACCTCTCCAACCCCTAACCTCTCTCTCCTTCCTTCTGTACTCTTCCAGCAGTTCTGGGTTGGTGTAAACTTTTTCTCAGAATTTTGTCAGCCTTCGCTAAAGATGTAATTTTGTCCCTTGCTGACTGTCTGCAATTAAACAGGACATAAGGCAAAATATCAAGTCAGTAAATAATATTTAAATTAATAGTTAATTATATATATTTCAAAATATAGTCTGTATGTGTCACGGCCGTCAAAGGAAGTGGACCAAGGTGCAGCGTGGTGAGCATACATTCTCCTTTTTATTGAAGAAATGTCGCCAACAAAAAACAATAAACAATACAAAACGACCGTGAAGCTTAAGGGCTATAGTGCAACTAACAAAAGTCAACTACCCACACTGAAAGGAGGGAAAAAGGGCTACCTAAGTATGGTTCCCAATCAGAGACAACGATAGACAGCTGTCCCTGATTGAGAACCATACCCGGCCAAAACATAGAAATAAACACAACATAGAATGCCCACCCCAAATCATACCCTGACCAAACCAAATAGAGACATAAAAAGGCTCTCTAAGGTCAGTGCGTGACAGTATGATTAAATTCTCATTACCGAAACAGAAGTTCTCTCTATCGCAACTGGCCTTAAATTGCAGCGGTAAGTGAGAATGGTGTTGAGGAGGATGAGGAACCTTGGCATATTTTGCTAACAATGGAGAAGACATGATGACTAAATACATTTTTACTCAATGTACATAATTAGACATTAATGAAGTATATTTTAATCGAAAATTTGAAATCTAACGTTTTTCTAAATGTGGAAACCTACTTGTATCAGTAATGATAATCAATTCTGTCTCTTACACAGTCTGACAAGAGAATGTTTAACTTTTAACTGAAGAAATATAAAGAGATCTTTTTACTTCGTAGCCATATTGAAGGTACTGGCAGATGTGTTGCTTCATTCAAAGTCAAACTTTGTTTAAAATTCTCTGTGTGTAAACAGTCCTTCAAAAATGTTGCGGAGGATGAGAAAATCAGTCCTATTATTATTATACATGAACATTCAGTTAATATTTTTTATGTCATTTGAAAACATCTGGTAGAACATCCATTTATTTTTTTCAGAATATTTTCATTTTACTCTGTTCAAATTAAAACATAACATACATTCTGAACGCTGGAAGCGTTGCGGTAATGAGTATTTCAGCAGAAAATGCAATAAAATACAAAAATAATTAATTCCGACGTTGAAATTACTGTTTGTGCAAGAGACCACTTTCTTTATTATAATATTTTGGTATATTACAAAATTACATGTTTTATATTTAAAATCATTACTGCCGTGGTATTTCAATGGTTTCATGAGAATAATAGGGTCTAGGAGCAAGAGGACAGATGCAGAGCCTTGGTCTGACGCCATTAAAAGGTAATTTACCATCTCCATGAGTGCAGTCTCAGTGCTATGATGGGGTCTAAAGCCAGATTGAAGTGTTTCACAACATTGTTTGTCTTCAGGAAGGCAGTGAGTTGCTGTGCAACAGCTTTTTCTAAAAAAATTGAGAGGAATGTGAGATTCGATATCGGCCAATAGTTTTTCAATATTTTCTAGGTCAAGGTTTGGCTTTTTCAAGAGAGGCTTTATTACTGCCACTTTTAGTGAGTTTGGTACACATTTGGGAGATAGGGAGCCATTTATTATGTTCAACATAGGAGGGCCAAGCACAGGAAGCAGCTCTTTCAGTAGTTTGGTTGGAATAAGGTCCAGTATGCAGCTTGAAGGTTTAGAGGCCATTACAATTTTCATGAATGTGTCAAGAGATATAGGATTAAAAAACCTGAGTGTCTCCCTTGATCCTAGGTCCTGGCAGTGTTGTGCAGACTCAGGACAACTGAGCTTTGGAGAAATATGCAGATTCAAAGAGGAGTCCTTAATTTGCTTTTTAATGATCATGATCTTTTCGTAAAAGAAGCATATATATTCACCCCTTTTGCTATGATGCGCCTAAATAAGATCTGGTGCAACCAATTACCTTCATAAGTCACATAATTAGTTAAATAAAGTCCACCTGTGTGCAATCTAAGTGTCACATGATATGTCACATGATCTCAGTATATATACACCTGTTCTGAAAGGCCCCAGAGTCTGCAACACCACTAAGCAAGGGGCACCGCCAAGCAAGCGAAATTATGAAGACCAAGGAGCTCTCCAAACAGGTCAGGGACAAAGTTGTGGAGATTACAGACCAGGGCTGGGTTATAAAAAAATATACGAAACTTTGAACATCCCATGGAGCACCATTAAATCCATTATTAAAAAATGGAAAGAATATGGCACCACAACAAACCTGCCAAGAGAGGGCCGCCCACCAAAACTCAAGGACCAGGCAAGGAGGGCATTAATCAGAGAGGCAACAAAAAGACCAGAGATAACTCTGAAGAGCTGCAAGCTCCACAGCGGAGATTGGAGTATCTGTCCATAGGACCACTTTAAGCCGTACACTCCACAGAGCTGGGCTTTACTGGAAGAGTGGACAGAATAAAGTAATTGCTTGCACATTTGGTGTTCGCCAAAAGGCATGTGGGAGACTACCCAAACATATGGAAGAAGGTACTCTGGTTAGATGAGACAAAAATTTTGCTTTTTGGCCATCAAGGAAAACGCTATGTCTGGCGCAAACCTAACACCTCTCATCACCCTGAGAACAACATCCCCACAGTGAAGCATGGTGGTGGCAGCATCATGCTGTGGGTATGTTTTTCATCGACAGGGACTGGGAAAATGGTCAGAATTTAAGGAATGATGGATGGCCCTAAATACAGGGAAATTCTTGAGGGAAACCTGTTTCAGTCTTCAAGAGATTTGAGACTGGGACGGAGGTTCACCTTCCAGCAGGACAATGACCCTAAGCATACTGCTAAAGCAACACTTGAGTGGTTTAAGGGGAAATATTTAAATGTCTTGGAATGGCCTAGTGACAGCTCAGACCTCAATCCAATTGAGAATCTGTGGTATGACTTAAAGATTGCTGTACACCAGCAGAACCCATCCAACTTGAAGGAGCTGGAGAAGTTTTGCCTTGAAGAATGGGCAAAAATCCCAGTGGCTAGATGTGCCAAGCTTATAGAGACATACCCCAAGAGACTTGCAGCTGTAATTGCTGCTGAAGGTGGCTCTACAAAGTATTGACTTTGGGGGGGGTGGATAGTTATGCATGCTCAAGTTTTCTGTTTGTTTCACACAAAAAAAATATTTAGCATCTTTAAAGTGGTAGGCATGTTATGTAAATCAAATTAAACAAACCCCCCAAAAATCTATTTTAATTCCAGGTTGTAAGGCAACAAAATAGGAAAAATGCCAAGGGGTTGAATACTTTCGCAAGCCACTGTAGGCTAAAAACAGAGAATACATAAAAACAACACATACAAAAACATTAGAACAATACATCATCGTCAATACACACACTGGCCTGTATAGTGTCCCTTGGGGATGATGTTTCTATGACCCCAAGCTGGTGCAGCTTCTTCATCTTTAAGCCAAAGTTTTCATGTGTTTTGCAAGCACATGTTCTCTGTCTGTGACTCTTCGCTGGCCAATCCAAAATTGCTTAAGTTTAAATAATTAAGGCTTGGAGAGGTTGTGCCTCACCAGACAAATCTTCAATGAAGATAGTGACCGTTAAGGCTCTCTTGCGGAATATCTGGACTTTTTTCCGAATTTCTCGAGATTTCTGGAGACTTAATCTTGATGAAGGAAGCGGCTAACAAGTTTGCGCATTAGTCTTCTCTGGCTGTTATTGGGTAATGTTCTCTGATGACCTCTCTTTGTAGATTTCTTCTGGACCTATCTGCCTTCCATGTTGACAATTACCTGCTTCCTCTTGGCCCTCATCTCAAGTCTTTTCAGTCTTTTCTTTAGGTTGACCATCTCTTTGGTCCTCTCCAGCAGCTTCTCTTCTGTGTAACGCAACTTTGACCTCAATTTTAATAGTGTTTTTTTTCTTCTGTTCCTCTTTTTGGGTGATTCCTTTGGGGTAGATGTCTTCATTGGTCCTGGTGTCTGTAGAGATGTCTATCTTCTTTTAGGAGTTGAGTTGATGGCAGGGACATTTACCTGCTGAGGTGAGAATGGCTGTTCTCTTGAGGAGGATGTGTCTTCTTGAAGATTTTGAATAACTTCTTAATTTTGCTTTTTGAACATGTTGAAGTGTATCATCTTCCTGGCTTGATGGTGTTATGTCCAATACAGCTTTTAGCTGTTTCTTTCGTCTGTAATACCTTTTTGAGTTTTCCCGCCACTCTTTTCTTCTTTTCATGTTGCTTCTTTGTCAGAACTTGAGTTTTCTTGATTTTACAATTTTGATTTTGATTTTGATATCTGGAACTGTAAAGGAAGAAGAAATGAAATGAGCATGTCTCAAAACATAGGATTTTTTTTTACTGTTATGGAGAAGTCATCCTATAGTAGAGACTGAATGGCTTGCAGACTGTGTGTGTGTGTGTGTGTGTGTGTGTGTGTGTGTGTGTGTGTGTGTGTGTGCATCCTACAGTAGGGACTGAATGGCTTACAGACTGTCTGTGTGTACACATCCTATAGTAGAAACTGAATCGCTTACAGACTTTGTGTGGACATTCTATAGTACAAACTAAATGGCTTACTGTGTGTGTGTGTGTGTGTGTGTGTGTGTGTGTGTGTGTGTGTGTGTGTGTGTGTGTGTGTGTGTGTGTGTGTGTGTGTGTGTGTGTGTGTGTGTGTGTGTGTGTGTGTGTGTGTGTGTGGTGGACGTGTGCTTGCGCATGTGTAGACTTCCTAACACTGTAGGGTATTGACTTCCTATAGAGACTGTATAAGGGCATAGGTTTCCTATAGACTATATATATATGCTAATTACTCTTGCTGTAACCTCTCCAACCCCTAACCTCTCTCTCCTTCCTTCTGTACTCTTCCAGCAGTTCTGGGTTGGTGTAAACTTTTTCTCAGAATTTTGTCAGCCTTCGCTAAAGATGTAATTTTGTCCCTTGCTGACTGTCTGCAATTAAACAGGACATAAGGCAAAATATCAAGTCAGTAAATAATATTTAAATTAATAGTTAATTATATATATTTCAAAATATAGTCTGTATGTGTCACGGCCGTCAAAGGAAGTGGACCAAGGTGCAGCGTGGTGAGCATACATTCTCCTTTTTATTGAAGAAATGTCGCCAACAAAAAACAATAAACAATACAAAACGACCGTGAAGCTTAAGGGCTATAGTGCAACTAACAAAAGTCAACTACCCACACTGAAAGGAGGGAAAAAGGGCTACCTAAGTATGGTTCCCAATCAGAGACAACGATAGACAGCTGTCCCTGATTGAGAACCATACCCGGCCAAAACATAGAAATAAACACAACATAGAATGCCCACCCCAAATCATACCCTGACCAAACCAAATAGAGACATAAAAAGGCTCTCTAAGGTCAGTGCGTGACAGTATGATTAAATTCTCATTACCGAAACAGAAGTTCTCTCTATCGCAACTGGCCTTAAATTGCAGCGGTAAGTGAGAATGGTGTTGAGGAGGATGAGGAACCTTGGCATATTTTGCTAACAATGGAGAAGACATGATGACTAAATACATTTTTACTCAATGTACATAATTAGACATTAATGAAGTATATTTTAATCGAAAATTTGAAATCTAACGTTTTTCTAAATGTGGAAACCTACTTGTATCAGTAATGATAATCAATTCTGTCTCTTACACAGTCTGACAAGAGAATGTTTAACTTTTAACTGAAGAAATATAAAGAGATCTTTTTACTTCGTAGCCATATTGAAGGTACTGGCAGATGTGTTGCTTCATTCAAAGTCAAACTTTGTTTAAAATTCTCTGTGTGTAAACAGTCCTTCAAAAATGTTGCGGAGGATGAGAAAATCAGTCCTATTATTATTATACATGAACATTCAGTTAATATTTTTTATGTCATTTGAAAACATCTGGTAGAACATCCATTTATTTTTTTCAGAATATTTTCATTTTACTCTGTTCAAATTAAAACATAACATACATTCTGAACGCTGGAAGCGTTGCGGTAATGAGTATTTCAGCAGAAAATGCAATAAAATACAAAAATAATTAATTCCGACGTTGAAATTACTGTTTGTGCAAGAGACCACTTTCTTTATTATAATATTTTGGTATATTACAAAATTACATGTTTTATATTTAAAATCATTACTGCCGTGGTATTTCAATGGTTTCATGAGAATAATAGGGTCTAGGAGCAAGAGGACAGATGCAGAGCCTTGGTCTGACGCCATTAAAAGGTAATTTACCATCTCCATGAGTGCAGTCTCAGTGCTATGATGGGGTCTAAAGCCAGATTGAAGTGTTTCACAACATTGTTTGTCTTCAGGAAGGCAGTGAGTTGCTGTGCAACAGCTTTTTCTAAAAAAATTGAGAGGAATGTGAGATTCGATATCGGCCAATAGTTTTTCAATATTTTCTAGGTCAAGGTTTGGCTTTTTCAAGAGAGGCTTTATTACTGCCACTTTTAGTGAGTTTGGTACACATTTGGGAGATAGGGAGCCATTTATTATGTTCAACATAGGAGGGCCAAGCACAGGAAGCAGCTCTTTCAGTAGTTTGGTTGGAATAAGGTCCAGTATGCAGCTTGAAGGTTTAGAGGCCATTACAATTTTCATGAATGTGTCAAGAGATATAGGATTAAAAAACCTGAGTGTCTCCCTTGATCCTAGGTCCTGGCAGTGTTGTGCAGACTCAGGACAACTGAGCTTTGGAGAAATATGCAGATTCAAAGAGGAGTCCTTAATTTGCTTTTTAATGATCATGATCTTTTCGTAAAAGAAGCATATATATTCACCCCTTTTGCTATGATGCGCCTAAATAAGATCTGGTGCAACCAATTACCTTCATAAGTCACATAATTAGTTAAATAAAGTCCACCTGTGTGCAATCTAAGTGTCACATGATATGTCACATGATCTCAGTATATATACACCTGTTCTGAAAGGCCCCAGAGTCTGCAACACCACTAAGCAAGGGGCACCGCCAAGCAAGCGAAATTATGAAGACCAAGGAGCTCTCCAAACAGGTCAGGGACAAAGTTGTGGAGATTACAGACCAGGGCTGGGTTATAAAAAAATATACGAAACTTTGAACATCCCATGGAGCACCATTAAATCCATTATTAAAAAATGGAAAGAATATGGCACCACAACAAACCTGCCAAGAGAGGGCCGCCCACCAAAACTCAAGGACCAGGCAAGGAGGGCATTAATCAGAGAGGCAACAAAAAGACCAGAGATAACTCTGAAGAGCTGCAAGCTCCACAGCGGAGATTGGAGTATCTGTCCATAGGACCACTTTAAGCCGTACACTCCACAGAGCTGGGCTTTACTGGAAGAGTGGACAGAATAAAGTAATTGCTTGCACATTTGGTGTTCGCCAAAAGGCATGTGGGAGACTACCCAAACATATGGAAGAAGGTACTCTGGTTAGATGAGACAAAAATTTTGCTTTTTGGCCATCAAGGAAAACGCTATGTCTGGCGCAAACCTAACACCTCTCATCACCCTGAGAACAACATCCCCACAGTGAAGCATGGTGGTGGCAGCATCATGCTGTGGGTATGTTTTTCATCGACAGGGACTGGGAAAATGGTCAGAATTTAAGGAATGATGGATGGCCCTAAATACAGGGAAATTCTTGAGGGAAACCTGTTTCAGTCTTCAAGAGATTTGAGACTGGGACGGAGGTTCACCTTCCAGCAGGACAATGACCCTAAGCATACTGCTAAAGCAACACTTGAGTGGTTTAAGGGGAAATATTTAAATGTCTTGGAATGGCCTAGTGACAGCTCAGACCTCAATCCAATTGAGAATCTGTGGTATGACTTAAAGATTGCTGTACACCAGCAGAACCCATCCAACTTGAAGGAGCTGGAGAAGTTTTGCCTTGAAGAATGGGCAAAAATCCCAGTGGCTAGATGTGCCAAGCTTATAGAGACATACCCCAAGAGACTTGCAGCTGTAATTGCTGCTGAAGGTGGCTCTACAAAGTATTGACTTTGGGGGGGGTGGATAGTTATGCATGCTCAAGTTTTCTGTTTGTTTCACACAAAAAAAATATTTAGCATCTTTAAAGTGGTAGGCATGTTATGTAAATCAAATTAAACAAACCCCCCAAAAATCTATTTTAATTCCAGGTTGTAAGGCAACAAAATAGGAAAAATGCCAAGGGGTTGAATACTTTCGCAAGCCACTGTAGGCTAAAAACAGAGAATACATAAAAACAACACATACAAAAACATTAGAACAATACATCATCGTCAATACACACACTGGCCTGTATAGTGTCCCTTGGGGATGATGTTTCTATGACCCCAAGCTGGTGCAGCTTCTTCATCTTTAAGCCAAAGTTTTCATGTGTTTTGCAAGCACATGTTCTCTGTCTGTGACTCTTCGCTGGCCAATCCAAAATTGCTTAAGTTTAAATAATTAAGGCTTGGAGAGGTTGTGCCTCACCAGACAAATCTTCAATGAAGATAGTGACCGTTAAGGCTCTCTTGCGGAATATCTGGACTTTTTTCCGAATTTCTCGAGATTTCTGGAGACTTAATCTTGATGAAGGAAGCGGCTAACAAGTTTGCGCATTAGTCTTCTCTGGCTGTTATTGGGTAATGTTCTCTGATGACCTCTCTTTGTAGATTTCTTCTGGACCTATCTGCCTTCCATGTTGACAATTACCTGCTTCCTCTTGGCCCTCATCTCAAGTCTTTTCAGTCTTTTCTTTAGGTTGACCATCTCTTTGGTCCTCTCCAGCAGCTTCTCTTCTGTGTAACGCAACTTTGACCTCAATTTTAATAGTGTTTTTTTTCTTCTGTTCCTCTTTTTGGGTGATTCCTTTGGGGTAGATGTCTTCATTGGTCCTGGTGTCTGTAGAGATGTCTATCTTCTTTTAGGAGTTGAGTTGATGGCAGGGACATTTACCTGCTGAGGTGAGAATGGCTGTTCTCTTGAGGAGGATGTGTCTTCTTGAAGATTTTGAATAACTTCTTAATTTTGCTTTTTGAACATGTTGAAGTGTATCATCTTCCTGGCTTGATGGTGTTATGTCCAATACAGCTTTTAGCTGTTTCTTTCGTCTGTAATACCTTTTTGAGTTTTCCCGCCACTCTTTTCTTCTTTTCATGTTGCTTCTTTGTCAGAACTTGAGTTTTCTTGATTTTACAATTTTGATTTTGATTTTGATATCTGGAACTGTAAAGGAAGAAGAAATGAAATGAGCATGTCTCAAAACATAGGATTTTTTTTTACTGTTATGGAGAAGTCATCCTATAGTAGAGACTGAATGGCTTGCAGACTGTGTGTGTGTGTGTGTGTGTGTGTGTGTGTGTGTGTGTGTGTGTGTGTGTGTGTGTGCATCCTACAGTAGGGACTGAATGGCTTACAGACTGTCTGTGTGTACACATCCTATAGTAGAAACTGAATCGCTTACAGACTTTGTGTGGACATTCTATAGTACAAACTAAATGGCTTACTGTGTGTGTGTGTGTGTGTGTGTGTGTGTGTGTGTGTGTGTGTGTGTGTGTGTGTGTGTGTGTGTGTGTGTGTGTGTGTGTGTGTGTGTGTGTGTGTGTGTGTGTGTGTGGTGGACGTGTGCTTGCGCATGTGTAGACTTCCTAACACTGTAGGGTATTGACTTCCTATAGAGACTGTATAAGGGCATAGGTTTCCTATAGACTATATATATATGCTAATTACTCTTGCTGTAACCTCTCCAACCCCTAACCTCTCTCTCCTTCCTTCTGTACTCTTCCAGCAGTTCTGGGTTGGTGTAAACTTTTTCTCAGAATTTTGTCAGCCTTCGCTAAAGATGTAATTTTGTCCCTTGCTGACTGTCTGCAATTAAACAGGACATAAGGCAAAATATCAAGTCAGTAAATAATATTTAAATTAATAGTTAATTATATATATTTCAAAATATAGTCTGTATGTGTCACGGCCGTCAAAGGAAGTGGACCAAGGTGCAGCGTGGTGAGCATACATTCTCCTTTTTATTGAAGAAATGTCGCCAACAAAAAACAATAAACAATACAAAACGACCGTGAAGCTTAAGGGCTATAGTGCAACTAACAAAAGTCAACTACCCACACTGAAAGGAGGGAAAAAGGGCTACCTAAGTATGGTTCCCAATCAGAGACAACGATAGACAGCTGTCCCTGATTGAGAACCATACCCGGCCAAAACATAGAAATAAACACAACATAGAATGCCCACCCCAAATCATACCCTGACCAAACCAAATAGAGACATAAAAAGGCTCTCTAAGGTCAGTGCGTGACAGTATGATTAAATTCTCATTACCGAAACAGAAGTTCTCTCTATCGCAACTGGCCTTAAATTGCAGCGGTAAGTGAGAATGGTGTTGAGGAGGATGAGGAACCTTGGCATATTTTGCTAACAATGGAGAAGACATGATGACTAAATACATTTTTACTCAATGTACATAATTAGACATTAATGAAGTATATTTTAATCGAAAATTTGAAATCTAACGTTTTTCTAAATGTGGAAACCTACTTGTATCAGTAATGATAATCAATTCTGTCTCTTACACAGTCTGACAAGAGAATGTTTAACTTTTAACTGAAGAAATATAAAGAGATCTTTTTACTTCGTAGCCATATTGAAGGTACTGGCAGATGTGTTGCTTCATTCAAAGTCAAACTTTGTTTAAAATTCTCTGTGTGTAAACAGTCCTTCAAAAATGTTGCGGAGGATGAGAAAATCAGTCCTATTATTATTATACATGAACATTCAGTTAATATTTTTTATGTCATTTGAAAACATCTGGTAGAACATCCATTTATTTTTTTCAGAATATTTTCATTTTACTCTGTTCAAATTAAAACATAACATACATTCTGAACGCTGGAAGCGTTGCGGTAATGAGTATTTCAGCAGAAAATGCAATAAAATACAAAAATAATTAATTCCGACGTTGAAATTACTGTTTGTGCAAGAGACCACTTTCTTTATTATAATATTTTGGTATATTACAAAATTACATGTTTTATATTTAAAATCATTACTGCCGTGGTATTTCAATGGTTTCATGAGAATAATAGGGTCTAGGAGCAAGAGGACAGATGCAGAGCCTTGGTCTGACGCCATTAAAAGGTAATTTACCATCTCCATGAGTGCAGTCTCAGTGCTATGATGGGGTCTAAAGCCAGATTGAAGTGTTTCACAACATTGTTTGTCTTCAGGAAGGCAGTGAGTTGCTGTGCAACAGCTTTTTCTAAAAAAATTGAGAGGAATGTGAGATTCGATATCGGCCAATAGTTTTTCAATATTTTCTAGGTCAAGGTTTGGCTTTTTCAAGAGAGGCTTTATTACTGCCACTTTTAGTGAGTTTGGTACACATTTGGGAGATAGGGAGCCATTTATTATGTTCAACATAGGAGGGCCAAGCACAGGAAGCAGCTCTTTCAGTAGTTTGGTTGGAATAAGGTCCAGTATGCAGCTTGAAGGTTTAGAGGCCATTACAATTTTCATGAATGTGTCAAGAGATATAGGATTAAAAAACCTGAGTGTCTCCCTTGATCCTAGGTCCTGGCAGTGTTGTGCAGACTCAGGACAACTGAGCTTTGGAGAAATATGCAGATTCAAAGAGGAGTCCTTAATTTGCTTTTTAATGATCATGATCTTTTCGTAAAAGAAGTTCATGAATTCATCACTGCTGAAGTGAAAGCCATCCTCTCTTTTTTATTTTTTTTATTTCACCTTTATTTAATCAGGTAGGCAAGTTGAGAACAAGTTCTCATTTACAATTGCGACCTGGCAACCTCTCTTGGGGAATGCTGCTTTTTAGTTCGTTTTGCGACAGTATCAAAAATAAATTTTGGATTGTTCTTATTCTCCTCAATTAAGTTGAAAAAATAGGACGATCGAGCAGCAGTGAGGGCTCTTCGATACTGCACGGTGCTGTCTTTCCAAGCAAGTCGGAAGACTTCCAGTTTAGTGTAGCGCCATTTCCATTCCAATTTTCTGGAAGCTTGCTTCAGGGCTCGGGTATTTTCTGTATTCCAGGGATCTAGTTTCTTATGTCAAATGTTTTTAGGGGTGTGACTGCATCTTGGCTTTTACGCAATGTTAAATTTAGTTCCTCTGTAACAGTCCTGACCTGTTTTATGTTGTTTTTATGTGTTTATGGTCAGGGCATGTGTTTTGGGTGGGCAGTCTATGTTATTCGTTTCTATGTTGGTTTTGGTTTGCCTGGTATGGCTCTTGATTAGAGGCAGGTGGTTTGCATTTTCCTCTAATCAAGAGTCATATTTAGGTAGGGCATTCACACTGTTTGTTTGTGGGTGGTTGTCTCCTGTGTCTGTGTCTATGTTTGCACCATACGGGACTGTATACGGTTTGTTCATTTCATGTAGTCTGTTCCTGTTCATTTCGTTCTTCACGTTGTATGTAAGTTCGTAGTTCAGGTCTGTCTACTTTCGTTTTGTTATTTTGTATCATTTTCAAGTGTAGTTCGTTTTGTCTTGTTAAATAAATTCATCATGTCATTTCAACGCGCTGCACCTTGGTTCAATCCCTGCTCCTCCTCTTCGGATGAAGAGGAGGAGGACCGTCATTACAGAACCACCCACCAAATTACCAGAACCAAGCAGCGGGGAAGAGGACAGCAACCGCAGAAATCCCAGGACTTGTGGACTTGGGAGGAAGAGTTGAACGGAGAAGGACCCTGGGCACAGGCTGGGGAGTATCGCCGCCCCAAAGCTGAGCTGGAGGAAGCGAAAGCTGAGCGGCGGCGATATGAGGAGGCAGCACGGCAGCGGGACAGGTACGAGAGGCAACCCCAGAATTTTTTTTGGGGGGGGCTAGAGAGGAGTGTGGCTAAGCCAGGTAGCAGACCTGAGCGCACTCCTCGTGCTTATTATAAGCAACGCGTCACTGGTCAGGCACCGTGTTATGCGGTTAAGCGCACGGTGTCGCCAGTGCGTGCCCATAGCCTGGTGCGCTATAGGGCAGCCCCCCGAAAGTGTCAAGTGAGTGTGGGCATCCAGCCGGGGCTTATTGTGCCTGCTCAGCGCGTCTGGTCTCCTGTACGCAGTTTCGGTCCAGGGTATCCTGCGCCGGCTCTGCGTGCTGTGTCTCCGGGGCGCTGGGAGGGTGCAGTGCGTCCTATGCCTACGCTCCGCTCGTACCGGGCTAATGTGGGAGTGGAGCCTAAGGGAGAAGTGCGCGTAGTAGGCACTAGATCTCCAGTGCTCATCCACAGCCCGGTTCAACCTGTGCCTGCACTCTGGAGGGTACGGGCTGGAGTAGTATGCCAGCCTGGGGGAGTGGTGCCAAGGCTGCGCACCAGAGCTCCAGTACTCCCCCACAGCCCGGTCCTTCAGGTGCCTTTTAACATCAAGCCTCCTGTAGGTCTCTCCAGCCTGGTGGGTCCTGTGGCAGCCCCACGCACCAGGCTGTCTCTCCGTCTCCTCCCTACAGGTGTGCCCGTCTGCCCAGCGGTGCCTGAGCTGCCCGTCTGCCCAGCGTCGCCTGAACTGCCCGTCTGCCCAGCGGCGCCTGAACTGCCCGTCTGCCCAGCGGCGCCTGAACTGCCCGTCTGCCATGAGCCTGCAAAGCTGCCCGTCTGCCATGAGCCTGCAAAGCTGCCCGTCTGCCATGAGCCTGCAAAGCCGCCCGTCTGCCAAGAGCCTACAGAGCCGTCAGCCAGACAGGAGCCGCCAGAGCCTTCCGCCAGACCGGATCAGCCAGAGCCTTCCGCCAGACCGGATCAGCCAGAGCCTTCCGCCAGACCGGATCAGCCAGAGCCTTCCGCCAGACCGGATCAGCCAGAGCCTTCCGCCAGACCGGATCAGCCAGAGCCTTCCGCCAGACCGGATCAGCCAGAGCCTTCCGTCAGACCGGATCAGCCTTCAGAGCCGTCCAGCCAGGATCCGCCAGAGCCAGCCAGCCGGGACCTGCCCCTTGTCCCAGTGTTGCCCCTTGTCCCGGTGTTGTCCCTCAGTCCGGAGCTGCCGTCCCTCAGTCCGGGGCGGCCCCTAAATCCAGCGGGACCCATGTCTAGGGTTCCCAGTCCAAGGTCGGTGGCGAGGGTCGCCACCTTGAGGAAGACACAGAAGCGGGGATTTATTATGGTGGGATTGGGACAGCGTCCTGAGCCGGAACCACCACCGTGGTCAACTGCCCACCCGGACCCTCCCCTGGACTTTGTGCTTGTGCGCCCGGCGTGCGCATCTTGAGGGGGGGGTACTGTAACAGTCCTGACCTGTTTTATGTTGTTTTTATGTGTTTATGGTCAGGGCATGTGTTTTGGGTGGGCAGTCTATGTTATTCGTTTCTATGTTGGTTTTGGTTTGCCTGGTATGGCTCTTGATTAGAGGCAGGTGGTTTGCATTTTCCTCTAATCAAGAGTCATATTTAGGTAGGGCATTCACACTGTTTGTTTGTGGGTGGTTGTCTCCTGTGTCTGTGTCTATGTTTGCACCATACGGGACTGTATACGGTTTGTTCATTTCATGTAGTCTGTTCCTGTTCATTTCGTTCTTCACGTTGTATGTAAGTTCGTAGTTCAGGTCTGTCTACTTTCGTTTTGTTATTTTGTATCATTTTCAAGTATAGTTCGTTTTGTCTTGTTAAATAAATTCATCATGTCATTTCAACGCGCTGCACCTTGGTTCAATCCCTGCTCCTCCTCTTCGGATGAAGAGGAGGAGGACCGTCATTACATCCTCAGTTAGGTGGTTAACCAATTATTTTGTACTCTGATGTCCTTGGGTAGGTGGAGGGAGTCTGGAAGGGCATCTAGGAATCTTTGTGTTGTCCGGGAATTTATAGCACGGCTTTTGAGGATCCTTGGTTGGAGACATGTTGGACAAAACCCACTGAGTCAATGATGGCTCCGCAAGCCTTTTGGAGTAGGTCTGTGGACTTTTCCATGTGAATATTAAAGTCACCAAAAATTTGAATATTATTTGCCATGACTACACGGTCCGATAGGAATTCAGGGAACTCAGTGAGGAACGCTGTATAAGGGCCAGGAAGACTGTAAACAGTAGCTATAAAAAGTTATTGAGTAGGCTGCATAGATTTCATGACTAGAAGCTCAAAAGACAAAAACGCAGTCATTTTCTTTTTTGTAAATGTAAATTTGCTATCGTAAATGTTAGCAACACCTCCGCCTTTGCGAGATGTGCAAGGGATATACTCACTAGTGTAACCAGGAGAGGCCTCATTTAACACAGTAAATTCATCAGGCTTCAGCCATGTTTCAGTCAGGCCAATCACATCAAGGTTATGATCAGTGATTAGTTCATTGACTATAACTGCCTTGGAAGTGAGGGATCTAACATTAAGTAGCCCTATTTGAGATGTGAGATATCACAATCTCTTTCAATAATGACAGGAATGGAGGACGTCTTTATTCCAGTTAGATTGCTAAGGCAAACACCGCCATGTTTAGTTTTTCCCAAACTAGATCGAGGCACAGACACGGTCTCAATGGGCATAGCTGAACTAACTACACTGACTGTGCTAGTAGCAGACTCCAAGCTGGCAGGCTGGCTAACAGCCTGCTGCCTGGCCTGCACCTTGTCTCATTGTGGAGCGAGAGGAGTTGGAGCCCTGTCTATGTTCATAGATGAGATGACAGCACTCCTCCAGCTAGGATGGAGTCCGTCACTCCTCAGCAAGCCAGGCTTGGTCCTGTTTGTGGGTGAGTCCCAGAAAGAGGTCCAATTATCTACAATTCTATCTTTTGGGAGGGGCAGGAAACAGTTTTCAACCAGCGATTGATTTGTGAGACTCTGCTGTAGAGCTCATCACTCCCCCTAACTGGGAGGGGGCGAGAGACAATTACTCGATGCCGACACATCTTTCTAGCTGATTTACACGCTGAAGCTATGTTGCACTTGGTGACCTCTGACTGTTTCATCCTTACATCGTTGGTGCCGACATGGATAACCATATCCCTATACTCTCTACACTCGCCAGTCTTAGCCTTAGCCAGCACCATCTTCAGA
Organism: Salvelinus fontinalis; assembly: GCF_029448725.1. NCBI lineage: Eukaryota > Metazoa > Chordata > Actinopteri > Salmoniformes > Salmonidae > Salvelinus > Salvelinus fontinalis. Next base: position 19,264,090 of record NC_074695.1, read on the forward strand.
TTAGGCTTAACATCGGTAGCCCTGCCCCCTGGTAAACAGTGTATAATCGCTGGATGATTCGTTTTAAGTCCAATACTGCGGCTAATGGAGTCGCCAATGACTAGGGTTTTCAATTTGTCAGAGCTAATGGTGGGAGGATTCGGCGTCTCAGACTCCGTAACTGGTGGAGGAGAGACCAGAGAAGGCTCGGCCTCTGACTCCGACTCGTTGCTTAATGGGGAGAGCCGGTTGAAAGTTTATGTCGGCTAATTGAGCGACACCGGTTGAGCATTCCTACAGCATTTCCTTCCAGAATCCATGAGAAAATTGTCCGGCTGTGGGGACTGTGCGAGGGGGTTTATACTACTATCTGTACTTATTCCTACACTTAAATAACCCTTGCCTAACGATTGCATCTGAAGCTGGGCTTGCAGCACGGCTATCCTCACCAGAAGGCGATCGTCTCCTGTATATTATGAGTACAGCGACTGCAATTAGAAGGCATAATGTTAATGTTACTACTTAGCTTCGGCTGGTGGAGGTCCTGTAGAACCATGCCAGATAAAGCGTCCGGGGGGGGAAAGTTGAATGAAAAAAGTAGAGCGAGGGAAAAAATGAAAACATAATTGTTTTAAACCAGATATAATGCTATTTTCCCAACCAATGACGTAAAGTATTGGGCCCTCCCCTATGTAGAAAAGAAAAAAACATAAAGCATAAAGCATATGTGTCTCGGGGTTGGGTTGAAAGCAGAAATATAAAATGTCATTCTCCGCAAAGAAAGTGGACAATAAAGCATTCTTCTATAGTAAATTATTGAGTAAAAAATCACCCCCACCCACTCCCTGTGAACATGGTCTGTCCCTGTAGTATGCCACTGCTCTGGGGGGCTTCATCAAGGGCCAGCATATAAAGGATCTGAAGGTGTGGACCAGCCATATGAAGAGGACCATCCAGACTGCAGAGCATCTGGGGATTCCATACGAACAGTGGAAGGCTCTCAATGAGATTGATGCAGTAAGTCACTGTTTACTGCTGAGTTTAAACGAGATATATACAGTAAGACACTATTTACTACTGAGTTTACATGAGATTGATGCATTTAACCACTGTTTACTGTTGAGTTAAAGCATTCATTTTATGTGAGTGTGTAAAGCATGTATACAGTTTGCAGTGAATGCGTGACCAACTGGGGTAAGTAGCCTACTGAGCTAAAGTCAATGCATTGCCCTGAAGAGCTAATGCAAATCTTTCGGTCTCGGGATAGGTTACTCATCACTGTACATGCCCGTACCACTCATTGACATCTTCCCTGCACCGCCATTTCCTCCTCAGGGTGTGTGTGAGGAGTTGTCATATGAAGATATCCAGGAGAACCACCCAGAAGAGTTTGCACTGAGAGACCAGGACAAGTACCGGTACCGTTACCCCAAGGGTGAGGTAGGACCTGTCTTAATTTACCACACACTGCTTACGAAATACACACGAAATATACATACAATGTACATTACTCAGACAAACTGTGGAGATCTTAGTACAACAACTAGCAGTCATAGAACAACACCTAGCGATCATAGTACAACACCTAGTCCTCTTAGTAGAACACCTAGTCATCTTAGTACAGCACCTAGTCATCTTAGTACAACACCTAGTCCTCTTAGTAGAACACCTAGTCATCTTAGTACAGCACCTAGTCATCTTAGTACAACACCTAGTCATCTTAGTACAACACCGAGTCATCTTAGTAGAACACCTAGTCAACTTAGTACAACACCTAGTCATCTTAGTAGAACACCTAGTCATCTTAGTACAACACCTAGTCATCTTAGTAGAACACCGAGTCATCTTAGTAGAACACCTAGTCATCTTAGTAGAACACCTAGTCATCTTAGTAGAACACCTAGTCATCTTAGTACAACACCTAGTCATCTTAGTAGAACACCTAGTCATCTTAGTACAACACCTAGTCATCTTAGTACAACACCTAGTCATCTTAGTACAACACCTAGTCATCTTAGTAGAACACCTAGTCATCTTAGTACAACACCTAGTCATCTTAGTACAACACCTAGTCATCTTAGTACAACACCTAGTCATCTTAGTACAACACCTAGTCATCTTAGTAGAACACCTAGTCATCTTAGTACAACACCTAGTCATCTTAGTAGAACACCTAGTCATCTTAGTACAACACCTAGTCCTCTTAGTAGAACACCTAGTCATCTTAGTACAACACCTAGTCATCTTAGTACAACACCTAGTTATCTTAGTAGAACACCTAGTCCTCTTAGTAGAACACCTAGTCATCTTAGTACAACACCTAGCGATCATAGTACAACACCTAGTCATCTTAGTACAACACCTAGTCATCTTAGTACAACACCTAGTCATCTTAGTACAACACCTAGTCATCTTAGTACAACACCTAGCGATCATAGTACAACACCTAGTCATCTTAGTACAACACCTAGTCATCTTAGTAGAACACCTAGTCCTCTTAGTAGAACACCTAGTCACCTTAGTACAACACCTAGTCATCTTAGTACAACACCTAGTCATTTTAGAAGAACACCTAGTCCTCTTAGAAGAACACCTAGTCATCTTAGTACAACACCTAGTCATCTTAGTACAACACCTAGTCCTCTTAGTAGAACACCTAGTCCTCTTAGTAGAACACCTAGTCCTCTTAGTAGAACACATAGTCCTCTTAGTAGAACACCTAGTCCTCTTAGTAGAACACCTAGTCCTCTTAGAAGAACACCTAGTAATCTTAGTAGAACACCTAGTCATCTTAGTAGAACACCTAGTCATCTTATTAGAACACCTAGTCCTCTTAGTACAGCACCTAGTCATCTTAGTACAACACCTAGTCATCTTAGTACAGCACCTAGTCATCTTAGTAGAACACCTAGTCCTCTTAGTAGAACACCTAGTCCTCTTAGTACAACACCTAGTCATCTTAGTACAGCACCTAGTCATCTTAGTACAACACCTAGTCCTCTTAGTACAACACCTAGTCATCTTAGTAGAACACCTAGTCATCTTAGTACAGCACCTAGTCATCTTAGTACAACACCTAGTCATCTTAGTAGAACACCTAGTCCTCTTAGTAGAACACCTAGTCCTCTTAGTAGAACACATAGTCCTCTTAGTAGAACACCTAGTCCTCTTAGTAGAACACCTAGTCCTCTTAGAAGAACACCTAGTCATCTTAGTACAGCACCTAGTCATCTTAGTAGAACACCTAGTCATCTTAGTACAACACCTAGTCATCTTAGTAGAACACCTAGTCCTCTTAGTACAACACCTAGTCATCTAGTACAGCACCTAGTCATCTTAGTACAACACCTAGTCATCTTAGTACAGCACCTAGTCATCTTAGTAGAACACCTAGTCATCTTAGTACAGCACCTAGTCATCTTAGTCATAACACCTAGTCCTCTTAGTACAACACCTAGTCATCTTAGTAGAACACCTAGTCATCTTAGTAGAACACCTGGTCCTCTTAGTAGAACACCTGGTCCTCTTAGTAGAACACCTAGTTCTCTTAGTAGAACACCAAGTCATCTTAGTAGAACACCTAGTCCTCTTTGTACAACACCTAGTCATCTTAGTACAACACCTAGTTCTCTTAGTACAACACCTAAGTCATCTTATTTATTTTTTATTTTATTTATTTCACCTTTATTTAACCAGGTAGGCAAATTGAGAACACGTTCTCATTTACAATTGCGACCTGGCCAAGATAAAGCAAAGCAGTTCGACACATACAACAACACATAGTTACACATGGAGTAAAACAAACATACAGTCAATAATACAGTGAAAATAAGTCTATATACAATATGAGCAAGTGAGGTGAGATAAGGGAGGTGAAGGCAAACAAGATATATAAATAAATAAAAAATATATAAAAAGGCCATGGTGGCGAAGTAAATACAATATAGCAAGTAAAAAAAAATAACACTGGAATGGTTGGTTTGCAGTGGAAGAAGGTGCAAAGTAGAGATAGAAATAATGGGGTGCAAAGGAGCAAAATAAATAAATACAGTAGGTAAAGAGGTAGTTGTTTGGGCTAAATTATAGATGGGCTATGTACAGGTGCAGTAATCTATGAGCTGCTCTGACAGCTGGTGCTTAAAGCTAGTGAGGGAGATAAGTGTTTCCAGTTTCAGAGATTTTTGTAGTTCGTTCCAGTCATTGGCAGCAGAGAACTGGAAGGAGAGGCGGCCAAAGGAAGAATTGGTTTTGGGGGTGACCAGAGAGATATACCTGCTGGAGCGCGTGCTACGGGTGGGCGTTGCTATGGTGACCAGCGAGCTGAGATAAGGGGGGACTTTACCTAGCAGGGTCTTGTAGATGACCTGGAGCCAGTGGATTTGGCGACGAGTGTGAAGCGAGGGCCAGCCAACGAGAGCGTACAGGTCGCAGTGGTGGGTAGTATATGGGGCTTTGGTGACAAAACGGATGGCACTGTGATAGACTGCATCCAGTTTATTGAGTAGGGTTTTGGAGGCTATTTTGTAAATGACATCACCGAAGTCGAGGATTGGTAGGATGGTCAGTTTTACAAGGGTATGTTTGGCAGCATGAGTGAAGGATACTTTGTTGCGGAATAGGAAGCCGATTCTAGATTTAACTTTGGATTGGAGATGCTTGATGTGAGTCTGGAAGGAGAGTTTACAGTCTAACCAGACACCTAGGTATTTGTAGTTGTCCACATATTCTAAGTCAGAGCCGTCCAGAGTAGTGATGCTGGACAGGCGGACAGGTGCAGGCAGCGATCGGTTGAAGAGCATGCATTTAGTTTTACTTGTATTTAAGAGCAATTGGAGGCCACGGAAGGAGTGTTGTATGGCATTGAAGCTCGCCTGGAGGGTTGTTAACACAGTGTCAAGAGAAGGGCCAGAAGTATACAGAATAGTGTCGTCTGCGTAGAGGTGGATCAGAGACTCACCAGCAGCAAGAGCGACATCATTGATGTATACAGAGAAGAGAGTCGGTCCAAGAATTGAACCCTGTGGCACCCCCATAGAGACTGCCAGAGGTCCGGACAACAGACCCTCCGATTTGACACACTGAACTCGATCAGAGAAGTAGTTGGTGAACCAGGCGAGGCAATCATTAGAGAAACCAAGGCTGTCGAGTCTGCCGATGAGGATGTGGTGATTGACAGAGTCAAAAGCCTTGGCCAGGTCAATGAATATGGCTGCACAGTACTGTTTCCTATCGATAGTGGTTAAGATATCGTTTATGACCTTGAGCGTGGCTGAGGTGCACCCATGACCAGCTCTGAAACCAGATTGCATAGCGGAGAAGGTATTGTGGGATTCGAGATGGTCGGTAATCTGTTTGTTGACTTGGCTTTCGAAGACCTTAGAAAGGCAGGGTAGGATAGATATAGGTCTGTAGCAGTTTGGGTCTAGAGTGTCTCCCCCT